>NC_023756.2:11337479-11967020 GCF_000499845.2 Phaseolus vulgaris
AAGTAACAAAACTTAAGGCTAAACTCATTTTTACCTTAACAAACCAGTAAAACACTAGTTTATGAATAACTGATCAAGATGGATAAACTTACTGTACTCCATGCAAAATGTGCTAATTGAAAGGCATTCTGCAACATAACAGAAGCAAAGTGTAATTATTTTTTGAACATTATGCTATATATGAAAAAGAACTAGGAAAATAAATATTGAAATTACCTGAAAAAGAACAAGATGAATGATGAAGAGAAGGAGTCGTGGACGGTTGAACCAAAACAAGTCATCTCCAGGCTCAACCACAGGTGCACCCATAACTACTCCTCTGTCTTGAATCCTTAGTCCCATCTTTGTTATGATCATTTGTAGATCAGCACCCACTATCAAAATTGTCTGTGAAATTTGCTCAGTTATTTAAAGTTTTACACCCTTAAAACGAGAAAGGAAATGCATACTACGAAAAGAAAAAAAAACGAGTAATCTTAGCTTACAATTAATGGGATGAATGGAAGCCAATAGTTAGAATACCACCCTGTTCACATCAAACCAAAAGGTTAAATTACAAGCAGTGGGATAAACTAGAGCATAGGAATTTGTATTTTATTCTCAAATCTGCTTAAGATTGTTGGTTAAGAAGCACGCGTTTACTTGAACTAAGGAGAATGTATGTTATGTTGGGTATGAAGCCAGGACCAATTGAGTTGGGTTGACTAGACACCATGTTTAGTGAGTTGACTTAATCATTGTGTCCCTTTTATAATCTCTATTTAAAGAGATCATTATACTTGTAATTGTGTGCAACAGAACATAATGAAACCTAACAGTTGTTCGTATGGATGTAGGTTGCAGTTGGCGACCGAACCACGTTAAATTTTGTGTTGTTTATTTTCTGCAGTTGATTCGTGATTATGTGTGTTAACTTTTGCGTGCGTTTTTCCTATCATGTTATACTAAGTGAAACATCACAACACCAATCAACCATAACTAAAATGATGTCATTCAAAATTGGATTGAAAACTTGAATCTGACTTACCATGAGTATTAGTCAGCAGGAAGAGAACCGCAAAGAACCAAATAATTGGGCTGCAAGTTACAAATAGTTGAGCTTAATTTGATGTTTAAGGAATAGGAATAGGACTAGCAACACAATCTATGACTCCCTTTTCAATGTTTGCAATTTAAAATTTGATGTTTTAGTTATTAGTGTGGTTTAATAAGCAGATAAATTAACAATAAACAGGTAATTAGTCACATGTAAACCAGGGTTTATGTGTTAGATGCCAAGATCCATTTGGGGAAACCCGAATAAAGAGTGAATATTTCAAGGTACTATTATTTCCATATCCAGTTACCTGCTAGAAAGTGTTGGTGTCCAAACAGGTATGAGGCCACGAACATGTACACTTTGTATTCAACACACTCTTCATTAAAATTTTATGTTTAAGTTAATCCCTACTAATACATTTTCTATTAAGTTATTTTTATTGAAAATCTCACGTCAATTAGAGATAAAAATATTTCATAATTTATAAATTGGTGCAAACATCACCTTACTGAATCGATTTTATAAAATTGAATTAGGCTTAAAGTCTACTTCTATTAATTATTGTTCTAGCCAAGACAAATGACCCTTAACTAGAGCATCAAAGGTATTTGAAAACCGTGGTTTCCAATTTTTTGTCCCCTTTTCTATTCGACCTCCCTTATTTCTTATACAAAACTTTTCCCATACCCTTCTTTGTAACTGTTCTCTTTCATGACTAAATTCCTTCATAAATTCTTGTAACCCCCACCTCCGCTATTTTTGCACTTTATTCTTTATGACGATTCTACGGGTATCGTCATTAATTTCTTGGATCAGACTGTTATAATATATTATTTGGATCGATCCATGACCTCACAGCCCCTCAATCATCGTCCCATGACCTCACAACCCATCGGTCTCATGCATGAGCCAATGAAACTAAACAATTATGTATACCATTTTTTAGTTAAAATTTATGATTCCAACTAGTTTAAGAAATTTCAGTAAAAAAATGAGTATGATGAAAGCAAAGCAACAAAAAAGCTAAATACCTTATGCCTACCACAACTTTAAAATCCTCGTCAAGTGATCTTTTGATATACCTCTGGAAATCAAATCCTGAATCACTTCTCGGTGACACATGTGCCTAAAACCACATATCTTAATGTTACATTATTGGACATGTTCTTACAACAAAAAAAAGGTGAAGAGACACGTTTATAATCAAGTAAAGCTTACCATGATAAATCCATGTCGTAAAACAAAATAGTCGACTTTCTTAACCGATCCAAAGAATTGTCTGAAGAAGCTAACCTGATTCCAACATGTCGTAATAAAAAAGAAAGAAGAACATTGGAATTATTTTATGTGACACTAATTAACAAACAAACCCACTCCAAAATCTAAAAGTAGATAAAGGCCAGTTTAAGAGATTTATAATTTATTTCTAATAAATGTTTCCTTACTATCCATAAGGAAATCGATGACTGACTCCAAGTATTCAAGTGCCTTTGTCCAAATGTTGTGTCCTTTGCAAGCCTGAACCTCTTAGAATCTGTTAATGTTAGAAAATTTAGTGATTCTTTTTACGAAATTTACCTCTCAATTTACAAAACATGTTTTGGATATCTCAATTTACAATACTATTGGTCACATGAAAAAACTTTCGAGTATTTTCATTTTACTTCTCATATTAATTCACAAAGTTGACTTTTTCTTCTTTTTTACGTTAAACCCAAACTAACTCTTGAGCTTATTGAATTCAATTGGGTCCAAAAATTTTAAAAACACTACAAGAAAATCAGGAAATAAAAACCAATTTTTAGAGACAAAAAATAATTAGTTGTTATAATGACTAAATTAGAGAACGTTTTAGAGATTGAAAAAATTTTGGTTTCTAAATTAGTTTCTATTATTGTTAGATGGTTTCTAAATTGATGTCTAATTAGCAACCAAAGTTTTTGTACTACCAAGTTTAGAATCTAAATAATTGGTAGCAAAAACCTTGGTTCCTAATTAGACACTAATTTAGAAATCATTTAACAATAATAGAAACTAATTTATAAACCAAAAATTTTTTAGTCTCTAAAATGGTCTCTAATTTAGTTACTATAGTAACTAATTATTTTTTGTCTCTAAAAATTGGTTTCTATTTCATGATTTTCTTGTAATGAAACTTTTTTTTTATTAAAAATTGTATTTTAAAGCATCAACATAATTAAAAAAAAAACACAATATTTATATAAATTAATTCAAGACTTTAAATCAGCTAAAAAGTTAAGTCATAACAAATTATTCTAAACTAATTTAGGATATGAAAAAAAATATATAACAATTTTTCCATAACACAAATATAAGGTGGGTCTCTAAACCCTAAAATATCAAACATACTAAATTCATCATCCAATCTATATAAGAGTAAGATAGTTTAAATTGAGTTGAATTTATCTTATAAAATGATTGGATAACCCGAACCAATAAACACGACTAATCCAAACATTAAACACATCTAACATATTAAGAACACTACATTATCTCACATCACATCTAACATATTAAGAAGACTATATTATCTCACATTTAATACCATGAAGAATATTAAAAAAGTGAGAATAGATGGCATATCTAAATTATAAACAAATGTACAAGAAAGTCAACCTCCACACATCACTTTTATCTTGTGACGAGCTGTGTTTTGTCTCATATTGCAATATTGTAAACGCGAAGTTGAGAATCATTTGGCATTATCAACTTTGCCAACTAACTAGCCCATTAAGTCAAAATTGTTTTAATTAATACATAAAAGGCGAGAAATTTTGAAGTCTTAAACTTACGTACCATTATAGAATTGGTATTCAATTGTCTTTGTTTCGTCTTCCCACTTCTTCCAGCGTCTCATCTTCAAGAAACAATGAATTGAGACACACATATTAAGGACTTTTTTTTATATAGAACAATTAAAGACTTGAGTATATATATTTTAGGAGAAAAATAAAAGAGTAGCACCTTAGTTCTTCCCAAAGCTAGTGTTACAATGCATTGTATGATATGAAAAATTGCTAACACAAAGATGAATATATGGAGCTGGTGAATCCCATATGCTGAAACAAAAGCAACTTTTCCCTGTAAATCAAAATATAATGGAATTATTATAAAAACAATTAGGTATTGTTCGTAAGAAGCTCATCGAAAGAACTAGCCAATGATCGGATACAAACTTTTTAAATATTTCCCAATAAATTAAAAACTAGTAATATGATCATGGTATTCAATATAAAATCATGTCAAGAAAAAATGAAAAATAAATAAATAATATATATATATATATATATATATATATATATTAAAGACTAAATCCGTTTACATTAGGTGTAAAAAGTATTCAAATTAAATCTTCAATAATTTTTTATAAATAAATTGAATCGTCGAATTTTATATTTTTATTAATTAGGTTATGTATATGCAATTTTAAAAATTATTTAAGCTAACACATCCCTTAATTTTAACCGAAATATTTAAAAATTTATTATTAATAATAACATATCTATAAATATTTAAATTATGCAAAATTTTGATAAACGATCACTAAAATAATACAATAAGCTTCAATAGTTGGATTAATTAAATTTACATTTTATAAAAGTTATTAAAGATATAATTTAACTATATTTTACTTTATATAAACAGATCTAAACTCTGTGTATGCATATTCACTTGTTCATTGATTTTTTCAATAATGAATATACCTATCCAAAATTGATTAATTCTTTATAGAGAAATCTCTCCTCCTAATCACTTTTATTCACTCATAATCAAACTTAAAACATAAAACTGATAATATCCTTATTAGCTCCAAACAATATTTCCACAAAATCTAAAAATAAAAAACACACTCTAAAAACATTTAATATAGATACTTAACACTATCAACTCATTCCATTTAACAATAAACAATTTTTTCAAAATTTACATAACATTTATCAAATTATATTTTGTCACCATACCCTTACTTATCATAAGAGCAGTGTTAACGGTTAGTTTTTCAAGAAAATAGTGTAAAATAAACGTTTTCGAAATTAATATCCTATATTGTTGATACAAAATATTAGTTTTGATAAATGTTAAGTGAGTGTTTTTCACAATGTAGAATTTCAAACTATGGGCACCTTGTTGATAACACATAAACTAGTCAAAAGGGGTTTCCAACTTGCCTTGTCTGCACATTTGTCATAACCTTTTGCAGCTAGAACACGTCGTGGAATGGGGTCCAAATGGAGAAGTTTCCTATCAATGGTATGAGATGTTGCGTTAGAATTACTCACGGCCTTTGGGTTGGAGCAAGGATGCCATGTTGATGCAGCATTTTGTGATATGCAGATCTTAGAAAGTGGATCTTGGAACACAGTTAGGAGCATAGATAGGAACCCTAGCATCATAAGCTCTGAAAAGAACAAAGTTAGGTTCATTAGACCCCAAAACACAAATTGCAATGGTGAAAGTCACCAGAATTCAAGATGCTGCTGATACCTCCTTTGACCTTTTCCAACGACTCATAAAGACCACTTTTGTGTTTCTTTCTTAACCACTGCAATTTGAAGTTATGTAAGATCGATATTGGAAGCAGAAGAAATACATATCTGATGGAAATTATCGTATAACAACTCCACTTTATATATGATTTTGTGAATTGTTTCTTCTGAGCAACAAAAAGCTTGATTCCTAGATTAAGTAATTACCTTTCCAATAGCATGAATAACAAGCTCAATGATGATTGAAATAGCAAGCAGCATAAAGCAAACAACTGCAAACGCCCAGGTTGGTGTTTCCTCCAGTGATCTTTTATGGATTTTGGCTTCACCCATTTGTTTTCTTCAATTGTGGGTAGACTCAAAATAAAGGTATAAGCAGAGAATCAGAAGATTGTTCTGTAGTTATGGACAAAGGATCGTATTCATATGGTTTTTTTTGTAGACTTTTATCAAACAAATTTTTTATTATGCTGAGTACGGAAGAATTGGGATGTGTACGAAGTGAGAAAAGACAACACATGAAATATTATGAATCTGTTCGACATATCCAAAGTCACTATTAGTCAAAGTCACTATTAGTCATAGAGTTTAAGATTTAGTATGGATATAAAAAGTTATTTTAATTTTTAAAATTGATTTTTATTTTATGAATTTATTGAAAAAAAATGTTGGTATCTAATTAAGTACCAATTTAAAAGTAGAAATTAATTTAGAATTTTTTTTTAATTTTTAAAATGATATATAATTTAGTTAGTATAATAATATAAATTTTTGAATGATGATATATAAACACATTTTTATGAGGAATATCGATTGAATTTCTTTCAATATGAGCTAGTGGAGTGTGGTGTGGGATAAAAGCAACGGTAGTTTGCAGTGAAGTTTTCAGTATTTTTGAAAATTTGAAACATTAAAAAATATCATCAATTAGCTGTTATAATTAAGCACCGGTCTAAAAATGAACGCTAATCACGTCGGTTAAGTTTATAATAATCGACACTTAGATAAATGAAAAAATTAGCGTCAAACAAACGCGAAATTCATACAAATAATTATAAAAGAAAACAAAACAATAATAAAAACGTAGAATCGGTCTAACAAATACAAATTGGAACAATAAATGTATATTATAATTGAGCACAGACCGATGTTAATGATTTTATAATTAAAATTAAATCCGTTATTGGTGTGTGAGAGCTTAATCGGCGCAAATGAATAATTTTTTTATTTTGGGTGACATGGATTGGACTGACACAATGCCATGGACTGACACAATGCTTATTAGGATTGTTGTGTGTATGTTTAGTCTTTGCTTATTTGTTGTATGGAAAAAAGAGACATAAAAGTGTTCATATTGTATAAATATATATATATATATATATTCTATAAAATTAGTATGTTTTTGAAAGAGAATTCATTTAAAATAGTGATGAATTTTATTTATTATTGTTATATATAAATGTAAGCATAACCTAGTTTTAGAACATCTTCAAGGGTTTAGGACAAGTGTATTCTGTACTAGTGTGTAAAAGATATGTCCTTTTGGTTGATGCTCATTCTGATATATATTGATTATATCCTATATAACATAGTTCAATTCTGCCTTCATTGAGCCATTAAAGATAATTAAGTTTAATTAACATAGGATACTTAACATATGAACGTTCTCTGCCATTAAGGATCGGATCACGATTCTTATATCATGAGTTGAGTCTTGGCCCATCATTCTGCATGCCCCCCAACCTCTAACGTAGGCTATTGAGGCTGCCATCATCATGTCCAGTCAAAGTTCAAGTAATGATCAACCATCCATTAAGTCGGGTCCATGTCCATTAATCTACATGGTCAGGTCCAGGTTCATCACTCTACATGCCCCTCAACCTCTAACGTAGACTAATGAGGTTGTACAAGAATGAGGTTCTTCTTGAATCAATGTAGAGTATGGGGCGGAAGCAATGAATGAGAGTGAGCAAGATCCTCCTAAGAGTGGTGTTGATCTTGTAGGTGCATGATAAGTGTGGGTATTGAGTGGTTCGACCAGCTCAAGGGAAAAGATGAAGGAATTGAAGTTTAGAGCCTAGGATTCTAGGGAGAAGCAAAGTTGAGCACAAATTGGCAGCATAACTTTACTCACAATAAACTTGAAAATACAAGGTGTAAGCTCCTCCTTTTATAGGCTAAGGAGGACCATAATGCAACCCTAATGCTAGCCAAATGAAATGTAAATGTGAAGCACATGGGTGCACATGGCACATGGGTGCACAAATGAGCACATGGGGAGGGGTGTGTCTAGTTTTTTTATGTTCACCCCCTCCATGGTCTTTCTAGAATGTTCACACAAATATGCTTTCTACACTACTCTAATTACTAAGCACCCCTAATGGGCCTTTATGTAACAATTACAAAGGTCTTCTCTTCCCAAAACCGTAGCTTTGACCCATGTGTATGTGAAGCTAGACGGTCTAGAAGGAATCCTCATCATGGCCTAGACGCTCCTTATGTAGCCGCTCCTCATCATGGCCTAGACGCTCCTCTTCATGGGCTAGACGCTCCTTTTTGAGTCTAGACGCTCCTCATCATAGGCTAGACCGTCTAGTCTTGGAGGCTTGGCTTTCATCGTGTGGTGAGCTTGGGCCCTCCTCCATCATCCCCTCCCTCTTGAAAAGGATTTGTCCTCAAATCCAAAACTTTTGCTTCCTAAGGGAATGGTTGTGGCTGGATGGTGTCCATCATCTCCTCTTTCTTGAGAAGACCTATCCTCAGATCTTCAGACTTGATCTCGGATAGCAGCTTCTTGCTTCGCCAAAGCTTGTCCTCCTGGATCAAACGTCCACCTATAGAAATAATCAAATAAAGCATAGGTGTTAGTTTGCAATTTAATTTTACTAGGTTGCCATTTTTGTTTTTCTTTTGGTTTTGGCAACCTTGGACAAAGTTTCTCTTTTAATGGTTGTGTGTGGTCTCTAATCATCTTATGTATTTTAAAATGTTCATTTGTGGTTACTTTCTCTTTAGGCATAAATCCTATAGAAGATGGTAACAACTTAAAAGGAGAAAGATGATTGAACCCACACATAACTTTAAAAGTAGAAATATAAGTAGTTTTGTGAACTACTTTATGGTATGTTTGCTCATCTCTAGAGTTGTGTGTGCACTTGATGATTATGCTAGGCATAGTAGAAAGAGCTAGGTTTTCAAATGTATTTTGACCATGTGTTTGAGGATGATAAGAATGTAAAGGGTGCAACTTAGTTGCAAGTTTTCCAAAGGAAATCCTCAAATCATGGTTTGCGAAATTTTGAACTCTATTCAACACTATGCTTGAAGATAAACCATGAAGATGTATCACTTCTCTAGAGAAGAGTTTATCCATAACCATGAAGATTGAATCAAAACCTTTTGTTGTCCTAGGGAGTTTTAATATGAAATTTGTATCTTCCCAAGGATCATTTGCAAAAGGTGAAGGAGGATAAAGTTCATGAGACATTGCCTTGGGTGTAGTTTGAAAACAAGAATTGTACCTAAGGTAATGTTTTTGAACTTCTTTTCTCATGGGGGACAAAAGTTTTCCTTTTAAAAGCTCTAGAGTTTTATCAACTCTAATTTGGCCCATGAGTTCTCCTTCATGAAGACTTTTTCTCTTATGTGTAAAGATAGTCTCGTTGTTACAACCATTGTTTATAAGAATTTGTACACTTTGCAATGGTTGTCTCAATAAGACATGACAAGTTTCTTTAGGCACTACTTCACATAAAAAATTCTTTTTGTAGATGCTTATAGAAAACTTGACATTCACTTGGTGATATCTTAGCACATATGAAAAATAGTCTATTTCATTTTTATCTATGCAAGCTTCTTTTAAAGACTCTTCCTTTTTGCTTAGGCTTGCAAGTGTTCCTTTACAAAAGGTAAGGCTTTGAGGTTGTTCAACAAGACACATATTTTCAAATGTATTTTTAAATCTTTTGTCTTGTTGAATGACCTTGTGGGAAGGAACACTCTTCTCCCACACCTTTTGTTCTTCAAGGGCCTTCTCATGCTTTTCTTTTTCTTCTTTTTCTTTAGCTTCCCTTTCGACTTCCCCTCTCTTCTTTTGTATTTTTCTTTCCTTTCTTTCTTTAAGGGAAGCAAACAATTTTTCTACCCTCATTTCCCAATCTACGCAAGCTTCTATATTTTCCTTTCCATGAAAATGAGGTAGGTCTACCCTAGTTTCCCTTGGCACCTCTTGTTCCCTTTGCCTAGTTCTTCTAGGGGGTGGTTGGTAATAATCATTGATTCTACGGCTTCCCTCCCCTAGAGACTCAATACTTTGAGATGCATGAGTAAGCGTTTTTTTTTTTATTTTTGTGTTTTTTGTGACTTCTCTTCTTGAGCTTTAGCCAACTCATTGATTTTGTTCTCATTCTCCAATTGTCTAAAAGAGATTAATTGTACCGCTTGGGATACTTCTTTTAAAAGAGTTTTCAAAGATTTTACTTCACTTTCTATAGACTTTGGAGAGTGAGGAGAAGAAGACATGGCTAAAACTTTGTGTATATAGGTGTTTTACTTTGAGAAAGTTTAGGAAAGTTAAAGAAGGTAGTTTTCCAGGTAAGGGAGGTGAGTCACAAAGGACTACTTAAGTACCAAGCCTTTTCCTTGCCAAAAACTATCCCCCAATATCTTCACACAAGACTTTCTCTTAGTGAAACACTTAGAACACAAATAAGTTGAGAAATAAATGCAAGAAAACAATGCAAGCTAACTATGCAATCAAAGCTAGTCGGTTTAGCACACAAATTAAACAAAATTACACATGCAAAACGTAGCTAAGAAAGCAAAAGGAAAAAACAATTACAAACAAGTAACAATTACTAATCAAGAAATTGCTATACTATTCGGCCCTAGGTGAGGCTTCTTGGACACTTTGAGCCCTTGAAGACACACTCACCGTCTAAACGTAATTAACAAGGTAATTAACAATAAACCAAGTTGCAAAGGAAATAAGAGAACTCCCTTTGTTGATCCTCTTTTGGTTAGTGCACTTCCTTGTTGTCTTTGCTTGTTGTTCTTCCAAGTGTTTGTAGTGTTTTCTCAAGAATGTTTGTTTCGGCTTTGACCTTGTCTTCTCCTTAGAATGATGGCCTTTAATCCTCCAATTTCCAGCACCTAGCAAAGGGCTAAACCTTAACCAAATCAAGTTCCCATTCACATAAGCACCAAAGAAGAATTAAATTCCAGCACCCAAATTAGAGGTCAAAGAACAAAAGCAAGAAACAAATTTAATTGAATAAAACAGTACCACCAAAAGGATTTAGATTGTGACAACTAGAAAGAGAGTCAAGAAAGTAAAGCAAACAAATAAAGGTACTCAATTAAAGGTTGGCACACAAAAGAATTCCTAAAGAAAAGCACTAGATTAGATGACCAAATAAAAAAAACAGCACCACTGGAAAATGTTGTGGGCCAGAAAATGTGTTTGTTCCCCGATTTATGCTGATCTGTATTTTTGGAATTTGGCTCTGAAATTTGTTATGCAAGATATTCAGGATCTTATCTAAAATCTGGCTTTGGATTCACTCAAAACGGACGCACCATTTTTTTTTAATAAATTTTGAAAAATTGGTGTTCGGTTAGGCCAGCTGGAGCGCTTCAGATTTGCACTCTGATCTTAAAAGATTTATCATTTTTTTTCTATTGCTTCTTTTGACCTAATTATTTTTTTGTCCTTTCTATAACACTTTAAACTTGCATTTTCCAGAAAATCAGAATTTTCCTATGGGTGGAAATATTTTTCTGGGTTAAAACAGCCAAAACAGAGAAGGTGTAAACAGGGGAATCTGAAAACTGGAAACAAAAACAGCAAGATACCAAAGTTTAGACACAATGGAAATTTGTGAAATAGAATTGTGTAGAATCTAAACACAATATGAACTCAAACTAAAAATTAAAAAGGCACCAAAGGAGCAAAGAACAGCAGATCCAAGCAATATAAAGAGACCCAAAATCAAGAAACAATTAAGCCAAAATAAAAGGACTACTATGAATTGTTGACAATATGGATGAACATGACTTTGACAAAACATGTATAGATTCAGAAAATTAAAGACTCAAAGCATAATATGAACCAAATAAAGAAAGCAATAAAGACTCAAAAGCCTAAAAGAAAAATAGCAACACAAGGTGTATGGAATCCTATCACAAAGTGCACAAGAACTTGTTCAAGATCAATTGAACAAGAGTGCTTCGGTTGGATCTTCCACAAAGCACACCAAGAACAAATTAAATTGTAAAAAACAGCAAGACAAGTAAGGAAAGTAAATGACAAAATGAAATAAAGAAGAACTAAAATTGAAAAGACAAGGAGCTACTCATCTTGAAGAACCAAAGCTCTGATACCAAATGATGGCATTTTCATGAAGTTCTTCTTGAATCAATGTAGAGTATGGGGCGGAAGCAATGAATGAGAGTGAGCAAGATCCTCCTAAGAGTGGTGTTGATCTTGTAGGTGCATGATAAGTGTGGGTATTGAGTGGTTCGGCCAGCTCAAGGGAAAAGATGAAGGAATTGAAGTTTAGAGCCTAGGATTCTAGGGAGAAGCAAAGTTGAGCACAAATTGGCAGCATAACTTTACTCACAATAAACTTGAAAATACAAGGTGTAGGCTCCTCCTTTTATAGGCTAAGGAGGACCATAATGCAACCCTAATGCTAGCCAAATGAAATGTAAATGTGAAGCACATGGGTGCACATGGCACATGGGTGCACAAATGAGCACATGGGGAGGGGTGTGTCTAGTTTTTTTATGCTCACCCCCTCCATGGTCTTTCTAGAATGTTCACACAAATATGCTTTCTACACTACTCTAATTACTAAGCACCCCTAATGGGCCTTTATGTAACAATTACAAAGGTCTTCTCTTCCCAAAACCGTAGCTTTGACCCATGTGTATGTGAAGCTAAACGGTCTAGAAGGAATCCTCATCATGGCCTAGACGCTCCTTATGTAGCCGCTCCTCATCATGGCCTAGACGCTCCTCTTCATGGGCTAGACGCTCCTTTTTGAGTCTAGACGCTCCTCATCATAGGCTAGACCGTCTAGTCTTGGAGGCTTGGCTTTCATCATGTGGTGAGCTTGGGCCCTCCTCCATCACCTTATGCTTCATAGGGATGCAGTTTCACATTTATTACTCTTCTGCCACACATCACATCATCTGCCTCTTACTCTTTTCGATAGCCACGTGTCGCGCTTCTACTGGCTGGCCTTCAAAACAATTTTTTTGTATTACCCACGTATTCCCCTCTTCATTCTGCACTCACCCCACCGCTCACTCCCTGCTCGTGCTCCAACCTATACCTTCAATCCATTCCTCTCGCATTTTTCTACAACCATCCATCATTACCTAACGTTCTTACTTCTGCATCCATTCTCATCTCCCCTTTTGTTTCAACTTCATCCCCCCAGGTATGCCTTCGATTGTTTCATCCTTGTTTGTGCATCATCATTGTTTGTCGTTCGCATTCATTGCATATATTGTGTATAAGTTGTTCATGATTTATTATTCTATGTATCCTTGGGCAAGCTTGACATTATCTGTGAAGTGTCTATTTTTACTTCTACGAAAAGAATTCGAACACTCTGCCACGCTCAACCCTTGATTCGTACTAGTTTTGAAAAAGATGTGATTATAATTCCTTGTGTACCACACGAACCTATTTGTAAAGATTGTATAGATGAACCACCCTTTTGTTTTTTCTATGAAACCTTATTCACCAAGCTCAGTGTTTGACTACCCTTACACCCGTTCGAAAAAGAAATCTTATTAACCATGAAAGTAACCCCTACTCAATTGCATCCAAACAGTTGGGTCTTTGTCCGAGCCTTTCACATATTGTGCGGCCAGCTCAACATTGTTCCGAGCTCAAACATGTTTTTCTATTTTTTCGAATATAAGATCTCTAAACGTAACTCATGGGCCAAGTGTTACGAATACGGTCCCCTGTCCAATCTTAAGCCCGAAGCACTACACAACATGGTATCGTCGTGGCCGTTCGCCATCTGGGGAATGGACATTATCAACCCCTTCATCATAGGCAAAGGACAAGCTTAGTTCCTCTTGGTCGGGGTAGACTACTTCACCAAATGGATTGAAGTCGAGCCCCTCGCCTCCATCTCGGCCAATGTTCAGAACATCGTATGGAGAAGCATTGTGTCGATTTGGAGTCCCTCACACTATCATCACCAACAATGGTCGGCAATTCATTGATCGAGGACTTAAGTCCTTTTACGAGGACCTCAACATAAAATCAATAACAAGCTCGGTCGAGCATCCCCAAACCAACGGGCAGGTCGAGGCAACAAAAAAATTCATCTTAAATGAGTTGAAAAAGCGGCTCAGTATTTTAAAAGGGCGGTGGACTGAGGTTCAAACGTCCCAAATGCTTTGTGGGCACATCGCTGAATGTCCCAAACGTCGACACAGGAGACACCCTACAACCTAACCTATGGCACCGAGGCCATGATATTAGTTGAGGTGGGCGAGCCTACCCTTAGGAGTAAACTCTTTTATATATTTATCTCTAAATCAAGAGAGTCTGTCGGTCGGACTCAACCTGATAAACGACCTTCGGGACATGAGTAAGATATGAGAAACGACATGCAAACTTCGAGCAACCAGGCGATACAACACAAAGGTTTGACCGAGAAGCTTTTAGAAAGAAGACCTCGTTTGGAGGATGAGAAGTGAAGCAAGGAAGAACGACGACAAGTTCTCATCCAACTGGGAAGGCCCTTTCCAGATACGAGAAGTTACAGCTGGGGGACGTACTACTTAGAATGGCTTTCGGGAAAAATTGTATCGAGTATGTGGAATGTCACACACCTCAAGTTTTATTATAGTGAAAAATCAAAAAAATTATACACTTTTTCCTCGCTCGACCACCTTTTCTTCCTAAGAAGGGTTTTTCTAACGGGAAGGTTTTAACGAGGCATTTTTTCAAATACGCATTTAAATGTTAAAATTACACCTCTCAACACTTAGATCGGTCAAGGAAGCAGTCGTAACCGGCATAGCCTACTGACACCTTGAAGACTCGGTTCAGTCAGCGATGTAACCTTAACTGGTATACCCTACTAATACCTCAAGACTCGTTTCGGTCAAGGAAATAGCCTTAACCATCATACCCTTCCGAAACCTCAAGCACAGTTTGGTAAAGGAAGTATCCTTAACTGACATACCCTACCAACACCTAAAGACTTGGTTTGGTCAAGGGCGTAGCCTTAACCGGCATACCTTACCGACACCTAGGACACTCGGTTTGGTCAAGGAAGTAGCCTTAACCGGCATACTCTGTCGATACCTTAAAGACAATTCAAATAAACACGTCAAAATTTATTGGTTACCACAACCGGTTAGCTATTAAAGTTTCATTTTATGACTTATACACTATGGAAAAATAGATATGAACAGAAAATGATCGATTCATTGAAAGATAGAAGGTGGAGGCCACACCTCAGTCTCAGAGGATAAAAAGGAAGGGTCACATCCCAGCCGAAGGAAACAAAGCTAAAGGCTAAAACCTAATGGTCTTCATCTTCAACATCCTCAGTAGGAGGTTGTCGTGCTGCATTCCTCAAGGCTTACAACTCGTCAACAGGCACCATTCAACCTCCGTAGACTTCCATATTAATGTCGAAGTCATCGGCCGATGGCAGCCCATTGTAGAGCAGTTGAGCCTGTCGGACGGCTTGATTGAAACTTTGGCCCAATATCACCAATATGTCGTTGATGGTCTTGTCCAGCTCAGCCTCAACCAAAGCCTTTTCGGTCCGCAACACCGAGTTCTCTTCCTTGGCTTCCTCCAAGGCCTTCTTCAATTTGGCTACCTTTAGCTGCCGCTCGAGCCAACTTCCCCTTATAGGTCGAGTTCGTCTCCAAGGATTGTTTTAGGGAGCTCGAGGCCTCGACCATCTCATGCCCCAATCGTGAAATTTCCTCGACCTGTTGGCCCCGGGCATTAGCGCCTAGTCGGGTCATGACTAGACCCTGACCCAGCATCTCAATGCCACCATGGAGCAAGTCCTCCTCGAGGTTGGCACTGAGTAACTCCTCGGTAGTGGGGGTCAGGCTGACCTAGACGCCCCTTAAAAATTATAAATCACCCCATAGGAGAGATAGGGGGGACTTCGAAGCCTGCATGACAAAGACAACCACGACAAATGGACCAGCAGTGTCACCAATCGGTGGAGGAGACTCCAAGTTGATCGGAGAGGAATGACGAGAAAGGGTCAGGATACCACTCGGAAATCGGGTGGTAGTTGCAATAATACTTGCATCCCTTATCCTCTTCATATTCTTGTCGACACCAGCCGAAGAACTAGCGCCAAAAGCCTAGGGGTTGCTGACAGCAACCGTGTCAATGCTACCCCTGCCTCGACCCCTCTTCAGAGCCAATGCGCAGAAGGCCGTCACGAGGTCATTCGCCTGAGGAATTTCGTTATGCATCGTTTCTGCATCAAGAAAAAGAGCACATAAGCCAAAGACAAGATAACCGACCGAGACAAAAGACAACACATCGATCTCGTCACACAATTGGCGCCACCGACGTCACCTCCAACCTCGAGAAGCCCAATCATCACATCGATCTCGGACAAAGACTCTTCGTTTTAACCATCCTCGAGCCTGGGGGGAAAGTGTACTGGTAGGGCCCGCACGACCGAGACTATAATTCATTACCTGGTCATTATGTCGATCGACACCACAAAGCCAATTACGCTTAAGTAGAGTTAGTGAGACTAATCAGCAATCAAGAGCTATGTAATGCACTTCTAAACATGACCCAGCTCTCTAACCTGACCCAATAAGAGAGGTCCACCAAAGTAATATAAATAACACAGATTCCAAGAATCAGGTACGTCATTATACAGTAATTAGAATACCGAGTGTCGAATACTAAATCTGACTTGAGCGTCGGAGTGTCTTCTGTAGGTAACATCCGGGTCTGGACTACCAAATGGCCAGGAGTAGAGTGAGAAGAGGAGAGTAAGGAGTTTGCTTGGAGAGGAACAAAAGTGCAAACCAACCAACCGACCAAGGAAGTAGCGGAACAGTTTGAATCGTTCTCTTAGTTCCAACCCTGTTAGAAAACACTACTTAAATATAAATTTGTATATTATGAAAAAAAATTGATAGAGAAAATTGTTGAATAAATTTCTATAGGTAATATTCTGCAAGTAATTTGTAACATTATTGTAGTGCTCAAAATTTGAAATGTAGAAGTTGAATTTTTTTTTTTCGAAAATAGACTAAATTTGTTCTGAAAAAGGCCTTGAAATTGATATAATGTATTGAAATTTACACATATTTAGCATTGAGATTAAAAGAAATCGTTAAAGGAATAAAAAAATGTCGAATGCAAAAAGAGGTTACTAATTAATGAGAAAATAACTTTTAAAATACAGTTATTCAATAATGGAAAATAGATTACAGACAGGAGCTCAAAAATTAAAAAGCAAAAAATGTGTAAATTATAATAAAGTGGGAAAGCAGATATCTGTTATAATCTTTTGAGATAAAGCAAAAGGATTTGTACAAAAACAAAAGGCTTTGAATAACTGTTCTATGAGCATTCACTGAGAAACAAGTAAATGTGTGCCTTCTTTTTTATTAACCAAGAACACACAGTGATGGTTGCATGCATATAAATTCAAAAAAGCTCCTCCTTCTTGTTATACCACCATCTCCAACTGCAAGAAAAAGCAGAGACAAAAAGCATTAGTTTGCAGTGAAAAGATAGATTGGCATGTTCATGTGGGTGTCACATGTACAAAAAGCTGCAACATTTACCTGTCATTCACATTTCCAACAAAGAAAATAATTAAAGCCTCTAATACCAACCTTTTTTTCCCATGCAAACTTTAACTATAGCTCTATGTACAAAAGAAATACTCACACAACACAAAATCATTAGAGATGCTCCGGTTAAAGTATTCTTCAATCTTTTGACCATCCATATTTTTCCTTTTGTACTACCAAAACCTTTTCTAACATTTTCTTATCCTCCTCATTATTTTGAAAACGGTTACTAATCTCTAATCGACGTAGGATCTCCACACACTCCTCATACCAAAATTACCAATTCGTGCATGGAGATATATGTTATAGGTGGTTCGATAACAACCTGATAGCGGGTGACACGATAGGCCCAACAAATTTTCGCTAAAATGAACTCGAAAATGGTTCTGATACCATGTTAAGAAGTGGACTTTAAGCCTAACTCAACCACATAAAACCGGCTCATAAGATGAGATTTACACTCACTTATAAATAATGAAATATCTTAATATCTAATCGAATATAAGTTTTGAAATATCTTAATATCTAATCTAACATAAGTTTTTGTAGTGAATGTAAAACAAATTTGAAATAGAAGAATAAAACCTAGATATTAAACATGTTTTGTAAAACCTAATAAAGTGTTAAATATTGTTATGTTGCAAAGCAGCAGTGAAAGAAAGTAAAGGTTACTGTACTGACCAATAGTAGTCCCATCTGGGTTTAACTTTGGTCATGCGGTTATGACCATGTGGATAATCAGTTTGAGCTCTTCTAGCGTTTCTGAAGGCACAACAACCGATGGAATAAATCCCTATGAGAAACACAAGAACGACAACGTTAAGAACAGAGATGTTGTGCCAGTCTCTTCTGATGTTTTCCAGCACACCAGCCTTGCAAGAGTCGCAGTCGTAGCAGAGGAGTGTGGGGGCGTTGTTCCACTTGTAGCAATCGGAATCTTGCAACACTGTAACACTTTCCTCGTTGTAACTGCACGCTGTTGGTGGCTTACAACACCCACTCTGCGTTATTAATAAATTCTTTTAAATTAGTATTCAAATGACTACTTAAATTTTAGCTATTAACTAATTTCTATTATTAATCTAAAAGATTTTCAAATATTGATTTTAAAATATAAAATAGTTAATAATTAAAACTTAGATAACCACTTAAATATCAATTTAGAAATAGTAATAGAAATTATTTTAAATATTAATAATTATTTTAATATATAAAATAATATTTAATTTAATTAATTATTTTTATTTAATATTTTTTTCGTATTTTTTTTTCTATTAATTAGTTTATCCCGTAACAAACAAGAAAAAAAAAAATCATTACAATGTTATTCTACAAGAAATGTTAGAAACACCTCTCTGAACATAGTCGTTTTCACATACACTTTTGTCAGTTAAATTTTATTGAGAATCACAAAACAAAATTGCGAGAGTTACCTTTTATTTGGTAAAAATTTTAATCTTTTTTGTTTTTAATAAAAGTTTCTCTTAGCTTTTGTGTGTTTTTAATAAATTTTTCTCTCAAATATTTTGTTTTTAATAAACTTTTCCAAAGACTACATGTTAGAATGCATGATTTTAAATACTTTTCTTAATTTATTTCTCATGGGTATTAGTTTGGACTATAAAAATAAGTTCAATTTTTTCGTGAAATCATTTTCAAAATAACTATATTTTAATTGATATATTACTTTTAATGTATTTTTTTTAAATAAGTTTTAACGAAGAATGGATTAAAAAAATTAAAAGGGATTGTATTATTAAATTATTTAACTAATTAATTTTTAATTAGTACTCTCTTCATTCTAAAGTAATTTATGTTCAAGGTTTTCTTACATAGTTTAAAATATTAATAAACAAGTAACTTAGAAAAAAGAAAGATTAAAATGTCATGTTTTCACAAAAATTGCTTGTAACTATTGAATGGTAGTAGCTAGAAATTTCATAGACAGAGTAATCAAAATATTAATATATTTATTATTTTATCCGTGAGTAAATTTGGAAAGAAAAAAACTGTCCTTTAAAATGTGAAGAAATGTTTAGTGTTAAAATATAGTATTTTAAAATAGAGGGTATACTTTTTTTTTTGTTCTTTATGTGCAATAGTTATATAATGTCTCTGATTTCACCGCATTTGATGCAAGTGATAAAGATTCGAAGGGGAATCTCTTTTGTGGAAAAGAGAACCAAACTGCTTTATAGACTCATTTTGGACCTTTAAATTTCCCAATTACAAGAGCAAAGACCAAATATTATACATTAAAAAACAATTGAATGAAACATTCAAGAGGATTAATTAAACTCTCATCTTATGTTCTTACTTCTTAGTAGACAAATTCCCTTCACTTTATAGAAACGAGACGAAAATAACTAAATTTTTGGAAGACTGTGGAAGGGTTTTTCAATTATTTTTAAGAAAGTAGATTTCTCCTTATTTTGGTATGATTATGAGAGTAAAAGAAGAGAATAACATGAAATTGGTTATGAGAGTAAAAGATAGTATTATTTGATATAGCAGAAAAAGATTGAAAAAGATAAGGTGTTTTATTGTTTTAACAAAATGTTGTTTTGACAATTTTACAATAAAATACATGTTTATTATTGTGATTTAATCAAAATTGTATAATTTGAGCAATTTGTTTGATTATAGAATTCATTGAGTTTGTAGAATATAAAAAATCCTCTTAAACAACAAAGAAGCTGCAAATTTGCATACCTGAATGGGGGACATGTCCCTCTGCATGTAATCAAGAGAGGTCCAAAGGGCAAGCTTTGAACATGTCTTGGACCCTAAAATGCAGCTTCTAATGGTGCTCCAATACTGAGGATCATTGATCCTATTCCTCAACCATGGAGAATAACGTTGAAGATGGTACTCCTTGTAAGCCCTACCAGGCACTTCCACTCCACCACCCTGAGCAGCAACAACAAACCCAAAAACGGTCAAAGCAAAGAGGGAAGCAATGAGGAACACCATGATGAACAAGTACACCCAGAGTGCCCATGCAACATGGAAGCATGCCCCTATGAAACCAGCAAGGGAAATCACGAGCACCACGAACCCTATGACCAAGAGTGGGGTTTGGAAAAAGTTTTCACAGGTTGTGGTGCTCCTTGCCATCCATAGACCAGCCCCAATGATGGGTATCGATGCCAAGAGAGTGAAAAAGTTCAAGAATCCGATCACTGAGTTGCTGAAGCGTTGCATCTTGCAGACCCTCTTCTATTGCTTTCTTGACCTCTCTCACCCTTCTCACTTGTGATTCTTCTTGCTTTTAAAAGGACACCGCAATTGGAAGCATTTGTTTTTATTTGTCTGTCACTGCATGGTTCGAGAATTTCAACATTCTTATCTCCTTTTGTCTGTGTGCTTTGCTTTCACTGAGATTCCCTAACTTAATATTATCTTTTCTTTTCTGATGTGATAACGATTGTCTAAATTGTACTTCCCATTCTTAGCTATTAAGTTATTCGTATAGTGGCCTAATCTAAAGAGAATATATATATATATATATATATATATATATATATATATATATATATATATATATATATATATATATATATATATATATATATATATCCAACATCAATATACGAGAAAAGCAACTTTATCTTTGTGCTAAGTGATAGTACAAAGTGTTCTAGGAAAAGTGTGAATATATGAAAATAAATAATTAAGACATAAGAAAATTACAAATCTAATATCATAAAATTTTGGATTGAGTATACTTATTAATAATTTACTAGAAGAACCCTTCTTATTAGGTGTCTAAAAATAGTGACTAATATTTAGGAACAAGGTAAAAGAAATACAAGTGATAAAAAAACGATTTCTTCTCTCTCTTCAACATCGGGTTCTCTATTTACAAATGGATTATAGAGGGAGGATAACTTTCTTCTTCTCAAACTTCTCCTTCGATTTCAAAGAAATAAATTCTAAAGATGGGAAGGGTGAATGTTTTCATATGAGGGAGGTTGGACATTAAGAAACAAAGGTTCGATTTCGTTAGATTTCAGAGTGTGCAGAACTCTAGAGAGTTGGAGAAACAGTTGGATGCAATTTGGATTGGGAATTGGAAACTAAATGTTAAGAAACCCAAATACAACAGGGCAGTAGAAACAAGAAAGGAATGGAAAGATAAACAAAAAGGAGAAGTCAACAATGGAAGAGAAAGTGGTTAAAAAAGTGTGGAGGGAAAAAGGAACAAATCAATCTTCCACATTGTCAAGAATAGGAATAGAGCACAATCACAAAACAAGGCAAGACCACACGCTATACACTTCAAAGTGGAAGAAACACCCAAAGAATGGCTAAAAGAGTGTTATATTGGGAGAGTCTCGGATTTAAGCAAAGTAGGATCTCTGAATGAAAGTTTTATCCTAGGAGGCTACAATTCCATAAAGGTTAAATTTTTGGGCGAATTCCATGTTTTATAGATGGGGAAAACAAAGTGAGTGTTAAGGAGGTCAAATAGGAGAATAAAGAGTGATTCGAAGATTTATTTGACACCATCATCCCATGGGAAGACCAATTCATAGCGGTTGATAAACAGGTATGGATGCGATGCATGGGTTTACCTTTGAAATTGTGGAACAGAATGTTTCAAAAAGATTGTTACTCTACTGGGAACTCTGGTTGAGGTAAAAGAAGCAACGTTGGCACTAGAGAGGTATATGAAGCTTGTGTTCTAGATCGTGCATTATTCCTCCACATAGATCTAATACACATTTTCATTAATTCTCATATAGTTGGTCAGCTTTGCCAATGTCATTGGGGCAAGTTATATTTGCTAAAGCCGAAACAAATTTAGAATCCAATGCGTATGTTAGAATGGGTCCATACACAAGCACAAGGCCCAAAAAGCAACCCAACTAGATGAATGATTTATAATAGGATAGGCCCACGTTACTCATTGGGAAGTCTGCCATTATTATTATGTATTTTTCAGTTTAAAATGTTTTGTTTCTCTAAGAATTGTAAGGCCCATGACCCTCTTTTACCCTTGAAAGGGACTAAGCAGTATGAATGAAGGCAGAAAAGGTTTTTGGTTAACTCTAGTTTAGTATAGCAGTGGCAAAGGCCTAAAAAATTGGTGCTTTCTCTTACCATGCCTCCTAAATGAGCCTCCAAAGATCTGGAAGAGGTCATCAACAACATTCAAGCACAACTCACGTTGATTCAAAGCCAGCTAGAGGCAACTCTAGCAGACAATCTACCCTAGAGGCAACAAATGACCACCTTCATTCTACCTTTACATCCCTCCTGGATCAGGTAACAACCCTTTCTCCACCAAAACAACCCCCAATCCACTCCTCTCCACAACTACCATCAACAACCTACCACCCCTACCCTAAGATCACCAACACTTAACCTCCCCTTTTTTATGGTACCAATCCACTAGATTGGCTTTTTCAGGCATACCGATATTTCTCCTTCTATCAAATACCCCCAGACCAGCACCTTCCCATGGTGGGATTTCATATGCAGGGAGAAGCTCTATCCTAGTTTAAATGGCTGCACAATAAAAACCTACTCACTGATTGGAATTCCTTCACAAGGGCCTTTGAACTTCGTTTTGGCCCATCAACATATATCAATCATCAAGTAGAGTTGTTCAAACTCCAGCAAACCACTTCAATCACAAAATACCAAGTCAGGTTTGAACGATTATGCAATTGTATTGTGGGTCTCACTCCCGAGACTATACTTAATTGCTTCATTTCGGGTTTGAATATTGAAATACGTAGAGAGCTAACCATATTGAACCCATATTCTATAGCCCAGGTCATTGGTCTAACTAAGCTTATTAAAGACAAACTCAAAGATTCCAAACCCAAACAGAACCGTTTCCCCACATAGTCCTATCATCAACCTGCCACTACAACCTCTTCCACAAACCCACCCACACCCACTACCCTTCCATCACCATCATGTATTATACCTATCAAACGTCTATCCTCATCTCAAATGCAAGAAATAAGAGCCTTAGGTTTATGCTACAACTGTGATGAAAAATTCATTCCCGGTCACAAATGCACTACTTCTCGTTTCTTACTGCTTTTGGGTGACCCAGTACCCAACATTGACCCCACAAAGGACATTTCCTCATTTGATGATTACATTAATACTATCCACTTTCACCTTTCACCTCAAGCCCTCACAGGTATAATTTCTCCCAAAACCCTTAACTTCACAGGTTTAATTCATAACCTTCCAGTTATCGTCCTAATTGACTCGGACAACTCTCACAACATTTTTCAACCTCGCATTGCCCACCATTTAAACCTAGCCATCTCACCCAGCCCACCCCTTTCAGTAAAGGTGGGAAATGACGTTTTCATTAAGTGCCAAGGTATTTGTCCATTAGTGGACATATCTCTCTAAAAATCCACATTCATTATTCCCTTTTACCTTCTTCCCATTGAAGGAGCAGATGTTGTTTTGGGCATTGAATGACTAAGCACACTAGGCTCCATCCAAGCAGATTTCTCAATACCCAGTATAGCCTTTACACACAACAACCAACATATCACTTTACATGCCTCCACTTCACCTGCCCCATCAACCACCACTTTTCACCAATTTTGTCACTACCTATTTAATAATTCTATTGATTCCTTACACCTCTTATTGGTGGAACCACAAACCATCTTCCCTACACCCATAGACACTGAATGTGATAACCCCACTTCCCCGTTATTCAATCTACCCTCACCCATCCAATCGCTTCTTCAAGAATATCAAAGCATTTTTCAAAGACCTCGTGGGTCCCAAAAGACCCCATGACAACCATATTCCTCTGTTACCTAATACCTCACCTATCAAAGTGAAACTCTATCGCTAGCCGCATAACCACAAAGAAGTTATTACCTCACTCCTTTCTGAGATGTTGCATGAGGATATTATTCAACCCTCATTCAAACTTGAGTAGACTTCACCCATAACCCCCGCTTTTTGTTGGCAGTTAAAATGAATTTTTCTTATAGTGGAAATAATGCTCTGATATTAAAATTCATAATGAATTGGAAGACTCCATTCTATATCAATGTATAGTAAGTTTTTTTTTATCACTCAATCTATATTAAGTAATTTACAATCACAAATAATTTTTTGTGCCTTTTTCATTTTAACTATGCTATTTATACCCAGTTCCAACGTCGAGAAGGATAATTGTATTAGTTACTCCATAACCAGCTGGAAAACTTATCAATTGATAAAAGACTAAAATAATTTTTTTGTCATTGTTCATTTGTATGAAACTTGAATAAGAATTGTACTGAAACTATCTCACGCATGTTGAGTTCAATTTTTGTCTCAAAATGATCTTCACCTCTTGGAAACATGCCTTAAGAAAACAAATTCAATATCACACAAAATACAAATTCAACCTCATGAAATCATATAAAAAGAATTAGAGGAATATTCTTTGAAGAGTTGCCAATACCAAAAGATTAGGGAAGGTAGAGACCGTTAACATTAATACCCAAGTTTCCTTCTAGGATAACTTTACAAGAGTTTTATGATTTGACAAGACAATGAAAGGGGTAAAACTCAACATATACTTATCAAGTGAAAACTTACTAACACTTACAAGATTTTGGCGAGACAAATAAATTGTTAAAGGTGAGATTAATTCTAGAATTTAGAATTGATAAGAGATGGAAAAGATTATTAAGAATTGGACTTTAAGTCTAATTCAATCTTATAAAATTGGTTTATAAAGTGAGGTTTTCACCTACTTATATACTATAAAATATATTTAATTTTTAGTTGATATGAGATCTCCAACAAAGATGTTGAACTAACATAACAAAGATGTTAAACTAACATAAAGAACCGTCAAACTTGAACCATTTCCAAGTATGGTGATTTTGGTGTAGCACCTTTATAAACATACCATGGTTGAGACTCAAGAGCCTACTCAGACTCGTAGGAGGCCTGTAAACCCGACTCGCAGACTCGTAAGAGTCTACTTCACATAAAAAATTTAACAAAAAAATAATAATTCATGATACCTATTCCATAATATTGAAATAAATAAGTTCATACTGTAAATTAAAACATGAATTAACATACAACTGAACACATACAATTGTGTTCACATACAGATCTTATCATATCATGATTCTCACATATATCCATACAATCAGGAAGGAATAGGCACTTACCTTGATCCATGAGTGATCCTACTTGAGCAATTACTTTATCTCGTTTCTTTCAATCTATCTCTTAGCAATTCCGTTCTTGTCACACACTTTCGTGATGGTTAACAGTGAGACAACTATTACTTGCAGATACAGAACCCTATAGCCTTTAGTTCCCAATCTCCATCAGATGTCGGTTTTC
This sequence comes from Phaseolus vulgaris, assembly GCF_000499845.2. Taxonomy (NCBI): domain Eukaryota; kingdom Viridiplantae; phylum Streptophyta; class Magnoliopsida; order Fabales; family Fabaceae; genus Phaseolus; species Phaseolus vulgaris. The sequence goes on from NC_023756.2 coordinate 11,363,208, forward strand.
ATTAGCTATATCATCATATATATTCTCACGTTAACCAATGGGCATTTAATTCTATTATTATTATTAAATCATATTGGGGCCCAAAGCCCAAACTCTAAGTCATGTGAGTCACTTTATAGAAATTAATTTACATAATTTCTTACATTCTCCCACTTGACTCATATGAGTTATAATACTTTCATGATTTAATAATTACATAAATGCGCATTTAAAAGGCCTTACATAAATTAGTTTTATCATTAATCAAAATCAAGGATACATAAATAATAAGAGTCATGGCGGTTACATGTCATTTCAATCAACACATTTCCTTCCATGTGCTATTATATCATTCGTTCTCCTTAGTATGACTTTATAATGAGAAATCCATAATAGATTCAAACATAATGTCATTTTTCATCAATAACAACATAATTTACATGCATATACATAAAGTAGAAAACATAAATTTCAGAAACTTTATTTATCAATGAGCTCAGAGTGTCAAATAAGCCTTAATAACAACATTCATCATTCACTAGTAGACATAATGCCCATATTTACAACATGACTAGTAAATGTTTTGGGCGGTGACCCTTTTGTTAAAGGGCCAACAATCATAAGATCCGTGCTAATATGTTCTATTGACACTCTATGTTTCTGAACTTCTTCTTTAACGACAAATTATTTCAATTCCATATGTTTAGCACCTTTGGAATACTTGTCGTTTTTAGAAATGAAGACGGTTGCAGAGTTATCACAATAAATTCTCAGCGGCTTGGCAATACTGTCAACAATTCCAAGTCCTGAAACAAAATTTCGCAACCAATTAGCCTGAATTGTGGCCTCAAAGCATGTCACACATTCAGCCTCCATGGTGGATGCATCAATGAATGTCTGCTTCGCACTTTTCCATGAAATTGCTCCTCCGGCTAAAAGATACACATAACCAAATGTAGAATTTCGTGTATCCACGCAGCCAGCAAAATCTGAATCTGTATATCCAATCACCTCAAGATGATCAAATCTTTTATAAGTAAGCATGTGATCCTTCGTTCCTCGTAAGTATCTTAAAACTTTCTTTGCAGTTTTCCAATGATCCAATCCTGGATTACTCTGGTATCTACCAAGCATACCAACTGCAAAACTAATATCTGGTCGTGTACAAGTTTGAACATACATTAAACTCCCAACAATAGATGCATAAGGTATATTCTCCATTTGTTTCCGTTCCAAATCATTCTTTGGACATTGCATGAGACTTGTCTCCTTTATGTATTGGAACAGGAGATGTTGAACATTTATCCATTCTGAATCTCTCTAAAACTTTATTTACATATGCTTTCTGAGACAAACCTAATAGTCCTTGTGATCTATCACGGAATATTTCTATTCCTATCACCTAGTATGTCTCACCCATATCTTTCATCTCAAAGTTATTAGAGAAAAACTTCTTAGTCTCACTTAATAGACCAAGATCATTAGTTGCAAGGAAGATATCATCAACATACAAAATAAGAAATATAAACTTCCTCCCACTAACCTTCACATATATACACCAATCAACAATGTTTTCCTAAAATCCAAAGGACAAAATAATATCATTGAACTTAAGATACCATTGTCTATAAGCCTATTTAAGCCCGTATATTGATTTCTTGAGCTTACACAACATGTGTTCCTTTCCTTCTTCAATGAACCCCACTGGTTGGTCCATATAAACATCCTCTTCTAAATCTCCATTCAAAAAGGCAGTTTTGACATTCATCTGATGCAACTCAAGATCATAATGAGCTACTAATGCCATGATAATTCTAAAGGAATCTTTCTTAGAAACATGTGAAAATGTTTCCTTATAGCCAATGACATCCTTTTGAGTAAAACCTTTGGCAACAAGTCGGACCTTGTAACGTTCGATATTGCCATGAGAGTCACGTTTAGTCTTAAAGACCCATTTACACCCGACTCTCTTGAATCCTTCTGGAAATTCTATAAGGTCCCATACATCATTATGTGCCATTGATTTAAGCTCATCTTTCATGGCATCTAACCACTTATCAGAATTATCATCATTGATTCCGTCTGAAAATGAAACTGGATCATTATCAATACTTAAGTCATTTTCTGACTCTTGTAGATAAACCACATAATCATTCGAAATAGCTGACCTTCTTTCTCTTTGAGATCTTCTTAATTTTATTTCTTGTGGTTGTTCTACTACATGTTCATTGTTAGCCTCGTGATCATTAATTTGTTGTTCTTCATCATCGTTGAGTGGTTCAACTACATTAGGAACAACAGTACTTGAAATTGAAGTACTAGTTAAAGGAACTTGTACTCTGACTTCCTTAATCTCCAAATTCAACAATTCTTGTGCTATGGGTAGAACAGTAAAACATATACCCTTTTCACTTTGCTGGATAACCAATGAAATATCCACTGATTGTTCTTGCATCCAATTTCTTTTCTTGCGGATTGTATATTCTAACTTCTGCCTAACATCCCTAAACATGCAGGTGTCTCAAACTGGGTTTCCTTCCTGTCCACAATTCAAAAGGTGTCTTTTGAACTGCCTTACTAGGAACCCTGTTCAACAGATACATGACAGTTTTTAAAGCATACATCCACAATGAAACAAATACAATTGACTTACTTAACATGCTCCTAACCATATCCATTAAGGTTCGATTACGCCTTTCTGAAACACCATTTTGTTTGGTGTACCTGGCATTGTGTATTGAGCACAAATACCACGTCTCTCAAGGAACTTAGCAAACGGACCAGGGTGTTGTCCACTTTCATTATACTTTCCTTAATATTCACCACCTCTATCTGACCTGACAATTTTCACCTTTCTGTATAATTGCCTTTCCACTTCACTTATATAAACTTTCAAGGCATTCACTGCTTGTGATTTTTCATGCAGTAAATAGACATAACCATAATGTGAAAAATCATCAATAAAGGTGACAAAATACCTTTCTTTATTGAAATAACTTGCATCAAAAGGTCCACATATATCAGTGTGTATAATTTCAAGAAGCTGAATACTTCCTGTGGCTCCCTTCTTTATGTGTTTTGTTTGTTTTCCTTTAATACAATCCACACATACATTCATATCAGTAAAATCCAAACTTGCAAGTATTTCATTCTTTACTAATCTTTCCATCATTTCTTTGGAAATATGTCCCAAACGTTTGTGCCACAAGAAAGCAGAACATTCATTCACTAAACTACGTTTAGTGCCAACATTATGATGTGAGGTCATAAGAGTTTCAGCATATAGATTATCGAGATTCAATCTATATAATCCATCATAAAGTGTACCAGATCCAATCAAATAGGTACGCTGATATAAACTGAAACAACCATTCCTAAATTTAAAAGAGTATCCGGCAACATCAAGTTTAGACAATGAAACTAAATTCCTAGATATACTAGGTACAAAAAAAAATTATCCATTAAGTCTAAATAAAATCCAGTGTCGAGGATTAAACGATAAGTCTTGACTGCTTCCACTAGAACCTTCTCTTTATTCCCCATGAAGACAAACTTTTCATTTGGCTTTATGGTTCGGGTTGAAAGGAATCCCTGCATCATATTAGAAACATGAGTTGTGCATCCAGAATCAATCCACCAAGAACTTGTTGAACCAAGTGGTGTTCAAGCTTTGAAGAATCCAAACCCTTTGAAGGATGTTGAAGCCTCTACTGTGCTTGTTGTTGTTCTGCTGGTTTAGTTTAGTTCTGGGTAGTTTGAGTGTTGTAATCCACCCTTTGATTAAATCTAAAGCATAGGCATTCTCAATCTTTGTGAAAGTAAAATGTTTTTCAAACTAAGTTAAAACAACCGATTGTTTTGTCGAAACAACCGATTGTTTATACTTAAATGTTTTGAGAAAAGATTGAAAACTGTTTTTCAAATGGTTGAGCTGTTAAAACCAAAACAATCGATTGATTCGAGGAAACAACCGATTGTTTGTTTTGGGACCATAACAGAAAAATTGTTTTATCTTTGACTGAGCTTTAAATGATTTAACTGCTTACGCTCCAGTCATTAAATGTTTTGACCAATCTTTTAATGCAATTTAAGAGTTTGTTAAGATTTGATAACAAACAACATCTTTGAATAAATTTAGAATAATAGATTTGAGTAACAATCTTTTACAAGATTTTGAAAAGAGTTTTTGAGTTTTTCAAAGAGCTGAGATTGCTTAGAGTTTGTGATTGATCAAAGTGTGTGAAATAGAATTCTGCTTGTATTGATTTCAGATTATCTTCTGTAACAAGTGTAATCCTTATACTCTGCTGAACAAGTTTCATTTCTATGTTTGCTAAGATTGGCTGTGTGTTCTTGAAGGGATCAAGATCAGCAATCTTAGTGTTGGTGTGTTGGCCAAGAAGAGTGTGTGTCTTGAGGTGTTCAAGGTCACTTTCTTGGTTGTGGTGTAAGTGATCAAGGTGTGATTGCTTAGTGGATTTCCTTAGGGTTTCTGAGAAGAATGGATGTAGATCTGGATTTGGAATGAACCAGTATAAACATTTGTGTGAAATCTCTCTATCCTTAAACTCTTTAGATCTGCTGTTTTTTATTGTTGTTTTGGCAAACTGAATTTCTTATCAATTTTTTATTGAGATAATTTCATTCTTGTTTTAAAAGATTGCGAAAACCCTCTTTAAACAATTCACCCCCCCTCTAGTGTAAAGCCATCCATTCTAACATAACTATGTGGAACTTCAGTTAAGTTTGATTCAAAACATACATAATAAACATTATGCTTACCCTTCTTTTCGAACCAAGCCTTACTTTTTAGACAATCCTTTTGGAAATGTCCAACTTTCTTGCAGAAATGACATTTGTCATTCTTCTTCTGGAGCTTGGTAGATGACTCATTTATCTTCAGTGGTCCTTTACCCTTTCCATGTTTCTTGAAGAATTTCTTTCCAGCTCCCTGATTGTTCACATACTGTATGGGGTGGTTTCCTCGATTCTTCTTTCCAGCTCCTTGATTGTTCACATAATGTATGGGGTGGTTTCCTCGATTCTTCAATCTAGTCTCTTCCTAAACTAACATGTTATGCAATTCATGCATATTCCACTTATCTTTCATAGTGTTATAGTTCATCTGTAAGGACCATACTCAGACGGTAAAGAGTTCAAAATGAACTGTACGAGAAAGATATCATCCACTGCGATTCCGAGAGACTTAAGTCTTGCCGCAATATTAGTCATTTCAATGACATGTTCGTGCATAGTACGAGAACCATCAAATTTCATGGTGATTAATGTCCCAACAAGAGACTTATCAGCTGTTTGGGAGCGCTCTTCCACAAATTTCATAAATTCTTTTGCATTCTCGATTTCGGGAAAAGAAGACTTAATATTGTTTGCTATGCTCATTCGCATAAACATCAGGCTAAGTCTGTTTGACTATTTCCAAACCCTATAATGAGTTTTTTCCTCATTGCTACTATCATCAGTAATAGCAGCAGGTTTCTCGATTCGAATGGCCAAATCAAGAACCAATACACCTAAGTGAAATTGGACATTTTCACTCCAGTCAGAAAAATTTAGACCATTAAAGACTGGAACAGACGTAGCTTGCGAATGTAAGGCTATAGGAACAGATACTGCAATCACACATGCTTTGAGTCATAAACTAAACATACAATACAGATTCTGAAAACATTCTATGTATACTAATGTTCTCCTTTGCAAGATTCATTAATACACAAAACACTTGTTATCTTTAGAAGATTCTATGTATTAACTTTATTTGGCAAGATATATGCATTAACTAGAAACACTTGTTATCTTTGGATATACAAGAAAAACTAATAACACATACTCACTACCAACAATCATATCCATTAATTCTAAGGACAACTAATCAACCTTTGGGTGATCCAAAATGCCCTATAATAATGAATTTCCATTTACCCATATATATAAATAATTTAGCATCCATTCTATAGGTAATTGAAATAAAATTTATCAGTAATTTGAAATTAAATAAAACTTAAAGATTTGATCACTTTGGTGATTACAAATCTATCATACAAATAATTCTAGAAATTATATCATTAATTGAAATAAAATTCATCCATAATTTGGAATTAAATAAAACATAAAGATTTGATTACTTTGGTGATTACAAATCTATCATACAAATAATTCTAAAATCATATCATTAATTAAAATAAAATTTATCCATAATTTGGAATTAAATAAAACATAAAGATTTTATCACTTTGGTGATTACAAATCTATCATAGAAATAATTCTAGAAATTATATCAATTTAAAATTTAATACATAAAGCGGAAAAAAAAATTTCATTCCTCACTTTCAATTAATTAATTAAACTTTAATTTAAAAATCATTAATAAAATAAATGAGGTAAGGAAATTAATTCATAAGTTTCAGTAATTGAATTAAAAAAAAAATAACATAAGGTGCATGAATGAATTCATGCGTGAATCCATTAATTCAATTTTATTTCATTCCTAATCCTTAATCTACATAAGGTGCACGCCCTTCACTTTTCCTTTTCTCTTTCTTGCTAAAACCCTAATTCTATTATTCATCAATCATAGTCGCCACCACCTTGCACCATCCATAAATCGTCCCTCTTCACAACGTCGCTGTCGCCACCACATTATTATCGTTGCTGCAAAACCATTCATGCGCCCCGTCACCTTCAAGCCATCTCACTGCCACGCCACTAGTGTCAACACGCCAGTTTCCCTTGCCGTGAAGCCATGCCTCATCGCAGTAGGTGTCCGGCGACCACGATCAAAGCTTTAAGAGTGGCGACGCTAACTGCAGTAAGGGTAGCGACGGCGTCATCAAAGGTTCGTGTCTCATTCCTTGACATTGACTAGGTTGCGGCCAACCGCGTCGTCACTACAGGCATTACAAATGACGGCATGGATGCACAGCGACGGAAGATGCGCGAACGACGGTAACTCGCAGTTCCGCGCCTACAGCAACTCCGGTAATGGGTTTGTGCGTGCACAAGGTGTTAACGCCATTAATAGCGTTTGGTTGAGGACAATTAGGGTTCTTTTATTGAGGAATTGAAACTTTGATCCATAAACCCTAATTTTAAAATTACGGTTCTTCAATTGGGATTAATTAAATTGGGAACAGAAGTAGCGTTCTTAAAATTTTGGAAAAACATTAATGGAGAATCACAAAATGAGCAACAAGGCTCTGATACCACATGTAAATTAAAACATGAATTAACGTATAATTGAACACATACAGATCTTATCATATCATGATTCTCACATATATCCATACAATCAGGAAGGAATAGGCACTTACCTTGATCCATGAGTGATCCTACTTGAGCAATTACTTTATCTCCTTTCTTTCAATCTATCTCTTAGCAATTCCATTCTTGTCACACACTTTCGTGATGGTTAACAGTGAGACAACTATTATTTGCAGATACAGAACCCTATAGCCTTTAGTTCCGAATCTCCATCAGATGTCGATTTTCATTAGGTATATCATTATATATATATTCTCACGTTAACCAATGCGCCTTTAATTCTATTATTATTACTAAATCATATTCGGACCCAAAGCCCAAACTCTAAGTCATATGAGTCAATTTATAGAAATTAATTTACATAATTTCTTACACATACACCAACAAAATAACTAAAGCAATACAAATGTTATCAAGTTTAAAAGTCTCATTCATCTAATTCTCTTAGGTGGTAGTGAAAATGTTGAATTTGAACCACTTCCAGACATCAGCCCAAAAAATACAATTTGTCCAAAAAAATAAAAAAAATACAATTTTCCCAAAAAACCAAAACAAATCTAATCTGCCAAAAAATATGCCCTAAACCATAACCCAATTTTAAAAACTCAAACCCAATTAAAAAAGCCCTAAACCTAATTTCAAATTACCTAAGCCTAATTTCAATCCCAAACTGTCCTAACCCTAAAAATCCATAGTATCAATCGTGAGGTGCGATAGTGGCGCCGTGAGGTGCAACAGCGACGCAGTGCGGTGTGGTGCGACGAGCAGCGCGGTGCGATGCAGTGCAATGAACGGTGCGATGCGACGGCACGATGCAGTGCGACGAGGATGCTGGCGCAACGATAGTGAGGAGGGCACCGTGAGCGTAAAGATTGCAATCAGGTAAAGAAATCCTAAAATCTAACCTAATCATAATGGAAAGCATCATTTTGAACCTTTTTTTCTCAACTCGTTGACTCGGCCTTGAACTCGCGAGTTTGACCGATTCTAACTGAGTCAACTCGGAGTTGACTCGCCAACCTTCAGCGGACCCTTAAACTTGTAAGTGTTAACCCTAGGGTTTGATAACCTTTGGTAGATTAGTTAGCTAGTGAAGAATATCACATTCACTCAGTGGTTGATACTGTCAGGGATGAATTTGCTGACCATGGTTAGGGTGAGGAAATTGAGTTGGAGTCGAAGATGATGATGTCACAAATGCATTTGATTGGCTTCACGTCAAATATGTAACACCCTTGGCATTAAAATCAAAGTCTACCTTTAGCACATCCTCTCACATAGGTCTGAACATATATACCTTTCACTGTTACTGGGTAGCTTACTAAGAAAAGCTAATCCACATTACAGTTTCAAACCAACTAAGTCTAAATAAGAGTTAGTTTATCACAACTAGCAGGAGAGACCCATATATACATTAAGTGTGTGTTTGGATTAATGAGTGGATTTAAAGAAGTAGAAAACAAAGAAATGAAGGAAAAAAGAGTGAAAAGCGATGTTGTTTGAATTAAGGAAATGAGAGCATAAATAAGTGAAAAGATGGTAAATGATTTGATTGATGTAGTATAATAAATCTTTTTGTATATTAATATATAAAATATAGTTTATAAAATAATTTAAAATAAAAAATAATATTATTTATTTTAATATACTTATTTTATTATAAAAAAACATAAATATTAAAATAATAATAAATTATACAAAATTTATAATTAATTATCTTTCGGAATCTATAGTATTTCTTCAGCAGAGCAATAAACCCTAAACCCTAAATCTATAGTTGACCCATGCAGAGCAACCTTGTCCTCAAGGTTTTGGATGGATGAACTTGGCGGAGGAGTTGTGGTAGAGGAAACGGTGGTAGAGGAGCTAGGGGTGCGGGAGGTAAAACGGGGTGGTGTGGTTATTATTGGTTATTATTGATAGTGGGTGTTGGTGTTTAGGGGGGGGGTTAGATTGGGCCCCGCTGGATTTTGGTGGATGCTTGTTTGGGGAAAAATGTTGGACTATTTGATGTGGGTGGTGGTTGGTGGGCCAAGGTAATTTTTGTGGTGTGGGGGTGGATGTGAGAGGGTGGGAATAAATTGGGAAAGTGTGTTGGGTGTGGTGCGAGCTTTTGGGCTACGTTGGGGTGTGGTGTTGGCAAAGGGGGTTGAGAGTGGGTTGTAGATTGGCATGGGAAACCCAAAGGGCAAGGTCTGGAATGAGATTGGTTTTGTAACATTGGAATTTGGTGTGTGCCAACTACTTGTATTGAATGCGGCACAGAGTCATGTGAAGGTATTGTAGGGAGTTGGTGACGTGGCACAATATAGGTCATTGAGGGAGATGAAGTGGCGTGCGCTGATGGTGTGGGTAGATGGTTAGGCGCATTTACTTGTGGAAGTAAATGGGTAGGTGAAGGTAGGTGCAGGAGTAAATGGGCACGTGAAGCAGATGTGGGTGGTTAGTGAAGGGGTTTAATGAGAGCTGTTGATGGGGGACACGTGGCTGGTGTAGGTGAATTCAGTGTTGTGTTAGGTAATTTTATGGGTGGAAGTGAAGTTTCACTTAGGGTTATTTTGTGGTTTGTGTTGGACGAGTGAGAAAGGGGTGGGCTTCTTTCCTGGCTGTGAAGGTGGTCGGGTAGAGGAGGTTTTGGTCCATGATAAGGTTTGAGGAGAGAAATGTGAAATACTGGGTGAATCTTGGAATCCGGTGGGAGAGCTAATTCATAAGCCACTTCACCAACGCATTTTGTAATCGGGTATGGGCCGTAGAATTTTCGGGTAAGCTTGTGGTGAGGAAAACCAGTGAGGGATGTTTGGCGGTAAGCCTGTCGACGGAGCAGTACCCATTCGCCGTCAGTAAAGACGTGATGGCGTCGTCCGACGTTTGCTTGTTTGGCCATGCGTTGTTGCGACAACGCCAAATTGGTATTCAACTGGTGCAGAATTTGCGTTCGCTCTTGAAGGGTGGTATCTAGATTGGGTTCTAATGCAGTGCCAGATACATAATCCGGGATGGATGGTGGTGGTCTTCCATAGAGTGCTTGGAACGGGGTTGTTTTGATGGTCGAATGGTAAGAAGAATTGTACCAAAGCTCGGCTAGGTGCAAGTATTTGTACCAACTTTGCGGATTGTCACTGGTGAAACAGCGGAGGTATATTTCTAAACTTATGTTGATAACCTCGGTTTAACCGTCGGTTTGAGGATGATAAGTTGTACTGTATTTCAATTTTGTTCCTTGTAGGTGAAAAAGCTCGTTCCAAAAGTTATTGAGGAAGAGCGGGTCTCGGTCTAAGATTATGGATTTCGGAGTGCCATGCAACCTACAGATCTCCATAGAAAAATGGTTGGCTAGTTGGGAGGCGGTGAAGGACGTGGGGAGGGCTATGAAATGAGCTGATTTTGAAAGTCGGTCACAGACCACCCAAATAAATGTATGGCCAAACGATGATGGTAAGTGAGTGATAAAATCAATTGTTAGTTCATCCCAGATTCTGGTTTGGGGGGGGGTATGGGTTGTAATAATCCTAGGGGTTTTGTGTTGATGGGTTTATTCTGTTGGCAAGGAAGGCACTCTCTGATGAACGTTTTTGTGTTCATGTACATACCTGGCCAATAGAAAGAGGCAACTAAACGAGCTAAAGTGGCTTTGAGACCGGAATGCCCTGCGAATGGGGTTACATGAAACTCGTGAAGAATGGATGGGCGGAGATTGGTTGTTGATGGAATGTAAAGTCTCTGACCATGGTACAGTAAGTCAGTATGAAAATTGAAATCTGAGTTGGGAACACCTATCAGTTTATTTTTTTTCTTGTTGCCCAGTTGTTGTCTGATAGTATTTTTTTAATTTTGTGATGATCTCTGGTACTGGGGAGGAGATGGCTAAAAAAGCTGAGGATAGTGGCTTGGAAAGGAAATCTGCAACATGGTTGAGACGTCTGGGTCGATAGAGGATATCAAAAATTGTACCCAATAAGTCGTGAAACCCATTTTTGTTGCTTCGGTGTATGGCAAGCGCTAGTAAGTAATCCTCTTAAACTTTGCTGGTTTGTGATAATTTGAATGTGATTTCCAATAAGATAGTGTCTCCATTTCTTAACATATTTAGTAATTGCTAGCATCTCTTTAACATAAACTGAATTGTTTTGTTTCTTTGGACATAGCTTCTTACTGAAGAAGGCAATAGGGTGCCCAACTTGAGATAAAACGACTCCGATGGCGAAATTGGAAGCGTCCGTTTCCACTACTAAAGGGATGGTGAAGTCAGGGAGGTGCAAGAGAGGGTGTATTTAGGATATTTTTGAACTGTGTAAAGGCTGTGTTGGCATTTTGATTCCATGTAAAAACTTTCAATTTGATTAAATCTGTGAGTGGAGAGACAAGAGTGGCATAACCGCGGATGAATTTCCGGTAAAACCCTGTAATGCCCAAAAATGCACGCAGCATAGTGAATGATTTGGGCTCGGGCCACTGTAGAATAGCTTGAATCTTTTCTGGATCTGGGGAAACCGTTCCTTGTTGAATGATATGGCCCAAATAGGCGACTGTAGGGGCTGCAAAATTGCATTTTGATTCCTTAACAAAAAATTGATGATTCTGAAGTAATTGGAGAACAATGGTGAGATGTTGAATGTGGTCTGTCATGGATGTATTGTAGATTAAGATGTCATCAAAGAAAACTAGTACAAAACGCCTTAGGTATGGTCGGAGGAGGTCATTCATTGTAGCTTGAAAGGTAGATGGAGCATTAGATAAGCCAAATGTCATAACTAAAACCTCATAATGACCATCTAAGGTCCGAAAAGTTGTCTTGTGGCAGTCTGTGGGGTGTACACGTATTTGGTGATAGCCAAATCGTAGGTCAAGCTTAGTGAACACTCATGCCTCAGTTAATTCATCTAAGAGTTCCTCAATCGTGGGAATGGGAAATCTATCCTTCACTGTGATAGCATTTAAATCCCTGTAATCCACACAAAATCTCCATGATCCATCTTTTTTTTTTATGAGTATGACTGGGGAGGAGAAAGGACTGGTACTTGGGCGGATGATGCCCTCATACAACATTTCTTGAATGAGAGAAGTCATAGTGTGTTTGTGGGTGTGGGGGTAGTGGTAGGGTTTGATATTTATGGGGGTGGAGTTTGGGATCAAGGGAATATGATGGTTATGGGGGCGGTGGGGAGGTAAACCGTGAGGAGGTGAGAAAACTGAATGGTATGTGTGGAGGATGTTTTGAATCTTGGGGTGTATATTTTGTGGGGAAGGGTTGGAGCATGGTAAGGGATCTGGTTGGAAAGTGAGCAAATGAAGTGATGTTATGGCTTTGGTATGTAGGAGGTGACAAATATTGGTGACAGAAGCGTGTGTGTCTAAGAGTTCATTGGTTCCAACTAGGGTTATGATGGTGCCTTGGTGATGGAAAGAGAGTTGTGGTGTAGTGAAATCTACTTGTAGGGGTCCAAGACAGCGTAACCAGTCCATTCCTAGGACTACATCCGCGCCTTCAATTGGAATGAGGTAAAATGGGATGGAAAAATAATGATTTTGTATAGAACCAGGAACTATTGGGCTGAGATGTGTACAATGAATTTTCTCGCCGTTTCCAACCATGATGGAAAAAGGTTTAATAGGAAGGGTTCAAAGGTTGAGGTGATGGGCTAGGCGAGGTTGGAGGATATTGTGTGAACACCCGGTGTCTATTAAAATGGTAACGGGTGTATGATGAATAAATCCCTGAAGTTTGAAGGTGTAGGCTGAGGGGGTTCCAGACAAGGCCTGGAGAGATAGGTGAACTGGATTAGGGTCCTCAGTGTTAGAGACAGTATCGAAGGCAGGGAAGGTGTCTGGGTGTGCTTCTAGTGTAGGTTCTTCATTAAGTAGAAATAGGAAACGTTTGGTGATGCACTTGTGACCAAGGAAAAAAATTTCATCACAGTTGTAACATAAGCCGGTTACTCTACGTTCTTGTAACTGGGTGGGTGATAATTTTTTTATGGGTAGAGAGGTGGGTGTAGTGGTTGCTGTTTGGGGTTGGAAAGGGGGACATGGTGGTGGTAAAAGATGGGGGGATGATTGTGGAAGGATGGGTTACGGTAATATTTCCTTGAATCATGGATTTTAGATTCCAAGAGCTTCTCAAGGTCCATGGCTTGGGTGATTGAGGTAGGTTGAAGAACAGCAAGCTCTCTACTGATTTCTGGGATCAAACTTGAAATAAAACAATTGAGGATCATCTCAGGTGTGAGGCCCAAGACTCGATTGCACAATCTTTCAAAAGATTTTTGGTACTCAGTGACTGTGCTATTTTGGCGGAGTTTGAACAACTCTGCTTGATGGTTGGTGTAAGTTGAGGAACCGAACCAGAGCTCTAAGGCACAACTGAAAGAGAGCCATTCACTTAATTGATGATTTTGGTACATCCATTTAAACCAACTAAGAGCATCTCCGCGCATATAGAAAGCGACCATGTGTAAGCGAGATTCTCAAGTGATATTGTAAAATTGAAAAAACTTATCAGCCTGGAAAAGCCAATCTAGCGGATCAGATCCATCAAAGAAAGATAATTGGATTTTTTAGGGGGCGGGGTAGGGTAGGAATCGTGGTATGTGACGTAATGGAGGGGGGACAACAGATGTTGTTGTGGCAAAGATGGAGGATGTAGTTTGTGAAGTTAGGGGTGGAAGTGAGACAGGGGTTATGTGTGGAACAGAGAAGGTAGTAGCAGAACTGTTTGGTTCATTGGGGGAAGGTAACGGTGGGGGTATAGACGTTAAGATGGTATGGAGGGTGTGATTGACAACCTCTTCTTTGGAGTCCCAATCTTTTTGTCGAGATTCTATAGTGTGGTGTAAGGCATTATAACGGGTTTCATGATGGTCATAGGTTTGCTAGATTTGGGTTTGGAGGTGGGCTAGTTTGTCTAAAATGGTTTGCAGGGTTTCCTCTAAATCTTTGATTGATTTGGGAGCCATGGAGGTAGGCTCAATGAAAGCACCAAATTGATATGGTGATGGAGCAGGGAAGGGGAAGAACACAGAGAAAACTAGAAAAATAAGTGTTGGGATAGAGATATATCATAATAAAAACAATTTTTCTAGGATAAAAGTAACATAACCAACAACATGTCTACTCTCCTAGTCTAGTGGGGTATATAACCCTTTGAAAAACTATTTGTCCTCATAGACAGCTTTGCTGAAAATACTGAAAAGCTATAACAGAAAATCCTAACAGAAAAGGGGATCCAATCCCTACAAAAGACAAAAGAGATCCTTCTAGATATAATCATTTAACCAAATGGGCCTAGATGTCCTTCTACCCTTGTGCTTGTGAGTCCAGTATGATATTCATTCCTATTTTGATCTTTAGTATTCCTTAGTCTATTATGTCATCAGATTTGCCTGCATTTTTTAGTTTAGTAGTTTATTTTTTTAAGTTCATAATAAGTATAGAAGTTTTTGTCTTGTATCACATTGTTCTATAAACTGTGGTGGGACCTAACTGATATGAATTATTCTTCCCATTCCCCTACTTGATTAGGTCAAAATGTAAAGGAAAAGAAAGACATGGTGTTTTTTCATATGAGTAAGTTCTTAATGTCAAAATGTAGGACTGTAGTATCTATAGTCTGCAACTGTGAAGCTCGAATACGGCCAAAATCGAGCCATCTGCGCTTCCGACACGTCGGCGACACGGATACACGGCGGGTGTGTGCACGATACGGTGTCGGACGCAGATGTATGGGCCAGACATGGCCTTCTTCCAGGACACGTCGGAGGAGACGCGGTCCACTCCTTGGACACGCCGGAGGGACGCGGTTCACTCTGTAAACCCTTATTTCACAGAAAATTTTAACTAAAATCTCAAATAAAACTCTTATTTCACATAAAATCTTAACTAAAATCTCAAATAAAACTCTTATTTCAGAAAATCTTAACTAAAATCTCAAATAAAACTCTTATTTTACAGAAAATCTTAACTAAAATCTCAAATAAAATCATAAAATCTTAAACAAATCATTTAAATAAAAATATATACAAAAATCTTAAGAAAATCCAAAAATAAAAAAGAAATTTTTTATACCATTTTTATAAATGTTTTTCTTGATTTTTTTCATATAACAAAATATATTACTACATTTTAATTTATATATAGTCGTGTCCCGTGTCCTATAATTTTCAATTTAACCGTATTTCCGTGTCCATATCCATGTCGTATCCGTACCCGTATCTGTGTCTGGGCTTGATAGGTCTGCAGTCCTATCTTATACTCGTCAATAGCATGTTGGGCAAAAGCAATAGCATTGTCCTTTTCCCTAGTACATTAACAGTGACACAACAGTTATCAAAGTAAAAATAGATGTCTAATAACGGTGAAAAATAATGTCATACTTGTTAAATAAGAATCTAAAACAGATAACATCTTTTGTATTTTTTAATCACATAAGAAAAAATTAACTTGTTCAGAGAAGTTGTTTGTTACTTTGTCTTATTCATTATTAATTGTGTTTATATATCTAATTATCATTAGATCTATCATGACAAGTGAGCAATATTCTCTTGGTTCATTCATGCTTTGTTCTGGTTGTGGTGCTCAAGACTAAGCCATGTACTCCTATCTAAAGCAGCATGTTAATTTTATTTTACAATGTACATTATGTTACCTACTTGTTAATTACAACTTTGTAGTAATGTAAAGAAATGAAATTAGATAAGAAGTTATATGTGCATCCAAACATTTGGTAGTTATTGTGCAACATACCCGTTAATCAATTTTGGATTTTCTCATTCATACTAATTTAAACCCTTACATGGATGGAGGGCTTTAAGGGGTAAAGTTTCTCCTTTTGAATTAGGGGGTTGACAAGAAGAAGTATAATTTGTCTACATTTGCAGGCCACCCTCCACCCTTCTCTTTCTCTATACCCTCCATCTAAAAGCCTAATGCATAGCTTATACAAGTGACACTGGTTTTTCTGAATTGGTGCAAGTCTTGGTGCAGATAAGGTGTTTGTTGCTGGAATTCAGATAATAGCAGAAAATTATTGGTTCTTGGCAGCACATAAAATAAGTACAATAGCAGCTGCTGGAGTGTGCATTGTTGTAAGTTGATGTTCAAATTCTGAAGCAGTGAATGTGATCAGATTGGTTTGGTGGTGAAATTTTGGTGCTGAGCAAGCAGGAGCATGATGTTTTGGGGGCAGCTGGAGTTGATGTTTTATTGTTGAGTTCAGCTGGAATACATTTGCCGCTGCTGGATTTTGATTGAAGTGAAGAAGAAATTTCTAATTTCAATTTGGTGAGTTGTTAATTGGCGAATAGGTGATTACAGTGTAGTGCTGAAGCTACAGAAAAATCTGGTATTTTGGTCAAATTATTTTACACATTTTGCAATTAAATTTGGGTGCAGCAACAGTGTTCACTCAAAGTTACATTTGAGAAATTGTGGGGGCCAACCGGAAGTGTGACGTGTTTAATTCTGCAGGTGAATTTCAATTTGTGCCAAATTTTTTGTTGCATTGAAGACTTTTGGGTCAAAATTGTGAATTGTGGGGGTAGCGTGAATTGATTAGAACACTGCTGCAAAAGTGCAAAACGTTGGATAGAAATTGCACAGTTTGGTGGTGGAATAGTCCAACAATTAATTTGAGTTGCAGGATTTGTGGGTGAGGTGATAGAAGAAATTTTTGGCTGCAGCGAAAATTGGATCAAATTCCATTGGGCCAGAAAAAATATCTGTTTGGTTTCTATGCACATTGATTTTTTTTTCTCTTTTTTAATCCAATTCTAATGTCAGGTGTTTCTTTTTTACTGTTTTACTTTCTTAAAATCTCTTAATTTTTTTTTTCTTCTGAAACACTCTTGTCAATATTATTATCTTGAGTTTTACATTTCAAATTTTTGCATTTTCTTGCTTTGAAATTTCTTGACCTCTTGAGATGGAATGACTTCTTGACTTGTAGTTTTTGGATGAAAGGTTGTCTAGCTTCTTAGGTAGTCTATTGGAGAAGATAAGGATGACTCCTTTGTAGAGAATCACCAAGTGGAAAGTGCAAAAGACTAGTATCAAACACTTGAGAGACTTTGCTTCAATTTTGTGTATTTTTGTTGTTCATTTGTAATATTTTTTTGTTTCCTTTATGTGTGGGAAAATGCTTTAGAACAATCCCAAAATTTAAACATTGTAATATTTATCTTTGTTCTTAGTTGTGGAATTGTGTCACATGTCTCCAAGTATCACTTGCAAATTCATAGAGATCATCTAGTTTTACTTGTTTTTATTTTTGTTTTATTTTTGCTTAGATTTTCCTTTGTTCTTTAGTACACTTTGCACACACAAGTGTGGAAATTTGTTTTGAAATTGTCTTTAAGGAATATCAGTGAGAATTATCTGAGGAATTTCTAGTTAGGAAAGATCTACTTAAGCAGTCCTAGTGACTTACCTCTCTTTCATAGGAGTAACCTTGGAGAAACTTTCATTGTTGGTCCTAAAAGGAATTTCCAAATTAAAACCTTTGAAATTTTATCACTCTTGTTGGATCAAAATCTTTGTGAAAATCTTTAAGTTTTCTAATCAACAATGAGTGATTATCATCATAAATCTAATATGCATAGTAGTCTTAGTTCTGAGGAAAGAAATATGCTTTATTTTTTTTTTCCAAACATGAGAACAAAAGTCTCTCTCTGACCTTAAAGATATGTTTGTTCAGTTCTTAAGAAACCAAGACAAAACTGGGAGTAAACATAGAGAGAATTCTAGTGGAAAAAGAGTTCATAACCAGGAATCCTATTCTCAGACTACATGATCACGAGAAAACGAGATAAAAATAAATAAATTTAATGAAGAAATCATAGAGCTTGTAGAAACATGGCGACAATTTTTAACTCAAGAAAAGAGTTTATTAGAAGAGAACATGATTTTTGAGACAGATTACAAGCTCTCAAAAATAAAAAAAGAGAAGAGAATGAGGTAATATCTTCCCCTAATGTAATATAGGGTCACATGTGGTTTACAAAAAAAAAAATATAGTTCCCCTAATGTAATATAGTCAACCAAGATTGAATCATAAGAACACATCTTTATGGAATTCATTGTTTGGTATTCTTTCTTTCACAAATTAAAATAGGAGGATTTGAATTGAGATTAGAAATTACAACAAAAAAAACATAAAATAGAGTGCAAAGTAGACTATCTAAAGACAATTGTCTAATAGGTTGTCCTCAAACAATTAAAATGCAGAAGTTAAAAAGTAAATGAATATGTTAAAGAGAATTAAACGTAAACTTCAAATGTAAACTAAAACCTAGAATTAAATGGACAAAAATAAAAATTGTAAAAAGAGAGCATGCATACACTTAAAAGAAATCTTCATTAGACAATTCAATGAATACATGAATGTAAAGTGAATTAAAAATAAAATCTATTTCTAAAGCAAAAAATAAAGTACAAAGGAATTCATGCAAAATAAAAGTAAGTACAATTGTTAAACTATCTAGTTGACAATTGTCTACCAAACTGTTGATAAGTGTCATATTTTAGTAATCTTTTATGTTAAAAGACAGACACTTATGGATGTTTGTTGATAAAATAGCTATAATTCAACCCCTAATTTATGAATTTAAACATTTTTATATATTTTTTTATTATAAAATGAATAAGAATAATTTATTCCCAAAATAAGTTAATTTTAGGATTCTATGAGAAAATGGAGATGAAAGGGGAAAAGGAGAATAGACAACATGAAAAGGGAAAGTTGGAACGTTCAAAACTCGCCCAAGCAAGGTCACTCTAGAAAAACTCGCCCAAGACTCGCCCAGGTGAGTTCACTTTAGAGAAATTGGACATTTTCTCGTCAAACTCACCCAAGCAAGTAATAACTCGCCTAGGCGAGAAGTTACTTATGTTGGGTTTAATAGTGCCAAAGTTCAAGAGGGGGGGAGGGGGGTGAATTGACCTTTTAAAACTTTCTCGCAGAAACAGTGTTTAACACAGTTTACAGAAAATAAATCGATTTATGTGAAAATGAACAGATTTATTTCAGCACTGTTTTTGTTTGAAAAGCGTTTATACAGCAAGGTTAATCACAAGATTATGCAGATAGATTTTCCAGATGCACACACACTGATATTAGAACGAAAACCAGTGAAACACAAAACAACAAACTTCAATTTCAAGCAAGTGATTAAGGTTCAATTGATAGCATGCCAATTAATTGAGTAACCTTTACAATCAACCTGTTCCAGTGGCTTTTAATCAAACTATGAGTGTTCTTCTTGATATCAAACAGTTTTCCAGAAATTAAGAACAATGAATCACAGAACAGCAAGCTTCAATTTTAAGCAATTTTTTAAGGTTCAATTAATAGCTTTGACAATTTCTTGAGCAACCTATCACAGTCAATCTGTTCCAGTGGCTTTTAACAAATTTTATATGTTCTTATCAGAATCAAACAACTTTTTCAGAAATTAAGAACAGTATGAACTGAGCCCAGAAAGAACAGATTTATTATTGATTGAACAAATTTATTTCTTTGTTGTTTTAACAATTATGCAGAAACTTAATTGCAGAGATTGAGAGAGAATGAACACAGGGCAGTTATACTGGTTCACTCAACTGAGCTACATCCAGTCTTCACCTAAAACCAAGGTGAAATTCACTAAATCACAATACAAACAAACACAATTCCCACTGTTCTTGAAACCCACAAGAACTTAGGTACTCTTGCTGAAAAAACCTATTTCAGCTCACACACACTCTTCAAGAAAACCTATCAAGAAGAGTGTTCAACCAAACTATTACAAGAAATGAGAAGTAAAACGACTACACCTGATTGAGGATACAAAGATCTGCCTTAAACCAGTAGGCAAGATTGCTAGAACAGTAGCAACACCTCACACCAAGCTTTTGGAACCAAACCAAGAACAAGCACTTTGTGATTTTCGAAATCTTTGAAGAACAAATGTTAATCCTTTGTAAACTTTTAATTTTCTGCTGTCAAAACTTGTTTTTGCAAATGTATGAACGATTTTTAAACTCAGAAACAAGTTTACATTTTATAGAAAACTAACTTATAACCGAATTTTGAAAAACAGTTAAAGCTGTTATAAAATGAACAGATTGAAAATAAAAAGAACAGATTTATTTTCAAAAGCAGTTAGAGAATTTGTTAAGTGAGGAGACTTAGTCAACCATTCTGGTGCTGAGATAAAACTGAAAATCGTTTAAGCTTGACATGGCACCAGAGACAAAAAGAATCTATTCATTTACAGATGAACAGATTTATTTTTTCAAAACAAAAACAGAAAAGCTTAACTGTTTGAAACACAGTCGTTTTGAAAGATAGAAGACTTAGTCAAAATACATGATGCACAAAATCTAATTTTCACAAGACTTAGCCAAGGCATCAGTGTAAAAAATGAATCTGTTTATTTAGGAAAGAACAAATTTATTTTTATGCAGTAAACGTGTTTTTTGTAAAACATGTAAAAAACAGTTTAAGAAAACTTATGCTTGTTCTTATCACATGGCCAGTGGTTATGAGGTGAGTTACTCAGCAAAAAGCCCACTCTTAGACAACCTCTAAGCACTACCTAAGACACACTTAAAGCAAAGCAAAAAACACATGAAATGTACATAGAAGTCTTCATCAAACACAATCTTGAAGGGGCAGCAACCATCTTCAACAACTTAGTCCAAACCCGACTAGGTTAAATAAAGTGTGAGGCATAACCCTAAACATCATTGGAAGAATAAAAAGATATAGAAAACCTAAAGGAGGAAATCATCAAGGAGAAACATCCTGCATCTTTTTTTCTTACTTTCCATGCTTGTAATGGCCAACATAAATGGCTAATTCTTCCCTTTGGGATTGAGAGTAATATGTCAAACTCTTATGTATTGAGGTGATATTTATCTATAATATTTCAGTTTTTGATTGATGATTGGTATTGTCATTTTATTCTCAAAGCTTGAATTATTCATGATTTTGATCCTTAAATCTGACTTGAAAGTATTTGTAAGAATCTGACCTAAATGATAATGCTTAACATATTTGAATGCTAGGAATATAATTGAAACATTAATTGCTTTAATTCCTATTTCAAACTATTGATTATTGTTTTTTATTACATTTTTTGTAGTTTGAGAGGGTTTAGGGTTTATGATGATTGTCTTAGATTTCTGGTGCATTTTTTATTACATGGTATTGGTTGAATGATACTTGAAAGATGTTGATAAATTGAATGGTTGAATAGGTTCTAATTTCTCATTAAATTCACTTTTAGGAGTTCCCACCAAGTGTTTGATAAAATTCTTAAAGGAAAATTTTAGTATAAAATATGTGAATCCTTGGTAATTTTTATTGGATGTAACATTATGAAAGTAGAAAACAAATTGTGATTATTGATGTGTTTGAGAAATCGTTATAACTATAGTGTTGTAGAAAATGGATCGTACAAAAAGCACCACAACACAAACTGCCAAAGGCAAAAGGGTTAGAATTGACTCTAATTCTCCTAAACCACCATCAAGAAATAGGTTCTGTAACAAGGAAAAACAACGCAGATATGAAGAAATCAAGAAGAGCCTTCATCACAGAAAGAATAGTGCAGCTGAGACTCAAGCAATATGATATGTTTTTAAATGGGTTGCAGAGAAGAAATTAGATTAGGCTTGCAAAACCATTAAGTAAGTATGATCCAGAGGTAGTCCATGATTTTTATGTTAATGCTTGGGCAGGAGGTGAAGAGACTCAAAAGATGAGGTCAAAAGTTAGAGGAAAATTAGTGTTCTTTGATAGAGACTTTATCGGTGCTTTTATAGGGGATCCATTGCAACTAAGAGGTGATGATGACTGCACTTACCGTCAGTTGAGAGCTCTACCTATAATTATAATGATGATGAGGTGGCTAGAGAAATCTGTCTAGCCAATCGTTCCTATAAAGTAGGAACAACTGGGAAATCATAGAGAATATAAGAAAACATATGAAGACTTTATCTCATGTCTAGATGGTGTTCATGTTGGCCAACATTGTGCCCATTGGTCATGTACCAAACTTGAATATTCCCAGGTGTCATCTTCTCTATTGCCTCTTAAAAGAAGATTAAGCAGTTGATGAAGCTAAATTATTTGTTATGAGATATATAAATTTGTTAGATTAAAAGTGAATTAGAATAATCAGAAGGCCAAAGGTTCCTTGCTTAGATAATTGCTCTTTGTGCAGCTCATGGGGTTGAGGTGAACCCAATGGAAAAAATTATTATGCATAATTGTATTAATAGGTGAACAAGCTCCATAAGTTGGTGATGCTCCTGTCCATCATTCACCAATCCATCAACCTAACTCATCGTCATCTCCCATGGAGGTTCTGATGTTAGAACAAATGAAATAGATTCAATTAGAGCAAAGAACCACATGGGAACATATACAAATACAACAAAGTGTTGATCATAGATGAAGAATTTAATACATAGTTGGATGAATTCTTAAGAAAAGAAGATTGAGCCATTAGAGCATTAAAGCATAACAAAAACATGATTTTATCTTTCTAGTTATTTTTTGTACAGTTGTTTAAATTTGCTTATGTTTTCTTTTAATTTGTTTATTTTTGTTTACCTTGTCTTCCTATTTTGTTATTTCTTTTCAGTTTTTTAATTTGCTTGTACTGTTATTTTTGAGTTATTTTAGTTTTAATTTAATTGTTGAGTTTTTTGCATTATTACATAATAAGAACTGCAATATTAAATTTGAGTTGTGAAAAAATAAATATAAATTGTTAGAATTAGTGGCCTAAAAAAGAGGGGGGTGAATTGTTTTCACAAGATTTTCGCAAAGTTTGGAAATAGAGTGAAAAGTTCTAAAAAATCAACCGATTGATTTTCTGTTCAACTGGATAAAATTGTTGTTTTATAGTTCTTTATGGAAAATCAACAAGTTGTTTTCTCGAAACAACAAGTTGTTTATACCAGCAACATATAGAACAATGTTAAAAACAATGTATAAGATAAGGGATAGAGAGATTCAAACACAAAAGTTTATACTAGTTCACTCTTAGCGAAGAGTTACATCCAGTCATCAGCTAACCACTAAGAATTCACCATGTAACCAAACCTAGATTATAAAACACACACCAAGAGTGATGATCTAGAACCCCTCAAGAACACACAACATTCTTTGGCAATACTACAGTTTTCAGAAACACTTTTTTGAAACTGCCTTATACAAAATTCACACAAAAATTCAATGTTTAAATCGAAGAGAATAGAATACATATGGGTTTTACAAAGCTATAGTACAAAGTATACAAACACCTAATCATATTCCACACACAAGTGATGATCCAAAGCTCTTGATCTCTTTCTTTCTTAATATTTTAATAATCTTTCTTTCTTAGTTTCTTGAAAAGAATATCAAAAAGTATTTATATAGACTTAAACCAGTGGCTAAAGTTGTTAGATGATAAATCAAAAGCAGTTGGAATCATTTAAAAATAGTTTCAAACTCTTAACATGATTTTTTTATAAAAAAACAACAGATTGTTTTCCAAAACAACAAATTAAAAAAAAAATCTCTTAAGGTTTTCATAAAAACAACAGGTTGTTTTATCGAAATAACTGATTGTTTCAATTTTACAGAAAAGACAAAGCAAAGCAAAGCTTTTCCAAATCATTTTAAAAACCACTAAGATTCAAACAAAGAGTTGTTTCGACAATTTAACAGGTTAAAATTTAACAACTTTTTAGAAAACACTTCTTTTAAAAAAGATAAAGGATCAAGTGAGTTTGGATCAATACAAGGAGTGAAATAACAAGTCAAAAACTACTAGACAACACACACACACACATAGCAGCAGAGTCTTCAAGCTTTCCACATAGATTTGGAGGCATCAAAGCATCTTGTTCAACAATCTCCCCCTATTTGATGAAGACAAATCCCTAGTTTGTTTGTGTTGTAGTTTTGGAACTTGAGAGATCCTACAAAACAAAATTGTACACCATACAAAGCAAGTATAGTAGAAGGATATAAAAACTTTTCCAAGCCCACTCAAAACCAGTTTACGCATCACCCATAAGTGGAAAAACCAGTTTGACAGCAGTACAAAAACAAGTGTATGTGCAGCAGAAAAACCAGTGTGTCAAAGTGTGATCAGATTGTGGCAGTGCAGCAGATAGAAACACCATAGTGTAGTCAAAATTACAACCAAGTTGATGTTTGTTGATTTTTAGATATTTTCATTTATGGTGACACTTTTACTTAAGATTAGGATTTTAGCAGTTATTGGTGAAGACCTAAGGTCGATTCTCACTGGACACGAACTTAACCAAGTGGTTATGTAAGTGTGAAGGTTCACTTCACAAAGGCAAAGATGAAAAACAAGATATGGTGAGGATGAGATGCAATTGCGGAATTTAAAATGGGCACAAGGTTAACACCAATGGTGGTCATAGCCTCCCCAATGATGCACCATACTCATGATGATGAGTGAAACCTAAGAGCAACAAAGAAGAGAAACTAGGAGACAAACTGATGTGATTCCACTAGCACAATTAGAATGATTCTTGACATTCTTAGGAATCATCTTGAGTTGGTTATGAGATAGATACTTTATCATAGAATTGGATCAAGGTTCTATGAACAAGAACTCACCAAAACTAGTGCCAAAACACAAACTCATATGGAAGTTCCAATTATTGTCAAATTGAACCGATTAAAATGAAAGGAAAAGCAATTGCACCGAATAGAATTGACATAGAACTGAAATGAACCGATTAAAATGAACTAAAAGGCAAGAATACTGAAAAGAAGTGCTGGAAATGTAAAAGCACCGAACCAAAATTCAAAATAGAAGAAGAACAGCTACTGGAAAATGAAAGTGCCGAACCAAAACACAAGAACACAAGCTTAAGACATGAATATCAAAAGAGAAGGAAGGAAGGAGAAGAGAAAGCTCATGAAGATGGATGTATGGTTGGATGATCACGCCACTAAGAGGATGGAGACTCCAAGATAAGTGTGCAAGCCGCCACTTGAGGTAACCATGGAACCATCAAGATAAGACTAGTGAAGAAGGCACAAAGCTCTCCAATGCTCTCTCAAAAATTGAGTATAGTTTCTCTAATTAAAATTCAAATCTGAAATGTACAAGGGCAGCACCTATATTTATAGCCTAGAGGTGCTGAAAAACAAGCTAAGAGAATTCAAAATTCCCTCCTAAAAACAAAAGGAACCGGCGCCTAAACCAAGTCATGAGGAAGGTGTGATCTCTTCTCTCAGTTGGCACCTCCTTATTTACTCCTACACCTATCTACTAACGCACCCCCCTCTTAAGACTCCTAACTAAAGACTAAAAGATGCTTTAGCAATAGAGGTTTCTAATGTTTCCCTCTAAGCACCTTCAACCAAAGAAATTACAAAAAGAGAAAATAAACATCCCCTAACTCCTAAAGCTTTGAACATGCTTCTTGTAAGCCTTTGAGGTGGGCTTTGACCTCCATGGGCGTCCTCCATTTGAGCCTCAACCTCTTCTTGATCTTGATGATTGGCCTCCATGTCCACTTGAGCTTGATCTCCATCACAAACACATAAAATGGAATGGAGAAAATGGAAGGAAAATCGAATGAGAAAACTTACGATGGTGGGTGAGAAATGTCACGCCACTTAGAGGGTGATGTGCTCCAAGATTAGTGTGTTGGCCGCCACTTGAGAGCTTCCCAATCACTCAAGATAAGACCTCAAACCTAAGAGGAGATAAGCTTCACTAAGAGCTGACACAATATGTGCATAGTTTCTTTACTTCATTCAAATTCAACATGTAAAATACAATGGGTAGGTCTCCTATTTATAGGTGAAGGAGCCTTTGGAAAACAAGCAAGTGAGGTAGAATGGGAAAAGGGAAAAAATGGGCAGCCTTAGTCAAACCCGCACACTAGGCTTGTCCTTCTAGAAACTATGTCAAATTGTCTTCCTAAAGGACTAGGAACAAGCTAAAATGATACCTACACCCCCTATTATGCTAAAGGCACCTTATTCTAGCCTATCTTTGCTATTTGGACCCTAAAGTGAGCCCAAATTATTTACAAACATATTCTATTTTTTAAGAACACCAAAAGGAAGAACTTCTGATATTCGGGTTTATAACTTCTTCTTCTTTTGTTGATTCTTTCTCGAGGCTTGGTGGGGCTTGAATTTGTATCTTGAGATGACTGACCCTTTTGGGAAGTGCTTGTTGTGTCCTTAGTTATCTGTCTGTTTGTATCACAAATGAACCACCAATTTCTCCCCTATTTGTCTTCAGAAATAGTCAAAGAGAGTGGATGGATATATCAAGGTTTTGAGAATCAAGGATACTCAACTCATTGTGTAAGAGATAAAACCATTCACGAGGGAGTAGTTTGATGAAGATATCTGCTAGTTGCTTTTCAGTTACAATAAACTGGATTTCACAATCACCATTGTTCACATGATCCCTTATACAATGATGGCGAATCTCAATGTGGTTTGTCCTTGAATGTTGAATCTAATTTTTAGTGAGATTGGTTACACTTGTGTTATCACAAAGCAAAGGCACATTGTTTATCTTCAAGCCAAAGTCTTTTATTTGTTGTTTGATCCATAGAATCTGTGCACAACAGCTGCCAACAACTATGTATTCAGCTTCTGCAGTGGAGAGAGCCATACAAGTTTGCTTCTTGCCATGCCAAGATATAAGGCTTGCTCTAAGAAGATGACATGTGCCACTTGTGCTCTTTCTATCCATTTTGCACCCTGCAAAATCAGAATCAGAATATCCAACCAGATTTATAAGAGAATGAGAGGGATACCATAAACCAACACTGGTTGTGCCTTTGAGATATTTTAGGATTTGTTTGGCAGCTTTAAAGTGAGACTTTTTTGGATTTGATTGAAATATGGCACTTAGGCAAACATAAAACATGAAGTCAGGCTTGCTAGCACTGAGATTTAGCAAATATCCAATCAATCCTCTAAATTTAGTTTGATCCACTACTTTTCAAGCCAAGTCTACATCCATGTAGCATCTTGTTGACATTGGTGTGGAGGCCTCTTTGCAGTTTTACATCTCAAACTTCTTGAGAATCTCCCTACAGTACTTAGCTTGACTTAGAAAAATGTCATCCTTTAATTGCTTGACCTACATCCCTAAGAAGAATGATAACTCCCCCATCATGGACATTTCAAATTCTTCCTGCATAGTTGTAACAAATTCCTCATATAAGAAATCATTAGTAGCCTCAAAGATGATATCATCAACATAGATTTGGATCGAGATGGTG
This sequence comes from Phaseolus vulgaris, assembly GCF_000499845.2. Classification (NCBI taxonomy): domain Eukaryota; kingdom Viridiplantae; phylum Streptophyta; class Magnoliopsida; order Fabales; family Fabaceae; genus Phaseolus; species Phaseolus vulgaris. The sequence continues at coordinate 11,390,736 of NC_023756.2, forward strand.
ACAGATTTAGACTTTTTAATAAAAAGAGTCTTATCAATTTTTCCTCTCTCATTGCCATAAGATAAGAGAAAATTGTTAAGTCTCTCATACCACTGTCCTAGGGCTTGCTTTATTCCATATAGTGTCTTTTTCAACTTGTACACATGATTAGGAACTAGAAACCACACATCATTTCTAGTGAATTGATTAAGTTCATCATGTATGGCAACAACCCAATTTTCATCTTTAAGAGCATCACAAATGGTTTTAGGTTCAATTTGAGAGACAAAAGGCATGTGTTTGCAAAAATTTGAGATAGAGTTTCGAGTGGAGACTCCCTTATCAATCTGTCCAATGATATTGTTCATAGAAAGGTCTCTTGGATTTCTCTATTATTTGGGAAGATCATCCTAATGCAAAATTTCAAGAGGTTGTTTCGCAGTTTCAACTGGTTGTTTTTCTAGGCAAGGCTCCAGCTTCTGCATATTTCTTTATAGATTCCTATTCTGCATGGTTAGTTTCATCAAAGACAACATGAATATACTCTTCCATAGTCATTAATCTTTTGTTATACACTCTATAAGCATAGTTACTTAAGGAATAACCAAGAAAGATACCACTATCCACCTTTTCATCACACTTGTCAAGGTTTTCCTTTCCATTATTTGAAATATAACATTTGCAGCCAAATACTTTTAGATGACCAATGTTGAGCTTTCCCCCATTAAACAGTTCAAATGGGGTTTTCTTCAAATATTGGCCTAATGAGGACCCTATTCATTACATAGCAAGATGTGCTAACAGCATCAGCCTAAAAATATTTTGGTAATGAAGACTCATTCAAAATGGTTCTAGCAAGCTCCTCAAGAGACATGTTCTTCCTTTCCACAACTTCATTATCTCGGGGAGTTCTAGGAGCAGAGAAATTATGGAAAATGCCCAGTTTTTCACAAAAGCAACTGAACTATTGATTTTCAAATTCTCCCCCATGATCACTGCGAATGACACAAATGTTCTGCAACACTTATTTTGTAATCTCCTGACAAGCTTTTTAAAGGTATAAAATGTTGAACCAAGTGGTGTTCAAGCTTTGAAGAATCCAAATCCTTTGAAGGATGTTGAAGCCTCTACTGTGCTTGATGTTGTTGTGCTGGTTTAGCTTAGTTCTGGGGTAGTTTGAATGTTGTAATCCACCCTTTGATTAAATCTAAAGCATAAGCATCTCAATCTTTGTGAAATTAAAATGTTTTCAAACTAAGTTAAAACAACCGATTGTTTTGTCGAAACAACCGATTGTTTGTACTTAGGTGTTTTGAGAAAAAGATTGAAAACTGTTTTTCAAATGATTGAACTGTTAAGAACCAAAACAACCGATTGATTCGAGGAAACAACCGATTGTTTGTTTTGGGACCATAACAGAAAAACTGTTTTATCTTTGACTGAGCTTTAAATGATTTAACTACTTACGCCCCAGTCATTAAATGCTTTGACTAATCTTTTAATGCAATTTAAAAGATTGTTAAGATTTGATAACAAACTACATCTTTGAATAAATTCAGAATAACAGATTTCAGAATCAATCTTTGACAAGTTTTCACTAAGAGTTTTTGAGTTTTTCAAAGAGTTGAGATTGCTAAGAGTTTGTGATTGATCAAAGTTGTGGAATAGGATTCTGCTTGTATTGATTTCAGATTATCTTCTGTAACAAGTGTAATCCTTGTACTCTCTGTAAAACAAGTTTCGTTTCTGTGTTTGCTAAGATTGGTTGTGTGTTCTTAAGGGGATCAAGATCAGCAATCTTGGTGTAGGTGTGTTGACCAAGGCGAGTGTGTTTCTTGAGGTGTTCAAGGTCATTCTCTTGGTTGTTGTGTAAGTGATCAAGGTGTGGTTCCTTAGTGGATTTCCTCAGGGTTCTGAGAAGACTGGAACTGTGTACAATCTCTCTATCTCTAACTCTTTAAATTCAGTTTTATTTGTTGTTTGCTGGTATAAACAACCGATTGTTTTTGTGAAACAACCGATTGTTTTTCTGGTACTGCAGCTTTTGCTTGTTGTTTTGGCGAACTGAATTTCTGAATCAATTGTTTCCTGAGATAAATTCATTCTTGTTTTAAAAGTTTACGAAAATTCTCTTTAAACAATTCACCACCCCCCCCCCCCTCTAGTTTAAAGTGATCCATTCTAACAATTGGCATCAAGAGCTTGGTTCTTGAAAGTTATTCAAGTTGATCCTAAAAATCTTTTTTAATGGCTGATAGACTACCTTTTGGGGAAGGTGCTTCAATTAACAGACCACCTTTGTTTTGTGGTTTGAACTACCAATTTTGGAAAGTAAGAATGAAAATATTTATGGAATCTCTTGACAAAGGAATTTGGGATGCAATTGAAAATGGTCATTTTGTCCAAAAGTTTGAAAAGGATGGATCTGTCATTGAGAAACCATGGTCTCAATGGACTGATGCAGAAAGCAAAAAGGCCAAATTCGATTGCATTGCCAAAAATATTATAACCTCTGCTTTAAATTCTGATGAGTTTTTCAGGGTCTCGCAATGCAAATCATCAAAAGAAATGTGGGACACCTTGGAAGTCACTCATGAAGGAACAAATGAGGTGAAAAGAGCTAGAAAGCATGCTTTTATCCAAGAGTATGAGATGTTTAGAATGCTTAAAGGAGAAACAATTGCTGAGGTGCGGAAAAGATTTACGCACATCATCAATCACCTTATGAGCCTTGACAAGACCTTTGATAAAGAATAGCTAAACATCAAGATCTTGAAATGTCTTGATAGAGCATGGCAACCAAAGGTAACTGCTATTTTCGAATCTAAAGATCTAACATCATTAAGTGTTGCTTCTTTGTTTGGAAAGCTTAGGGAACATGAGCTAGAGATGAATATACTCAATGTTCAAGAGAGTGAAGATAAACACACAAGGAGCATAGCCTTAAAAGCATCCAAGCACAAAGGAAAGCAAGATTCCAGTGATGATAGTGATGAGGAAAACCTTAGCATGATGTCAAGAAAGTTCAACAAATTTCTAAAGAGAAACCGCAACAAAGACAACAACAAAGATAGGTATCGAAACAAAAAAATCCAATGATTTTAATTCAAATAACTATACTTGTTTTGGTTGTGGTGAGCAAGGTCATATAAAGGCAGATTGTCCAAACAAAAGCAAGGAGAAAAAGTCCAGCTTTAAGGAAAAGAAAGGCAAGACAAAAAGGGCCTACATAGCTTGGGATGAAAATGAGATATCATCATCAAGTTCTTCATCAAGTGAATATGAGAAAGCAAACATCTGCTTGGTTGCTGAGAATGATGATGAATCTTGCAGTTCAAGTGAGGTAAGTTCATGTGCTTCCTTAAATGAACCAAATTACAGTGAATTGCTTGAAGCTTTTTAAAAAACATATGATGAAGCTAATAGATTGGTTCTTTCAAACAACCGATTGAAAGATCTTAACAGTTGGCTTGAAAAGAGAGTTAAATCACTTGAAGAAGATCTGGAAAAAGATAAAAGTGATTTTGAAAAAATTGGAAAACCATTTCAAAAATGCTTCTTGCAAGTGTGATACTCTCATTTGCGAAAATTGTGAAAATCTTGAGAAAAAGGTTCACTATCTTGTTGAAACTGTAGACAAGCTTTCAAAGGGGAAATCTAACTTTGAGAATGTCTTGGCATCTCAAAGCTGTGTTTTTGGAAAGGCTGGTTTAGGCTTTAATCCACAAAACAAGCAAGATAAGTTTTCAAAAAGTTTTTCAAGAAAATCATAAAAACAACTGATTGTTAAGACGAAACAACCGGTTGTTACATGCTTTTACTGCATGAAGAAAGGTCACTCTGTTAGGTTCTGCAAAATAAGGAAATATTCTGTTCCAAGAGGTTTTATGAAATGGATTCCTAAGGGATGTGAAGTTTCTAACTGCAAAGAAAAGTCAAACGGACCCAAATTTGTAAGGGGACCAAATCTTGCTGCTTGAAATCTTTTATGCAGGAAAACTAAAGAAAAATGAGGGACTGAGTCATCTCATCAAGTTTTTGAAGAGAAAGACAGTCATTGAAGCTGAATCAATGTTATGCAAAAGACTTCAACAGAGAAGAGAGGCTTCTTAATCATAAAGCACATGGCTCATTGAAGAATTAACATAAGGATAAGACTTTCCTTAATTTGTTCTTAATTTCTGTTTTAAAGTTCTTTCTCATGGTTAAAACATCTTTTTATTATGCTTAATATCATCTGCTTTGAACTCTTTCTGCTCATGGTTAAAATTCAAAAACAGTTTTAACTGCTGCAGAAAAACAACCGATTGTTTCTTCGAAACAACCGATTGTTTTGGGTCTGACAGCACTATGAAGAAATTGTTTTAATTGCTATTTTGAATTTCTATCCGTTGCAGATCAATTCAAAAGAGAGAATCTTAGTCAAAGAATCTGTGTTGAAAGCTGATTACGTTCAGAAAGGAGTTACAACTGTCATAAAGGAAAATATTCAAAAATCTTGGGAATTCAAGATCCTTAATGACTAGTCAAAGATCACATGTGAAGACCATGTGATTTTCAGCTTTTTCTGACAATTTCTGTGCAGAGCAGAGTCAAGTCTTCTCTATCTGAAAAATCAGGTACCCACTAAATGAAATTGAATGCTAATTGATTCTTTTTGTGTTATAAAAACTGGTGCAGCTGATCTCTTCCACAAGAACAACCAATTGCAACATCTCTTGCAAAAATCTGTGAAGTGAGTTCTTCTCTGTTTTCTTCTCTGCCATCATGGAATCAACTCCTCCCACCTCAAAAAGAGTCAAAACCAGGGCTGTAAGGTCTGGAGGAAGGCTAGAATGCTGGTTTTCTGGAGACAATGATCTTATTGAGAAGTATAGGTATGAAACAAGTATCAAGAAGATAAACAACCCCAAGGTTGTATGCTTTGATTGGCTGAAAAGTCAAAAGCTTGATAATGTGAGAAGGCTGCTCAAGGATCAATCTCTCAGAAAATTCTTGGAGATGAAGGGAAACATATATCCAGATTTAATGAGGGTGTTCTACACAAACTTAAAGTTTGAGGGAAACAATCTTGTTTCTCATGTGAAGGGTGTAGAAATGGAGATAACTCATGAAGTATGGACTGCTGTTATTGGTCTCAAGTTCTCTGGTCTTAGAATCAACAAGGGAAACCTCGGAGTGGTAGAGGATTTTAACAAAATCCAATTCTACAAGAGTTTCTTGAAGAATCAACATGCTCAAGTAAGTACATGCTCGGTTGGAGGTTTGAAGCTTGATGAGAGATTGCTTGCTCTCATTGTAACTTGTATTCTAACTCCAAAGGGGAGTAATCATTCTGTTCTCACTGAAGAAGATTTGGTTTATATCTTCTGCATCACCAAGAAAATCAAGATCAATTGGATTCACATCATCAAAGAACACATGCAAAAAGCCATGAGGTTAGGTGATTATCATTATCCATATGTTGTTTTGGTATCTAAATTTCTACTCTATTTTGAAGTAAACCTTGAAGATGAAACATCTGAGTTGGTCAAGTCAACTCAAGAGTTGAACAATGGATCACTCAGCAAAATGGGTTTTACAAAAGTAGGTGGAAAATGGATAAGTAAGGATGGTGATCATGGTGCCTCATCTAGTGGTGCTGCTAATCTTGAACCAGATGAACCTGCTGATATGGATGTTCAACATGAAGATCCACCTGAAGATTATCAAGATGCTGGACCTAGTGTTGGTGCTGGAAATCAAGAAGAAATGATGCAAACCATATCCTTTTGAAAGACTCATGGTGAATAGGCTTGCTAGCTTTGCTGAAAATCAAAGGAGCCTTCATGATCTCTGTGTTAGTAATTTCCAGAGGATTGACACCAGGTTTGACAACATGGATGCGAGGTTCATGACATTAGATGAACAAATTAAAGCTGTCCGGAACCAAATCTTTGATCTTCAGTTTGCTGATGAAGAAGAATGAAGGAAAAACAACCGATTGGTTATCGGAACAATCGATTGTTTTTGGTGGTTATGTCTGGTTTGTTAAAAAAAAATTCTTTTGCTATTGCTGCTTTAATTCTGATGTAAGCAAAACTATTATATTTTGTTTTATCTCTTCCCTTTGTCTATTTGTGAAGACAAATAGGTGGAGATATATGTTGTGTTTAAGTTTCTGTTTTTTTTAGTTGCTAAAACAGTATTTGGGATGTAATATTTTTTTCTGATATTTAGCTCTGAAGTTTATTAATGTTTATCTGTGCTAACCAAATATCAGAAGTTCTATGCTTTGTTCAAAATTGTATCTTGCAGGAACTACTTCAGATTCAATCAGGTACAACACAAGCATCAAGGATTTGTCTTCATCAAATAGGGGGAGATTGTTGAACCAAGTGGTGTTCAAACTTTGAAGAATCCAAATCCTTTGAAGGATGTTGAAGCCTCTACTGTGCTTGATGTTGTTGTGCTGGTTTAGCTTAGTTCTGGAGTAGTTTGAATGTTGTAATCCACCCTTTGATTAAATCTAAAGCATAAGCATCTCAATCTTTGTGAAAGTAAAATGTTTTCAAACGAAGTTAAAACAACCAATTGTTTTGTCGAAACAATCGATTGTTTGTACTTAGGTGTTTTGAGAAAAAGATTGAAAACTGTTTTTCAAATGATTGAACTGTTAAGAACCAAAACAACCGATTGATTTGAGGAAACAACCGATTGTTTGTTTTGGGACCATAACTGAAAAACTGTTTTATCTTTGACTGAGCTTTAAATGATTTAACTGTTTACGCTCCAGTCATTAAATGCTTTGACCAATCTTTTAATGCAATTTAAAAGTTTGTTAAGATTTGATAACAAACTACATCTTTGAATAAATTCAGAATAACAGATTTCAGAATCAATCTTTGACAAGTTTTCACTAAGAGTTTTTGAGTTTTTCAAAGAGCTGAGATTGTTAAGAGTTTGTGATTGATCAAAGTTGTGGAATAGGATTATGCTTGTATTGATTTCAGATTATCTTCTGTAACAAGTGTAATCCTTGTACTCTCTGTAAAACAAGTTTCGTTTCTGTGTTTGCTAAGATTGGTTGTGTGTTCTTGAGGGGATCAAGATCAACAATCTTGGTGTAGGTGTGTTGACCAAGGAGAGTGTGTTTCTTGAGGTGTTCAAGGTCATTCTCTTGGTTGTTGTCTAAGTGATCAAGGTGTGGTTGCTTAGTGGATTTCCTCAGGGTTCTGAGAAGACTGGATGTAGCTCTGGGTTTGGAGTGAACCAGTATAAACAACTGTGTACAATCTCTCTATCTCTAACTCTTTAAATTCAGTTTTATTTGTTGTTTGCTACTATAAACAACCGATTGTTTTTCTGGTACTGCAGCTTTTGCTTGTTGTTTTGGCGAACTGAATTTCTGAAACAATTGTTTCCTGAGATAAATTCATTCTTGTTTTAAAAGTTTACGAAAATTCTCTTTAAACAATTCACCCCCCCCCCTCCCCCCACCATCTAGTTTAAAGCCATCCATTCTAACAGAAAATGCACCATTCTTGGATTCCAAAAATAGTGTTCATGTGAACCTAGAGAAATTATCAACTATTACAAGTGCATAGTGGTTTCCACCAAGACTCATGGTTCTTGAAGGACCAAACAAATCCATGTGCAGCAGTTCAAGGGGTTTGGAAGTTGAAACTATGTTTTTCAGTTTAAAAGAGTTTTTAATTTGCTTCCCCTTTTTACATGTTTCACATATGTGGTCTTTCTCAAACTTGAGTTTGGGTAAACCAACCACTAGAAATTTTTAGATCAACTTATTTAGATTATTCATGTGCATGTATGCTATCCTCCTATGTCATAACCATGATTCCTCATATTTGGTTAGAAGGCAGCCAATAGATGCAAAATTTGAAATATCAAGCAAATAGACATTGTTGATCCTTTTACCAATCAACAATACTTCCTGTGACTTGGGCAAGCTTATCTCACAAGTGTTGGGCTTGAAGGTTATTGATAACCTTTGTCACACAACTGGCTTATGCTAAGGAGGTTATGTTTTAGACCTTCTACAAATAACACATCATTGATAAAGAAGGTATTTTTTTCTCCAATGGCTCCTCTTCCAAGAACTTTCCCTTTGTTGTTGTCCCCATATGTCACATGACCTTTTTGCTTAAGGAGTAGATTAACAAACTTGATTTTATCCATTGTCATGTGCTTAAAACAACTATTGTCCAAGTAACATAGATGCTTGTTGGTTGTCAAAGAACCCTACAATAAACAAGATCAAGGAGCAAGATTTAGTCCCCTTATAAATTTGGGTCCATAGGCATTAACTGGGACATTAGGAACCTTAGAAATCTTAGGAACCCATTTCAAGATACCTTTGGGAATATAAAACCTCCTAAATCTGCAGAATTTAGGAGTGGGGCCCATTTTCATGCAGTAAAAGCACATATTAACGGTTGTTTCGAAAAAAACAACTGGTTATTTTTCAAAGAAACTTGAGAAAGGTTTTGAAAAAGGTTTGTTCTTGCTGTTTGGATTAAATCTCAATCCAGCCTTGCCAAAAACACAATTTTGAGAAGCAAGAACGGTTTCAAGATTTGATTGGCCTTTGGAAAACTTGTCCACATTTTTTAAGAGATAGTGAACCTTCTTTTGAAGAGATTCACAAAAGTTTGAATCAACACACTTACAAGAAGATTTTTGGTAAATCATTTACAGGTTTTCAAAATCAATTTTTGAATTGTTTAACTCTTCTTATAAGGTCTTAACTCTATTTTCCAACTAGTTGTTTAACCTTTTCAACTGGTTATTCAATAGGGTCAGCCTGTTAGCTTTCTCATGAGTTTCTTTGAAGACATTAAGAAGTTGACTATAGTTTTCAAAATTCACAAAGGTGTTAGAACTTACATTGTTGGTTTTTGAATCTTGATTTACCATAAAACAAAGATTGACTTATTCATCTTCCTTTGATGATGAACTTGATGATGAGTCATCATTGTCTTGCCAAGCTATGTAGGCTCTTCTTGCTTTGCCTCTCTTTTCAAACTTTTTGTTAGCCAATTTCTCTTTGCTCTCATTGTTTGGACAATCAGCCTTGATGTGACCCAATTTACCACATCCAAAACAAGTATAGTCTGTAGAATTAAATTCACCGTCTTTCTTACTATTGAACTTTTTTATGGCTGTTTTTGTCCCTGTTCTTCTTCTTCAAGAACTTGCCAAACTTCCTTGTGAGCAAGCTGAGAGTCTCACTATCACTGCTCTCTTAGCTTTCTAAAAAAGGAGGCAATGGTCAATGTAGTCAAATCATTGTATTCTGAAATAGTAGTGACCTTTGGTTGCCAAGATCTATTCAAGCATTTGAGGATCTTGATGTTCAACTCCTCCCTTTCAAAGATTTTGCCAAGGCTAATGAGGTGATTTACTATGCGAGTAAATCTCTTTTGCACATTCGAATGGTTTCTCCTTTAAGCTTCCTAAACATTTCATTTTTTATATGTGCATCAATATCAATCAAGACTGAATATTTTATCTTTTGTACAAATATAGACAAGTGAGAAGGATGAACCTCAATCCCAATTTTTCCAATTGAATCAAAAAAATCTTTTACTTTGCTTTATTTACATTCTTGCAAATTCAAACAACAAACTTTTACATATTATTTTCTATTTAGTGAATATTATACTTAAGAGTTTAATTGTTCCTTGTGGGTTCGATATTCGTCCTTAGGGACAAATTTATTACTTTTGATACGATACACTTGCCATAAAACAGTCATCAATCGTCTAATAGTTCTACTAAAGAAAAATGGAGCATTTAATGGTATTGTTAATGAAATAAATCTAAGTTGTAGAAATGTAAATATAGAAATGTAAATTGTGGAAATGTAAATGACATAAATGTAAATTACATAAATGTAAATGACAAAAATTGTAAAGTGTAGAAACACATAAACATGAGAAATGAAAAATAAAGCATGATTGTAAAGTGCAATATTGTAAACGAACAGGAATTAAAATGAATTTCAGTAAAGAAAAGCGAATTTCATACCAAAAAAGTGAAATAAAGAATGGAAACCATAGTCAAGTCATCTTCAACTTCGAATGCAATAAATCCAAATATGGATTCCTTGTTAATGAAGAATACATAACTAATTGGTTTGTATGTTCAAAAGAAAATTATTTTCAATCGAAAACAAAATTCCAAAATAATTTCAAAGATGAAAATAAATCTAACAAAGCATTATCTTGCATGATTTCATATTCAATATTACCCATTTTCATAATTCAATCAACTTTCAAAAGGTAAATTAGCATAACGTAAAGGAATAAGGAAAGTAAAGCGTAAAGAGAAGAACAAGAATCACGAGATAAAGATAAAGATGAAGATGAAACAAAGAACTTCAATGGACAAAATTGTGAACTAAAATAAATTGAAAATTGAGAAAACTAAAAACAATAAAATATGAGATGTGAAAGTGAGTTTCCTAACTACCGAAAAGCGTATGTTTCTCTTCACCTATTTTCTATTTATAAAGTTTTGGATCACTACAAATGGATGAGCCTTAACTAAAACATAAATTAGACCCACAAAAAATCTAATACAATAGTATCATATTGTTTTCAGCTAGTAAATCGTCTAATGCTTTCTATCAGCAGATTCAATGGTTTTAATCCTTCAAATTCAACTCTTTCAAATCTTCATTATCCAAATATCTTCATTACAATTTCATAACTTAAAAATCATCTCGAAAATATTCCCACAAAAATTATAAACAACTAATCATACAATTCATGCAAAATTTTAGCTAAGAAATGCAATTTTTATAACATTTATTACAACTCTAATTTTCTAAAAAAATAAAAATATATGTTAAAAACAGAAAAAAAAAAGAATTTTTAAAAAAAACTACAATTAATCTAAAAAATTATGAAAAAAACGAAAAATATCAGTGACCTAAATTTCTTTTAAGCGACTTCCAAATACACTTAAGCGACTGTCATGTGACATTTCTTTTTGTTACAATTAAGAATAGACAATATTTCTTCCTTCATTAATTTTGTGATAAAAAAAATAAAGTTTTATAACGATATTTACAATGTCATGTGACAAAATATTTTTTTGTGATGCATATTTATGCGATAAAATAATGTATTTTCATAAAATTTCTCAGAAAAAATTTTGTGACGAATTTTGAAATATTTTATGATAATTAAAGTTTGTCATATATTTTTTATTTTTTGTAGTAATAATTATTAATAAAAGTTTCATTAAAATAAATTGGATAATGGAGAGAAAGGATGAGACAAAAACACATATTGAAGAAGGAATGGATTATATAAAAAATAAGTTAAGTTCTAATTTTGGTTTTCTTTATTTTTTTATTTGTAATTTGTGTTGTGTCCCTTTATTTTTTATTTTTAGTTTTTATATTTAACAAAATAAACAATTTTGGAAAAATACTTATTTTTTATTTTCATCCAATTGAATCCTGGACCAATCATATTTATTTAAGATACTGAAAAAATGTAATTAGTTAATTAAAATATAAAATAAAATAAATTCATGCAGAAATAAAAAAATTAAAAAAATTAGAACTTTTTCGAATTGATGAACAAAATTACAAAAAACCAAAATCACATATAGCATATAAAAAAATTAAAATCATCATTAAATCTAAAAAATAATTTAAATAAAGAGCAAATTACATCTTTACTCCTGTGATTTTAGGAATTACACACACTGTTTTTTCAACATTTGTAACAGTGACCCTTATAAAAATATAAACAATATAATATTTTCAAACAGTTAAAAAATAGTTGTGGAATAATACTTTTAAAAGAATTGAAAGGTGTTTTTAGGTCTTCAAAAAGACAAATAACAAACAAAATTCAGAAAAGCACAGAAGAAGTAGGATAATTTACTAAAAATAAAATATATTGGTGATCGAATTACAAAAGAATATCATGAGTACTAATTGTTACCCACATGAGCCAATTGCATAGTGCATATTTGATTTACTACATAAGCATGAGAAACTCATACAATACAATCAAATTCAAAAATTTACAAATGCTTGCCATTATCATCTCACACTATGCACTGAAGATAAAAAAAAAAATCATAAAATAAAAACCAATTTAAAATCAATTTTAAAAATAAAAAACAACAAATATAAAAGAAAATCATAAAATAAAAATCAATTTTAAAAATAAAAAATAATTAATTATTATATTAATTAAATTAAAGATTATTTTAAAAACTAAAAATATTTTTTATTTTTAAATTAATTTTAATTATTATTAAATAGTTTCTAAATTACTATCTAACTAACAATAAAAAATTTGTTATTAAATTTAGAATTCAAATAATTATAGCTAATTAGATACTAATTTAGAAACTATTTAATAATAATATAAATTAATTTAGAAATCAATTTTATTATACTAATTAATTATTATTTTCAACTTTTATTTTTAAAATTGATTTTCATCTTTAAAATTGATTTTTATTTAATGTTAATTATTTTTTTTCTAAAATTAATTTTTATTTAATGTTAATTATTTTTTGTCAACTAACTATATGGGTTCTTTTTTTTTGTGATAAAAAAAATTGGTAAAAAAGTTATTTATTTTTAAATGATTGTTATAAAGACAGAAATTGCTATGTATATGTTTACCAAAAAAAAATACTTTTTTATATGGATGCAACAATGACAAAAACTCAGAATTTCTTTGTACTATATAACAAAGAAAAAGAAAATAAACACATATTTAGATAAAATAATACTATAAAATCTTGTTTCTTTTTATTTCGCTTTTCCAGCTTCTGCTTTTTATGGAAAGTAATTCCAAATTAAGAAAATAGAAAACTGTTTTTTTTTTTCAAATTTTTCAAATAAGTTTACTTAAATATATTAAAAACATAAGCGATCATTTTTTATAAAAAAAAAACACTTTTTAAAAAAACAAGTTAAACAAACATAAATATTACATTTTATACATTAGCTTACATAAAATGAATTAATGCAATCTTCTCATATGAGAATATGAGAAAACTGTCATTTTCTCATAAAAAGAGTCCAAAAAGGCAAAGACAATCTTAAAAGTTCACGATCTTCCAGAAAATTAAACCCATGTGATTCATTAAGCTCAACAATACTGCTATACCATAATTGCTATGGCCTACCACCACCGATTCCAATAATGGTTTCTATAAGTTCCCATTACTTCACCTCTGCAAAACGCAACTTCTGACAACTTTCCATTATTCAACCACAAAACTTACTCCTACCTCACATCTTGACCCACATACCCAAATTACAACTAAACTAACAAAAGGTTAAATTGTGAACTTGATGCAAAAGGGTCTTCAAATTAAGTCTACAATGAAGAGAATAAAACAAACAAAAAAATGCAAAAGGGTCTTCAAATTAAGTCTACAATGAAGAGAATAAAACAAGAAAAAATTGATTTTCACTGGTCTTTGTTTCCTACACTCCAACCACACCCCTTTCTATTACAAAAATTTAATACCAGATTACCAAATTCGAAATTTGTAGAGGGGTGTCTCCTTTCATTACAAAAGGGTTAATCCAAAACTATCTAATCTGAAATTTAAAATTAGTGTAGACTTAGATTGGTCCTCAGTTGGTGAAACCAGAAATGACAGCATCTGGTTCACAGGCCTTGGCAGCTTGGCTGGGCTCAACATCTGGGCTGGGCTCAACGTGCTTGGAAAGAAGCTCCTGAGGCAAGTCTTTGATGCCCTTAAGATAGAATGTGTAGAATAGTTTAAAGGGGAACACAAGTTGATGCAGCTTCACCTGACCATACACCCCCTCAAAGATGCCAGATCCACCAGTGACAGCAAGATATGTGTTCTCATAGGTCAGGTAAGAACCCTGCACTGAAATGTGACCATAGTCCCCAAAGTAGAAGCTGTAGATTGCCTCATACATATCTCCTTTCTTCTCTGCTTTGTTTTGGATCAAAACACAGATTCCAGCTGTTATCCCCACCCTCTTTTGCAAGCATCCGGAGTACAACTGCATGATCCCAAAAAAGTGTAAATCAATACCAAAAATACACAAAAAGTTTGAAGAATCAAAACCACAGAACATGAACACAACCAGATTCAATACAGCCACTTCTACACACACTCATGTAGTTAGTACAATTTTTGTAATAATTGAATGAAGATGAGATTACTCAGATTTTGAATATGTGTTTTAAGGGTCTGACGAATTCATCCGTATGGTTGATTTTTCATAAATTTAGGCTTGGATTGAATAACTCAGATTTTAAGTGCAAATTTTACATGTCATTTACTAACATACAAAATATGAGTCATCTAATTTTTTATCCTGCGGTTCCAAGTTACTAAATGGGTGAATGAGTGCTTAACTGAACTAAGGGAATCCAAATACGAATATGACCATTTTACTTTGGATGAAGTAAAGAACAAAAAAAATAACTTTTTAAAGTTTAAATCCAAGACTAGAACTTTAAATACAATCAGGTAAAATGAAAAAGCAGCTACCAAGTTAATGATTTAGTTTATATGAAAAATGAATTAAGGCTCAGAAATTTTTGGAAGTATTAAACAAAGACCAAAATGTAACAAACCTTGTTGCTGAAGGGGACTAGATCACCAAGGGAATTGGTGGTTTTCTGGCCCAATCTAAGGTAAGCAGGGCTTCCACGATCTCTCTCATTGATCTCATACACACTTAGTTCTTGGACTTTGGCTGCAAGATCAAGCAAAAAAACCAAAAGGGTCAGCACAGAATCAAGTAAATCCCACAGATCTTCAATGTACACAGCATTAATAGATCTAACAACAAGATTGAAAACCTTGTAGGGGAAGCTGGCACATATACCTGAATCAGATGTTCGTTCAGCCTGGCTTCTACAAGTGAAACTCTTGTGGGGGAATGAGAGGTGAGAGTACTGAGAAGAGGTACTGAGTTTGAGAGATTTGGATAGAGATGAGTGTGAGGAAGTAAAGGGTAAAAGGGTTGTGGTGGATGATGTGGTGAGTGATGATCTTGGGGAGGTAGTTGCAAGTTTCAAAGAGAAAGGGGAGATGGTTCTTGCAGCAAAGGTTGAGGATGCCATGGTTGGTGATAAAAGATGCTACTGTTTAGAATATGGTGAGAGGAAGTGGATTACAGTGATGATAAGAGTTTAAGTGCTATGAAAGTGAATATGGCAGTGAAAATGTGTTAGTTGGTATATATAAGGAAATGAGAGATAAGACTTGAGGAAAACAATGAATATTATTGGCACAAAACTAAGAGTAGTGGTGGGACTAGTGAGAGAATGAGTATGAACAATAATTCAAAAGAGAAATGGTACTTTTGACAAGAGAAATGATATTTTCAAGATTATTTGTATAAAATGTTTATGATATAAATATATATAATAAATGATAAATTTGTAATTAAATAGTATAGAAAAATATTTAAATAATAATTGTACTGGTAGGCACCGGACGAACGCACGTGGCCGACCGGCCTTATACACTAAATGGAAACGAACGCACGTGGCCGACCAGCCGTATACACAATAAATGTAAGGGCATTTATGTGATAAGCTAAGGTGGTTAAGATACACCTCCGAAGAATAAGGAATATGCGTTTAGAGAAGATATGTTTCCCGGGTATTCCGGAGCACGACTGACAAGACATATCCATAACCACCCTGAGCCCAAGGGATAGAAAGCCCATTAGGCAATCCTATAAATACTGTGCTCAAGCCAGAGAAAGGTACGTTTTCATTCACTTACGAAACTGCGCTTAGAATCTCATACTTACTTGAGCGTCGGAGTGCCTTCGCAGGTACCCTCCCCCGCCCGACCGAAGTTGATAGCACGAAGGGACGACCGACCAAAGGAGACAGCAAGAAAGGACAGTCGACCAGAGGAGAAGAAGGTCAACACGTCAGCAATTGCACCACGTCAACCGACCGTGCCTGGGCCCCATCTCTCCACTCAGGTACAATTGGCGCCCACCGTGGGGCCGAGGCAAATCTTCAATTTTTGAAGCTATAATGGTTGCGACAAGAAACAACAACGACGCTATGGCAGAACAGATGACTATGATTCAAATCCTCCAAGCTCAGATGGAGGAACTGCGACAAAAGGGGATGGAAGACCATCGTCAACATGAAGAAGATAGACGCCTCCAAGAAGAAGATAGACGCCGCCAAGAAGAAGAAATCGCCTTATTAAGAGAGCAGAATGCACGACTCCAACAACAGGTCGATAATCCCGAACGAGAAGGCCAATCCCATATGGCCGACCGAACCGCCTCTCGCATACCTACACCTGCCAATACCAATCCTGCTTCCAGAGCTGAAACAGTCGAAAGAAAGTCAAGGAAAAGGGGTCATCCTTTTACAGACGAAATTATCACCACTCCACTTCCTGACAAATGGAGAGGCCTCGTCATTAAACTCTATGACGGCTCGACCGACCCGGACGAACACTTAAATATCTACAAGACGCAAATGACTTTGTATACCACAGATAACAATGTGTGGTGTAAAGTATTTCCCACGTCGCTCCAGGGAGAACCTCTTACCTGGTTCACAGAGCTGCCTCCAAACTCCATTAACGATTTTGACACCCTAGCCGCAAAATTCTCCACTCAATATGCCACTAGCCGACCGCATCACATGTCCTCCATGTCTCTCCTAGCGGTACAACAAGAAAAAGGTGAATCTCTTAGAACCTTTCTAGATAGGTTCAACAAAGCATGCATGAACATCCGAGGGCTCAAACAAGAGGTTGCATTGCACCATTTGGTCTCGGCCATCCGACCGAGCCGTTTCACTGAAAGTCTCATCAAGAAACCACCTCAAGACATGGAGGACCTTCGAACTCGAGCAACCAAATTCATGCAAATCGAAGAACACATTGATTACCATCAACGGTTCAAAGCTGTCGGATTCGGAGCCCTTAAAGACCAAACCCAAAGTAAAGAAAGAGAAGTCGAAACCGAACAAACCGTCCGAACCACTCTGAGGTCCGACCGGAATAGGGGAGGCCGAATCCCCAGGTTTAACAGTTACACCCCTTTAACTGTGCCGAGGGGACGAGCCCTAGATGAAGCACTACAAACGGACCTAATCCCGACATTGAAGCAGTATCAAACACCACCGAATGCAGATACTGCTAAGCGTTGTCAATACCATCAGAATTTCGGTCACACGACCGAAGGATGTCAAGCTTTGAAGGATAAAATTGAAGAACTCATCCAAGCTGGCCATTTACGGCAATTCGTCAAGAGGACAAGGAGTTCAAGATCCCCACCACGGAATACTGACCGTCCTTCCCGTGGTGTCGACCGGTCGTACCGTAACGATTACAAACGCCACACTGACCGTAGCCAGACTTCGCGAAAACGCAGCGAAAGCCCCGTTCGGCGTACACGCCCCCGTAGCACAAGTCCCGACCGAAACGCCCGACCTCGCCAACGAGTCCGCGAAGTCATCAACATGATTGCTGGACCCGTTAACTTGGGCGAACCGAACCACGAAACAAATTATATAGCTGGAGGATTTGCCGGTGGCGGGTGCTCAAATTCCGCCCGAAAGAAACATCTTCGTGACATCTAGTCCGCTCATGCTACCACGAGGAAGCGTCCACATATACCTCTGATTACTTTCACTGACGAAGACTTTACAGCCATAGATCCAGCCCAGGACGACCCCATGGTCATCACTGTAGAAATTGACAAGTTCGCAATTTTTTACAGCGATACTATCACTTAGTCAAACAGTCGATGAGCACCTTTTCTGAAATTTCTATGCAGCACGTTCGACGCGATCACAATACCCGCGCGGACGCCTTGTCCCGGTTAGCAACCACGAAGTGTAAAGGAATGCATCGGTCGGTCATCCATGTTACGCTTGCACGCCCAAGCATCGACCTACAGGAATGCCTGACGACGGACACGGAATCTACTTGGATTACCCCAATCAAGCAATATTTACTCGACGGCACATGTAGTCCTCTCGGCGAAAAAACCATGAAGCTGCAGGCCGCCCGTTTTGTCTTAATCGGCGACGACCTTTATCGCCGAGGTTATACCCAACCACTCCTTAAATGTTTGACACCAGACCAAGCTTCCTATGTCATCCAAGAGTTGCACGAAGGAATTTGCGGAACTCACTCCGGCACACGGACAATGGCTGCCAAAGTATTCCGGGCTGGATACTACTGGCCGACCGTCCAAGGTGACTGCACCAATTTCGTACAAAAATGTCTTAAATGCCAAGAGTTTGGCACTTTGTCCCATCAAAAGCCTGAGGAACTCCATTTTATGTTATCACCTTGGCCGTTCGTCCAATGGGGTATGGACATCATTGGTCCTTTCGCCCCGGTAAAGGCCAGTGTAAATTCTTACTAGTCGGCATTGATTACTTCACCAAGTGGATCGAAGCCGAGCCCCTGACTGCAATCACCGCCCGCAATGTTCAAAATTTCGTATGGAAAAATATCGTTTGCCGCTTCGGGCTTCCACAAATCATCATCACCGATAACGGTCGGCAATTCACCGACCGAACGTTAGCTGAATTTTACGAGAAGCTCCACATCAAACACATCGCTAGTTCAGTCGAACATCCGCAAACAAACGGACAGGCAGAAGCTGGAAACAAAGTTATTTTGAACGAACTGAAGAAACGTCTCGGCCCAGCAAAAGGCAACTGGATTGAAGAACTCTTAGAAGTATTATGGGCATATCGCTGTACTCCTCAGACGACTACACAAGAAACGCCGTACAGCCTAACGTATGGCACCGAAGCTATGATCCCCGTCGAGATTGGCGAACCCTCTCTCCGCCGGCAAACCCTTGATCTTGATCTAAACAAGGAAAGCCTCTCGGTCGGTCTCGATCTCATCAACGAACTCCGGGACAAGTGTAGAATTAGAGAAGAAGCATGCAAAATTCGGGCGGCCAGACGATACAACTCCAAAGTTAAACCAAGATTGTTCCACAAAGGCGACTTAGTATGGCGAATGCGGAGCAGCGCACGGAAGGAAGGAGGCAAGTTCTCCAACAATTGGGAAGGACCTTTCCGCATAGCTGATACGGCAGCCGGTGGAGCCTATTATTTAGAATATTTATCTGGGAAGGAAATACCGAGAACGTGGAATGCCACACATCTCAAATTTTATTACAGTTGAACTCTTTCCTCGCTTAGTCGGTTTTTCCCTAAGGAGGGTTTACGACCGGGAAGGTTTTAACGAGGCACTAAATTAAAATCCAAATCTCCTAGTCCTTTACTCAATTCATATCTCGTTCGGTTTCATAGGTATTTAACGAAATCAGAATTATTCACTTATTTATGCCTCGTTCGGCATCAGAATTATTCACTTATTTATGCCTCGTTCGGCATCAGAATTATTCACTTATTTATGCCTCGTTCGGCATCTGAATTATTACCTCAACGTAATCAGAATTATTTATGCCACGTTCGGCATCAGAATTATTTACTCAATCTTATGCCTCGTTCGACATCTGAATTATTACCTTAACGTAATCAGAATTATTATGCCACGTTCGGCATCCGAATTATTTACTCAATCTTATGCCTCGTTCGGCATCTGAATTATTACCTTAACGTAATCAGACTTTTTTATGCCACGTTCGGCATCAGAATTATTCACTTATTTATGCCTCGTTCGGCATCAGAATTATATTATTACCTCAACGTAATCAGAATTATTTATGCCACGTTCGGCATCAGAATTATTTACTCAATCTTATGCCTCATTCGACATCTGAATTATTACCTTAACGTAATCAGAATTATTATGCCACGTTCGGCATCCGAATTATTTACTCAATCTTATGCCTCGTTCGGCATCTGAATTATTACCTTAACGTAATCAGAATTATTATGCCACGTTCGGCATCCGAATTATTTACTCAATCTTATGCCTCGTTCGGCATCTGAATTATTACCTTAACGTAATCAGACTTTTTTATGCCACGTTCGGCATCAGAATTATTCACTTATTTATGCCTCGTTCGGCATCAGAATTATTCACTTATTTATGCCTCGTTCGGCATCAGAATTATTCACTTATTTATGCCTCGTTCGGCATCAGAATTATATTATTACCTCAACGTAATCAGAATTATTTATGCCACGTTCGGCATCAGAATTATTTACTCAATCTTATGCCTCGTTCGACATCTGAATTATTACCTTAACGTAATCAGAATTATTATGCCACGTTCGGCATCCGAATTATTTACTCAATCTTATGCCTCGTTCGGCATCTGAATTATTACCTTAACGTAATCAGACTTTTTTATGCCACGTTCGGCATCAGAATTATTCACTTATTTATGCCTCGTTCGGCATCAGAATTATTCACTTATTTATGCCTCGTTCGGCATCACAATTATTCACTTATTTATGCCTCGTTCGGCATCAGAATTATATTATTACCTCAACGTAATCATAATTATTATGCCACGTTCGGCATCAGAATTATTCACTTATTTATGCCTCGATCGGCATCAAAATTATTCACTTATTTATGCCTCGTTCGGCATCAGAATTATCTTATTACTAATGTAATCAGAATTATTTATGCCTCGTCCGGCATTAGAATTATCTTATTACTTTAATGTAATCAGAATTATTTATGCAAGTGTGCATTGCCCACATGTCGGGTCCAGCAATTTTCTATGCCACATTGTTCATTAACTCTTCAAAAGAGGCGTCAGGCTGTGGGCCAGGGGTCTCCCCCTCGGCCTCCTCATTTAAATTATCATCGGGGTTGATCGGCACCAGCTTTCCATCAACTATTATTTTTTCTGTCGTACTGGTCGTCCTCCAGGGGTGCTCCATGCAGGCAGGCCGCTTGTCCGATGCCTAACCGAAAATATTCTTCGCTAATGCGAACGTCCCGTCATTCCGTTAAATTTAATGTCTGACAACTCGAAAGGCACAACAATTATTACGACTCTTCGGCTTTTATTCACCTCGAGCCTGGGGGGCAAGTGTACTGGTAGGCACCGGACGAACGCACGTGGCCGACCGGCCTTATACACTAAATGGAAACGAACGCACGTGGCCGACCGGCCTTATACACTAAATGGAAACGAACGCACGTGGCCGACCGGCCGTATACACAATAAATGTAAGGGCATTTATGTGACAAGCTAAGGTGGTTAAGATACACCTCCGAAGAATAAGGAATATGCGTTTAGAGAAGATATGTTCCCCGGGTATTCCGGAGCACGACTGACAAGACATATCCATAACCACCCTGAGCCCAAGGGATAGAAAGCCCATTAGGCAATCCTATAAATACTGTGCTCAAGCCAGAGAAAGGTACGTTTTCATTCACTTACGAAACTGCGCTTAGAATCTCATACTTACTTGAGCGTCGGAGTGCCTTCGCAGGTACCCTCCCCCGCCCGACCGAAGTTGATAGCACGAAGGGACGACCGACCAAAGGAGACAGCAAGAAAGGACAGTCGACCAGAGGAGAAGAAGGTCAACACGTCAGCAATTGCACCACGTCAACCGACCGTGCCTGGGCCCCATCTCTCCACTCAGGTACAATAATATTGAAGATTGTAATATGATTATATAAAATATATGAATTGTGAATATATTATTATCAATTTAAACATGAATCATGTTGTGAATCTTAATTAGAAGAAGAATAACTACAAAAATTGAAATGAATGAAACGTGAAGAATGCTGTTAAGGTCAATTAGAGGAAGTGGACGGTCTAGTTGCTGATTGAAAATATTGTGCGCGTTCCAATGTGAAGTTTTGGTTTCATTGGAACAATAATTCTAACTAAGACCGTGTTTGGATTTGCTTTTGAAGCAACATGCGTGTGTTTCCTTTGAAGCTTCAAGGATTGTTAATCTGTTTATGCGAAAAACGTGAATTTTTTAGACGACTGATAAACGTGTGTGGCTGCACGTTGTCACGTGGCTTGAAATATGTATCTAAGTGTGTGTTTCATTTCTTATTAGCATCTATTCCTACTTTAACTGTTTGGTGTTTTAAAAGTTTAAGATGATGTTAATTATTTTTTTATTAATTATAATTTCATTTTCTATATAATTTTTAATATATATTATATCGTGATGTCAAAAATAAAATAAAACATGCCATTACTACTTTATTGAGATAAAAAAAATCTCATTTCTTAGTTTTCAATAAAAATCATAAAAGGAAAAAAAGGTAAACAAAATCAACTATAGACACGTTTTCCATCGTGTAAACAAAATAAACGTGATTGATATTAATTTCAGTTCTTATTTTTATATTACTTTTTTTTTAGTAAATATTTGATTTGTTTTTTTTTTTAAATTATAAGTTTGAACGGAAAAGTTAGTTATAAAAGGCTGTTTGAATATATCTAAAATATTTTAAAAAGTTTCACAAATTTTCAAATTAACATTTAAAAGAAGTCATCTAACGATTTTATGAAAATGTTCATAAATGGTTTACATATGTTAAGAGAAGCTTAGTGTAAGTAATAAAAGAGTGAAAAAAAATATAATATATTTTAAATTTTATACTACTTCACTCTTAATCTTAGTTACATTCATTTTTTTATTATAAAGTGTAAATTTTTTACTAAATAATTAAATATTTATAATTATTTTACAGTGATATCTTTGACTTACACATGGTCTCAAAGTTTATCCATTAAACTCCCCTTAAATTTATTAATGAGTACATAATCTCCCCTTAAATTTATTAATGAGTACATAATGACTCTCCAACTAAGTTTATTTTTACAAAGTTTCACAATCAAGTGAGTGGATATAAAATACAATCACTCATTGTCTAAAGTCTAACTCACATAAATGTGAAGGTTATACAAATTAAGTACTCTCTTTTACAAGTCATCTAGTAAACGATGTTTCTCAATCACTATAAGCTTTTAAAGAATGAAAGAATAAGAGTTTATGCACTTAAAGAACTTGTCATAAATATTTCGTCGAGATTTCATGTGCATGGTTAGCTCTTATTCATAAGCATCAAAAACACATCCCATGTGACTTAGTATCTATGTTATTCTTAGTGTTAGAGCTTTTAAAGTATATGTTTGGCATTTGTGTGACACTTCACTATTATACTCCTTTTGTTGAGTAAAAGGACATGATTTATTTGAGCAATTATATTGACCATATTGAAATGAACATACAATTTTCAAAAATTAGGATGTGTGTGCGTTAGGATCTTCTTTGAAGTTTACAAGTTTGCTCTTTCAAACCTGTAGAAGATCTTGTAGAGTGTCCAATGTATTAATGGAGTCTCTTCTTTATGTTTTTTCTACTTTTCGATGAATTATCTGATTTTTTGTGAGACATCCAAACTTGGGTGGATTGTGTTAAGATGTTAGACGGTCCAATACCTGATAGACATTCTACCATTCATTAAATGGTTTCGTGATAAGAGAGTTTATGAGTTTTGATGATAGCAAACACTGTAAGGTGTGATAAGATTTCTAACAAAATTATTGTATATGTAGAATTAGACCGAAACACATTAGATGGTTTACTAAGATTAAATTTGTTAGACAATCCTACTATATTAAAACTACTATACAGTTTCTCATAGTTAATCTTATTAGACAGCCTGTGTTTAGAAAAGTAAAATCAAACTATACAGTGTTAACACATTAAACAAACCAATTGTGCATAGACTCGTTAGACGGTCTAACAATAAAAGGACACTGTAGATAGTCTCGTTAGACGGTCTCTAGAGACTCAACCAACTAAGTCTCCAAAGAACAAGACAAGTTAAGACAAAACAATGTTCATGAACTCGTTACACAACCACTTCATTTTCTACATGCCAGACAATCATTTAATTTTCTACGCATTACAGGGAGGGAGTGTCTAAACTCGATCTCAGTGTTCTTTGAAGGCTTTCTAACCTTGCTTGATTATTTTCGAACATCATTTTATAACAATTGATCATACAAATCAACGTTTTCATTTAAAAGAACTGATTGATTAATTTTAGAAAGTTTTTCTATTTTGAACATAAAATAGAGCATTTCGAAAACTCTATATCTTGATTCGTTTAATGATTTTTGAATGAAATATATCCTCTATGATGATTACAAACTATTTTATATATTAATATGCCTTAACGATTAAAATTAAGAGAGTGTTGGAATGTTCTTAAATTTACAGTGTTAAATTGGAAATTTTTCAAAAAACAGAGGTATACTGAGATCATTCTTAAAACATTTTTCGAAAATATATTTTGATGAAATAAATATTTGTTAAAGTATGATCGCTTTCAATGTTTAAAAATAATATAGACTTAAAAAGTTTTTGAAAAATATATTACGAGTGAAATTTTGGGAATATAAGATTTTTATTATTCTGAAATTTAAAAGATTATGATTTAGGGATGCCCTTGTGTTTAATTGTTGTTTTTTTATTGATTTTGATATTCAAAATGTTTCCACAAATTGTTTACGGCACTTGAGATGCGCAAAAGAATTAAAAGTCAAAGTTTTCTTTTAGAGCGTCTAACGGGAAAATGAAGAAGTTACAATACGTGATTCACGCAATCAGTGAGGAAAACAATATCAAGCCTTAATGATTGAAGATTTATAGATATAAAATGATTTCATAGATAAACAAAAGATTAAGACACATTGAAATCTTTCGAGTAGAAGTTTCCTTCTAAAATATCTAATACAAAAAGGATAAAAGTATAATACAAGTCTTTGGAAAGCTCAAGTACAAATGTTTCAAAGCTTCAACGTTGAATTTTCTAAAGATAAAGAAACATTTTAAAGTTCAAATATGTGATTATGATACACTGATCTCATCAAAGTCGAAGTTACCATATAGAGCATCTAGTGACACGAAGACGAAGCAACAATGCATATTTGAATAAATATTCAAGTTAAATATATTTAAAGCATCAACGTTCAACATTCTACAAAGGAAGAAACATTTCAAATTACATCACATGTTCAAGATGTGCAAGAAATTATTTAGAGAAAAAGTTTCAAAATGGAGCATCTAACTGTTATCATCTTAGTGTTATATAAAGACCTGTAGAATGAATAACATTGTACACAAAAGAGAACAACGTAGAAAAATGAATTCAAAGTGAAATACAAGTTTGCGTAAGTGAGAAAGAATTCTTTTGAATTGTATAGATTATATTTGCTACATTAGAGTGTCTATTGAGTTGGGTTGTGAGCTAAACCTTTGTAAATTCTTCACACAATGAAGTATATCCAGTGAGTTTTTGTTGTTCTCTTTTTTTAGAATGTTTTTCTCATACCTTGAGATGTGTTAATCTCAGAAGAATATTATGACTAGTTTACTTGGATAGTTTATACTCGTTCCTGGAAAGGTGTTATAATACTTGTTCTAGAGAGGTGTTGAAACTCGTATATTGAAAAGCTTTTACGCAATTTGCGTAAGAGGACTAAACGTACCCTAAGTGGTAGACTGAATCAGTATATACGCCTCTTCTCTATTTCCTTTTCCTGTTAGACATTTTTTTAATTTTCTTAATATACTCATGAATTGAGTGCAAGCTCCATTCAACCCCCACCCTTTTAGAGCCACTTGCTCCTACAGACTAATCATAACTCATAAGACTTCTTATGCTTTTCTTTTCATGTACTTTAGTCTTTGGTCACTTGGTAGTTCTTTTCAAGACATTTAGGGACATACTATGTGTGCTTAAGGTTAATTTACACTTTAAAAAACTCATGAGATATATCAAAACTTTGTATTATTTATGTTAGTGCAAAATTACAACAACCTTATGATTTTAAATAAGTGTTTAAACCAACAAAGCATGAATCATGATGCAATTGCATCTAATAGACACTGAAAGAAAAGATAAGATCATACAAGTGCTTTATTAAACAAACGATAAAGCACTTAGCAAACTTTCCACTTCATCTAATAGTTGTTAATGAATATCAGGATAAGTGTAGACATATTTTAAGCTAGTCAAATATTCTTGTAGCTTAAGTTTGTATTGAATGGAATGTCTTCACCATTTGATTCCAAGAAGATTCGTGATAAAGACAAGTCAACATCAAAATCTCCTAACGTTTGAGCTAACGTTACATTGTTCACCAACTATCTTGACTCAAGCACATTTCAAATCTGGCTTAGCTATTTGTCCAGTACGATGTGCATTTTTACAATAATTTGGTGCAAAATGATCTGTTACCGAGAAAGATAAGTATTGTCAGATATATGGGATGTTGTGTGAAGAAGAGAAGAGAAACTAATGTTGCATAAAGTATATTTTATGCTTCTCAATGTTCAAGCTCAACAAATGATAGAAGAATAAGAAGACATTCATATGTGTACAAAGCTACTCAACGACCAGAAAAGGTAATGCAGCGACTAATTTCTCCAAGCTTATATAAACACATGCTTTGACGAGAAGAAGTAGAAGAAAACCATTCTTGAAAATTCCAAAACTTTATCGATTTTTCTTTATGCCCTTCAAGCTTTGTAAGAACACATTTTTTTAACCTTTCAACAAATTAGGAGAGAATTCTTATCCTTATAATCCATGAAAGATAAAATCCCTCCCTAGTAAGCAAAGGCAATAATTTGTTGATCACAAATACAATTTATTTGTCTTGAGCCAAAATGACTTGTTGAAAGAATACTTAGGTTGAGACAAAAGTGACTTGTTGAAAGAGTACTTGAACTAGGTCAACCAAGAGTGGTTGCAATATAAAAGAATACTGTTTTCAGTCAAGAGTGGCTCCAATCAAAATAATATTTGTTTGTACTTCGCAACAATAGTTTTCTTAGTGGAACATGACTAGTAAGAACTGGATATAGTCAACGTTATCAGGCAAACCAATGTAAGTATACTCTTAATCCTTTTTATTCCTCTCTCAGTACATTTCATGTAATATTCTTGCAACTAATTAAAGAAGGTGAAGTTTTTTTAACTAAGTTTGTGAAAATCTTCTCAATCTGTCTAATTAGTATTAAAATCTTATCGTCTAACAACTGCCTGCAAAAAGTTGCAAAAAAAATTAAAACACAATTCAACCCTCCCTTCTTGTACTTTTCCTACTTTTTATAATTTATTATCATCAAAACTTAGGGTGACTTGTTGGAATATATGTAGACAAATGTTTTCTTCACCTAGTAAGAAATTTTTTTGTATCATTTAGACTACTCTATTTATTTGCCAAACCCTTAGTCAGGAGTGATTGTTTTCCAAATAATACTCATATTTAGTTAGGAGTGGTTGAGTTCTAATGAATACTCAGGATTTTATCCAATAGTGGTTGAGTTTCAAAGAATACTCAATTTTTATCCAAAAGTGGTTGTATTTCAAACAATATTCAAGTTTTTGTTTTAGGTGACATCAATTGTTTCATGGCATAGTGGGCTAAGTCACAATCAAATTGTGGCACTCATGTTGTTTTCCAAATAATTAAGTAGAAAAAGTTGCACCCTAACTATCAGTAATCGTTTTTGGCTTAGTGGTAAGCGTTCGATCCAAAAATTGGTATTAGAGTCAAGGTCGCGAGTTTGATTACCATATGGGCAATTGTTTAGGAGGAGAATGTTGCAAGTTGCACAATTCTTCTATGGCATATGTCAAGTGGGTTGAGTCACAGTCGAAGAGTTAAATTTTAGTGGGATAATTATTGAGGGAGAGATTGTTGCATGTGGCATAAATTGTCTCGTATAGGTTATGATGAACATATATTTATTCACATTTAATCTATTTAATCATAAATTATTGGACTATAATAATAAATAAATTCATTGTTTTAATTTAAATTCATATAATTGGGTTTATTTTGGCATTTATTATTATTTTTGTTAATTTTGTATTTTTAACCTAAGTTGCCTCTTTTGGATCAAAACAGGAAACAAGATATAATATAAATAATTAGAGAATTAAATCTGCAAATATCTGAGAAAAGGAAATGAATGCAAATTTCTGTCAGGATATTCTCTAAAACTTCTGCAATTAAAATTCCTCTGCAAAATCCTTCAAGAATTGAGAAAATATACTTTGAAGATATTATTTTGAGAAAATTTTCTGCAATATCTCTCACATCAATGTTGGAATGAATTACAATTAATGCATAAATCTGAAGAAAATTGGAAACAATATTTCTGGGAGAAAAGCAAGAATCGAATATGAGACTACATGGGAATGAAGATATATGTTTAATAATTCGAAACAGGAAAGGAAATATCTGATAATTGTAAAAAAATATCATAAGGCAGATTTTAATATGATTTTGTGCAAAGGAAAGAAGATTATAAAAGAGACTTCAAGGGAAGGACAAAGGGGCTGGTGGGATCACATTTTAGAGGAGCAAACACATTCTAGACCTAGTTTTCTTTTCTTCTTTTATAATACTTTTGTTTTGCCTCCGCATGGAAGGCTAAACCTTTTTGGTTGATTCCCTTGTAATTTCCCATTGAGTTCTGAAGTTTTGGTTAATAAAATTTTCATTTTTTTTAATTCTCTATAGCAATTATTTTAATAGTCTAATCTCTTGGAAAAATGGTTTTTGTGAGAGGTTATATTTGAACGCATGATTGAGAGTCTTCCTTATCTTAAACTTTGGTTTCTTAGTTAGTTCTCATTGTTCTAATTAATTTCTTGGGCGCTTGATTCAAGAGAGAGGAGATAAGCATTCTCATGGAGTATACGCATGGAACAAAGTGGGTATTGATTAAACTAGTAGACGCATGTTTTACTGGTGAGTTTCAGTTGAATTAGATTGGCGCATGTTCAATCTGGTTTAGCTTTGTTTGAGGATTAAGAAAGGAATAATCTTTAGAGTACCAGTGAGGAATCAATGGTGGAATAACTTGGGAGTCAACTTGCATGCTTTACTGTTTTAAATCATCATTTATATTTTCCTGCTTAACAATCACAATTCCTTTTTATTATTATTGTTATTGCTAATCCTTATTGTTTGCAGATAAGTTTTGAATTTAGTTCACTAGACTCACTATTGGATTCTTTGGGAGATGACTGGGGGTCATCTGACCACTTTTATACTATCATCTTTCTAGCATTGGACAAGTCTACACTGGAATCATATTAATTTGATCGCAAAACGACCGCTATCAGGTTAGGTGGGTCAAGTCGCAATCAAATTGTGGTGCTTAGGTTGCTAAGTAGAAAAAGTTGTGCCCTAACTATTAACTATAACTTTTATCCTAGTGGTAAGCTCTCGATCCAATAGGTTTTAGCCAAAAGTGACTAATTTTCAAAATGTATGCATGTTTAGCTAATAGTGTTGAGTTCCAAAGAATATTTGAGTTTTTATTCAAAAGTGGTTGAGTTGTTTTTTAGCCAAGAGTGGTTGCATTCCAAATAATATTCAAGTTTTTAGTCAAGAATTGCATGTTGGTTTCTCAACTCAACTGTCAATTGACTAATATATTTTCATGTTTACTTTAACAAGTGATTAAATCATAGTTTTGTGTCTATTCACTCTCTCCATATGCAAATTTAAAAGTCTCATCTAAAAACCCTTTGATAAAAATGTTTAGACAATATTATCATAATAAGTATCCTTCTTAGGTTAGTGTAGATGATAATAATATGTAATGTAAAGAAAATAAGAAGAAAAGAACACGTACATAATAATTTATACTAGTTTGTTGGTCGCATAGACTACATCCTGTTCTTGGCCAACTAGCCAAGTTCAACTAGACAGGCTAATGCTACGAAGTACATAATAGTATTTTTTAGGCTCGTAACCACTCCTAACTAACCTCTTGAGTATTCTTTACGCATGTTACTCCTGGTATAACTGAGTGTTTTTTAGGATTGTAGTTATTCCTAACAAACCCTTTGAGTAATCTTTCCTCAAGCCACTTCTGGATAACATGGAGTATTCTTTGGGCTCATAGTTATTGTTAGTTAACCCCTTAAGTATTTTTTTTCTCAAACCACCCTTGGTTGACACTAATTATTCTTTTGACTTGGAGCCACTCTTGACTAATCCCTTGAGTATTCTTTCCACAAGCTACTCCTGGTTGACATTGAATATTATTTACTAAATCATTCTTAACTTAATGAGTATTCTTTGTCTTTAAGCCACACATGGCTAACATACAAGGATTGAATACTTGGGATGGTCGTCACTACAATAAAAATCAATAAATAAAAATTAATTTTAGAGAAAAAAACAATTAGTCACTATATTACTTAAATTATAAATTATTTTAAAAACTAAAAAAATATTAATATTTAAAATAATTTATATTATTAATAAATAGTTTGAATTGGTATTTAATTAATTATCAAAAAATTTAACTACTAATTTATGACTAAAATTTTAGTAACTAATTAGATATCAATTTAAAATAAAAATTATTTTACATATAATAATTTTTTCAATTTTTAAAAAAATATTTAATTTAATTAATATAGTGATTAATTATTTTTTATTTTTAAAATTAATTCTTATTTAATATTATTACTCACGAATTAATATTATTACTATTCATATTATTTTTTATATTATTATTATTATTATTATTATTAATGTTATTAAGCTAGCACCAACGTGAAGCTCGTCTGCACCGCTTGCAGCAAAAAGGTGCTTTGGTCCAGGAAACCCAAGCAACAACCGCTTCAGTACTCCACGCCCCTTGGAAGGAACGCGCCACGTGAAAAACCAGTGACCTCAGCACTTGCTTGCAGTTCAGCACCTACCAAATCCACGCAGATTCTATCCAGCGAAACAAGCGCAAGCCACGCCTCCCTTCATGGAAAAGGCCACGTAACTTCAAGGCGCTGCTTCACCACACCTTATTTTTGCTTTATTCATATTATAATAATATTTTATTATTATCAACAATATTATTAATGATATTATTATTAATATTAAAATATTATTTTTTAATATTATTAACAATATTAATATTAATAGTTTTATTAATATTCATAAAAAAATAATAAAATTAGTAATATTATTATTAGTAGTATTATTAGATTATTAATATTGATATTATTAATGTAACGACTTTAAAAAAAATAACAGAGTTCCTGTCACATTTTCATTTATTTTAGAATTTGATTGGACCACGTTGTAGTTGAGTAGTTAAGGAACATTTCTACTCGATTAGATTTTCAAACATAGTAAGTTTATTTTTATTCTAAATATCCTTTGTTCTTTGTTTTTCCTTAAGATTTAGTCATCAATCTTGGTGAGATTAGTTAAGAAGAGTAATCATCTCAACTTATTATACTATATACTGAATTTCTGTTTTGTTTGGATAACTTGCATTAAGCCCTTAAATCTTGAAGTTTATCCAGACTGAGAGGATAAAATTCTATAAGCTGCTTGGAAAGCAAGCAATTAAGGTAAGAGAAACTAACTTTAATTTTTAATAGCACCCCTAGGCTAGAAGATCTGAATGTGGAGGGGACATGGTCTCAATATTCAATTTCTCTTGTAGAGATGTTGTGTGTTTATATATTGCGTTGTTTATTTATATATTATTTAAACTTGTAAAAATATTAAATTTTGTTGGTTTAGTATTTAAGTGTTGTTTTTTCTATGTTAAATAGACTTTTGAATATTGTGGATCACGTTTTGAATGATAATGTATGATGAAAATGATATGAAATTGAATTCATACATTTGAGATAATGTATCGACTAATGTTTGTTGTGTCTTAAGTATTGATGTGTATGTGGTACTCTAAGCTTCATTGATGATCTAAATCAAACAGACTAAGATATCAGGTGGTGAGAAGCTGTTCATGCACATCATGACATATGAGATGCACGACTTAGGTTGTATTGAACTTACCATAATCTTTTTTCTTGGATTCGCTGGTAATCTTTGGATCAGGTGTTAGTCTCTGGTAGGACTTACTTAATATGGATCTTGCGGAAGACGTTAGTTGTTATTCTCCTTGTTGAATATCCTGAATGTGTAGATCCATGTGATTGTTTTATGTTGGGATTTGAAAAAGATTGAATAATTAAGAAATTGATCCATGTAATTTGGTTTCCTCTTTTGATTTTATTGTGAATATTATAAATTTTTATTTTTACTAGCTTACCCTTGCTTTTCTTGTTATGTTGTGAACTACAATGACGGTATTATGTACACGAATAGATGATCATACATGTGTTGAGGTTCTGAAGGGCTTTAGGATGTTCTTTTGAACCTTATATTGTAAAATATTTAATTTCTATAAGTTCTAATGATGTATTAGGAATGTTTTGAAAAAGTCTAAGCTTGTATAGAAATATGTAGATATGTATAATAATAGTTAGATGTATTTTTAAGGTATTACAATTAATATTAATAATAATAAAATTGTTATTATTAATAAAATTGTTGTTATTAATATTATTATGAATTCTAATAATAATAGGATTACTAATATCAATAAATAATAATAATAGTAATATTATTTTTATTATTATTAGTATTAGTATTATTAAAATTATTAATATTAATATTATTAATATTAATAATAATAAAGTTGTTATTATTAATAATATTGCTATTATTAATATTATTATGGATATTTTTTATTATTATTATAATTATTAATAATATGATTAATATTATTATTATCATTAATACTAATAATAGTACTAATAACCATGATATAATAATATTCATAATATGATAATAAAATTATTTTGGTGTATAATGGTTATATGTTTACTCGTGGCCTCAATTCCTTATTCACGAATAAAAATTCATAGGAAATTTACCTACATTCATAAGTAATTTGTGGGTAATATCTGACTACCTACGAATTTTTGTTATACGTAACTGTAATCTTTGTTGTAGTGTTTAGGTCATCTTGTTTAACTAACAAGTGCATATGTTACATTATTAGCAAGTTGAAGTTAGCAAGTTACGCCTTATATGTTATGTTACATTAGATAAAAAAATCTTAGTCTAATTACTTTACAAATCAAATCATTATCTTAACACCATTAATAAAATAATATTTGCAAAACAAATTTAAAATTTAATTAAATCATAATTCAAGTGAAATTTCTATTTTTCCCATCTTTAAACCAAAATGTTTCAAACATCATTCATTATTTTATAATTTCATTTAAAATACACATGTAACAAAATGCAACAATTATATCAAGAGTTTAGGAGAAGCAAGTGCTTTATAATTAACTAATAATAGTTTAATTCAAAAGATTAAACTAAATTAAACTATATCGTGGTTATACAAAACTAAACTAATCTAGTTAATTTTAACAGTGAATCAAGTTAAATTAAACTATCTACAAGTTTAATTAATTATTTCTGTATTAAAATTGAACATATATAATTATAGATTTTTTTTAACTAAAATAAAGTGAAGCTAATGCTTTAATAAACAAATAGCACTAAAAAAAACATTAAAAAAATAATAATTTTAAAGATAAAAAATAATTAGTCGTTATATTTACTAAATTATATATTATTTTAAAGACTAAAAAATTTATTGGTATCTAAAATAATTTCTATTATTAATAAAATTTATAAATTAGTTTCTAAATAATTTATAATTAGTTACCAAGATTTTAGCTACCAACTACTTTAGATTTTAAAGTTGATATTAAAAACTCTATAGATACCAATTTAGAAACTATTATTAATAATAGAAACTACATTAGATACTAATAATTTTTTAGTCTATAAAATAGTATCTAATTTAGTCATTATAGTAATTAATTATTTTTTGTCTCTAAAATTAATTTTTATTCAATGATTTTCTTATAGTATATAGTTTATTTTATGAACACTATTAATTACTAAACTACAAATAAATATGAAATTAGTACTTCGATAACCATGTAAAATTTTATTAGCAAAATAGATTATAAATATGGAATTAGTACTTCGATAACCATGTTAATTTTTATTAGCAAAATAGATTAAAAAAAAAATTTAAAAAAAGTAAAAGTGAAGAATTTTCATTTACATTAGTAGCCTAAAGACATCTCATGAGTTATCACACCACAGAACCCAAGTTTGGACGTCATAAAGAAGTATCGACGAGTTATCGAGAATCAACAAAAGCATGAAGAATTAAATTATAAAGATCTTAAAAAAGAAAACTAATTATATATACTGGATTCTCAAGAATATTGTTAATAAGTTAGAAAGATAAGACTCACTAACCTAAAAAAAGATGACAAATACGTAACCTACTTTCTTAGTAATGTATGTTCATTTCAGTGCAGTCAACATAGATTCTCAAATAAATCATGCCCTTTTACTCAGCAAAAGGAATACAATAGCAAATATTGTGAAATTAAGTGAAATACACAAGAAGAAATGTTGAATTATACATTAAAAAACCTTGATACTTTTTTTTGCAATATTGTGTTTAATAACATATGATAAGACACAAATTTAAATCAACACATGAATTGTCATAAATTTTTCAAAAACTTTGTTTGAAAAGCTCTCCTTCCTTAGTTAGTTCATGTTTTATAACATCTAATATAAATGAAATTAAAGATAAGAAAGATTTACGATTGGAGTTTTTAAAATAGTTCATTTGTAAAAGTAGACTACACCTAGTTCTTGACCAATATGATCAAGTTTCACTAAATAGACTAACATTACAAAGATACAAACGAGTATTTTTTGAAATAAATCCACTTATAGCTAAACAGACCTAAGTATTATTTGAACATGTAATTATTCCTGACTAAAACCTTGAATATTATTTGGAATGCAACCACTTGATAAGTATCGTATTTCAATAATATTTCATATTAAAATACAGGCACTTATGAATATTAATTGATAAAATAACCATAATATAACCCCTAATTTATGAATTTAAATATTTTTACATATTTTGTGATTACAATTTGAATAAGAACAATTTATTCCCAAATTTGTGTTAATTTCCGGTTCTAGGGAAAAATGGAAATGAAAGGGCAAAAGAAGAATAGACAAAGCTAAAAAGGGAAAGCTGGAACGCACTAGCACTCACCCAAGCTCGCCCAAGCCAGAAACTCCTAGAGGATCTCGCCCAAGTGAGCCCAATCTCGCTTAGACGAGATCAATCCAGTGACGTTGGGCCTATTTTTGTCTAACTCGCCCAGGCGAGCCCAATAACGTCCAGACGAGAAGTCACTTAGTCTAAGCCCAACTAGGTTAAATACGAAGGTTTAGAGTTTTTTATGCAACTTGATTCTTTCTTTTCCTTAGATCTGCAAAATTTTTAGTAGAATTTCATTATCCAAATCAAGGTTGAAAATAAAAGAAGGGGTGAGTCATATTTATAAGGAAGGAAAAGTTGCATAACAAGTTTCACAAACCCTAACCCTAACTTGTGAAACAAGTTTCTCACAAGTCTCATAAGTGTCACCTAACCCTAGCTTACATGGCCAGCTAGGGTTTTTAACCTAACTTGACACCCTAACATCTTTCATATTCTATCCATAACCTAAATACAAGGCCCAAAATATGCTACTTGGCCCAGAATGCAATACCCAAAACTAAAACTAGTCTACTTTTTACAAATATATACAAGACTAAGAGATAGAATATCTCCTTATTGATTTATAATCTTCTTTGCTCTTAGCCTGGATTATGGTGGCTAGATATGTTGGTATGGTCCTCCATCACTTTCTCTCCTAGTATAGATCATCTTGCTCTTTGTGGAGGGTAGCATTTTTTGACGTGTACAATGGATAAGCTCGCTCTCCAAGGTAGATGGGCAAACACTTTCAGTGTTTTCCATAATGTTCTTTTGGATCATATTACTTTAATAGTGTCTCTACTTTGATATTGAGGATCCTTCTATGTAACAGTGAGATTTTCTCTATCATCTAATCATCATTTTGGTAAGGTGCAACCTCTTCACTTTTGACATGGAGGAGTGCTCTTTATTTGATCAATAATTTGGCACAATATCTAATGAAGGAAGATGATGTGAATTAATTTTAAGATTGCACATTTTATGGTGGCACTTTGTTTATGAGTTTTTGTTTTCAGCAAAATATGGTGAGAAACTCAAAGAAGTTTCCCACTGAACACAAACTTAACCAAGTAGTTAAGTGTGAAGTTTCACTTCTAAAGGGCAAAGAGAAAAACACAATATAAGGTAATGATGATGATGAGGTGCGAAAATTAAAATAACATAAGA
Source organism: Phaseolus vulgaris (assembly GCF_000499845.2). Classification (NCBI taxonomy): domain Eukaryota; kingdom Viridiplantae; phylum Streptophyta; class Magnoliopsida; order Fabales; family Fabaceae; genus Phaseolus; species Phaseolus vulgaris. The sequence continues at coordinate 11,426,843 of NC_023756.2, forward strand.
TGGAAGGAAGCAAGATGATCACCAAATAAAAAATGAAGAACAAATAAGCAAAGGGAAATGGAATTATGGAAGGCGTAATGGAAGAAAGAAAAAGAGAAAGATAAGAGAAAGGTTAAGGAATGAAAGATGGATCACGCCACTTGGAAGGATGGGAGCTTTTGGGATGAATGGTGAAGAGCCGCCACTTGAGTGCACTACACTCACAAGATACGACCCAAGAACCTTTAGGAGACTTAGCTTACTAAATACTCTAACAAAGTTGCTTTTCTATTCAAAATTCAATGTGTGAAATACATGAGACAAGACACTCTATTTATAGGAGAGAGTGTCTTGGAGAACAAGATATAGGGGTAGGGGTGTCATTTGTGAGAAACCTTCTAGAGGGTAGGTTAAAGAAACCCTAAACCTAGAAGCACTTGTCATGAAAAGTGAGCTTGACACAAGCCCAATTTATGCTTAGTAAACCCCAATTTATGTTAAGTTAACCCTACTCTAGCTTATTCTTCTATTTGGACCCCCAAATTGAACCCAATTTATTTACATAAACTTGTCTTTTAAAAAGACCAAAAGAAAGAACATTTGATGCTCTAGCTTATGTCCAATTCTTCTTCTGTTGAGGTCCTTCTAAAGTTTGGTGGGGCCTTGTCTTGGATCCTGAGATGAGTGACTTAATTGTGTCCTTGATTAGATTCTATCATGCCCCCTGAGTTGGAAAGCTTCGACCTCAAATTTAGAAATCCTGTAAATAACATAGTTAGTTTGTTCGCAGAGAACATAGAAACATTTTTAGAAATGGTTTGTGAATCAAACTTATGTACATGAAGCTTTGGGAGTTTGCATGGATGACTTTTAGATACAGGCCATGTTTAATGTTTAGGAAGAATTTGATTGGTTTGTGAAAATCCTCTTAGAAGGTGAGAACCTCTAGGAGGTTTTTTAATGTCATCTCTAAACTTCTTTATCAAAGATGTCAAGTATTTAAAACGAATTGGTAATGAAAAAGATAAGGAAGAAGAACACCTTGGAGGTGCAGTTTGTACTTCTGTACGGGTCAACATGATTGTTTTTACGGCATGAGGTGAGGTATTGATACTCGTTTTATCATTTCTTTCTTTATCTTTTTCATTTTCTCTTTATGTTTTCATTTTTATTTGATCCTCATTAACCTCTTTTGGAGAGAAAGGTTTTAACATAATCTTGTACCATTGGAAGTTGAAAGAAATTTTATTAGTATGGCCATCATGTAAAATCTTTCTATCATATTGCCAAGGCCTTCCCAAAAGCATATGTGTGGCTTCCATTGGCACAACATCACATAAAACTTCATATTTATATTTTCCAATGACAAATGTTATGAGGACTTGTTTATTAACAATTATTTCACCCTCTTCACTAAGGCATTGTATGAGAAATGGTGGGTAATCCAAGTTTCTTCACCACTCTTGTACTTGCCACATTTGTGCAACTATCTACATATACTATTAATGAATATAATTTGTCATTAATAAGGCATCTTATATGAAAATTATTCTCCCTTTGACTTTCATCAAAAGGTTTTTTATGTTGTCCAAGCATGCGCCTTACTACTAACAAATCACCTTCACAAGGCATCTCATATTCTTCCTCACTTTGGCCTTTTGTAGAGGTAGGGGACCTATATCTTGAAGACTAGAACTATGCTCACTCACTACAACCCCCCCGCCCCCGACCATCATTATTCTTTTGGTTGGACAATTGGCAGCATGTGCCCAAAACCTAAACATTTTGTACTTGAGGTTTTGGTGTGTGACTTAGGGGTAGAGGTGGAAGGTTTTTGTTTAGAAACTCTATGATGAGAAGGGGTTTCTTTTGAGAAATTGGAAAGATAAGTTTTTGTAGAAATTTTGTTTTTATCCTTCCATGAAGATTTGTAGATTGTAGAAGTCATCATTATGAGTATTTTTAGAGTTGTTTCCTTCAAAATTTGTGATTCCACCTTGATGGCTAGGTAAACCAATTTCTCTAAAGAAGAGTACTCATATAACTCTACAATATCTTGAATTTCTCTCCTCAAACCACTTACAAACCTAGCTATCTTTGACTCTTCACTATCATGCATATTAATCTTAGTCAAAGTAGTTTCCAATTCTTTAAAGTCTTCATCTACCGTCCTAGGTCCCCGATGAAGTCGTTGGAGCTTCAATAAGAGTTCCTTCCTATAATGAGGAGAAACAAACCGAGCATGCATGCATTCTTTCAAATCATACCAAGAGATCACGACTGACCTCTTGTTCAAACCAATAATCATTACAATTTGATGCCACCACTGCATGGCATAATCTAAAAACTCTAGGGAAGCTAACTTAACATTTTGGTCCTCTTCGACCTCATACACATTAAAAGTTTGTTCTACCTTAGCTTCTCATCCTAAATACAAGTTAGGGTCACTTTCCCCACTAAAACTAGGTAACTTAATAAAAGGAAAATAAGTCTTTGGTGGTTGGTGTTGGTGGCGCCTAGTTTCCACATTGTGCACTATCCATTCTTCTTCTTCTTCTTCTTCTTCACTCCGATAGTGCATATGACACCTTGTAGTGCATCTAGGTTCCTGCCTCCTTTCTCTAGCTAGCCTCTCTTGATTATCTTCTAGCCTTTGCATTCTTTCCACTAGTTGCCTCATTTCCTCTTCTTTGTGGGCCAAGCTCCTTTTGGCATCCACAAGCTCCCCCAAAAGATGTGTCTTTTGAGGAGATTGTGGCTTTGAAGACTCTCCCGAAGACAAATGAGCCATGATTTTGCACAAAAGAAAGCAAACAATTAGTGGAAATAACAATTTAATGCACTCACTCATGTGTTTCACTCGACTATTTGGTAAAGGATGGAAAAATTTAAATTCACTCAAGGAAGATTTGAACTCCAAAAGCTCTACCCTTGGTAGCAACACTTCAAGTGAAAGAGGTCAAAGCTCTTATCATTCACTCACCAAAGAAATCCCAACAAAACATAAAGAAAATTTTGAAAACAAGCAAGAAAAGCTAAAAGAAAGAAAGCTAAACTAACATGGAATTAAGATGATGACAAAACTTAAAACAAGACAAACAAGAAAAGCACTTATGAAGACTCAAAGAAACTTACTTAAACATTTAACTATGAAGTTTTGATTTTCTTAAAAATTGTAAAAGCAAGAAGGATAAAATTCCACAAATATGAAAACAATTTGCCACATAAAAAGAATCATCTTTAGAAATTGAACTTTGAAATGTGAATGCACTCAAATTGCTTCTTTTGTCTTTTTTTTCTATGGATTCAATACTTCCACATTGTTGTCATGCATAGTTTTACTTCACTTTTCAATTTTCACAAATAGTTTGGGATTCAATTCATACTATCACTTGAATTCTTTGTTTGGAACTAAATCAACTTCTACTCAAACAAATTCTAATTGATTTTAAGTTCTTCACAATTAAAAAAATCAAAATAAGCATAATGGATTTAAAGACTCCTGGAACACTAAGAACATAAAACATAAGCAAAAGATGACACAAAATTCTAAAGCAGAATTTAAATTGCTTAATGAATAAAAGAATAAATTGTAAATGATAAGGAATTTAACTACTGAATTGAAAGGTGTCAAATTGTAAAGTGGAATTTAAATTGTTGGAAGATAAAGACATAATTGAAATGTGCTGGAATTTTAAAGCAGAAAATCAACTCAAAAAAAGATAAACACAATTTAAAACTATTCTCTGAATACCACATGATGTGAGTTGATTTTAAAATTGCACATTTTATGATGGCACTTTGTTTATGAGTTTTTGTTTTAAGCAGAATATAATGAAAAACCAAAGAAGATTTCCACTGGACACGAACTTAATCAAGTGGTTAAGTAAGTGTGAATGTTCACTTCTAGATGACTAAGAGAAAAACCCAATATAAGGTGGTGATGATGATGATGAGATGCAAAATTTAAAATAACATAAGATGGAAGGAAGCAAGATGATGGTCGAATAAAAAATGAAGAACAAATAAGCAAAGGGAAATGGGATTATGGAAGGCGTAATGGAAGAAAGAAAAAGGGAAAGAAGAGAGAAAGCTTATGGAATGGAAGATGGATCACACCACTTGGAAGGATGAGAGCTTCCAAGATGAGTGGTGAAAATTCGCCACTTGAAATGCACTACACTCACAAGATAAGAACCAATAACCTTTAGGAGACTCAACTCACTAAACACTCTGACAAAGTTTCTTTTCTATTCAAAATTCAATGTGTGAAATACATGAGGCAAAACACTCTATTTATAGGTGAGAGTATTTTGGAGAAGAAGATTGAGGGGTAGGACTATCATTTGTGAGAAACCTTCTAGAAGGTAGGTTAAAGAAACCTTAAATCTAGAAGCACTTGTCATGAAAGGTGGGCTTGTCATAAGCCCAATTTATGCTTAGTACACCCAATTTATGCTAAGTTAACCCTACTCTAGCTTATTCTTCTATTTGGACCCCTAAATTGAGCCTAATTTATTTACATAAACTTGTCTTTTAAAAAGACTAGAAGAAAGAACATATGATGTTTTGGCCTATGTCCAATTCTTCTTTTGTTGAGGTCCTTCTGAAGTTTGTAGGGCCTTGTCTTGGATGCTAAGATGAATGACTTAATTGTGAAGGGTTTGTTGTGTCCTTGGTTATCTCCTTTTCTAATTGGGTTGTATCAGAAGAGTTGCTCGTAAATCTTGAAGAAGAAGAAATTTCTTCAAAGGTTTCCCTAGCTCTAGGTTTCCATCAATATCTCCTCCCTCTTATTCTTTTTCTTCTTCATCTTGATAAAAATTGTTAAATAGACTCTTGAAGAAGATAGTCGTTAAAAGGTTGTTATAGTCGTTGAGTAGTTTCAACTTCTATGCATATCCTTTTTGTGTCTGATGAACTAAAACATGATAGTTGCATTTAATTTAGATTTGACTTATGCTCCTTTTTCTTTGTAACATCCTTGATAACTAACAATGTTTATCTCCTTTGGTAACATAGTCTTTTGCATCAATTCATGGTTTGGGTCAGAGTTGAAAAACTCTATGTCAGGAGTTTCATGAAAAAGACAGTTTAAGCTCTGTCCTGAGATCTTCGATATTTATTTTATATTTAATCTTGAACGAATCGTTTTGGCAAATGAACATTTCCTACAACCATAGAATAAGAAAATGGATATTTATTGAAGTACAATTTTAGCTATGCTTATACGTATCATTTGAAGTGTAGTGCTTGTTTAATCTATTCGTGTGTATCTTATCATACTTAAGAAAAGATTGCATAGTGTTGTATCTTCTATTAGAAGAAAGATGAAACAATAATGTATTATGTGATCTATATTTTCATAAAATTATTGTCCTACATATGAAGTGTGGCAATATTTTATACTTAATTTTTAAACACTAATTAAAATATTGGGGTGTTAGACTAAGAGAGTATTTTGATTTAATAGTTTTGTTTTCAAAGTGGTATAAATGCTGGCAGCTTATTTTTGTAAAATAATTAAGTTTAGGAAAAATAGTTTGATAGCCTTTAGTTTAGTTCTTTTTAATAGAAAATTATATAATCTAATTCACTATTTAAAATAAATATTTCAGCCTATTTTTCAAAACTAATTTTCAGTTTAACTCAGTTTTGAATCTAATTTTTTTCTCCATAAAATGGACTATGAACAACCCTTGATGTTATTAAATGGGAACAAGCATCAAGATACTTACTTTTGTGAGTACCTTATTAACTAAAATTATTTAAATGCCTTTGTTTTAAATATATAACACCACGTAATAAAAAAATAGTTTTATAAATAGACAAAATATAAATAACCGGTATCAAAATTTATAAATACAATTATACATGCATGTATAAATTTTATTTGATTTAGATGGGATGGATTCAAAATTAAATTCAAAATTTTATTCAACGCAATAAATTGTTTTAGATTTTTAAAAATCCAGCTTGTCCATTTAAAGTTTTTCGGGATATGTGTGTTTTTTTTTTAAATGGGTTGAGTCAATTTATTGACCCCTCTTTTGCAATCTTTTATGTTGATAAAATAGATCAAAACAAAGCAAATATGTTCAATAAAGATGTAAATGGTTGGTTGTGTTAAAGAATAATGTTGAGAAATTATAAGGTCTTAATTAGTTAAGATGATTTGATAGTCTAATTTAAATAGATAAATTTGATTATTTTTTAATAATTGGGTTTAGTTCTATTTATTCAACCTTGATCCAATATCTTATTGGATAGGTGATAAGTTTAGGATGAAAATCAAATTCGATTAAAAGTATTAAATAATAATATAATTATTATTCAATTTCTTTTATTATTTTAATTAAATGTGAAATATTTAACTATTTAAATATTAAAAATATAATCTATTTTTTAAATATTCACAAAAAGTGTTTTGAAATTAAAAAAATTAGAAAAAAAATTCAAAATCTACAACTTAGTTAATCTAAGAATAATAATGATTTGAGTTAGATTAAAGTGAATCTAATAAAAAGAATGAAGAAATATGACACAATCCAACTTACAATTTTGTTTTGTTTTGTTGAATGATGAGTTTATTCAAACTTATTCAACCCGAGCCCTATAAACTCGTAAAGGGCATAAGAATTCTGAAAGGGACTACAATTTCTTTTGTTTGGAAAGAGAACAATGAAACCAATTTAAAGTTAAAAAATACGTTATTTCTTAAAAAATATATATTCTATTATATTCTAATATATGAAAAAAATGTGTAACAAAAATAAAAATATTAGTGAGTATTTGATAATTAAAATAAATATTTTAACTTTAGCTTGACAGAAAGTACTTTTTTGTAAAGAGGATAAGTTCTAAGAATTAGATAGAAAGAAATTTAAAAAATTGTTTATTTATAAAAGTAGACATTTTTAAATAAAAAAATTGTTTATAAAAGGTAAAGTTTGTGGTGTTCATTTTTAAATAAAACCAGATAAATTAAAATTTAAAATATGTACATATAAAAGTGTTTTATAAGTTTAAGATAGTTGAAATGTTTTTCTTTTATAATAGTATATAGATTCTTTGCCTAAAATGGGAAAGGGAATCAAATGACCTCTATAAAACGTTATGAAACAATTGCAAAATTAGGGTTGAATAATTGTTTCAGAGATCAAATACAAACATTTTCAAATTATGGAGATATAAGGATATGAAGGTGAAGTTAGTTGGCACACCCATCAAGAAATCATTATTCTCTTTTTCTTTTTTGGTGTGATGTTGCCATAAAAGTGTCATAGTTGATAGTCCACGAAAAATAAATATGAATGGAAACTTATTATAGTTTATAGAATAAATATAATAAAAGCAAGAAGTTTGAGGAAAAAAATAAATTTAACTAAGTATTGAATGGTTAAAATATTTATATCTATAAAGAGAAATAAAAGTTAGAAGAGATATTAGTGCAAGTATACCCTAAGGTTTATTCAAATAATTGTCCTTTTTAAAAACTTGAATACGAACATGAAAACACACCAAAAACATTTTAAACCAGATATAGAAAAGTCCCTGCCTTATTACTTCGGTCATGGGGAGAGTAAGGCAAAGTGGGGAACGCGATCAACAAGCATGTGTATCCCGCATTAAGTGGAATAGCAACAGGAATTGTAGGGATGGCAAAGCGGGCCAGCCCGTTCTGGACTGGCCTTCTCCGCGCTTGGCCCGCAAATATGTAGGACGGGTTGGTCCGCCCCGTAAAGTTATTGCGGGTTAGAATTTCCAACCCGCCCCACATAAGAGCTGGTTCGCAGATTTGCGGACCAGCCCGCATTCTTTTTTTTTATAATTAAATATTTATTTTTTTACATTTTGTTATTAAAAAATTGTCAAATTAATCTTATATATTTGTTATTATCCAACCTAATTTTTTTTCTTCCTTTTCAAATATAGTCAAACATCAAAACATTAAGCATTAAGATAAATATCAAATATCATTATTCTTCCACTTCCAAAACATTAAAAATACTTAATTCCAAAACATTAAACATAAACATTAATTCAAAAACATTAAACATAAACATTATTAACATTCTTCCATTTCAATAACATTGGATGTCACCTTAGAAGAACTTTCATCCATTTTTTCATAATTATAATCTTCCCCATCATCTGCATATATTAAAACAATGACAATTAATTAATTCATTTTTCATAAAAATAATACAATAAAAATAAGATAACTTTTGGCTCAATTGAAGGCTGGGTCATGGGTAACTTCTAAAATTGCTTCTCCTTTTCTGACTAGTGTCTTGCTCCTTTATCCTGTTTGAAATCGATTTAATTGGCATGACCCAGTTTAGGGTGATAGGTATCTCTATTTCGATGGTTGTTGGTTTTTGTGGGATGTTGGGTTGGTGGATAAGAGTTGTTGGTTCTTTTTGCCCCTTGTTATGGTTGCAGTGAGTTTGTTTTGAGTTTGTACGGGTTTTTTAGTGGTAGATTTTTTTGTACGTTGCCCTGCTGCTACTAAGTGCCAATTTTTTTTTTCTTGCGGGTTAGCGGGCCAGCTCACCCCGCCCCGCTACTGGCCTGTGCGGGTTGCGGGCTAATGCGGGGCGGGTTAGCGGGTTGAAAAGGTCAGCCCGTCCCGCGTTTTTTACCAGCAGGCCGCGGGCCAGCCCGCACGCCCCGCTTTGCCATCCCTAAGGAATTGTGAGGTCATCATAATTACAAATACCCGGTGATATTATGAATTAATGGAGAATTATTGTGTTTCCCTTTATAATCTGATGTGGTACTCTCTTGATCATAATCAAAAAAATTCTTTGGCAATCAAAATTAATGACACAATAATAAAAAATAAAGAAAATGTATCTAAAACACAATCAGGGGCAGATACATCCTTGTGAATAAGAGGATTAATAGTATAAAAAGGACGAGGACCATTCCAGAAGATAGAAGATAATCAATGATTGGACTAGGGATTCAAAGATTCTTAGACAAGATCATTTGGCACCTACTGTGGTGCCCGGTATATCCTTTCCTAACTCCACAAAAGAGTCATTGGAGAGTTTTGCTTGGTTTCACCACAACATTCACAAATCCTGAGAAACACAAGACAAGCAATGCATCAAGAGAAGGATCCCGATAATCCAATAATGCAACAAATCTTACAAACTATCCAACAATTGCAGTAGGATAATGAGGAAGCACATAGGAGAGCGACATAAGCCAAAGAGAAGCAGGAAATGCTATGGGAAGAAGTAGAGATGTCTTGCCACTTGATGGAAGAGGAAATGAGGGCACATAAAGAATTACAAAAATTAACAAATAATTGCAGGACTCAGGAAGCATGGCAAGGCAAGACCACATGGCCTTTCCTTTAACCCATAACCTTTAACCCATAATATTATGTATTAACAGGTACTGTCCAACTTCATGGTGCCCAAGGTTACCCCCTTTATGGGGATTAGGGACCCAAAGCTCCACCTTAAAACCTTTATGGCATAAATGCTCATCTAAGGGAGGACGAACGCGATACAATGTAAAATGTTAATGGGAACATTCACTGAAGTCGCCTACAGTAATTCAGTAATATACCGGTCTATTCCATCAGTTCGTTCCAAGTTTTCTCACATAAATTATTGGAGCAGTTTGCGGCAAACAAGGTAAAACCCCTCAAAATTGCAGATTTGTTCTTTGTGAAGTAGAAGAAGAGAGAACCCCTCAAGAGTTATCTTAATCATTTTTGCGAGATAATGGTCAAAATAAATCAACCCAATGAGGAACTATTCGTGGACGCCTTTATAAAAGGACTCAAGGCTAAACCCTTCAGTGATTCTCTGATACGAAATAAAGTCGAAACTATGTCATAAGTCAGTGTTAGTGTCAGGGTCGCCTCCCTCATCGAAGCAGAAGAAGTGATGAGGCTGAAAAGGATGGGAGAGAAAAACCAACAACCACAAAAGTATAAAGAGAATGCTTATGGAGGACATAATGGAAGCATAAAAGGAACAACCATGACCAAGGAAGGCGGGGCGATCACTGCTGTGTTCCATACGTAGCCTAACGGACAATGAGGGAACGAGGTGGACATGAGTGTTCCCTATTGACGATTTAAAGAAATCATATTCTTTCAGATATCGAGGTTGTAAGCATGTTGCAGTTTCCCCATAAAGCAAACCAATTGGTGTCACTAAAAAAAATCATTAAACAAAAACTAATTTTAGAGACAAAAATAATTAGTTACTATATTTAAATAGATACCATTTTATAAACTAAAAATATTATTGGTATCTAAAGTAGTTTCTATTATTAATAAAAAATTATAAAGTAGTTTCTAAATTAGTATCTAATCATTATCTACCAAGATTTTAGCTATTAACTATTTTATATTATAAATTAGTTTCTATTAGTCTTTTTTAAAGATTAATTTAGAATCTAAAATATTAGTAGCTAAAACCTTGGTAGCTAATTTAAATACCAATTTAGAAACTATTTTTCAATTTTTTTTTAATAATAAAAACCACTTTAGATACCAATAACTTTTTAGTCTCTAAAATACTATCTAATTTAGTCAATATAGTGACTAATTGTTTTTTGTCTCTAAATTTGGTTGTTATTTAATGATTTTCTTGTAGTGTGTGAATTTCACAAAGGGAACAGGCCCGATACTAAGAAATATTATATGTTGACAAATCAACTCACAAATTGGTGGAGGAGGGGCATCTACAACAGTATGTGAGAAAATCAAACGCTAATACAGTGTTAGACCATCCGACCTCATGTGTGAATATGAAACCCCCATACTCAGATATTTCAACACGATCGCAGGGGGTTTGCAGGCGGAGGGGCAACTAGCTCTAGTCGCAAAAGATATTCCAGGAAATTTTTTGTGGTTAACGCTATTGAGGTGTCCTCATCTCCAACGATTCACTTCTCGAATACTGACCTAGAAGGGGTGGAACAACACGAGGATGATTCTATTGTGTTGTCGGTAATCATGATGGGAGAAAGGCCCATAGAGTCCTCATTGCTCAAGGAAGCTCGACGGACGTCATTGATAAGAAGTACATGGATTTTAGAAGTCTAAACTTTCTTGATTATGTCTTGAAGAATCTTGTTCTTCTTAACCTTTTTGTACATATGTGACTTTATCTATGATGCAATGTTGTTCTTAAGTTTTGGAGAGCAAGTTTTGGAGGCAGCGAAGTCTTTGGAAAGAATGGAGGAATGCACCAAATGGATTTGGGAGAGAAGAAGAGGAATGTGCAGTTTTATGTGCAAGGGCCAAGGAATAGGTTAGGACAACTTCCTTGAGTTTCTACTATGCTTGAGAGCATCTTAGAAGGAGAAAATTGGAGAGAATTTTATTGAAAATTCATAAAACAATTTCATTCATCCAAGTCTAAAGATTACAAGAAGGAAGCCTCTTATTTATAGGCTAAGAAAGCTCTTAACCATGCCTCTAGAATGTCTTCACCTTAATTAAGAAGAGCTTAACTATGGTGAAGGTTAAAGGCAACCAAAACCATGTAACTCTCTTAGGTGCTCTAAAACCTTTTCTTAAAGGCTAAGATAAGGTTTTTATAGTGCCTAGGAACTATTTTTAACCTATTCTAAATATTGGCTAAAAACTACAAAGTCCAAAAAAAGGCTATTATATTATTTACAAATTTATGTAAACTAAGGCAAAGTTTGCTTTTGTATATTTTTTAGGTTGGTCTTTTGCTCTTAATTGAGTGTATGGTGGCTTAAAAGTGAAGATGGTCCTCTATCGAGGTCCCTGATTTCAAAAGGATTTGTCCTCAAATTCGCTTCAGCTAGCCACCTTTTTTTTTGTGCTTTTTTATTATCTTCCTCTAGGATAGAAAATTAACCTGTAGAAATAATGAAATAGTAAAACATATGGTATTGTGTAAAAAAAATAAGAATAAGAGTAGAAGAAAGGACCTTGCTTCCAAGGTCATTGTACCACTTGCATGTGAGATAGAAAAAATTGATCCAAGGAGTATGATTACTCTTATGTTTTTCTACCTTATGAAATTGCTTAATCTTTTGGTTTGATTGTTTTATTTCAAGCAATCTTTCACAAGATTTTTCAGATGAATTTATATTCTTGTCATATTCAGCTCCAAAAAGAGATTTTTCAAAATTCAAATGTGTTTGTAGTTGGTTTTCTACTACTTGTGAAAATATTGCAAAACTAGCCACAAACTTATTTCCTCTATAAGTGAAAATAATTTTATTAAAACAATCATGGTAAACAAGGGTACAGTCAAATTGCTCGAGTAATTTTAATAAAACATCACAAGCTTCTAAAGGTACAATGTGACTCAAAACAATTTTAGCATGTGACTCAAAACTATTTTAGCATAGTGTCCTATAAAGAGATTTTCTTTCACTTGTTGATAAATAACTAGAACCCCATCATTTTGAATCCAAGAAAGTTTATAAGATGGAAAAGAGGCCTCTATATTGTGTTTCAACATCTTAATAAACAAAGTGTTAAGTTACAATTATCCATAAGAGCAAACCTTTTAAAAGTTTGACAATTCGTCTGAAAAATATTTTCTCCGGGGATAGTATCGGTTTGATTAACATTCTTCAACAAAATATGTTTAGCAATGAAAGAGTCAATGTAAACAACATGGAAAGAACTAGGACTAGAGTCTTCTCTTTCTATTTTCTCCATTTCTTTCTCTTCTTATCTTTTTCTCTCTAATTTCCCTTTCTCCCTCTTTTCTTCTTCAATGATATTTTTTCCATAAATATCAAAAGATGATTTTATTAGTATTGACCTTCATTAATAGATTTATGATCATATTTCCATGGGCGGCCAAGTAGAATATGTTCAACATCCATTGGAATAATCTCACACAAAATGGTATCTTTATAAGGAGGATGAAGACCTAAAATTTTGTTTAAGGAATTACTATAATACATTGACCTAATTGGACTTTTGTTTATCTTTTATAGGTCCAATAAAGAGGACACCTCTATGATGAAGGAATGTACAAAGTATCTTAGAGAAGACTTCCATACATGAAAGAATACTAGAGATTTGGTCAGAGGACTACAAGAAGAGTGAGACTCAGTTGGTTTCAACGAAACCAAATGAACATCATTTTGGGCCAAATTTTAGTTTAAATAATTGTATTTTGTAGATTAGGAATTTCATGGGCCATGTATTGGGTCAAGTAGTGTAGAATATTTGGGTCATGTATTTAGGCTAAGTAGAGTGAGATTTTCTAAACCTAACAAGGGTTTTAATTGGGTTTCTAATGACCCAAGAGAAACTCTAAGATAGCCATGCAAGGGAAGGGGCGCAAAAAGCTTGCCTTCTAAGTTTCACTCAAACTTGGGCTCCAAGCTAGGGTTAGAAGCTTCCCACTCATTTTTCCTTTCTTTTGGACATCCAAGCCTCCTATAAATAGGAATGCTCCTCTCTTGTATTTTTTAAACTTGAAATTAGTAATGAAATGCTGCCCATTTTTTGCTTCCTAAGTTCTCCAAGTCTAGAATCTTTCCTAGTGAGTTGACAACACCTCTCACTCTCACAAATTCCTTATCCATTGAAACTCTTATTGAGTTTTAAGAATGCTTCCACTCCTCAACTCTATTTCATCATTTGTGCAAAGAAGAAATCATAAAGAAGAGTACTAGAAAAATAGTGTTTTCCATCAAGGAGTGATTGTGTTCCAAACAATACTCAACGGGTTAGTAAGGAGTGTTTGAGATCCAAACAATACTCAGGGTTGTTTAGCCATGAGTGACTAAGTTCCAAAAAATACTTGGATTTTTAGCTAAAAGTGATTGTGTGTCCAAATAATACTTGAATTTTTTAGATAGAAGTGGTTTAATTCTGAATAATACATGGTTTGTAACTTGTAGTACTAGTTTGCTTAGTGAAAATCAATAATTTGATTAAGAACTGGATGTAGTATGCATCATCAAACTAATGGAAACCATCCAACCACAAGATCATTGACTAAGACAGTTTTACGAACCAAGCTTTAGAAAATATTTTTGACAAACCTTTTGTCAAGTAAACCTTTCATTTGATTGTGTATCATTAAACAATACATCGTGAAAATTTTAGAAAGTTTAAAAACACAATTCAACCATTCCTTGTGTTTTTAGCTCGTCTCCACAGTTGGTATTAGAGTTCAACCTCTAAACAGTTGAGCGTCTCACAATGTCTAAAGGAAAATATCCAACAACAATAGTAGGTGTCACAACTGGGATCACGACGAGATGACTTTTTTTAAAAAATAAATAAAGGGAGTCACCATCATAGTTTATCAAGGAAAACTATAGAAAAACCTTAAAAAAAAGAAACAACCTGCGAAACTGGATATAAAGTCTAAGAGTCAATTACATGTAGGAAAAGTGTTAACACCCTACAATGTTCGTCCTATAAGATACCTATAATTAAATATGCAAAAGAGATTGTGATATTTTAGAATGTTTATTTTTCCATAAAAAGAAAAAAAAATGCATGTGAAAATAAAGAAAATATTTTTGAAATTTGTTTTTGGGTAAGACAATGATTGACCTTACTCGTATGTATTTCCATTCATGATGTAAAAATAGGGTTTACATAGCTCTAAAGATCCAAAAGATGTTTGTTCGACAATGTTGATATTTTTAATTTTTGAAATTTTTATATTTTTAGGATTTTATTCTTTTTATAATTCATGTTGATTGGAGTATAAAATAGTATGAACGATTATACAGATACTTTTTTAAACAAAATATATTTTTTATTTTTGTTGAAAAAAATATAAGATGATGTATATGATCATACAAATACTCAAACAATTGTGTTAAATATTATGACACTTGCAATCACACATATAACTAAATTTTATTTGGATGTAGGGCAAACATTATATTTTAATTTTAATTTTCAAAAACAAGTTGGTATTTGTATATGTTAAAAATTAGATACGTTGGGCCGAATGAACTGACCCAAACCTTTTTTAAGAATATTAAAACTGGGGCTGTATAAATAAAAAAGGGAGTAAGCAAGTAGCAAAATGCTAACCAGTAGGCTTTTGTAAATAAAATATGGTGCAGATATAAAAACGAGCTGCAAATAAGAAAAATGTTGGACCAGACGAATGGGCCCAGGCTTTTGTAGAAAAACAAAATGTTGAAACATAAAAAAAGACGTGGTATTATGCAATTGTTGGGCCTTAGCCTGGCCCAATTCCTCTCAAAAACAAAACCTGCTGAGGTGTGTATATAAAAAATGCCTAGTCAATTGGTCCTACGCACAAGCCCAGATTTTTTTATCTAAACAGTAAGTGGTAGAAAGAAAAAAGAGATTTTAAATTTAGAAAGGCCTATAAACAAAGGACCAAAATTTGGAGCAATCCTATGATGTAATAAAAGAAACAAAGGGGATCCCACTGTCACGTAAATGTGGCACATACAGAGAAAATGCCTGTGGACCCCACTGCCTTTCAAATGTAAATTCCTCTCTCTAGTTCACGTGCTTCCTCAATTCCATATTGCACAAAACTCTTCAATTGCATAAAAAAAATACAAGTTTGACACTTTTTTTTCTCACACTTCTATTCCACAACTCCTTTAAATAATAAAATATTATATTTAATTAATAAAAATAAATATAAATACAATTTTAAAGTAAAAAGTAATATTAGTGGTTGGCAAATGAGAGGTAGAAAAATTAAAATGTCAACCTATCAATGTCCTTATGCATATACCTCGTATTAGGAATATATAAGAAGTATATCCATGTAAAAACAATACTATCTAAGCTTGAATATACATAAATATAAAAGTGAGAAAAGCACCTACCAACTTAAAAGATCACAGAGACAAAAACATGATTGCTAACAAATCAATAATCATTTCTAAAATGAAGAGAACACGAATAAAATTGATTTTTTAGATGTGATGATTATTGTTCGTAAGGATTCATTAGCGGTATGTTGTGCAAGTTTTTCAGGATATAACATAATTTTTTTCGAATAATACCCATAATCTTAGAACTAGTAAGAAAACTTGTAAGGGAAATAGAACTAGAAATGTAGAAAAAGAGAGAGGATGTGAAACAATGTGTGTATTTTTCAAAGTGCAGAACCACCTATTTTATATGTGGAGGAAGAACCAAGGTCACAAATGAAAAGGAGAAGTATACTATTTGTACGTTTTTCAATCGTGAGCGTGCAACAAGTTGAGCAACGTGGCCGAAAAGGGAGGAATACACTATCTACGAGTTTTTCAATCATGGTGACATCAAATCTGGAAGCTCCTAAGGTGAGTGGGATACTGTGTCATCCTTGGAATGGCTCGTGAATCGGAGAGGACCCAACTTCAAGTGGTTTCATGTTCAAGATTTCCTCCTACAAGATTTGGATTTGAATTTGAAGTTGAACAGAAAAATTGCAGTCACCGAAAAATGTGGATGTCACCTTCGCAATGTTCTTTTGCAACGTTCTTTTGTGATACTAACAAATTCATTTTTATAACAACACATATTGCAAAAGGTAGAAGAAGAAGGAAAGAAGATAGATTATGGGTTTGATACAAGGTGTAATGCATTAGAGCTTGTGTAACAAACTATATGAACCAGTCATAGATTGATGAGCTTAACACACATTGTATATGGTATAACAAGCTATATGAACCAAGGCACTTAGTATGTGTTAATGGTTTATCAATCACAATACACCCCCATAATTCTTGTTGTTATTGATGTGTTGCATTTACTATATGTGAGTGTTTGGTATTCATGAGTGCTTTGAAGATCTTGCCAAGATCTCATGCAAGCAGCCCCACTTGAAACTCATATAGGTGATTTCATCAAGTGTATATTGCATATCAAAAAGCTTGGACACATGAGAGTTGAGTGCCCATAGTTGAACAAGAAGCATGACCATAAGAAGAAGAGTTCGATGACCACATGGGAGGTGACCTTCTAAATAGCAAGCAGGTGACCTTCTGCTTAAGTCCAAGAGATCAATCTCATATAGATTGTTCTTTCATCTATCTATGGTTACCTAATGGACTTATGCTCAACAAATTATATTTTAGTTCTTCTACATAAACATTTTGAATACAAACTAAGAAGGATATGTCTACGGACCCACTACCTGCAAAGACTACATTTTCTTCCTTCATATCTTAGGAGGCCTAAGAATGTAGACTTGGTGTTTGTCTTATTTCATAAGCAACCTCTGTTTTGTTCCTAACCTTTTCCCATATGGTAGATTTGAAATGGGAATTATGAGTTTCTTAATTACCCAAATCCTTTTGGGTCATTTCTTATTAGTTTTAGGGGTACTTTTTGTGTGTATGCATTTAACATTGGCATGTCCAGACTTTCCACATATTTTACAAGTAACTCTAAACGGTTTTACTAAACAAATTTTCTTTTCTTTTCTCCCCACAAGGTCATATCCAAAATTGGACTTATCATATGCATATGTTAGGTTGCAAAAAGAAGATTTAGAGCTTTAGATGATGGAAAACCATCCTGTCATAAATCTTGGGTTAAGAAGAATGAAGAAGATGGAGCCTTGTTTGGGGGAGAAACCACATTTGACGAGTCTTTTTCCGTCTTCTTAACTTTGTAAAAGTGTATAAAAGTAATGTGTACATGAAATAGGAAGTAGAAAAATGTATAGGAATTATAATTCTTCTTACATAAAAAAATAGATGCATAAGTAAGCCTAATTAGAGATTGACTTGGGATTCAAAGCTCTAATTGGTGGAGTAAACACGCAACCCTTTCCATTAAGGAAGTCAAAACCTTAACTGGAGAGGCATGGATGGAATAAAACATGACCCACTACACACCCACATGGTCAAACAACAAGTGGAGGAGCATTAGGCTTATAAACACTTGAAAATAAAAGAATTGAGCAATGTATGACTTATTTTTCTTGGAGTGACAAAAATACAAGTGCAGTTGAGCTTTGCACAATTAGTCTCATATTCTCCAGTGCAAAGTGTTTTGAGGAAGAGTACCTCTTGATTTTGTCTCTTAGAAACTTCAAGAAAAAGTTCAAAGTTTTGGTTAAGTCTTTCGCCTGTGTGCATTTAGGATATGTCTTCATTTTTGCTTTTAATTATAAAATTGTAATCTTATTTTTCTTGGATTCAAATATTTGTACAAGAGGAGGGGTTATTGTTCTTATATCTTCTTTACAAATATTTGGAAATAAAGATATATTAAAAATGAGGTGAAACTTTATAAACAAACTGGAAACCAAAATAATAATAAGTAAACACATTTTATGTGTTTGTTTTTATGCTTTAGTTCTTATTTAGCTTCTGATCAATTTGGATTTTGTTGTTCTGGACTTAATTGGGCTTATACATGAACCCAAGACTCTTCTTAAATCTTGCTAAACTTTTGCTTTCAGAACCCCATTATTACTAACTACTGCACACCATATTAATAGAAAAACAACTAAACTACCCCCTTTCTTCCACTGCTATCATTGATGTTGCTCCACCATTGCAACTGCACCTCCATTCTCTAATGCATTATTTGAAAGGAAGAAGAAGAAGAGAAAGATAATCTTGTAAAGCTAGTTCCGAAAGTTATCTACAACGTAAATTTTGGTTTAGAAATTTTGTTAAGAAACTTGTTTTGGAACATATTTCATGTATTTCAGAAAACACCAAAAGGTATCATATTTATTCTAGAAAGTTTGTTCTAAAAATATCATTTATTTTATGTTTTTATAAAGTTTGTTTTGAAAATCCTATAAATTCTATTTTAAAAGCCATGTCCCAAAAATTCTGAAAAACTTGTTGGGTAGGATAAAATATTAATTTTATAAATTTATTGGGGTGCAGTTAGAAATTACGAGAGTGCATTTGTTCTTGCTAACACTTGGTTTGAACTCTTTTCAGGCAATTTCTTCCTGCATCCCTGCATTTTTCTTCTTGCACCCTCACAATTTTGTGCAAAGATAAAATCATCTCTACATAAAAACTGTACATTTATTTTTTTTTATTCCAGATTACGAAATCCGATAAATTTTCAGATTGATGCTTCCAGTAAAATTTCAGATTGACACATCCGGTAACCTCCCAGATTGGTGCTTCTGGTAGTCCATGAGTGACGGTGTTAATCCAAAATAAAAAAATGCAGAACAACCATAATTAAAAAAAACATTCTGGATTCGCTAATCCGTAATTCCAAATATGCATTCCGGATTCAGAAATCCATAATTGAAAAAATCATAACGGATCCACCAATTCATAATAGAAATTAGGCTTCTGGATTTAGCAATCTGGAATTCAAAAATTTATGCAAACTTTGCTTCCTTAACATTCCCTCATCAACATGATTCACTTCTAGATTGATGAATCATAGTACACTCCCAGATCCCAATTTCAAATAAAAGGTGAAAGTCAGTTTCGAGATTTAAAAAATTTTGGGGTGTAGGAAGAAAAATGTAGAGGTACATGAAGAAACTGCCCTCTTTTCATTCTTTGGATCCTTTTATTAGGCCTTCTTTTTCTATCAAATTGGGTTTAGAAGAAAAATAAAAAAAGCATAAAGTTTAGAGAATAATGGTGTTTTGATAGAATTTTTTGTTCACGATAAGTCAATGATAATTTCTAATTTAGTAATTTTTATGTTTAGAAGAGGTTATTTTAAAAAGAAAATCTTTATTTTTATAATAATTACTAAAATAGTTAGCTCTCACTATGATTTTCTTTTTATTATATTTTTACTTGGAAGTTGAACCTTATATAATACGATTTTTCTTATCCACTTCTACCTATGTTTTGGGCAGCTGGTGCTTGTTGAGAGCATACACCAAAAAAGAAGTATGCCATTACCTAATTTTTAAATTTCACCACTTTAATAAAAATATTGTGCATTTTTTATAATTTTTTAATAACAAAAACAAAAATAGAAAAAAGAGAGGATAAATGATTAATAAATAGAAAAAGGTAAACAAAAAAATATGAAACTTTAAATATTTTTTTTAATAAAATAATGTTATTCAATTACTGTTTATTTTTATTCTAAAAAAACTACTGCTTATTTTAATTTATTATAAAAGGCTTTAAATTTTTTTCAGCCCAACCCTATGTGGACTGTGTATCACTCGAGCCCAATTCTATCTATTTAACTTTTTGGAAGTTTCTTCTGCACCCCTGCATTTTTCTTCCTTCACCCCCACAATTTTTAAAATCCCAAAACTGACCTTCACCTTTTATTTGAAATTGGAATATGGGATTATGCTACGGATTCATCAATCCGAAAGTATTTCATGTTACTTTCCAAATGAGGGGGTGTTTCGAAAGTAAAGTTTGCATAAATTGTTGATTTTCGGATTGCTGAATCTGGAAATCTAATTTCTATTACGAATTGGTGGACTCAGAATAATTTTTTTCAATTATGAATTTCTGAATCAAGAATGCATATTTTGAATTATGGATTGACGGATCTAGAATAGTTTTTTTAATTATAGATATTCTGCATTTTTTTATTTTAAATTAACATTGTCATTTATGTACTACCGGAAGTACCAATCTAAAAAGTTATCGGATGCACCAATCCAAAATTTTACCGGATTTTGTAATCCAGAATGAGAAAAAATAAATATACAGTTTTTATATAAGGATGGATTTGTTTATTGACAACATTATGTAGGTGCAGGAAAAATGTAGGGTTGCAGAAAGAAACTACCTAATTTTTTTCTAGATATCATCCACTTTTATTTTCTTATTCGGGAGTTGCATTATGCGTAGCGTTGTTTATCAGAAAATGTTTTATATAATTATTCAGACGTCACATGTGTCTGTGTCTAAAATTTGATGTTTTCAACATGTATGTAACTTTGCAGCCTATATACGAGTTAGTGTTAGATAAATTTATCTTCAATTCACTAAGATTAAGATTTTGTTTTTTTTTTATTAGATTTAATCCAATTCATCAATTCAACGTATTATTAATTCGATTAAAATGAATTATATCAATTAAATCACAAATTATATATATTTTATATTTAAATTTATAATTTCAAAATATTACTTTTTACATTTCAAAATAAAGTATACTATTTAATATTTGAAGAATTTATTAATATTTTAAAAATATATGTTTAATTAATTGAATAATAATTAAATTAAATAATATTTATATTACTACGCTTATTAATAATATTGATAATTTTAGTTTAATATGGATCTTAGATTAATCCATAAGAATTTCCTTCAGAAGTTGGATTTGATTTAATATACACAAAAAAATTGAAGTTTAACCTATTTAAGATTGATATTTTAAGTTGAATTTAGGTTATATTTGTTTAGATTGGATTGTTTGGTTGAAGAGCTTAGTCTACTCCAAACTCAATCAGAATAAAAAATATTTTATGGCACTGCCATCACATAACAGTCACTACTACCTCCATTTTGGAGGCTATAATTGCCAATGTAATGATTGATTCTGTTTCTGAAGATATAATTATTGTTTCTGACTAAAAAAGACAATCAAACAAATCATTAATTTAAATTTTTTTAATGCACTAATATAAAAAAGTGTTATTTAAATTGAAATTTTGTATTGATTGAATTTTAAAATAGTTTTAAATTCCACCATAATATTATGAATGATTTGTTGTTAGTAATGAGTTTGGTTGAAATGATGAGTAAAAATAAATAAAGATAGAATTGATAAAAGTGTTTGTTTGGGAGAGGAAAAACAATATAATTTTGAGATATTTTGTTGTTTTTTTCTAAAACATCTTTTTTAATTAAAAATTTAAAATATAAATGAATATTTTTTTAAAACGTTGACATGGTTAAACAATTAAGAAGTAGCACTCGTTTCGTGAGTGATTTGACTGCAGTCACAACAAAAATTAGTGTACTCTGAATGTAACAACATAACACGAATCATTACTCTCTGCAAATTTTCATGAGTAGCTGTAAATAATAACTTTTGACCTTAGTGCACTGCTCAAATTTTAGATATTAATTTATCATAAAATATAATCAGATCTTCATAATATAATATCTTGCTTTATATAAATTAACATTCCATTTGATTTTCACTGAATTAAGATGTTTTAATTAAATAAAATATATTTTATTTAGTATCACAGTTACGACAAATATTTCATCTTCGAAATTCATGAAATACTAAGGTTTAGGGTTATTTATATTTTTCGTGCAGGAAATGAGTGTGCTGATAAGTTGACTAATTTATAATTTATTCATAAAAAATTATTTCATTAATATAATAGATTTTTATCAAGTCTGTTTTTAGAATTCTTTATAAATAGGTATAATGTACCTATGTATCATTTTTGTTAACATATAAGTTTTGGCTTAATCATCTCATATTTTTGTATTTTCTTTATTTTTTTTTAATAATATTTTTTTATATGATGACAAATGATTAATGTTACTTGAGGTGTCACTCTAACTAAGATGTCAAGTTGCAAAGTGATATCTAACATAAAAGTATTTTTATAAAAAAAAACACCGAAGAGTATTAGATTAATGCAAGGTTCAATTTTTGTTAAAAATTGAACAATTTTAACGAGAATTAAACTTCAATTTATAGAATTTATTTAAGCTTTTAAAATATTTTGCAATATCTATATTTTAGTTAATTTTACAATGACATTTAAAATGTTATGGGTAAAACAAATTTTGGAATATGTTACTCAAAATAAATAATCTATATCTTTTCAATTAACTTTTTAAATATCATTCTAAAAAACAAATCAATTTTTAAAATATTAATTTTACTGAAGTTTAGAGAAACAGAAAGTAAAAAGGCTCAACTTCCTATACTTTGCTACAATTGATTTCGAAAATGTTAATTTGTATCTTTGAGAATGATATTATTCAAAATGTGAGTTAAGATTACAAATCAAGTTTAAATTTTTAAACTCTCCATAGCTTTATCCAGTAGAGAATAAATAGATAGAAAAAATTTAAGTAAAGAGGAGAAAAAAAGAGAGAAGAAAATTAAAAATAAAAGTTATATAGTTGACGAGAAATATAAAAAATAGAAGTAAAATAGTAATAATTATTGTCATAAGATTATTAGTTGTAAAACATATTCAATTTTGTTGACAGTAATGCTTGTTTCTTTGCCATTTTTCACCTGAAAATAAGGAAAACAATATTTGTAAATTTCATCATTTTTTTTTTAAATATCTCTTCACATTTTCAATTTTATTAACAACTCTTCCATTCTTTTACAATTTAAACACTCAATTTAAATCTAAATCCTAAATCCTCGACCTTTCACTTTAAACACTCAATTTAATATTTTACATCGTATCTTTGATAATTAATTATGTTTATGTTTTTCTTTCTTTTTTATCTATGGATATAAAGAATGAGTAGGTGTCCTTTCATAGTCAAATTCTCAATAGAAAAAAAAAATTATTTTTTCCAAAAAGAATTGCATATCCACTCTAAAATTGAATTTGAAAATATGAGAAAAGTTGGGAAACACTTTATGGGAGTGTTGAAATCCAAGTCTTGTAGAGGAAAGTATGGTATCTTCTAGGGCAAACCAAAGAGGAACTCAGATTTTGTTTGACATTGACTCTCCAAAACAGTTTTCACAATTACCCTTTACATGCAAAAGTGATAAAACTAAATGCACACAGTGAATGAAAGGGAAAAAAAGGTTGAACACATACCAAATTTGTAACAAAATAACAAACACAATTAGAACATTTACCATTATTGGGCATTCCCTTTATCAAGTGTTCCCTTTGTCCTGATTACCCAAATTCAAATATTATGAGTGAAGGAGTGATAAAAAAAAGATTCATATAGATTATTGGAGAATAAGGAAAAGAGACAAAAGAGAAGTAAAGGGAAAATTCAAAAGCTATGAATATACTCATTAGAAACTCAAACTTCACTTCTTATTTAATATCAACATATACAAGCATCTCTCTCACTCTCTCTCTATATATTACATTATTGATAATACTGTAAACAAAATAATTAATGAAAACTAATTTTAAAGATAAAAAATAATTAATCGTATATTAAGTATATTAATTAGTTTAGATATGATTTTAGAAATTAGAAAAACTATTAGTAGGTAACTTTTATTATTAATAAATAATTTTTAAATTAGTATTTAATTAGTTATCAAAATTTCACCTATCAATTAAATAAAGTCTTTAAAGTTGGTAGTTAAAGTTTTGGTAACTCATTAGATACCAATTTAAAAATTATTTATTAATAATACAAAATGTTCTTACAAAGGGTCAAAAAAACTATTCTTCCTTCAGCAAAATGTGTTGACTTATCAGATCTTTTGAACTTTTCGGGTTGGGCTCTCGGTTCACTTCTATTTCAAGTTGGGCTTATGGCTGACAAGTTTACTAGGATGGACTGGATCAACTGGATTTCTCAGCTTTTCCTCTCGGTCTCCACTCACGGTAGGGTGTGTGTACTGCAAGACGCACCAATGCTAAAATCAGAATCAGTTTAATATATTTATCAGATAAAATCACTCTGCATACCTATTTATCTGACGACCTATTTATAGTGTTCTCTTATTGGACCCATAATCTATTTGGGTTTTTCTTTTTGTACCTACTTTAGATATTAATAATTTTTTTGTCTTTAGAATAATTTAGTTAATATAGTAACTAATTATTTTTTATCTCTAAAATTAGTTTTATTTAATGATTTTGTAACTTAATATAGGATGCAATTTAATTAATTTAACCGCTGAATTAAAATGATATATTATCTTAATTTTTTATGTCAAATTTTGTACAAACAAAATTTTAATTATGGACTAAAAGTAAAATTTAAAAATATTATAGATTAAAATAATATGAAACCCAAAAATAACTTAATATAGCATCAACAGAGTTGTTTTACAAAAGTAGGATAAAATAAAATTAATATTACAAGGGCATATTTGAAAAAATTTACCACGTTGAACAAATTGTTCTTTGGAGCACGATATCTAAAAGAAGGAATCGTGTTTGGGCTAACAATGAAAGTGTTGTTTCAAAATCCCTAAAATCTTATATTGAAATACACTTCATGCATTCACCAAATCATGATTTTAATTTTAATTTTATTTTAGGGAAATCGTACTTCAATGTTCGATTTTTTTATGTTTAATTTTTTTAAATTTTGGTTTTGTTAATTTTTGAAAATAGGTTTTTTTGTAAAAAAATTTAACAAAAATTAATATTAATTTACATTTTTTTCGAATAAACTTATTGGTTTTTTATTTATTTAAAAATATTTATTGTGAAAAAGTAGGAATTTTCTCATGCATTATAATTTTAAATAATTGTTTGTATTTTACATTTTTTAATAGTGTGGTTTACTAATTAAAATCATGATGTTAATTGAATGTTATTTAGAAATATAAATAATTTAAATAAAAAACATCAATGGAACATATAAATAAATAAATTATATTATTTGTATGGATAATTTTTTTCACTGTGATCTTTGTTTTGATAATAAAAACATTATTTTGTTTATTTATAATTGATTTATCCATTTTGTTATGGATGGAGTAATAGTTGGTCGTCCGGATTATTTAAACTGTATGTGAGAGTTATGAATGAAATTTAGTCTCGTATAATGACCAACAATCCTCAGACCAAATAAAACTAAATTTCATAAGCCTTATAATTTTTTTTTGTAAATTGTAAATTGGGTCAACATATATTAGTAGTTGTGAATGACAAGAAGATTAAACGATAATGACATGACACTACAAGAAATTATTGATTTATCGATGAAAAATTACAAATAAATTTGTGTTTGTCAATAAAATTTTAATTATTGACGAATTTTTGTTTGTCAGTAATTACCGATGAAAATGAAAATTTGTTAACGATTTTTATTAAAGGATATGAAAATTTGTCAGAAACTTAGCACAAATCAATAAATATCGGTAAAATTTGTCATAATTGGAGGCTAAACAATATCTCTTCATAATAATAATACTAATAATCTTATTTTGTATTTATACATATTAAAATAAAAATATCAATTTAATAAATTCATATAATAATAATAATAAATGATGATGATAATAATAATAATAATATTAAAATAAACAAGATAATAATAATAATTATTATTATTAATATTAATATTGTTGAAGAAGAGCTTTGTTGACTCCAAATCTCCATGGATTGCTTGAAAACTGATTGTAGCTTAGTTGGGTGTGTTCTGGGGTAGTTTGAATTTGTTAATTCACTCTTAGTTTGAATCCAAAAACTGGTTTAATTCAAATTATTTTAGAAGAGTGTTTTATGAAGAAGCAAAAAAACAACCAATTGTTTTATTGTTTCAATCGGTTGTTTCATACTTAAGGTTTTTGAAACTAGTTTTGGCATATTTGAATTTGGTTGACTTTGCTGTCAAACCAATTCAACTAGTTGTTTCGACAAAACAACCGACTATTGTTTTAACTGCCTTAACAAAATTCTGTTAAGTTTGTTAAATCTGTTTTAAATGTTTTCAAACTAATTTGACTTTATTAATAAATGTTTTTAACTGCTAATTGGAGTATAAATGTTTTGTTATACGCTCCTAGCAAGAGTTACAAGATCAGTTTTTGAAATCAAGTTTTCTCCAAGATTGCTTAAGGCTTTGGAATTTTCTCTAAGAGTGAAGTAGGACTTGCTGTGTCCTTTGATTTGATTTGTACCAGGTGTGATCAATCCTATTTCCTCCTTCAATTGTATTTTTGTAAGGACTGGTGTTCACAGAGTCAAAGGATGTTTTGATCTGTGGTGTGATTGTGTGTGCCAAAGGAAGTGTGTGTTCTTGAGGGGATCAAAATCACTTCTTTGGTGGTTGTGTGTTTGTAATATGGTTTTTGATTAATTAGTGGATATCTAGAGGTTTCTGGAAACTGGATGTAGCTCTTGGTATAAGAGTGAACCAGTATAAAATTGCTTGTCTGATTCTTTCTCTCCCTTAACTCTTGTATAACTGTTTTTAGTTATTTTTATACATTGCTGATAAAAACAACCGGTTGAATCGCAGAAATTTCTGGAATTCAACTAAAACTGTTTTCTATCTTGCACTCTTTGATTCCTTTAGCTGTGATTCTTCTTTGATTATCTTCATACCTTCAAAACTTTCGAAAAGCGTTCAAAAACAATTCACCCCTCTTGTTTAATGCCTACAATTCTAAAAGATAATAATAATATTAGTAAAATAATATTATTAATAAGAAGAAGAATAACAATATCATATCATAGTAAGATTAATAATAATTGTAACATGATTATTAAATTATCTTGTTTAGTGGTTACATGTTTTCTCTTGTACTCAATGGACCTAAAATTAATTTATATTGTCATAGCAAAATGTTAATATTAATTTATAGTTATAATAATAATAATAAGAATATTAAAATGTTAACAATAATAACATTTTTGTGTTGAATATTGGTGTTATAATTATTGAAAGATCTAATTTTACACGTAAATTTACAAGCAAATATATTATTGACGATTTTTTACATTAATTTTATTTTGTAATATGAGGATAAGGTAGTTGTAAAACTTGAAACTTTTCACAATTAAACTACCAATTTTTAATTTAATATTGTATAATATTGGTTGTTGACCAAGTTGGAGTGTTGTTATTTTTTAAATGTCAAACTCAATTTTCTTAATTATAACTTTGGACATGACACATGATTAATCTTTATTCATTTTCCCTGAATAAGGTGATAATATCATGGCACTACAAGAAATTTCAAAATTACCCACAAATTATTACATACAAATATAGGTATGTAGGTAAATTCAACATTACATACAAATATTGCCCATGGATCTTTATCCGTTGGTATAACATATAGATATTACCCCCATATAAAGATATGTGGATAAATTTAGCATTAAATGCGGATTATGATCTACAAATGCATATTTGTAAGTAAATTACTCACAAATTTGTATCCGTAAGTGTTCCCGCCAGTTGACCAAAGCGTC
Source organism: Phaseolus vulgaris (assembly GCF_000499845.2). NCBI lineage: Eukaryota > Viridiplantae > Streptophyta > Magnoliopsida > Fabales > Fabaceae > Phaseolus > Phaseolus vulgaris. The sequence continues at coordinate 11,454,784 of NC_023756.2, forward strand.
TTTGTGCGTCTCTGTTGACCTCGCATCCAAGAACCCTCGCTCCTCCGATGGAAATACCTGAAAGAAAGAGACAAAGGGCACCCTCGCGGCCGTTTGCACTCCGACGGTTAAGTCAGTTTCTTGGGCAATGAACACCAAAATTTTACTCTGAGATCACTGTGTGTGTTCCCTGCCTTACTCACGTGCCATGCATGTAGATCACCACTGGGTCGTGACCCTTCTTAGTCGTCTCTTTCCCAGTGGCTCTTTAACGGTGGTCCCTCATGATCTGGGCCTCTCCCTACTGGTAACTGGGGTGTGACTTGAAAACCACCTTGTTTATCCATCTTTATTGTTGAGGTGCCGAGGCCCAAGGACTCCACGCCCTGCCTTGGTGCCGCCCCCTCCTCGACCCCCTTACCCGTGAGCCTAAATAGACTCCTTCCTGTCTTGCTGTATTTTCCAGGGGACCCCACCTTCGGGGTCTCACTATGTTGACTTTGGTCAACGCCTGAGGTCGAGGACCAGTCGGTACAATAAGTAATTCAACATTAATACAAATTATTACCAAGAGATTAATTGTATTATTATTATTATTAATATTGATAATAATAATAATAATAATAATCTTATTGTTAATATTATTATATTATTATTCATATTATTATTAATATTACTATTAAAATTATTATTAATACTATTATTATTATTATTAATAATAATATTACTCCCATATATGCATCCATATGTAATTTGCCTACGAACTTATATCTATAGATAATTTTAATACTATTAATAACAAAATATTTTCTATGGATATAAATTAACTAATTTAACTACGAATGTCTAGATAATTTATCTATAGATCTATACACATGAGTATTACCTACGAATTTATATATGTACATAATATTAATATTAATAAATTTATTATTAAAAAATATAATATTAATGATAATAATAATAATAGTTATTATTATTATAGTTATTATATTATTAGGAATATCTTTTTATTATTTTATTACTATTAACAATATTGTTTGTATTGGACCAGACTTTAGACATCGGCATCGGACATCGACACCTGTGGTCTAGTCGCGATAGTGGGCCACATAAGTGGATCCCTAGAGATGCTTGTGTTGATACCCGTATATATGAAAGGCCTAGTCAGCGAGTAAGTTCCTGCATGGGGGCGTGTATAGTACATTCGGGTCTATCACAAGTAAATATTCCTTGAAGACGCCAAGGCCCAAGAGCGCTAGGGCTTTCAGGGAAAGCTGCATGCATGAGACGTAAAGAAAGATTTTGCACTCCAAAGAGGAAGATTTTGTGCGGTTGTTGGGCTAAGATTGCGCAACAATGTAACAAAATGTCCTCCTAGTAAACCTAATTTCACTAGAGATAAGCCTCTAGTGAGAGAGGGGTTGTGACAATGAGTTAATCTAAAAACAGTCTATAAAAGGGAGTTGAGATCCCTGGTGCCGTTTCTAAGACTGAAACTACTATTTTATTTACTCATTGTTTCTTAGCCCAATACTGACTTGATCGTCGGAGTGCAATCAACAGGTATGGCCCCCTCTGTTTCAACGGAGCCGCTTTCCAAACAACAAGAAGAAGCACAGAATCCACCAGAAATAGAAGGAGTCGTCGCTTGCCTTTGAAGTCAATCGGCAACTAGGTCAACCAGTAAGAGCATTTGATGCCCACCGTGGGACCCAATAAAACTAGGTCCCATCCACAGTCGTGTTCATAGTCATCCAACAATATGCGAAATACAAGACAAGGTGCATCTGCACTTGAGGGAGGAGACAACGTCACCATGCAACAACTCATGGAGACCATTCACGCCCTACAACAAACCGTGGTGCCGTCCAAGGCTGATAAGGACAGGATTCTAAATGAAGTTCAAGTTGAGCAGACAACCAGTCAAAACCGATTCCAGGTCGATTTGGATGCGTCACGAGCAAACAATGAAAAACTGCGCAGAGACTTGCAACGTATTGCACAACCGACGAGCAAATTTTGTCCATTCCAGTTAGGGCTCGCCCCATGTCCTTCTCCCATGCAATCATGAATGCAGTAATACCCACCAACTTTATGACTCCAAAAATCACCTTTACAGGTATCGAAGACCTGGAGGCCCATATCACGGCCTTCCACACCTAAATGATGATCTCGGGAGTAACTGACGCTATGCACTGCAAGCTATTTATGGGAACATTCTCGGGCAGAGCGTTGGACTGGTTTATTAGTCTCCCCAATGGACACATCACTTCATTTTATCAGTTCTCAACATTGTTCAGAGAGCAGTTCATTGTCAACCAGGCTCCCCCCATCTTTTTCAATCTCTTTGATGTGAAACAATACCAGGGAGAGCCCTTGAAAGATTTCCTGAACCGGTTCGGGGCACTAGCGGTAAAGCTGCACACCAAAGACGAAGCCATGATGGTGCATGCCTTCAGGCGAGGAATGCTATCAGGACCTTTTCGTGATTCTCTGATAAGGTTTTGTCCAAAGACGTTTAGCGAGATCTGTCGCTGAGCCGTGGCCCACATCGGTGTAGAGGAGGAGGTGACAGGACCGAAAAGACCACGGGGAACTGATCGTCCTCAACCCATGAGGGTGCATGAGGCCACGACAGAGAAGAAACCTCCGGCTAAGCAGGCGCTATACGAGCCGAGAAAGCATCCGACCAAGGCACGACGAGGGAAGGCGCGCCCACCAGGCACAACTTCAAAATAAACCTCAAGGAGTTGATTGGCATCCCCAACGTGGCTGACAGGCTGAAGTCACCTCCGAAGACCAACAGAAGATTAGGGCCAAGCAAGGACACTTAGTGTGAATTCCACCAAGCCTTCAACCATAACCTGCGCAACTGCTTAGCACTCGGACACCAGTTAGATAAATTGGTGAAGGATGGTTTTCTAAAGGAGTACCTAGAAGAAAAGTGAGGGGCCCCGACTTCAGTAGCCCTCGCAAGAGATTAGGAGCATCAGGTACCAGTTCATGGGGAGGTCAATACAATCTCTGGGGGTTTTTTAGGAGGAGGATTTACCGCCTCCCAGCGAAAGAAGTATGCTAGATAAGTAAAGGAAGTAGAAACAGCAAGGGAGCCTGACCAGTCCTCTGAGCCCGACCTCTTCTTCACGAAGGCCGATCTACAAGACGTGGTCCCACATGATAACGACCCAATGGTGATCTCAGTGGTGACGGTAGGGAGAAGAGTGCACCGAGTCCTTGTCGACCAGGGGAGCTCGACAGATGTGATGTTCTGATCGACTTTCAATAAGTTGCAACTGTTGCCTGACCAGTTGAGACCTTACGATGACTGCCTATACGGTTTTGCTGGGGACCAGGTGGAGGTGAGAGGACATATTTTGCTGAGGACGACCTCCACAGACGGCATCGCATCCTGCACCGTTAATATAAGGTATCTCGTTGTCAACTCTCCTTCAGCTTACAACATCCTTTTAGGTAGACCTGCCCTAAACAGGATAGGAGCAGTGGCCTCGACGAGGCATATGAAGATGAAGCTGCCCTCCCTTGAAGGAACAGTGATCACCATTAAATCCGACCAGAAGGTGGCGAAGAAGTGCTATGAGAATAGCCTAAAGACAAAGAGAGGGGTGTGCACCGTCACCAGCCAGTCTCAAGGGGGAGAAGGGGTTGCCCGTGCCGAGATGGCCGGGAAAGGTGACCCGAGCCTACAAAGGAGGTATTGGGGAGGGAGATCGGGGGTAAGAAGTTCAAGCTCGGCAGACCTTAGGCCAGGAAGCGCAGGACCAGATCACCGAGGTAATAGCACAACATCTGGATGCCTTCGCATGGTCCGCCTCGGACATGCCTGACATTGATCCCGATTTCTTGTGCCACCGTCTCACCATGGATCCGCTGGTCCGACCTGTACGTCAGAGGCGGAGGAAGTTTAACGACGAAAGGCGACTGATCATCAGGCAAGAGACCTAGAAGTTGTTGGATGCTGGTCACATAAGGGAGATCCAATATCCTGAGTGGCTAGCAAACGTAGTTTTGGTCAAGAAGGCCAATGGGAAGTGGAGGATGTGTGTTGACTTTACAGACCTAAACAAAGCTTACCCCAAGGACTCATATCCGTTGCCTAACATCGACGCCTTAGTGGACAACGCATCAGGCTACATGCTTCTCAGTTTTCTGGATGTCTTCTCCGGATACATCCAGATCCGCATGCATCCCAGAGATGAATGCAAGACGACATTTATGACAGAGCTCTCCAGCTATTTCTATAAGGTGATGCCCTATAGGCTCAAGAACGTTGGCGCAACCTATCAAAGGTTGATGGATAGGGTACTCGCCCCTATGATAGGGCGAAATGTTCAGGCGTATGTGGACGACATGGTCGTCACCTCCCACATGAAACACCAACATGTTGCCGACCTGAAGGAGCTATTTGCCACAATAGCCAAGTACAATTTGAAGTTGAACCCCGAAAAGTGTGTGTTTAGGGTAGAGGAAGGGAAGTTTTTAGGGTTCTTACTCACCGAGCGGGGAATAGAGGCGAACCCGGAGAAGTGGGCAGCGATTATAGCTATGAGGAGCCCGATCTCGGTGAAAGAGGTGCAACAATTGTTAGGACGAATGGCCGCCCTGTCCCAGTTTGTTTCGGGCGGAGGGGATAGGGGGAATCCCTATTTTCAGTGCTTGAAGAGGAACAACAGGTTCGTGTGGACAAGCGAGTGTGAAGAATCGTTCCTCAAGTTGAAAGAATATCTGGCCAGTCCTCTAGTGCTGTGCAAACTGCTGCCAGGTACTCTGCTCCGCCTATACTTTGCATTACGGAGAGGGCAATCAATTTGGTCATCGTCCAGGAGCAGGACCACATGCAGAGACCCATATACTTCGTTAAAAAAGTCTTGCAAGGGCATGAGGTAAGCTATCAGGCCATCAAAAAGGCGGCTCTAGCAGTAGTGTTTTCGGCACGAAGGCTCCGCCACTACTTCCAGAGTTTCACTGTGGTTGTGATGACGGACCTTCCTATTCGCAAGGTTTTACAAAAGCTTGACGTGACAGGACGAATGGTGTGCTGGACGATTGAGTTGTTCGAGTTCGATGTATAGTATGAACCAAGAGGACCTATCAAGGGCCAAGTTTATGCTGACTTCGTGGAAGAACTCTCCTTGGCGGTCGAGCATCAAGAAGAAACAAATTTTCGGTGGGTCCTTTCCTTGGACGGGTCCTCCAACCAATAGGGCAGTGGGGCTGACGTCATTTTAGAAGGGCCAAATGGGTTACTAATCGAGCAGGCCCTACAGTTCGCCTTCAAGACTAGTAACAACCAAGCTGAATATTAGGCCTTGGTCGCAGGAATGTTGCTAGCCAAGGAGATCGGTGCTGGAAGTCTGTTAGTGAAGAGTGATTCACTGTTGATAACGGGGCAGGCTACAGGTGAGTACTAGGCCAAGGACCCTCAGATGGCCGCATACTTGGAGTATGTCAGGCTCTTCAAAGAAGCTTTTGTGGTGTTCGAGTTGGTGCACGTTCCCAGAAAATAGAATGCCCGAGCTGACTTGCTAGCAAAGTTCGCCAGCTCAGGCAAGGGGGGTAGGCAGAGGACAGTCATACAGGAAACCTTGAAGAAACCCCAAACCACCAGAGCTCTAGCAGGTAGGCGCCTCAGAGGGCAAAAAAAGAGGTCACCGGTCGTTGACTCAGGAAATGTTGAGTGCACTCAGGATAAACGCATACGATTTATTAAGGGGAGAGTCATTGCACGTCTTCCTAGTCGACGAGGGTGAAACCTGGATGACACCCTATAGATGCTACTTGGCCGATGGTTTGCTCCCGCTGGAGCCAGCGCAAGCCAGGGTCATCAAGAAAAACACAAGTAGGTATACCCTGATTGATGGAAAGTTGTTTAGACATGGTTACGCTCACCCTATCCTGTCCTGTGTGAGTGGTGAACAGGGCACGCATATCACGACGGAGCTCCGTGAAGGTATATGTGGGAGTCACATCGACGAGCGAGCTCTCTTGTCAAAATCCATTCGGGCGGGGTACTACTGGCCGACCATGAAGGAGGATTGCATGAAGTACGCACAACGATGCAACCAGTGCCAACGACACGCCGACTGACATGATGCACCCCCAGAGGAATTACAGTCGATCCATTGTCCATGGCCTTTTCACACCTAGGGGATTGACATCCTGGGACCGTTTCCTCTAGCAGTTTGACAGATGAAGTACCTCGTGGTCGCCATCGAGTACTTCACCAAGTGGGTTGAGGCCGAGCTCGTTGCACAAATCACAACTCACAAGGTTCAACACTTCGTGTGGAAGAACATAGTTTGCTGTTTTAGAATCCTAAAACGTTTGGTCTCTAACAATGGCACCCAGTTTGCAAGTCAGCAGTTAGGCAAACTATGCACGGAGCTCGGTATTAAGCAGGTGTTTGCATCAGTCGAGCACCCCCAAATAAATGGGCAGGTCGAATCCGCTAAACGAGTCTTGCTTAAGGGCCTAAAAAGAAGGCTGAAAAAAGCCAAAGGAACTTGCAGATGAGGTCCCCAGAATTGTATGGGCTTACCACACCACTCCCCAGTCCACCACCAAGGAGACACCTCTTAGCCTGGTGTATGGTTCGGACGCCATGATTCCTATTGAGATCCAGGAAAGTTCACCTCATTTCTAGAACTTCGTGGCCGAGGAGTCTAACGAGGAGAGAAGGGTAAACTTAGACTAGCTGGATGATGTCAGGGAGGAAACGCGCATCAAGGCTGAAGCTTTGAGAGAAGGGTGAAGTATAAGCACAAGTCCAAGTTGAAACCTCGACAGTTCTAGGTTGTCGACTTGGTAATGCAGAAAGCTCACCCTTACTAGCTGGAGAACAAGTTGTGTCCCAAGTGGACTGGTCCATTCTGTGTGATAGAGGTGCTTGGGAACAGAGCGTACAAACTCGAGACCTTGGAAGGTGGAACGATTCCCCGAACATGGAATGGGGCCAATCTTAAATTTTATTTCAGTTAGTTATATCATTGTACGCAATTAAGGGGACACTCTTTTTCCCTTATCAGGGTTTTTTAATGAGGTCACCCAATAAAAAAGTTAGTTGAAAAATGTGTTTGCAACGTATTGAACAGTAAGACATCTCCCTTGCCTTTATACGCCAAGGTCGAGAACAGTAAGTGAACCTCTCCCATGCCTTTATACGCCAAGGTCGAGAATAGTAAGGTTCCAAGTAAACGTCTCCCTTGCCTTTATATGCCAAGGTCGAGAACAATATGTAAAACATCTCCTTTTGGGTGAAAATGCCATGGTCGAGAAAGGCGAAGGAAGCTAAGTGCAAAAGCGAGTTCACAAAGGATCGTGCTACTTAGGTAAGGATGATCATTGGTGCGCTGTTAGTTGGCATAATCGTTTCAAAACATACGAGTTAGCCGAAGACAGACACAATGTTAAGTTTGAAACGAAGAAGATGCTCATACATAGAGGGGTCAGATTGGAAACAAAAGACTCTCATACATAAAGGTATATACAAAAATGTTCATTAAGTTACAAAAGGAAGACAATGGCGGGGAGAGTCACCACCGCTACTCAGCATCCACCAATTGCCCATCCGCAATGGTCTTGTTCAAGCCCGTTTGAGAGAGGTTTCACCCTAGGATGCACGCAAGTAACCTGGGCCATGGCGTCCTCAAAGCCTGCTGCATAGGAATCGGCGGCATCGCTGGTAAGCTCGTCTTTGGTCTGTTGGAAGAGTTCATTATTGCGGGCCAACTCCTCCTTCAGTTTTGCCAACTCCTGCTTCTGTTGAGCCATCTCCTCGTCTCTATTGGCTAGCTCCTTCTTTAGCCTGTCCACCTCAATGTAGAGGTCGCCGTTCCAGGCATACAACCTCAAGGTTTCTTGAGATTTCTTAAACAAGAGGCCCTTGGTCTCTCGATCAGCCTTGCAGAGCTCCTCCACCTCCAGGGTAAGTCTGGTTACTCAGTGTTTGAGCTCAGTGGCTTGGAGGACTTCTTGGCCAGCCAATTCCTTTGTTCTCCGCATCTTGGAAGGAAGAAGGTTGGTCCCAACTAGGGTTTCCCCCAGTTGCCTTGACACGTGCTCTAGCAGAGGGTTCTCCTCCAAGTTCTCCAGCCACTCTTTGGAGTGCAACACTTTTTGGAGGAAGGAGGACAGGTCGGTAGAGGAGTCCCACTGGTCTCCTTCCGAAGTACTTTCCCCTCTGCCTTCATGCATTGCGATATCACGAGGAGAGGAGGCGTTGGGAGGGCATTCCCTGTAAGAAGGGGCTCGGCCGTCTGAATCTGATGGCACAGGAATAGAAGTGTCAGCTTTGTGCTTCCTCTTAAAGACAAGACCCGAGCAGGTCTCGTCATCCTCAGAGGGTGCAACTTCAACAACTTCAACCATCCCTTTGAGTTTCTTGTCTTTGGCAGAAGGGTATGGAGCAATATTCTTCTGCATGGCCACAACAGCCAGGTGCTTCCTCTTCTCAGCGTTTAACATCATGCCTGCATAAGAACATAGAGTATATAAGAATTTAAGTAAGCAACACACAAGCGAAGTAACATTAACAAATGTGAGAGGAAGGGGGTACCAATATAAGACTTAAGGGTTGTAGGGCTGTACTCGTTCTTAATCAGCTCGGCAAAGCTAAATACTACTTGGAGGTTGGAGAGGAAGTCACACACCTCTCATTCCCGTGGGGGTAAGTCTTTAAGGCATCTGGGTTTCTTGAAATCAGGTTTCCGATTCTAGTACAGTGGAAACCCATCCAAAAGGGATGGGTCATTTTTGTTGTAGCGGATCTTGAAGAATTTACCCTTTAAGCCCTTGTACGATTGTTGGAAGAGGGTCAGCAGTACTCTCCCAGCAACCCCATTAAAACTCACCCATAACTTTTTACCTGGGGTTTTGGCTTCGAAAAAGTAAAGGAATACGTCCACTGACGGCAGATGGCCGAAGTGGTGGCATAAGATGGAAAATGCCCTAACGAACGCCCAGCTCTTTGGGTGTAGTTGGGAAGGGGCAACGTTGATCTTAATAAGGAGAGCTCGTTCGAAGCTGGCAAAAGGTAGGTGAAGGAAGAGTTTCTTGAAGATGGTGAAATAAATAAAGCAGAATGGTCCCTCCGAGTCCGATGACTCATCACATCAAACATGTTCATTTACTCTACAAGGCACGACCTTCACGAATTTGTCGTGCTCTCTGTCGTAGATACGAGACTTATGGCAACTCTCACTCTTTCTATATAACACTATACTCTCGTGGGTGGTAAACTTAGAGGTTTCCTCTAGGAGGTTATTGGGAGCCCAGGGGAATAGGGTTTTGTAGTCACGGGTGGGCTAGTTTGGGGTTGGTTGATCCATCTTATAGAAGAAAGCTAAAATAGAGAAGAAAAACAAAGGCAATACTCAGAAGAAGAAATGTGTGTGTTTTGAAAAAACGAAGCAGATAAGCAGAAAAGCAGAGAACGATGATGGTAGGTGCGAGAAATATAAACACATTTATAAGCATATTAAGAGCATGAAAATGATAAGGCAAAGGTGATTACAGGATAAAAAACGTACCTTGAAGTGATTATGCTTCGAGTGGACGAGGTATTTGGAAGAAGAAAACAGAGCGTTTAGAGCAGAAATATTCGAAGAGATATACGAAAAGGGAATGAAATAATGAAGGGAGCATAAAGTTGAAAGGTTAACATATAAGGGGAAGCACAAGCAGCAATGTTTCCCAACTGCTGATCTGGCCACATGTACGCTGGTGAGGGAGTATGGTGAAACGTCACCTCAATGTACTGTGCACGTCTCATCACCCACTGGACACGTAGGTCGCCACAAGCGAGAAGTTAGCCTATTCACTGGAATAAGTTCCAGCTAGAGCCTAGGGGGCTTGTGTATTGGACCAGACTTCGGACATCAGCATCAGACATCGGCATCGGACAACGGCACCCGTGGAGTATTCCAGCTAGAGCCTAAGGGGCTTGTGTATTGGACCAGACTTCGGACATCGGCATCGGACATCAACACTAGTGGAGCAGGTCGGCTCGGTGGTCTGGTCGCGATAGTGGGCCATGTAAGTGGACATCGACACCTATGTTGAAACCTGTATATATGAAAGGCCTAGTCAGAGAGTAAGTTTCTGCATGGGGGTGTGTATAGTACATTCGGATCTAGCACAAGTAAATATTTCCTGAAGACGCCAAGGCCCAAGAGCGCTAGGGTTTTTAAGGAAAGCTGCATGCATGATACGTAAAGGAATTAGGGCACCTACAGAACAGATGGGCTCTGCAACACTGATGCATAAGTTGGTACCCTGGCGGCCATACTGTTAAGATTGTGCACTCCAGAGAGGAAGATTTTTGGGCGGTTGTTGGGCTAAGATTGCGCAACAACGTAACAAAATGTCCTCCTAGTAAACATAATTTCACTACAGATAAGCCGTTGGTGAGAGAGGGGTTGTGATAGTGAGTTAACCTAAAAGCAGTCTATAAAGAGGAGTTGAGATCCCTGATAAAGGTACGTCATTTCTAAGACTGAAACTACTATCTTATTTACTCATTGTTTCTTAGCCCAGTACTGACTTGATCGTCGAAGTACAATCAACAGGTAGGGCCCCATCTATTTCAACAAAGCTATTTTCCAAACAACAAGAAGAAACACAAAATCCAGCAGAAATAGAAGGAGTCGCCGCTTGCCTTTAAAGTCAACCGGCGACTAGTGTTACAATATATGGCCTTAAACAAGAGGGGTGTGAATTGTTTATAAGTGATTTTCGCAAACTTTGAAGTATAATGAAATTCAATGCCGAATTACAAAGAAAAGAATCAAGGAAACAAATACCCAAAACTGTTTTAAGATGTTATCAGAAAAACAATCGGTTGTTTTGTCGAAACAATCGGTTATTTTTATCAGCAGTTAATAAAAACAACTTAAAACAGATATATGTGAGATCAAGGAAAGAGAGAATCACACAAACAGATTTATACTGGTTCACTCTTACACCAAGAGCTACATCCAGTCCCCAGAAACCACTGGGTAATCCACTATGCAATCAAAACCAGATTACAAACATCACACACCAAAATAGTGACCTTGAACCCCTCAAGAAACACACTACCTTTGGCAAACCACACCAAGAATGTTGATCTTGAACACCTCAAGAACACACAACACTCCTTAGCAACACAACTACAGAAATACAGTAATCAAGGAAGAAGGGAATAGAATACACCTGGGTATTACAAAACTTAAAGTTCAGAATTACAACCCAATCCTATTCCACACACTTAAGAATGATCCAAAACTCTTTGAAATCTTGGAAAAACTGTTTGATAAACTATTTCTCTTACATCAAGATTAGGAGCGTAAAACCACCTTTATATAGACCCACCAAGTGGTCAAAAACATTTAATAGAGGAGGCAAGTTAGTTAGGATCATTTAAAACATATTAAAACCACTTAACAGAATTCTGTTAAGGTTTACAGGAAAACAATCGATTGTTTTGTTGAAACAATCGGTTGAATTGACTTGACTACAAAGTCAAGCTTTTCAAAACCTTTTCAAAAACTGCTAAGGTAAAACAACCTGTTGTTTTAAAAAATAACCTTTTGAAATTTCAACAGCATTTTAGAAAACTCATATTTTCAAAAGGTTAAAGATTCAAATGAACTTGGATCATCTTAAGAAGTGAGTTAACAAGTTCCAAACAACTAGACAACACACACACACCCAACAACAAGGTCTTCAAGCTTTCCTCTTGGATTGGAGACATCAAAGCATCTTGTTCAACAATTTCCCCCTATTTGATGAAGACAAATCCCTTGTTTGTTTGTGTTGTTGTTTTTGAACTTGAAAGGTCCTACAAAACAGAATTTGTGTAAATACAAAGCAAGTATACCGGCAGGATACCAAGGCACACAAAACCAGTTTTCTGCATAAGCCTTTAAGCAGAAAAACTAGCCAAATAACCATAAAAACCAGTACCAAAATTAGACTTGTGTGCAACAAAACTATGGTGAATAAGAGCATGGCAACAACAGAATTTAAACCATGATAAAAATAGATAACACCAGAGTGTAGCAGTAACAATACAACACACAAATCCACACCATTCTCCCCCTATTTGTCTTCTCAAATAGAATGAAAGAAGGGATAAAATCATGATTAAGAAAAACTAGAATACCAGTATGTGTAGCAGCACCATTGCAGCAACAAACCTGTGATACCATATCAAAATTGCAGCAAAAATCTATGGTGTATCAGAGCTATGACAGCAACAAAATCAAAGTACCATAGACCCCAAAAATTTCAGCAAGGAGACCACAGTTTCTCCCCCTATCTTTTCTTCATCTAACAATTCAAGTTGGTCAAAAGATTGCTCAAGAGGTGGATTTTGTAGAAATATTCTTTCTTCTGTTAAGAGCAAACTTTCCAGACGTTCCAAAGATACATTCACAAATATTCATCAACCCCATGACCACCAATGTGGTTGCCATTCATAAAAAGCTTTGAATTTCAAGGAAAACAAAGAATATATCTCTTTATAATCTAATTCAGAGGCACAAAGAATGCATATTTGACTCATAATGGGTTATGAAAGAAAAGAAACAGTTGTAATCATGCATAAGAAATCATAACAACTTTATTCAAATGTGCCAGAGGTAAAACAATCGGTTGTTTTTCTGAGACAACAAGCAAATGTTATTTTTCAAAGCAAATCAGCTTTCAAAGAGATGGGAAATGCATAATAAAATACATTCATACCTTTGCATTACCTCAAGCATGTTTAGAATCTCATTTGGTCTTATGAAGCCAAAAGCATAGGATGAACATATACAACTTAGTTTACAAAGGATGAACATATACAAGTTACTAAGCCTCTCATACCACACTGCCTTGGAGCTTGCTTAAGCCCATACAAGGCCTTTTTCAGCTTGTATACATGGTTAGGATGTTGATGATCTTCAAAGCCCGGTGGTTGTTCAACATAGACTTCCTCGTTGATGATTCCATTGAGGAAAACACTCTTATCATCCATTTGAAACAATTTGAATCCACTCAAACAAGCAAAGGCCAGCAACAACCTTACAACTTCTAATCTTGCAACTGGAGCAAAGGTTTTACCATAATCTATGTCTTCTTCTTGATTATAACCTTTAGCCACAAGCCTTGCCTTGTTCCTTATAATTACTCCATATTCATCCAGCTTGTTTCTGAAAACCCATTTGCATCCAATGATGTTCTCCACTGAAAGATCCCTTGGAATTCTCCATTCCTTTGGTAGCTCTTCCTGTTGTAGAATTTCAACCGGTTGTTTTGCATAATCAATCAGTTGTTTTTCTGGACAAGATTCCAGCTTCTCCAAGGTGATGTTCTGCTCATCTTCTTCTGCATAAACCTTTGTAGAACCCTGATCACTATGAATGATTTGATCAAAAACCACATGGATAGACTCCTCCATAGTTATAAGCCATCAACAACACCAAATTAGACTCTTTATTCTTGAAGTTTCTTTACATAGGTCATGAATTTTGACTTGTCAAGAATATGAGTAAGGTGTATATGCTCTTGAACCATAAGCAACACTTTGATCATTCTTCCTCATAGCACCTGTACTTGAAAGGTCCTGTAACACAGAATTGATGCATATACAAAGCAAGTATAACAGCAAGATAACAAGACACACACAAACTAGTTTTCTGCATATACAACATTAGCAGAAAAACCAGAAAAATTTAAGTAATCAAGTGCTTTCAAGAAAATAAGTGGATATAATATTTTATTATCAGATTCTGAGGCACACTCAAAGCATATTTGACCAAAAGCAAGATTTGAAAAAGAGAAATGGGTTTAATCATGCATAAGCAAACTTGACAACATTATACAGAGGTGCCAGAGGTAAAACAATCGGTTGTTTCGAAAAAACAATCGGTTGTTTTATTGTGACAGCAAAAAGAACATTTTTCATAACCAAAAACTTACCTTTTAAATTGATGAAAATGCAGTATGCAATTTGTTCATACCTTTGCACAGAGAACCCCAATAGATTCACTAAAAAAGAAGACTTTGAGATGTTCATATGGTCACAAGGCTCACTTACATAAATCGAGAAATGAAAACACACATACTCTCTTTGAAGTTTCTTTTGATCAACACTATGTGTGTGCCAAGAATGTCTCTTGACATTCAAAGAACCCTGCAAGACATATACAATTGAAAAGTGTAGGTACAAAGATTGTCTTTGCTCTTGATATACTTCCCTTTAGCAGTCATTCTTCAAGTCCAAAAATGATTCTTGGCTGCCAAGGATACCTACAAGAAAATATTAAGAAGCAAGATTTGATCCCCTTATGAATTTGGGTCCAATGATGTTAGTAGGAGTCTTTGGAACCTTAGAAACCATAGGAACCCATTTCAAAATACCTTTAGGAACATAAAATCTTCTTACTCTGCAGAATCTAACAGTGTGGCCTCTTTTCATGCAGTAATGACAAATTTCAACTGGTTGTTTCGATAAAACAACAGGTTGTTTTTCAAAGAAACTTGAAAAGGGTTTTGAAACAGATCTATTATTGTTGTTTGGATTAAACCCCAACCCAGCCTTGCCAAAAACACATTTTAGAGAAGTAAGAACAGTTTCAAGATTGGATTGGCCTTTAGAAAACTTGTCCATGGTTTTTAAAAGGTAGTGGACTTTCTTTTCAAGTGATTCACAATTTTCACAAAAGCTAGAATCATACTTGCAAGAAGAGTTTTTGTAAATCATTTCCAAAATTTCAAGATCTATTTTTGAATGGTTCAACTCTTCTTCCAAGATCTTGACTCTATTTTCCAACGAGTTGTTTAAACCTTTCAACCGTTTATTTAAAAGGGCCAACCTATTAGCTTCCTTATGAGTTTCATTAAAGGCTTGAAGAAGTTGACTATAATTTTCAGCATTTAAAGAAGTACAAGAACTTACACTACTTGCATCATCTTCTTCTTTGGCCATCAAACACAGATTGGCTTATTTTTTATTTTTCTTTCTTTTCCTTCTTGCTTGACTTGATCCGGATTCTTCTTTTGTCATAAGACAAACCTCCTTTCTGGATTCTGAAGAGAAAGATTCAACAAAAGATTATTCTTTGTCCATCAAGGCACTCCTTGGATTCTTGTGATACCCTTCAAGGGTATTCCATATTCTTTGGAAGAACTACATTCTGAAACCTTGAGCAATTCATTAAAATGAAGTGCAGATACAATGATGTTCATAGCTACACAATCAAGATGTTCTCTTTCAGAAGAAACATTTTCAGATATAGGCATGAGATAACTATTTGTAATAACATTCCAGAATTTTCTATCTATAGATTCAACAAATAATTTCATTCTTATGCACCACCGTTCATAGTTCATACCACAGAACAAAGGTGGTTTGTTTAAACAAGCGCCTTCCCCAAAAGAAAACTTTTCAGCCATTTAAAAAAGATTTTTAGGATCAAACTTGAATATCTTTCAAGAACCAAGCTCTGATACCAATTGTTAGAATATATGGCCTTAAACAAGAGGGGGGATGAATTGTTTATAAGAGATTTTCGTAAAATTTGAAGGTATAATGAAATTCAATGCCGAATTACAAAGAAAAGAATCAAGGAAACAAATACCCAAAACTGTTTTAAGATGTTATCAGAAAAACAATCAGTTGTTTTGTCGAAACAATCGATTGTTTTTATCAGCAGTTAATAAAAACAACTTAAAACAGATATATGTGAGATCAAGGAAAGAGAGAATCACACAAACAAATTTATACTGGTTCACTCTTACACCAAGAGCTACATCCATTCCCAGAAACCACTGGGTAATCCACTATGCAATCAAAACCAGATTACAAACATCACACACCAAAATAGTGACCTTGAACCCTCAAGAAACACACTACCTTTGGCAAACCACACCAAGAATTTTGATCTTGAATACCTCAAGAACACACACCACTCCTTGTGATGGAAGAGGCCTCAGAACCAATCCATTGAAAGGCCACCAAAATGTCAAATTGAGGTAATCACTAGAGTTATGGTAAAAGAGGGGTCAAGAGGACGCATTCTACATATCATAAACTCTAGCGTAGAATAGTTTTTACATTTTTGTTAAAAGTAGCATAGTTTAATTCTTTTGTATTTTTATTGAAACATGCAAAGTGGTACCTAAAGTGCTAACCTAAGTTTAATTAGAGTTTCCTACTCCTAATTAAACTTAGGTCCAACCCACATTTAGCCTAAGTGGAGCGTAAGGTTCTAAAACTCCTAGCACATGGAAGAATTCTAGAACCTACCTTCCATGTGCTGAATTTAGGAGCCACCTTCCCATGTGCCAACATTTGAATTTTCCTCCAATTCTCTTTTCATATTCAGCCCACTCTTGCTATATATAGAGGAGCTTGGGTCATGTAAATGCAAGATTAATTCATTAGTAAAATGCTGCCAATTTTGTGCCATTCTCACTCTTTGCCTAAAACCTCTTAGGAATAGGCTCTTAATCTTCCTACCGTCACCTTCCAACAGCAAGGTCTTCAAGCTTTCCTCTTGGATTTGGAGACATCAAAGCATCTTGTTCAACAACTAGGTCAACCAGCAAGAATATTATTATTATTATTATTAATATTAATATTATTATCATCACTAATAAAAAATGATATTAGTAATGATAATTATAATCTATACCTATATATAGAAGGGATTCTCCAATATAATCGTTTTTTATTTTACACACATTTGTTCCTATGTTATCCATATATCAATATTTCATTTTGATTATTTCGTCATTTTATAATTACTTAAATTTAAAATTAAAAAAAATATTATTAAATTTGAGATGGAGAGACGTCCACTATATTTATTATTCCTAATTACTCTTCACCAGTGTAGCAATTTTAAAATTGATTTAATAAACAATTTTTATGACATAAACCACTTATCCTACTTCTCACTTTCTCTCTCTTTCCTTTTCACGTACCTAATTCCCCAATTCCTACATTCTTTCTCCACTAAACATAAACCACTTATACTATTTCCCACCCTCTCTCTTTCCTTTTTCACATGCCTAATTCCCACATCCTTTTTTTTACCCTACTTCCCACTCTCTTTTATCTTTCCTTTCCTCTTTCATGTAAAATCATACTTTTATTCTCACTTTTCTTTTTCTTTCTATGTTTTGATTAATCTTTGTGAAACCCTAATTTGACCTTTGTCTTATGAAATTGTAATTGAAGTTTGTGACTAGAGGGAGGGGAAAGGCTCAACAAAAGGAGTTGCGTGCACCATCCAACAATTAGTAGTTCTCTTTATGTGCATTTCAATTTGTGAAACACTAATTTGACATTTGTCTTCTAAAATTGTGATTGAAACATGTGACTAGAGGGATAAGAAGGAATCAACAAGAGGAGGCAGAGAGTACATGATGAAAGTCCTCATAAGACACTTTTCGGTAACAATTTTATGGATTTAAATAAAATATACATAGCATTAACTAAACTATATTCTCATTTCCTCATATTTTATAGAAAAGTTACTTCCAATTTGATTTTCTGGTTTTCTGTCATTATCTATCTTTGCTCTCCCTCTATATTTTCTTCTTTTACGCTTTGATTTTCGATATTACAATCATCTTAACTTTTCATAAATTTATGATTTTAAGACCATCTTCAAATTAGGTTTGGTCACCAGAGAGCATTACATAGAGAAGGTATTTCATCGTGTTCTTAACTCTACTTTTTACATGTTATATTGATATTTTGTTTATTTTTTATTTGTTGATTGTAAAGAGTTAATATTCATAGCAAAATAGAGGAATATGAGAAAGAAAAAATTCAGAAGCAACAACAAAAGTTTGTCTTCTCCCTATTTTTTTTCTTTTTTTCTTAGTTTATTATTACTTATTCATAATTTTTAAACAGTGATAAGCTTAAGTTAGAAAAGCGTAAAATGAGGGAGACACTAAACCCCAAGGCATTGTTTTACTATCACGCTCACTCCCCCAATCACAAGGTTCTAACACGAAGGAACATTGTTAAGAATGGTGTGTAACCTAGGTTTGGTGCGAAATATAGGAACAATTTAAACGAGTCTCTATACAGGTTCAAGGCGAATAAAAGAGAAGCATATTTCATTGCATTTTTTTCTTTTGTATATAATATTTTTCATGATTAAAATTGATTGTACAATTAAGGATGAATTTTTGGTTTATAGTTTAATTGTGTCACATGTGTTGCCATGATTGTCATGTATTATTGGTTGTGCATAGACCTAATGGAAAAATATTGGTTTAATTTTGATAATTGATAAAATATTAAAAATTATTAAAAAAAATATGAAACTCAAATTCTATTTAATTTTCTCAGTTGAATTTGTAGTTTTAAATAAATTTTATCTATTATCCAAATATATACATTTTCACCCATAATTGATAAAATATTAAAAATTAAAAAAAAACATGAAACTCAAATTCTATTTAATTATTTTCTATCTTGAGTTTGTAGTTTTAAATAAATTTAAATCATTAAAAAAAGTGTTTTTAGAAGAGTGTTATCGGCATTTTTCAAATTTGATATTTAAAATTTAATCACAGTGGTTTTATTATAAGTAACAATGAAACATCAAAAAATTTAAAAGAAATTTTTAGAAGTTTTTTAGACTACATGATTTTAACAATAATTACTAGAATAAACAAAACTTTTGAAAAAAAATGTAATTATGGTTGTTATATGGATGTACAACGGAATTTAAAGATGAAAGAAAAAATTTCAACTAAAATAGAGTACATTTATTCCTATGATATACATAATATTTTTATTTTTATTTTAGTCTTATTATCCTTTAAAAGTAAAAAATGAACTATAAACACACTAAAATTAACTTTTGAATACATCTTAAAAATATAATACATTATAAATAATATATATTTGAGATTAGTTACAAGATGTAAAAAATTAAATTAAATACTTATTTTGAGAATCGTATAATCAAAATAATTTAATAAAGATATTTTGGAATAAAAATCTGTTGTGAAGATAAATAAAGATAGTAAGAAAATTGATAAGATCACTGGTGTATTGGTTTGATGATAATTAATTAATGTAAAATTTTGTAACAAAATCTGATTTTATGGAAAACTGATGTTACAAAAAAAAAATTATAATAAAATTAATAAGAAAAAAAGAGAAAACAATTGGAGAGAGGAATAAAGATTTGGAATAAATTGATACTATGTTTTTCATGTTTTATTAATAGTTATAAATTTTCAATTTTTATTGTGCTGTAAATTTGAAGACTAAATGTTAGAAATAAAAAGAAAAAATAATACTCGAAGAAGAACTTAAAGAGAAAAAAGAAACAATACTATTTATATGAGAAATATTGTTTCAGAAATGAGATTGACATCTATTTGACATTTGACTCAATTAATAAAAAATGCAGGTAACAAAAATGTTATAGTTCTCGTTTTGGTTTCTTGCATATGCAAATTAGGTGTTTTCATTCCTATATATTTCTTTTGTAAGGGTGTTTGTAATTGCACTTCTTGATAGGGTTTCTTGAAGTTTTGGTGCTGCTGAAATAGTGTTTTTCAGCATTGTGGTCTTTGTTCTTGGAGGGTTCAAGAACCAATAAGGTTTTGTAAAAGATTGATTTGTTTTTAGTGGAATTCACCTTGGGGTAAGGTGAAACTGAATGTAGCTCTTGTTGAGTGAACCAATATAAAACTGCGTGTGCCTCTCTCTCCTTTAATCCCCACAAGCAATTCTAGGAAATCTAATATACTGTGTTAAAATCAATCTGTTGATTTTAAATTGAATCTGTTATTTTTCATATTTGGGTTGATTTGAAGATTGTTCATCAAGATTATGGAAGGTTTCTTATTTGTTTAAAGATCATTGAATATGTGATTACTAACATGATAGTAATAAGATATTCTAAATAATTGATTTCTGGATTCAGTTTCTTTTCAATACAAATTTTAAAGATTTGAAGTTAGAATTCTTGGTTTAAAATATTTATAACTACTCCGGCTACTATTGTTGATTGAAATGCACATGATCTATTTATTGTAAAGTTGAAAATTAAGTCCATTGATTCTAAAATCAATCTATTTAAGTTTTTGAAAGTGCTTGTGTAATCAGAAAATTAAATTTGTTTTTCTCTGAATCAATCTGTTCTTTTTGTCAGGATTTCTGAAAACAATATTCATTCAAAAAAATTTATAAGCTCAATTCACCCCTCTTGAACTTAAACACTAATTAACCCAACAATTGGTATCAAGAGCTAGGACTTGTAGCTTACTGAAGTTTTATTCATTATGTTTGAGTTTAAATTGTCTTTTGATGAGGGTGCGTCTATTAATAGACCTCCTATGTTTGGTGGATTGAATTATGCTATTTGGAAAATTAGGATGAAGATTTTCATGAAATCTATTGACATGGGTATTTGGGATGTAGTGATAAATGGACCTTTTGTGCCTATGCAGGTGGTCAAAGATGAAACAGTGAAGAAGCCTTGGTCTGAATGGAGTGAAAGTGAAAAGAAGAAGGCTCAATATGATTCTCTATCCAAGAACATCATCACCTTTGCCTTTAATATGGATGAATTCTTCAGGGTGTCTTAGTGCAACTCGGCTAAGGAGATGTGAGAAATATTAGAAGTAACTCATGAGGGCACGAATGATGTCAAATGGGCAAGAAAGCATACCCTCATCCAAGAGTATGAACTGTTCAGGATGCAACCAAAAGAGACCATTGCAGATGTGTAAAAATAGTTTACACATATTGTGAATCATCTCACTGAACTTGGTAAGGTCTTTGGTAAAGAAGAATTGAACATCAAGGTTTTGAAGTGCCTTGAGAGAAGCTGGCAACCTAAAGTAACAACAATCTTTGAATCCTGAGATTTATCCAAGCTCTCCATTTTTGCATTGTTTGGGAAGTTCAGGGAACAGAAATTAGAACTCAACAAAATAAAAGAACAAGAAACATTAGAAAGGAAAACCAAAGGTATTTGCATTGAAGTCCAGTGTGTAGAATGATACAAGTGAAAAAGAAGAAAATTATGGACAAGATGAAACCTTGAGTCTTCTCACCAGAAAATTCAACAAATTTCTAAAGAGGAAAAGCAGGGACAGAAATCAACCATGGAAGAGGTATTCTAAACCTAATGAATCAAATTCATCTAATTACACTTGCTTTGGTTGTGGTAAACAAGGTCAGATAAAAGTTGATGGTCCAAACAATCAAAATAAAGACAAACAAGTCACGAAGAAGGGTGAAAGAAGCAAAGGAAAAAGAGCATACATTTCCTGGGAGGAAAATGAAGTATCCTCATCAAGTGGTTCCTCAACTTAGAGTGAAGAAGAAAATTTGTGCTTCATGGTGAACAATGAAAGTTTAAGCTCTGATTCGGTTAGTGATTACTCCATTGATTCAGAGAGCTATGATCAGTTACTATTTGCTTTCAAAGAAACCTATTATGAAGCAAATACATAGCCATTATATGCAATAAACTGAAAATTGCAAATAACATACTTGAACCTAAGGTGAAGTCACTTGAGAAAGAATTTCATAAAGCTAAAACTGAGCTAGTTAGTCTTGAATTGACATGTTTGCATGCATCTTTAAAAACCTGTGAAAACTGTAAAAATCTGAAAAATAAGGTTGAATACTTGCTAAAAACATAAGCCTCAAAATTGGCTTTATCTTCTCCACTAGCCTTGGCATAAACCTGGAGAACGATGTAAACCTTCCTACTAATCGTTGGACCTCTTTCAGGTTATTCGAACTCCTCATGGTTTCCAAGGCTTGACATTTATCTAAGTTTGCTTCAATTCCTCAACAAGTCAGCATGAAGCCCAGAAACTTGTCACCCTCTACACTGAGCACGCATTTCTCTGGATTAAGTCGCATGTAATACCGCCTTAGCTAACCAAAGATCTCGGCCAGGTCGGCAGCATGTTGTTCGGCGCTGTCGGATTTAACAATCATGTCATCGACATAGACCTCCACTATTTTCCCAATCTGTTCCTGGAACATCCAATCCATTAACCTTTGGTAGGTTGCTCCTACATTCTTTTATTCGAAAGGCATAACTTCATAAAAAAAGTTAGCCATTTCGGTTAGGAAAGTTGTCTTCTTCCGATCTGCCAGATTCATATGTATTTCATTGTACCCAAAATACATGTCAAGAAAGCTCAAGACTTTGTGATCGACCGCTCCGTTCACTAGTCGGTCAATACTAGACAATGGGTACGCATATTTAGGGCAAGCCTTGTTAAGATCAGTGTAGTCAGTACACATTCGTCACTTCCCATTGTTCTTCCAGACCAACACTATATTTGTCCACCAAGTAGTGTAATGTATTTCCTGGATAAACCTAACATCTAGGAGCTTGTGTATTCTTGACCTATGATCAACCTCTTCTTTTCTCCCATTCTCCTCTTCTTTTGGGCTATCAGCTTTCCCTCCTTGCAGATTGAGAGCTTGTGAGAGATAATTCTAGGATCTATGTTTGGCATGTCGGCTGCCATCCAAGGAAACAAATCATCATTTTTAGCCAATATGGTGGTGATCATATCCTTCTCCTCTTCCTTCAAGGTTGAAACGAGTCGAATGTCTTGTCTCGGTTGACCCATTTGCCACGAAACAGTCTCTCCCCCCGGCTCTACGCAAGGCTGATCATTCGACCAAGGGTCCAGGTCATTTATGACGGTTAATGAACTTTCGGCCTTCGAGTTGGTGTCGATGGGGGAATTCTCAGACTTGCGACATAACATTCTCTTGCAGTCCTTTGATTTGGATGAAGGGTGACGACCTCCTTGCCTCAACTTCCACTATCGACGGGGAATTCCATGGCAAGGTGAGGAATTGAGACTATGGCTCCTAGCTTGTTGAGGGATGACCTTCCTATAAGGATGTTGTAGGATGTTTTTGCACCCACCAGCAGGTATCTAATCTTAATTTTTTTACAACATTCATTGCCTTTGCCAAACTTAGTATCAAGATCAGTGTACCCTCGAATGTCTACTTTTTCCCTACAAATCCGACTATTTGCTCATTAAATGGCTCCACGACTTCTTGGGAAAAATCCATTTTCTTGAATGTTTTCCAGTAAAGAATTTCGACAAAGCTTCCTTGATCTATCAACGTTTTTATGACCACAAAATTGGCCACTTCGATGGTTACCACCATCGGATCATCGTGCTTCAGATCGATAGTTGTGAAGTCGGCATTAGTGAAGAGGATAGGCGACATACTTCTTCTTCCCCTTCTATGAATGAAGTATACTGAGCTGATAACTTGAATATGTCTCTTCCAAGATGAGGAAGTTGTCTCCCCTCCGACAAAGCCACCTGCAATGGTGTTTATCACACCACGTACAGGTGCAACATCTCGGCGATTTCGTCCTTCTCTTCGCCTCCGACCGTCTTTTCTGCCCCTCTCATCACGATGGTCCCGTGTTCTCCCTTCGTAGGCTCTTGACCTTTTGTGCTCTTGACGACTTTGAAAAAAACGCCGGAGGTGGTTAGCTTGCAACAACCCCTCTTTTTTATCCTTAAGGCCCAACAATCCTTTGTTGTATGGCCATAATTACGGTGATAGCGACAATGTTTCCTCTTATCCACATTTGGCGGAGTGGTCATTCTCTTCGGTGCTGTCATGAGATCGAACTTAAGGGCCTCCTCCAGGATTCTCGACCTGTCCGTAGTTAGAGGAGTGTAGCGAGTGAAACGTGGTGACTTAGGAAAGTCTCTCAGCCTTCCGGATGGCATAGGTCTACCCTTGTCAACCTTCTTCTTGGATTCTTCCAGCGTCCGAGATTTGGCACAAAATTCCCTCAATCTTCCAACTGCATGAACTTGGTTGCCCTATGCCGCATCAGATTCACCTCCGACTGAATGCATAGGCTGTCCGAGAAAGGACCAGGCTTGAGCGCAGTCACCATGTGATGCATGGCTACCTCAGGACTTAGGTTGCGTATATTCAATGCCACCTTGCCAAACCTATCGATGAAAGTTCACAAGGATTCTGTCTTCTCTTGCCGAATGTTCACCAAAGCGATGGATGTGAGGTGGTGTGGACGACTCGTAGTTAACTGAGCTCCAAACTTTACCACCAGTGTATCAAAACAATTAATGGAGCGTGCCATCAGGCGAGTAAACCAACTTAAAGTTGCCCTTTAAGAGAGGTGGGGAATACTCGGCATAACAATGCATCTTCCGTAGTGTACAAACTGACTTGTGTTAGATATGTGTCCACGTGTTCATATGGGTCGGTAGTTCCGTCATACTTGTAAGTGTGGGGTTCTTCCAAGTACTCGACAAGGGCATCTCCATGATAGCTTCCATAAAAGAACTTTGTCGGGTGTTGTTCCCAAGGTGCTTGTTGATACCGACCAAGTATTCTCTTGATAAGAACTCTCATCCTCTTCAGTTCTCAGATGGGTATTTTTAGTTTGGGGACACTCCTCTTTTATAGTCTCTTGGATTGTTGGATCTCTGTTAAGTTTTTGCTTCATCCGAGTATTTTCGCTCTTTAATGCCGCTATCTCTTCTTCATTCTTCCTCTTCATCCCTTGGATCTCTACCTCGTTTTTCTTCTTTAGCATCTTCTTCTCCTTCCTCATTTGCAAAATCAACATCATAGGGTCAGGTTGGCTAGTCTTCCCTCCTTGTGTATTCTTGTCATTGTCTGTCATGTTCCTTGTTGTTACCATGTGGACAATCTGAAGGGTTTCTTCCCAAGTTCACAATGGGCACCAAAATGTTCTTACAAGGTCGGGCTCCTCCTAGAGTGACTCCTTCAGTCTTCGTCTTCCAATCTTCTCGGCCTCAAGGCGCAGTGGTCTCTGATTGGTTCTTCATTTCACCGAGATGGGTGGGGGGAACCTGCAAAGACACTCCGACGATCAAGTTAGTCTGAGTACAAGGTGTAGGTGAGTTGAGAGAGTGAAAAATTACCTTTGACACTGAGTTTTATCTATTATTTATACCTTTTGGATGGGCCTCAACTGTTGTGGGCCTGCTCGTGAGTCCAAAAAAGGGTCCAATCATGACTTACCACTAAACCTAGTTTAATTGCAGTTAATTGTAAGTTTGCGGACTGTGTCTAGATTTAAGAGAATCATTCGACCTTTTTGGGGTCTTCTCGACTGTTCGGTAGTACAATCATATAGAAAAAATAAATCTGAAAGTGAAAATCATGATTTGGAATATGATATTTTATTTATTTTTGAAGTTTTTTTAGTTACAATTTCTTTGAATAAAAGTCATATGAAATCCGACGTGAAAGTTACACTGACATAGGATCCAACAATATTATATAAAGTAATATTATTAAACAAGAAAATTTGTTGAGCATAATTTTTTAAAATTTGCTCTCTTTAAAAATTATACACCATTTTCATTACTATGCCAATGAATGCTTGTAAAACTAACTAAGTAATCATATGTATTAATCATTAATCTCAACAAAAAATATTTCGTTCAAATAACAGTTTGGAGATGTTTATCGATTTGTTTATATAACTCAATAAATTCAAATAAAATTAATTACATTTTTAACTTGCTTAACCCAAAGCCATCAAATTTTACATTGATTATTCAAGTATTAGTTATAAATGTAGTAAGCTTATCTAAAAGTAATAAAAATTAATTCCTTCATATTTTATTTTTCTTTTAAATCTGATACAACCTACACTCCTAAGTTATATTTTTCATACTCAGAACTTTATTCTTACTCAAAAGATATTAGTTCAGTTTTTCTTATATGAATTGATTTAGTTTATATATATTATTATGAAGTGAACTTTAAATTTAATTCAACTCCATAAAATTGACTTATTTCACTTTCACTTGTATATATACTTGAGATCTCTAATTAATATATATATATATAAACAAAATTTATGAGATAAAAATATTTTTAATTAAAATAATAGCATAGAAAAGGTGGAGGTAAGTTTTGTGGCATAAAAAACCCAACCTAACAAAATATTGCAACAAGTACAGAAAGCATTATTATAGCATGAGCGAACTCACTGGGAAGCGCCATCATTAGCATTAATTTTGAATGAATATTTTGATGTAGCTGGAGTTGAAGGAGGGGTCCGGTGAGAACTGAGACTGCAACACCAAAAGGTCCCATCTATCATATGACCCCTTTGTCTTTCCCCTCCATTCTCATCCTTCAAAAACCTGTGCCAAAACCTTTTATTTCAATTCAAAATATACCCTTCTTCATTTATGTATATATGAATGAGTATGATAAGTTTTAATTTTTTTATAAAAATAAATTTGATTTAAATTAATTTTTTAATAAAATATATCATATATCAAATTGATTAATTAGTTAAATTATTTATAATATTTTAAAAGGAAATTATACCATGATAAAAAAATTATTAAGATTAAGGTCAGTCTAGAAGACGAGTCAACGCTTTTATAATTTTTTTTAATATTATGCTATTTAAAAATATAACATTATTATAACTTCATGTAATTAATTACTTTCGAATTTGATATATTTTTATTTTAAAAATTTTACACATCTGAAAAAATTTAAATCAATTCTCGTGTTTAACGAACTAATTCAATTATTTTCTTTGACTTATGGAATATATAAACAATGACACGTTATTTACTATAATTTATTAATGTTGTTTAAGTTAAAACAACTTTTGCGCATATATAAAAATGGGAAAAATACAACAAGTAAAATTCCTCTAAAGTTACATACAATATAATTTAAACATTTATTTAGTAATGTCAAGTGTAGTTATTAAAACTAAGTCACTCAAATTAGAAATATGTAGTTTTAATATTCTAATATAAAATTTATACCTTTAGTTCATGTAATTTGAACAAAGTTTTGTTATTACCCTGCCTCAATTCCAAAATTGATATTCATCACTAACGAATAACTACTCCTTTACACGACAATAGAGTTTGATTTTACGTTTTTATCTTCAAATACCTTAGCACATTTTTTTAATATTCATTCTTGCAGAGCTTTTACAAGTCAAAGAATTTAAATAAGCTTTTTAAAAATTAATAAAACAAAAATAGTAATTTTAAATTTGAAAAACTATAATAAACATATCCTAAATTTGAAATCCCAAAATTTTATTTTAAGCTAACCTTTTAATTTAACCATCCCCGTATCTTTTTTTTTTCTCCTTCCTTTTTTTTTTCTCATTTCTTTGTAACAACTCCCTTGCGCCATACCTTCATAAAGCTCCAACTCACAACAAATCCTTTTTCTTAACTTAACAAAATTACATTTTCACCTTTCATAAATATAATTTTGTTAAAATCCAGGTAAAATATATTTTTTGTGAAACAATATTTCCAAAAAAAGTTTTCTATAATAAATAATAAATAATAAATATATATTCCAAATTTTAGTTCCTAAAAAATTGAAAACTTTCTTGTTACCAAACACTCCTAAGCTAAAACTAGACCTATTATCTAGCTTTAATTGAACCCTAAGAGTTGAATTTTGAGTTTATTACTTTATATAAAATAGTTAGAGTTTAATCTTGAATGCAATTTTTGTATAACGAGTTTTACGTTGTTAAACAAGTGATGATTAAGTCAAAATCATGTTGAATAAAAGATTTGTTGGAAAGCTCAATCAAATTATTAGAATGTCCGATAGAAGGGAATATAAGATCGTCTACTAGAGACTATTTAGTAGTTGTGTGATAGATCGATTGGTGCTGACATTTATTAGGCATAGTTGTCTTAATAGTTTAGTTATTCCCTTAGTTTAGGTTCTATATATACCGTTATGTGTATAGTCACAATCTTGCATTGGACTATGTGTATAGAACATTCTAGTGTTAATGAAAGTGCTTTCTTTTGATATTGTTCTAGTGTTTTTTATCGTCTATGGGAACTAAAAAGAGAAAGTCAAGAAGCTGAAGACATGAACACAAACTTTGACAACAAGAAGTTTTAAGGAGCACAAATTTAGATTGTGGAGAATTAAGATGTAGGTAATCTTGATATAACAAGGTTGTGTTCATGCTCTGGAGGGTGAGGCTAACATGGCAATGCCCATGTCTAAAAATGATAAGATTGACATGATCAATAATGTTAGGAGTTCCATAATTGTGTGTCTTAGTGATACGACATTGAGGGTAGTCATTCAGGAGAAAATACTACATTGATGTGGGTGAAACTTGAGTCAATTGTATATGATTAAGTGTGGGAAACATACTATGTTTGAAGCAACTACTATACTAATTTAGGATGACTGAGTCAAGAACAATGGTGGAACAACTAAGAAATTTCAATAAGATTATGGATGCCATGGAGAAAACTGATGTAAAACTTGAGGATGAGGATAAGAATTTAGTTATCTTAACACGTTGCCTAACACATATGAACATTTTAAAGACGTTTGCTATTTGGGAAGGAGCAAAACATTACTCTTGAGGAGGTGCAAACCTCAATAAGGATTAAGGAGCATAAAAAGTTTCAAGAACTCCTGATTATACATTCTTAATATCCCATTTAAGATGAAGAACTCACTGGGTATGTTTAACATTGTGCAAAATTACAAACGTTATTAATCCACAAAGAATATTATAATATCACTTTATGATTGAAGTAATTGTTGAAGCAATTTTTGTAGTCTTCATGTTCATATTGTCTCCTTTATATAAGCTTGGAAAATGATCGTTGCAGCTTTAGTTTAGCCAACACTTGATCTCTGTTGATTTTCAACGAGAGTCTTCATCTTTCTTTGCTTAGATGCTTGATAAGGAAAATTTCTAATTTGAGACTTCAAAGTGCTTTAATTGCTATTCTGTTTATAGAAACAATATGAACAAGACATGCATATATCATAATTAATCATAAATGCTTAGATTAACTTGTTTTCTTAAGTGGGTGATTATATGATCGTTTATAATAAAACAATTTCAATCATGCATATTATAGTTATCGAGAGTAATGTTTCTAACACTAAATTTTTATCTAGAAAGTATTTTATATTTATGAGTTGTTTATATCTTAAGTTCAAGCGAAAAACTCGTATGGTTTATTAGACCGTCTATCGTGAGACGTGTTGTACTCATTGGCTAGTCTAAAGTATCTTTCAACTATCACACAACACATGTTAGAATGTTTAGATAATTCAATCTCATTCAAATAGATAAGACACTTAAAGTGTTTGTTATCATCAAAATTCATAGATGATCTACTGGTATTGGACCGTCTAGTGGGGGTTAGAACGTGTAGGATCTCAATAATCTCCCCATTTTTTATGATGACAAAAGCAATAAGTGCATAAAAAACAACATTTATAAGAGATATAAGTTAGAGATAAGCATAACGAAGCATTGAATGCATAAATGTTTTGTGTATTGGTTAAGCATAAGAACATAGCTATATAGATGATCGAATGAACAAAAAGACAATGCACACTTGAAGTATTGAAAACTTTGAAAACATATTTCTCCCTTTTTTTACATCAACAAAATGGATTTATAGAAATAGAACATCACTATTGAAAATGGTGGCTAATTATCATTGCAAGGAGGGGTTGAAGGTATGCTTAGCTGATTACGAACCTGAACGAACCTGAACAGAAAGAACTTTGAATATATGGAACAAACCTATTTGATATATGCTCAATCCTTTGATATTGGCTTTCTTCAATGCCTTTAATTATTCTGTTGCAACTTATCTCTCTTATCTAAAAGTGTCTTAAATTAGACACTGTTAAGCATAAAAACTGGTCTTTGAGATATAGGCACAACATGTAAAACTTCTAAACTCGTCACAAAATATTGTTGGACATTTGGAACAAGAATCAACCTCTATTCCTATGTAGCCACTTCAGCATGTTGATATACTAACTTTTCAGCCTCTTCCTTTAAGGCTTCTTCTTCAACCACCTTTTTCTCATGCTATAGTCTCTAGCTTTAGAGTGCCACTCTAGCATATATACAACATTCTCCTTGAGCATCTCATTCCTTATATGCCTTAAGGAAATAACTTCTCCAACATCTGCGTCTAGGAAATTCTTAATCTCAACAAAAGACCATTTGGTGAAATCATAGTGACTAACAACTCCTCTTTGTATAGACTAGACCATCTTCTAAAAAGCAAACCCAGGCTCTTGCATGAAAAACATTGTGTTTTCATTTGGTAAGAACTTGTAGGGGTTCGAGAAAGGTTAAACTGTTTAAGAAGCACCTTTCTCTCTGAATATGAGGAACTTCATTATTGCAGACATAAGAAGTCGATGTTATCTTAGAATTCCTCATCAAATTTTCTTTTCATATGCAACAAAAAATTCCTCTTGGGTTTTATCAAACCCTTTCTTATGAAACACATAACTATGATCCTAGTAGACAAAATTGGAGGAAGAAGCTTGAACATTTCTTGGAGTAGATGGTCTGACTTCCTTTAAATTTTTGAAGTTGAGCGCTAGTCACTTGGGGAAGACTGTATCTAGGAAACATATATAGGCCATCTAAGGGACCACCCTCATAAAGAAGAAAGCAACAATCGTCCAATCCCTAGCAAATATTGGGAAAAGATGTTTCCAATTCTTTCTGATTATGTCCTTCTAAATCACATAAAAGCTTGGAATAGATGGTGCAAGAACAATAATTTTTTGCAACATGGACCGAAACTTCACATAATCAAGTCATGTTTCTTCCTTAGTCAGCCTTAGTTTAGCAGGGTGAGGAAGAAAGGGTCCAGGGAGTCTAACAAGGTTGGGATAGAAAGGTTTATGCCATGTGGGTGCTTTTTCTATGACAATAGATCCTTTAGATAGGCTAAGGTATTCTTGTGAGGGTTGGAAGGCTGAGGATGATAGGGTGGGCTTCTAGGAATCATTGGTGATGGTGATGTATGAGGAGTATGTGTGGGAGGCTAATTTGTAGGTTTTAGACGATGATTGATGAGTTTCTCTTATACCAAATATTGGAACAATGGACTTTAGAAGGGGGGTTGAATAAAGCCTAGACTCTTCCTTTAGAGAACAAGACTAAATCGTCTAGTAAACAAGAAGAATAAACAACACAACATATTTTATACTGGTTCAGTCAAACTCACAAGTTACATCGAATTCTCCCTTAAGAAGATTGCTTAAGAGGTTCCACTAACAAACAATTGAATGCAATCTTAGTCCACTAACCACTTCTGATTTCAAATGAGTACAAAACCATTCCTAGTTCTCACTAGTAGACAACACACTCCCACTTATACCTTCTTAAGCTCTCCCTGAGATTAAGAACTCTCTAAAGAAAATAACACTCTTAGAGAGAGTACAATTCAAGATCACTAGGTATACTCCACAACATGAAGAATTACAAAGGCTATTGCTCACACCTAGAAAGAAAAAGAATATTACAAGATCACTTTATGATTGAAAGGATTGCTGAAACAATTGTTGTATTCTTCATCTTCATCTTGACTCCTTTATATAAGCTTGGAAAATGATCATTGCAACTTTAATTTAGCTAACCCTTGATCTTTATTGATCTTTATCGACAATCTTCATCTTTCTTTGCTTAGACACTTAATAAGGAAAATTATAATCCAAGTCTTCAAAGTGTTTCTACCTCTATTATATTTATAGAAGCAATTTAAACAAGATATGCATATATTACGTTTATTCATAAAAACTTATACCGACTTGTTTCCTTAAGTAGTTAATTATAAGACCATTTGTAATTCAATCAAAGATATTATAGTCTTTGAGGGTAATGTTTCTAATGCTTATTTTTTTTTTCTAGAAAGTATTTGATTGTTAAAACTTATTTATATCTTAAATTCAAGCTAAAAACACCATATGGTCTATTAGACTGTCTATTGCAAGACATATTGTACTCACTGGATGGTGTATCGTTCAGTTGCTAGAAAATACATGTTAGAATGTTAAGATATAATTTAATCTCATTCAAATATATAAGACACTTAGAGTGTTTATTATTATCAAAACTTATAGATGGTATATTGGCACTTGATCATCTAGGGTCTCAATAATAAGCATGTGTCCAACAAAACCTTTGAGTATGCTCATGCAGATTTGTGCGGTCAAACTCGAGCTCAAACTCAGGGGGTGGAGAGTCTTAATTCCTCACTATCATAAAAAATTGCTTAAGGAGAGTTTGGATCTATATCTTGAAAAAGTAGGACTAAGACTTTTCTGAGGTTTAAGGAGTGACACACTATGGTGAGTAATCTGCATGGGACCAAACTGAAAGTGCTCATAATAGACAATGGAATGGAGTTTGTATGAGGGGATTTCAATGAGTTTTGTATAGTAGAAGGTATAAAGAGACATAAAAGGTTGCAAGTACACCACAACAAAATGGGTTGGTTACGAAGATGAACAAAACTATTTTGGAGAGGGTGAGATGTATACTACTAAGAAATAGATTGCCTAAGATTTTTTTAGGAGATTTTGCAAACACTACTATCTACCTAATAAAAAAGAATCCATCATCAACTCTAAATTGCAACTTTTATATAAGTATGGAGTGGAAGGTTAACAAATTATATGAATTTGAGGGTGTTGGCACCTTGACAATTGCACATGTCAAGAAGGACAAATTTGAAGCACAAGCTGAGAGGTGTATCTTCACTGGATACATAGAAGGTGTGAAGGGGTATAAGTTATGGAGTTTGGAGCCAAGAGGTTAATGATTTGTTAGTGGGGACGTCACATTTGATGGGACTCAAATGACTATGATATGCAGAGATCTATAGAAAGGGAAGGAAAAAGTCAACATTGAGGTGAAACCTTCTAATGATGGATCAAATCATATGGAGGTGTCAGATGATGAGGTATCAGACCAATCTTCTAACTCTTACTCAATAAGACCCATACATGTATAAGTTAACTTCGACTATCAGCTTACACGTGATAGGGTAATGGAGGACCATCCTAACATATTCAATCACCACAACTCAGGCTAAGAGCAAAAAAATATTATGAAGCTCTACAAAAGATATTCTATCTCTTAATCTTGCGTAAGTTTGTAAAAATTATAATAGTTTTAATTCTAGGCCTGGTATCTTGGCCATATCTAGAGTAGAATAAAATTAAGTTAGAAAAGATATGAGGTAGTTTTAGAAACCCTCAGTTGAGGATTCAAGCAAGGGATTTCTATAAGCACTACACGACTTATTTGGGGTTTGCTAAGCCTAACCTTAACTTGCCATGCAAGTTAGGGTGTAGTAGCTTGCACCACACGACACATACCTCTTATTGAACCTATAAATAGGACATTGCACTCATTGTACACTCATATTTTGGATTTGAGATAAAAGAAACTATGTTGAATCAATTTTCCTTCTTCTTTAGTCTCAATCTTCTCTTTGCTCAAGTTCCTAGAGAACTAGGCTTAAAACCCCACAAGAGGTTGGCTCAACCTCTTCTTGCATCCTTGAATCTCTTCCATATCCAGGCACATCAATTGGTTCATTCCATTCTATAATTCTTCTGCTAGAAAACTTCATTCATTTCACATCAATCCACATTGGAAGCTCATGCAACCAAAGTTGGATTGCATTAAGTGGTTTAGGGCATAACTCATGGTCTAACTAGGTTTCCTTAGCTTCTTCTTTCATTTTCATTGTCTAAAATTTCAATTATGTGTTTTTCTTCATTGCTTTTCATGTTATCTTTCATTTTCATTGACTAGTTTTCAATTTGAAGCATTTTAATCGGTTCAAAATCTTCATTTCTTCTGGAACCGTCCAAAACCGCAAATATTTAGTAAGATTTGCATGCACCGTGTTCTTATAATTTTTTGGGTCTTTTAATCGGTTTTAATCGATCAAATATGCTTAAAATAAGTTGATTTTGGTTTCTTAATCCGTTCATGTCATGTTCAATGTCATGTTTCTCCAATTTTGTCAACAATTCATGTGATTAGCTTAGTTTACAATTGATCAATTGCTGCACAAGACTAGCAAGTTGTTTGATAAAACGCTTGTGTGATTTTTTTTTGTATAAGCTATTGCGTGCCTTTTTTGGATTTTACATTGAGTCCATATTATTCTTATTTCATAACAAGTTTCATATTACAACTGTTCTCGCATGCTGACCTCACTCGGACTCGAAAGTGAGCTCTAGACTGAAGCGAATTCGCTGGAGTGTTGAACCGAGTTGAAGACGCTTCGTGACGAAGGGGACTCCACCTATTGATCACACTCCGACGATCAAGTCAGTGAGAGCATTCAAACTATAAATTTGTATCAGTATAGGGTTCAAAAAAACTTACCTTTACTTAGAGTCTTAAACCCCTTTTATAGACATTCCTTCAATGATTTTCATCAGTCATAGTATTATTTCAACAACAAGAATATAATAACAATATAATTTCAACAGTAAGTACATTCTGTTAATGTTTACCTTTTATTTTTGGGTACAATGCCACATCATCCCTAACAACTTTTATTTGCATTTAAAATATATATACACTTTAACTAATTCAGTTACTCCTTCTGTTGTTTTTACTTTAATTTTATTTTCCATATAGACTACCAAACATCTAGGCTAACCTCGTAATGTGTCATTGAGCCCATATCTGCAAATTGGTAAAAGTGCCCCAGAGTATTACATCCGCTGAGCTCCCTTGATCAATTAGGACTCTGTGCACCTTCCGTCCTACAGTGATAACAGATATCACCACTGGATCGTCCTCATGGGGAAACACATCCTCCACATCGACCTTTGTGAAACAAAGGGAAAGCTCGGTAGATTGGTCGGGCTCTCTTGCATCTAGAGACATTACCGCTCGGGCATAACGTTTGTGCTTAGAGGATGAGTTGCCCCCTCCAGAGAACCCTTTGTGATTTTGCTTCAAGGATGTGATTTCCGCCTTCGACCCCTCTTGGCCAACCTCGAGATATTATGTCAAGTGGCCCTCTTTGACTAAATTTTCCAGTTGGTGACTTAGGGCAATGCATTGCTCGATTCCATGCCAATAAGCTCGGTGAAAATCACACCAAATATCCCTTCGTGACTCCAAAAACCAGTCTATCTCTTGGGGAAACTTCAATTTGTATGACACCCTGGGCATGCCTATGAGTTCCTTGCAAGATACCCAAAATCTAGGTCTGATTGTTGTCTCTTCCCTGGCCTTTGCCTTAGGTTCGTTCTTCTTGGAGACATAAGGGACGTGCCTCTGGTATGCTTTTTTCTCGGTTGATACTATACTGCTTCTAACATAACGATCTTGGTTGTTCTCCTTGTACCTAGGTTGTTTCAAACGTGAGCTACCGTTTTTCCTGAGCACGGTCTCCTCGACCTCGATATTGGTTGTAGCTCGTTGACGCACGTCAGATAATGTCTCCGTCGGACTCTTGATCAAGGAATCACTGAACCGGCTGGTTGTCATCCCTTGTACAAAAGCAATGACTATTGAGAATGCACAGTATCTATTCTAATATTCTTTAAGAGACTCCCCTTCTCTCAGTTTGACAATGAAAATATCATACAATCTTGGGGGAGGGGGTGACCTTATTAGCCGAGAACTATTCCTTAAACATTCTAGAGAATTGAGGGAAGGAGGTAATCTTTCCATCCAGGATTCTGCTAAATCATTGCAAAGTTGTTTATATGAATGTACCCATGAGCATCTTACATCGGATTGCATTCGACCCTCCAGAAATGATCATTTGAGTCAGGAACGCCTTTAGATGACTTTCAGGGTCCTCTAACCCAGAGAAAAGGTCAATCTTTGGTGTGATATAATGGGGTGGCACATGCTCTTCCATAATTTGCTGCGAGAATGGCTTGGGGTCATCCCTTGATGACAAGTCTGGGGAACATTCCCGGGTGGGAGGTCGACCCTATTGGTGCAAGTTCTTCTGGAGCTCCTCGTTGGTTTTGCGCAAGTCCTCATTGGCTTGTGCATGTTCATTCATAGCTATTCGGGAGGCCTCGATCTTTGCTGTTCCCGCCGGTTAACCAGGGTCGTCTTTGTGCGTGGCTTGTCCTCGCGAGCTAGGGCACCTTCGTTCTGCTCCATCTGTGAGTACCTGCAAAGAAGTGGACAAAGGGGCGCCCTCGCGGCCGTTTGCACTCCGACGATCAAGTCAGCTAGCGAGAAACATCAAAGTGACACACCTCCGTATCGGAGCATCGTAAATGAATCCTCTGAAGGTGGTCTAATAACTGAATACTGAATACTGCCCTAATTGCTTGTGCGTACAGTGGGTGCGCGAGCAAAACAACTAGGGTTTGTGTGTGTAAAACTTAGTCTCCCCCGTCTCAAACGTCTAAAGCCTCTTTTAAACGTCTAAAGCATTTAAGACGTCTTAAAGCGCATTTAAAGCGTATAAAAACGTTCAACGCGTTTAAAACGTTTAAAGCATTTAAAGTGCTCTAAAGCGTTTGAAACGTAAACTGAAATCAATGCGTACCTTAGCGAATTTTCAGGGAAACATTGATGTTCCAATGATTACTGCCACGTGGTTTTCTAACTTGATCGCTATTCTCTGTGGAGAGCCTTTCAGCGTCGTAACCCAACTTAGGGATAATCCATCGTGTAAGTCCTCCTTTCTCGAAGTGCATCTGGCGCAAGGGGGTGACTTCCTGGGTGCTAACTCATGCGCCCCAACCTCTAGTCACTCGCCCTGGGAGTGTATCTACCTTTCTCTCGTACCATGCACGTGGTTCTTCCCTGGGTGTGGCCCTCTCATGGGTCGTATCTGTCCTAGGGTCTCCCAGCGGTGGTGTGGGTACTTCACGAGTCAGGTTACCCCCTACTGGTAGAACTATGGCCTTGAAGCCACCTTTCGCTTCTCTTTATTATTGTCTTGAGGTATTGAGGCCTCTCGCGGTGCGGCCCCCTCCACGATCTTTCCTACCCATGGGTATCGGGGGGTGGCACCGTCGACGCCTTAACCTGGCGACGCCTCATCCAGGCGACGCCTCATCCTGGCGGCACCTACACCTGAAGACGCCTCATCCTGACGACACCTACTCTTGGCGACGCCTCGTCTTGGCGACACCTATACTTGGCAACGCCTCATCCTGGCGACGCCTTAAGCGGTCAACCTGTTGACTTTCTCCCCTTGGCCCCCCTTGAGAGGTCCCACCATATGTTGACTTTGACTTTGACTTTGGTCAACGCCCGGGGACGGGACAGTACATCTGCCATGAGGCGAGTCTGGCTTAAACGCGTTTCCTCTCGAAGGCTTTCTTGGCCGGCTTGGGTTTCTGCTCGTAGTCATTCTTTCTCGGCCTTGGCTTCCTTTAGAGTTCGCTCTTGCTCGCATTGGTATTCTTCGTTTAACTCCTGGAGAGCCCTCATGGCCTTCATAATTTGTTGCAAGGCGGAGGCTTCTCTTCCTTCAAATCCCAGTGATCATTTTCTTGTGTTTATCATCACGTCATAAGGCTCAGTCGTAGATGTGGATGGGATCAGGTTTTATCGGGCCCCACAGTGGGTGCCAAATGTTCTCGCCTGCTGACCTCGGTCGGACTCGAAAGTGAGCTCTAGACTGAAACAACTTTGTTGGGGTGTTGAACCGATTTGAAGACGCTTCGTGACGAAGGGGACTCCACCTATTGATCACACTCCGACGATCAAGTCAGTGAGAGCATTCAAACTATAAATTTGTATCAGTATAGAGTTTAGAAAAACTTACCTTTACTCAGGGTCTTGAACCCCTTTTATAGACATTCCTTCAACTATTAACCTGTACTTTTTATTTTCGGGTACAATGTCACATCATCCCTAACAACTTTTATTTGCATTTAAAATATATATACACTTTAACTAATTCTGTTACTCCTTCTTTTGTTACTTTAATTTTCTTTTCAATATAGACTACCAAACATCTAGCCCGACCTCGTAATGTGTCATTGGGCCCATACCTGTCCCAAACCGAGTTGGGTATTTCTCACATAATTTGTCTAACCGAACTTACTACACTTGAGTGTTTGGACTGAGGATCCGAGCACGTCCGACCAGTACAACAACAATTCTATTATGTCTTGTAGTTTTATTCTATTTCATTGAATTCCTTTAGGTTTCAATTCCTGACACTGAGGCTAATAGTTGCAGTGGTTTGATAAAATTGTTACGAGCTAAGTACTTGTCCAAATTTCTTGAAATTTAATACTTGAGAACTTAAATATGTTAGGAATTTTGT
This sequence comes from Phaseolus vulgaris, assembly GCF_000499845.2. Taxonomy (NCBI): domain Eukaryota; kingdom Viridiplantae; phylum Streptophyta; class Magnoliopsida; order Fabales; family Fabaceae; genus Phaseolus; species Phaseolus vulgaris. Next base: position 11,492,896 of record NC_023756.2, read on the forward strand.
GTAAAAAAATGCGATTCCAAAAATGAAGTAAAAAAAAAAAAAAAAAAGATACAAAAGCCTGGACGTTGAGGACTGAAACAACTTGAACAAAACCTTGTAATTCTTCTTGGGTTTTGAATTACTTGAAATGAGCTCAGTGCACATTTTGAGCTAATTTGTTGTGATTGAATTACCTATTGTGTTATGACTTTGTGGTTAAATTTTGGGAGCAAAAATCGATCTAGAAAAATTTACATAATTTTTGGAAGTATACCTGCCAGAGCTTAGTCAAGTGCTTAAAAGTTGTGAACAAAGCTCCGTGAATGCTCTCTGTCTTTGATTTGTTATCATTGACTATTTTTGCTTCAATTTTTTTCGCGTTAGTTAAAAAATTGTGTTGGCCTGTTGAGATAAAAATGTGGTGTCCTAGGCTAGAAAAATTTAGAAAATTTTTGGAATAGCCACTGCCAGAGCAATTCTAGTAATTTGTTTTGGTTTTCTTCATCTAATCTAGAGTTATTGATAGGATTTCCATTTGATGTGCTTCCTTTTGTTCTAAATCTTATTTGTTTCTTGTTCAATTTCTTGTATACTGTTTGCATTTTTGCAATTACACTTCCATTTGGGTATTACCATTTCCAAATTAGCTTTTCTTACATTTCTTTCTTGACCTCTTGGAATGCACCGTGAGATGTAGAGATCTTGAAGAGCAAAGACCTACTACTTGTGGTGCCACAAGCTGAATTTTATTTGTAACCTACACAAACGTTTGGATAAGATGACTTTATCAACTATGGATTGATAACAATTGAAGAAATAGAAGTTTCAAAGCCTATAAGCTTCTAAGAGGCCATAGAATGCGAACAAGGTCAATAGTGGTAGGTTGCTATAATGAAGGAGCTCAAATAAAAAATAAGCTTAGAGTTTGAAATGAAGGATCTTGGTCCCACAAGGTGAGGTGAATATACATATAAAATGATTAAATGGTTGGGATACTGCATGTACCTCAGCAGGGATCAATATAATCTTGTATAGGGTCTACCTAGACAGAGTATATTGCACGCACAGAAGGGGTAAAGGAGGCTCTATGGTTGAAATGAGTGATTGGAGAGTTGGCTATTGTACAAAATTGTGTGACTATTCATTGTGATAGTCAAAGTTCCATACACCTAGTTGGTAATTAGATCTACCACAAAAGACCAAACACATAAATTTTATACTGCACTTCATGATAGACGTTATTAAGTATGAAAATGTCTGAATTGAGAAGATAACTTCAAAGAAGAATCCTGCATATGTGTTTAAAATATCCTTGTCAAGATCAAAGTCAAATAATGTTTTGAGCGGATTAATTTTTTGTTTGAGAGGAAAGAACATGATGCTAAAAGCTATTTCATGATTTTGAGTCAAGTTGAAGTCGTGTGACGATTTACTCTAAATCATGTTCAGTAGACAATCGATTGGAGAACTCAATTAGATGATTAGATCGCCTAATGAAAAGAAACAAAAATAGTCTAATAAAGATAGTCTAGTAATGATGTGGTAGATCGTAAAGTATAAATATTTATTAAACTTAAATGTCTAAATTGTTTTCATTTATCCTCTAATCTACGTTCTATATATAGATCATTATGTGTATACGATACACAATATTATTGTGTTAGAATCTATGTAAAAATTTCTCATAATATTAAAAGTGTTTTTTTATTGTATTTTGTTGTTTATTATTATTGTGAAACAAAAAAAAAAATACAAAAAGGTAACATCTTATGCAATAATTATTAAAAGATAAAAGATTAGGAATTTTATTGATAAGAGAATTCTTAACAAGGCTAAGAAACTTTTACATAGCATAAGATAGTTTTAAATACAAAACTTATAAAATATGTATACTTGTGTATGCATTCCAAGAATGATACTGTAATGAATATAAAAAAGAAGAAGAGATAATATCATAATATATAATAAAGTATATTAGATACTAAAGATTTTTTTTTTGTGAAAAATTACTAATGTTTTGATATTTCATTTTTCAATTTTACGTTTTCATATTATATTAGTCTAGGTGTCACAATTAAACCATTTTAATATTTAAATTTTAATTACATAATTAAGTTTATAAATGTAGAATTTTAATTTTCATGTTTGAATTAAGTGAACTAGATATTCTGGTGTTTTAGTTCCTTAAGCATATTACAACATTATCATACTTCAATTAATAAAAAATATTTAAAAACCTCTGCTATTATAATTTTGAAATTTCAAATACTAAATTTTATATTTAAAATAATAATATTTTTAAATAGTTATATATAGAGAACTACTTGATCAATTAAAACTTACGATAATAAGACCTGTTAATTATAATATATAAGTAGTACATATTTACATTTATTAAGATGTAATTTATTGAGAAATTTATGAAAATAGTGCCATCTTTTTTAATTCTACTTTACTGATGCGTAAATTTTAAAAAATTATTTATACTTATAAAGTATAACTTCACAATAAATAAGTCATCATAATATATAAAATATTTTCTGCACAATTTAATTCATGTCGAACTTTCTCATCTTTTACATCTTCTGGTTCACAGGTAAAACAAGAACATTACTAATCAATTAGAACACAACCATTAAGTAAAATAGTAATTTAAAAGTTTTTTTAACACAAAAGAATTAAATTTTATTAATAAATCAACCTATACTAATCATATTTCAAAACTACATTCACACAAAACAAAATCTCCCTTTAATAGTTACTGACTCAAGTGTTTATTTATCTCAAAATCACAACCATCAAACATCACTTTACATATCTCATAGTCAATCACACTCAAATCTTATTAATTCTTAATAAAAAAACACTTGATGAATTTCAAAACATATACAAATGTGTCGAATTGAGACTCTAAAGGTTTTGCACCTATCACACTATTTGACACTCGACAAAGATAAATAACACTATGTACTTATGTGACAAGTTAAATTTCTATGAATTATAAAAGCTAGTTCCCTTTTAAATAGAAAGTTGACTAATAGTAATCTCTAATAGTAATTTCTAGTAAAAAGTATAGTCTAGATAATCCCTTTACATACATCAAGGATTCAATGCATTTTATTACTACACAATATATCATGTTACTTATTTGGTAAACACTATATCTACATCACACCATCAATCTCCACTAAAAAAAAAGACCATTTAGTGATTGGTTTTAGCAATTGAAATAAGTTGGTAGCAAGTTATGACTGAAATAGTGATTGATTGACATCTGTCACAAATCTATGACTATAACAATGATAAAATAGTTTGTTAGTGGTATTTGTTTGTCTAGTGACTGAAATAGCAACTGAAAGTGATGGTAGCTAAATTTTAGTTGCTAAATTGGTAGTTGTATTTGTTTGTCTAATGACATTAATAGCAACCAAAAGTGATGGTAGTTAAATTTTAGTCGCTAAATTGGTAGTTGTATAAAGTAAAATAAAAATGATATTATCAACGATTCAAATAACAACAACAAAGTAATTTATTTTAGAGACCGATTTTGATCGTGATTTTTTTTCAACCAAATTAAAGACTGGATTAAAGAATTTGTTTGTAGCAACCGTAATAAGTAAGTCACAAATTGTGACTGAAATGCGACTAATATCATTTATCGTAAAAAATTTGTAACCGAAACAATAATAAAATAATTTATTAGTGGTTTTAGTTTGTAGTGAAAAAAAAATGCTAGTTGTTAAAGTTTAGTTGCTAAATCAATTGTATAAAGTAAAATAAAAGTAATGTTGCTAGCGACTGAAATAAACACCGAAAAGTAATTATGACAATAATTATAGTTTTTCATTATTATTATAGTTATTACTCTAATTAAAATTATAAAAATAATAATTATTACTATAATTAATATTATAACGATTTTTATTATGATTATTATAGCTACTTATTAGATAATTAATTATAATAATGATAAAATTATAATAATAAAAATAATTATTAAAAGGGTACAGCTCTTTGGTCTACATATTTTTTTTTTCAATTTTACTCTTTTAACTACATTTCAATTTTGGCTATCACCTAATGTTTGGTTGTTATATCGGTTGTAACATTCCTAAAAGTATCACAACTAAAGAAAATTATAACATACATACAATATCTAATTGACATATAAAGTATGCAAATATATATATATATATATCAATATTTCATACAGTATCTCAAAATATATCACTCCTTATAGGAATTTTAATATTTACATAATATTTAAAACAAAACATTTCAAAAGAAAATAAACATGTTCATCTGCTAATTGTGGAGCTCTCTCACATGCAGCCTCATCTGCTCCCGTGTAAATACATGATCATCATAGATAAAGAAAACAAAACACAACAACCAATAGGGTAAGCTAGCTATAAAAAAAGTTCTATATAATTCCAATTTAACAAACATAAAGTCATCAAATCTCATAATTTGCACAACATAATCAAATGTCTATCAACATTCATCATTCACATTACTCATGTCAGATTTTTACTAACCCATATACTCAAACACTTGACTCTAGAAGACTCGTGTATTGAAATTAGCATCTAGAGACCTATACCTGTCATACTACTAATTGTGAATCCACATAGACATGTGCATAATCATCTCAATATCTCATAATCTCATATGACATGGTAAATCCACATGATCTGCTTTGATTAGTTCTTTCAAACCTCATTCTCAGTCAAATGAACCTTCTTTGACTCTCACCAACTAAATAACTTCATTTGTGTGATTTCATTATATCAATAGATTCAGATTCCTCTCATTCATATGATACTCACAAATCAATACACCCTAATAACAATCTCAACACGATATTTCCTTTCCTGAAAATATTATGCCTTGATCACACTTTCACCTTATTGCATACTTCATTTAACACATCAATACACCATTCAATCACATCACATTTTAAACTTTCTAAACAATTCAGATAGATCATAAAATTCACTTAAGCACATAATCAAGTTCCTTTAATCATATTTTTAAATAAATTTAAAATTTGCACTTAAAATAATAAACAATAATAAACTAGACTCTCATAAGCAAAAAAAAAAGACTTTAAGTTTTTTTTTTCTTTTTTTAACTTGCTTGAGCAAGAATGGGTCTCGCCTAAGCGAATATCCCAATTATTTAAATTCAGAGTCAAACAAAAACAAACTCAATAACTCATTCACTTTAAGATTAACTTACACTATATCAACTATACAAATCAACCATTTTTACAAATTAAAAAAAAAACATCTACCATAAATCATCCATATCAAAATCAACTTATTCAAAATTTCATTCAAACAATACCCTACATTAATCATAAACAATCAATCCTACAAACAAAATTTATAATTGTGACCACGTGACCTCCACACTCAAATCTTCTAACCTAGGGTTTTATTTGAAATTAAAACAAGTTTCCCTTACCTGAACTTGAGCAATGCTAACCAAGAGCTTCAAATCCTAAAATTGTTCAAGGGTAGCTTAACCTGCATCACAGAGTCTTGATAGTTGTCGTTTTGCTATCAAATTAATATGATTCTAGCATAGATTTGTCTAACAATAGAGAAATGATAGTATAATTGTGGTTAAATGACCCCAAGTCGTGATGTGAATGTAACTACAAGAATACATGATTCTTTGACATTCTTAGGAGCAACTTGAGCTGGTCATAAATGGCACCTTAGTTTAGAATTGGATCAATGTTCTAATTCAAGAACTCACCAAGACTTAGCACCAACCAAGACTCATATGGAAGTCCATATATTGTCAAATGGAATCAAAACACAAGAAATGAAGAACAAGAATTGCAAGCTGGACAAAATTGAAATAAAAAACTACTGCACCGAACAGAAACTAGAAGCAAAGCTGGAAAACAGAAATTCAAACGGTAGAAATGAAAAGAAACAACAAACAAAGCTAATCTACCGAATGGAATTGAAAGAACATGAAGGAAGAACACTTATAGAAGGAGTTTGCTGGATTTTGAGAATTGGAAGAACACTTCACGCCACTTGGTTCCTTGGTCCAAGATAAGTGATGGAGTGCCGCCACTTGAAGCTCACCATAGCTCACAAGATAAGGCAAAGGAAGAAGAAGACTCAAGACTCACAATTTCTCTCCAAATTTGAGTATAGTCTCTCTACTATAAAATTCCAATCTGAAAAATACAAAGAGAAGCACCTTATTTATAGCCTATGAGGTGCTGAAAATGCAAGCTAAATGACACACAAATGCAATGAAATTCGGCGCCAATCTAGACAATGAAGGAAGTGTGACTTTCCTTCCTAGTTTGGCACCTCCTAATCTCCTATCTACACTCCCCCCTAGACTCCCTTACTACTTACACCTTTTTATTACATCCACACCCCTATTCTACAAAAGAAATAAGAAGAGCCATCTTATTGTACTCTTGTCCCAATGCTCTTGCCATGCTCCTAGTAATTCGTTGGGCTTGGGCCCCTTGTTGGTCTTGGACCCCTTGATTGGCTTGAGCCCCTTTTTGGGCTTGGGCTTCATGGGCTTGAGCATCCTCTACTTGGTTTCCATCAAGTCGTCTCTCAACGAATCCAATAGTAAAATCAGTAAATCAGTGTTTAGAATATATCTGGAAGCAATAAAATTTAATAATAACAATAATAATAAAAAGGGGGTTAAGATAGTTATGCAGAAAATATAAAAAAGATTAAAACAACATATCAGATCTTGTTTCATGTTTTGATCCAAAAGAAACTACTTAGGTTAAAAATACAAAATTAACATAAAAATGAAACTTTTAGAGAGATGATGGTTTTTTTAAAATGAAACTTGGATAACTGAATTTTCTATTTATATACTATTTTCATTTTAATAGTAAAACATTCAAGTATCACTTAAAATATACCACTTATACTCTAAGGTTATTTTTTAAATTCTTACATCGCTAGTAAATAAACTTAATGACCAATTGTTGTCACTAAAAACCATGTTTTTTTGTTGCGCTCTTCCACATCAATTGGAATTTCACATCATTAGTGAATTCTCACAAAGTTTCCATTTTCAAGCACTAAAGAGTAACATACAAAATGTAACCATAATTCCATTAGGTTAATTAAACTATGAATATCAAAGATATTTAAATAAGAAAATACTATTCAACATATTATGATTTTTTACTTTATTATACTGCAACAAAATTATAAAATAAGTCATATCAAGTTTCTCTCATTCAATAATGTTCAAATATAACTCTAAAAAAATGACAATTTGTACTTTTCTCCCTAAAAAGTTATAAGTAGAGTTATAAACTTTTTTTTTAAATTTAAAGCCATCGTAAAACTAAAATTTAAGACCACAAATTTCATGAGACCACTAATCCTAATTCATAAAACATTGATATGCTTAATAACTATTAAGTTGTTAAGGGAGTTTAACAAAAAAAATTCTTCACTTGCTATTAGGTCTAAATCTACTAAGTGGAACTTTTTAATTTATTGAGCAAATTTCTTTCAATAAAACTAACTTTATATTTTTCTTAAATCCATTAGGCGGTTGGGGGATCCATTGAGTGGATTTCTCACAGTAAAACTCATGCCTTTGGGTGGTTGAAGATCCACTAGGCGGATTATGTAGAAAAATTGATAGTTTCAAACTACTCAAAGTCCTCAAATTGACACCTTAATCTATACAACAGAAACATCTATGCACCTAATTTGTTAAGATGTTAGACAATCCAAAACAAGTTAGATGATTTAGTACTCATTAGACAGTCTCATGATAAGATAGTATACGAGTTTTAATGATTACAAAGATTTTTAATGATTACAAAGACCATAAGAATTGTTAAAGGATACAACAAAGCTCACTTATGTACATAAATCAAAGGTTAATTGATAGAAAATCTACAATATCAATCTGACAGACGATCTCACTAAAGTAAACATGATAAACGATGTAACTGTAGAAAGATGAACTAGAAGGTCTTGTCAGGCGGTCTCTTAACATTAAACATGCTAGATTATTCTAAAGAACAAGATTGTTAAGTCGCTAGACAACAATAACCAATTGGCCGATCTAATACCCATTAGACGATCTTGTAACACGAGAGTCTATATGTTTTGATGATAACTAACACTTTAAGGTATGGTAAGATTTCTAATGGAGCAACTAAGTGTGTAGATTTAGATAAAGACTCATTAGACGTTCTAAGTGGTTTAAACCATTAGACAATTAAGCAATGATGAATGTGTTAGACAATCCTATGGTAAATAAACAAGACATTCGTGAAGAGTCAACATGTTAGATGATGTATAATGTTAAATCAGATAGATAGGCTCAGTAATATGTGCATCAAGACAATTAAATAGTAGAAATTCACACCAGACAATCTCATCAGACGATCCTAAAACACATGGTCAAAATAAAATATCTCATCAGACATTATCTAAACACTCAACACTAGAAGATCTTATCAGAAAATTTATTAATGCACTACATGTCATATAGTTTAGAAGGAATTATCATTTTGAATGTAACAAACGATCTACCCACTGTGAATAGACGCGCGAGGCAATTTAATAGTACTAGAACGTGCCAAACAATCTCATTAGATGGTCTCTAAAGCTATATCAAGGCAGACGACTCCAAAGCACGAGAAAAGATCAGCAATACATTGGTTATGGATGCATTAAATGAGCACTAGAGCTTGCACGTGATAGAAGATCACCTAGTCTTCTACTCGTCAGAGTGTCTATCATATTAGGGAGTGTCTATACTTATCTTTTAATAAACTTTCTATATTGATTATAAACTATTTTGAGTACAACTATGCTTCAATGATTAAGACTGGGTTTATGTTAGAAAGTTTTCAAATGAATAGTGTTTCAACTAGAAAGTTTAAAGTACATGTATTTCCTAAATTAAATATTTTTTCGAAAAATATATTGTGGAGATATATCCATGTTAAAATTTGATTTTGCTTCAATGCTTAAATCTTGTTTGAACTTGGAAAAAATTTGAAAATATATTTACTGAAAATTTTGAGAATAAAAGGTCTCAATAATTCAAAATTATTAAAATATATAGTTTAAGTGATACTCATGCTTTATTATGATGATTATTATGTTTACCGATACTCATAATGTTTATGAAAATTTTTAGGAACATCAAGATACGTATGAAGCTGAAAGCCAAAGTGATGGCAAAGGCCCATACAGAGGACCAACACTAGGGCAATAACTAGGAGAATTCACGAAGAGGGGAATTTAGCAGAGACTGGAAGAGAATCTCTTATATATTTGGGCCATGACCTAGTTGTACATATTAGAATAACATTTATTTTCTTTGTAGTTGTTTAAATAAATTAGCCCTAAAAATTAGGCCTTGTAGTACAAGATTTGGGTTTGTATTTTGTGATTGTAGCATAGGATGGATTATGATTTCTAAAACATAATTAGGGTTTTCCCTCCCTTTTGGATACACTCTAACCCTAATTTACATCTATAAATAGAAGTGTCCAGCTATGTAATTTCCAGCTTATATGATATAGTGTTATGCTTTGAATTTCAGCCTAAAACACTTGTGTAAGCTCCTTCTAGGGTAGTCTTCCTTCAAGCCTGCCTTAGTATCTTTCCTAGTGAACATACCTAACCTTTCACTAAGCATTCTTCAATTTCTCCACTCTAATTCTCGGTTCCTCTACTCACTTTCTCCACATTTCTGCGAGATACTTCATCATCTTTCATAAAAGAACGCAAGAAATCACACAAGCAAGGACAAAAAGGCCATCACAAAGTTTAATTTATGAGCATCTAATGAGAAAGATGTTAAGCGATGATAGAAACCAAGACAATAAGAAGATGACCAAGGATGCACACTATGAAAGGTCATCTCAACATTCAAGTGAAGACCTCACCAGATGGAGAAATGGACAAAGACTAGAGCATTTCAAGTTCTTTCTGCTGGTCTACTTAAGAATAAAACATGTTGTAAATAATTTGGGCTCACTTTTGGGGTCCAAATAGCAAATATATGATAGAATAAGGTGCCTTTAACATAGTAAGGGGTGTGGGTAGCATTTTAGCTTGTTCCTAACCCTTGTGGAAGGCATTTAGACCTAGTTTCTCGAAGGACAAGCCTAGGATGCGGGTTTGACTTAGTCAAACCCTAAGCTGCCCATTTTTGCCCTTTTTCCATCCTACCCCTTTAGTTTGTTCTCCAAGGCTCCTTCACCTATAAATAGGAGGCCTACCTAGTGTATTTTACAAGTTGAAATTAATAGAAGAAGAGTTACTCTGCACAAATTGTGAGGTGTTAGTGAGGTTTGAATTCCTCTTAGCATTTAGGTCTTATCTTTTGAGTATTCAGAGCTCTCAAGTGGAGGCTATCTTCACTTATCTTGGAGGCCAATCACACTCCAAGTGGTGTGTTCAACTTCTCAAATCCATCATATAAGCTTTCTCCTTCCTTCATTTATTCTTCCACTATCATTCCATTTTTACTCTTTGTATCATGTTCTTGTTTGGTTTTCCTTGTTTCCATTCGACAATTCTATTTTGGTTTATTTTCCTTGTTCTTTAATTCCACACCTTCTAGCATCATTTTCAGCTTATAATTGTCTTTTACTTTTGCCTTTGTGAAATGAACTTTCACATCTACTTAACCACTTGGTTAAGTTAATGTCCAGTGGGGATTTTCCTAAGGTCTTCACTCTTAAATTCCTAAAATCTCAATCTAAGTAAAGTGTCACACCATAAAATGAACAATCCTAAAATCAACTCACATCAAGCGATAATAGGTTGTTGTGAATGCAGAAATACAAAGAGAAAGAATATTCAAAGTGCACATAACGAACAGGTCATTAAAGGTGCATATTAGTACATTCCAAATCAAGCATATAATATGTAGAAGACAATGAATAGTGATGAAAGGAGAGATTCAAGTCTAGAATATCAGAAACCTCAACGTTCAAATTTTGTAGAGATAAAGAAAGAATTTGAAAGTGTAAATATATGTTGATGACATGAAAATTACATAAGAGCAAATGTTTCCATTTTTTAGCATCTACTAAATTGATGAAGGAACAACGTGGCAGATTTCATCAGCAGATTAGAGTTAAAAAGATTAAATCTACAACATTCATATTTGAAGAATAAAAGAAACAATTTGAATTACTCCTCGCGTTCAAGATGCAGAAGAATCAATCAAAGCAAGAATTACCATTTTTAGCGTATATCGGTTATGAGAACAATCGTCCCACTTGAAGCTTCACCGATCACATTTTAGAAGGCTATATAAAGATCTTGAAGATGAAGAACACAACAATGAACGTACATAGAAGAAGATAGAAATGCCATTGTTAAGTGATATATAGATGTGTGAAAAAGTTATGCTTATACAATTTTGTATGCTTAACCATTGTAAATTGTTCATTTTGTGAAGCATACCCTTTTAACTTTCATTATTCTCTTTGAAGAGATTTTTCTCATATCTTTGAGAGGTCTTGATCTCATGGGGAGATTTGGACTAATTTGCTTGGAAAGGTGTATAATACTTGATGTAGTCCAAGGTGTGCTTTGGATGAAAAGAGATGAAGATGCAGCTAAAGTGAGAAGAGTTGCACCGGAGAATGATGAATGAAAGGAGTTTTTGAAGGTGATTTAGGTGTTTGAGGGTAATAGAGGTTTGGCCAACTCCTCACGATTTCACTAGCAAAGAGAGATTTGGGAGAGAATGAATTTGAATTTCAGAATTCCAATTCCATTAATGTTCAAATCTGAATACAAAATGGAAGGAGCACCTTTTTATAGGCTTCCATGGGTGAGGGTAGCTTAGGATTTAAGCTATCTTAACCTTGGTTAGCCTAGTTAACCTATGGCGAGCTTTTAGAGCTTTTAAACAATGGAGGTGTCATGACTATTCTATGTTCTTATGTTCTAGAAACCCTTGCTTGTATATCAAGTGAGGGTTTTGTAGAGTGTAAATGTTTTATTTAATTCTACTCTAGGAAATGGTCCAGAAATACAAGACTTGGAATAACTATTCTACTTTTTACAGACTAAAATAAATATTTTTTTGTTGTACATTCTTCTGTTCTTAGTCTTGTGTTTGATGATTTAGAGCTTGTGGATGGTCCTTCATCAAGCTACCCCACTTAAAAAAGGATATGTCCTCAGATTTGGCGTTGGGTGTCACCTTATTTGAAGACATTGTAATCAACATCCGACAAGTTCATGGATCCACCTAAAGAAGATAGCAATGCAAAAGAATAAAAGTTGATGGGTATGTAAACATAAAAAAAAATAGTTTGTGTGGTTCCTTTATAGTGGTTCTTATTCCCTAAAGCAGGTAAATGAGATACCACAAGGAATTGAGAAAACAATGTAGAAGAAAAACAAAAAAAAGTACCTTGTTGAAAAGAAGACTGTAACATGCAAAACGGTGTTGGGTCTATTAGTGTCTAAGTTAAAGAGGGGGGTGGATTGAGCTTTATAAAAATTTAGCAAACATAACTATTTTCCAGTAATCTTGAGAAAAAGAACAGATTGATTTTAAAAAGAACAAATTTATTTTTTTGATTACTTTATCAAAACCAGAAACTTAATCAGATTAGTTTTAAATCCAGTGAGAGTTTTTCCAAAATAGTGCATGCACTCTAACAACAGTAAACGAACAAACAAATAAATGGATTGTTTTTCTGAAAAAGTAAAAGATGATTTTCAAACCACTTCCAACTCAGCTTAACGGTAATAAAAGGGCTAAAACAAACTTTTTGGTGCCAAAACATAATTTTGAAAAAGCTTTAACACAAGATTGAGACCACTTAAAAATCTAGATATGGTGGTATTATTTTCTTTCCTAATCCCTGCCCTCGTCATATATAACTCCATCTTTTGCCTATATTTTTCTATTCTTAGATTTTTTTGGCGAAGTCTTTGGAGCTTATCCATAAGCTCCAAGTTATAATAGGAAGGAATATGGCAACATCTTAGAGCACTCTTAAGATCATTCTAATATAAAATTGGAAGTTCATTATAATGACATTTATCACTCTATAAGGAAGTCCTCCAATACATAACATTAGATTGAAAGCTTAAAGTTGCTAGGGGTACCTTCCTTTTCTCACTAATGTGATGGCAAGCAAAAGGTTGTTCTACTTTCATTTCCCAATCTAGATTGACTTCTACATTTTCCTTTCTATAAAAATAAGGTAGGTCTACCCTAGTTTCAATCTGTGGGCTTTTTTCTTCTTGTTCTCCTAGGTGTAGGTTGATGATAGTCATTTATTCTAAGACTCTCTTCTTTAGCATGAAAGTCAATAGACCTGGAACTAGATGGATGAGAATTTTTATGATTTCTTATGTATTTATCTCTTTCTTTAACAAGTTTAAACTCTTTCTCTAGAATTGCAAGATGAGAATCTCTTTCTTTCTGTTCTTCAATAACTTGATTCTCATGTTGTAATTGTCTCAATGTAAGTGATTGAATGTCTCTAGCCATTTGTTTTAAAAGATATTTAGTAGAGCTGAAATCACTTTCACAAAGATTGGAAGTATGTTTAGACATGTTAAAGTTTGTGTTAGAAGTAATTTCCAAAGAGAAAAATTGGTTGAGCGAAGTAGGTAATTTCCTAGGAAAGGAAGGTGGATCACTAGGATCTCTTAAGTACCAAGCTTTTCCTTGCGAGAGAATATCCCACAACACTTTCATAAACCTTTCTCTAAGCAATTTACTAAAAGCAAAATCAAAGATAAAAACACTTTAAGCAAAAACAAAACATTTAAAGCAATAAAATAATTGAAAGTTTCTAAACTATAAAACTTTAAAGCTAAACGGTTCCTAGATTACGCTTCTTGGCACCTTGAAGACAGACTCACCGAATAGGCATGATATTAATCCACTAAGTAAAGAAGTTTAAACAATACAACTAAAAAAAAAATACAACGAAATTTTGGTTAACAATTTTATGCACTAAAATTTGAATTCCTATTCTATGCACTCCAAAATTGTTACTTCTTTTTGGCTTTGTATTTGGTGTAATTTTTTATGTTGCTGCTCCTTTGCTTTGCCTCTTTAGGATATTCAACCTAAGGTATTCAGTTTTTACCTCTTTAGTGATGTAGCTTGCACCAATAATTTTCAGCTCCACAACTCACCAAAGCAATTAGGTCACTTCCACACAAGAGAGGTCAAACAATTTAAAAGCAACAAAAGCTCAATTTAAAATTAAGAACAACTGCAAATGAAGTTTATCATAGACATGACTTCAGAGATTAGACAGAAATTGACAAGAAAAAAATTAAAGCCTCACAAGAAAGGATAGCACACAAATGGAATCCTAAAGAAAGGAACTAGAGTAGATGAAGAAAGCCAAAATTGCACTACAAATTTTTTTGTGTGAAAACTTTTCTTAACTTTCCGAATTTATGCTGAATAGAATACTTTAAATTAAAATTTGAAATTTAAACCACTGAAACTTCAATATTTAAGCTGAATATTAACGCTGGAAATTCATAAAAACAACGCGCCATTTAATTGCAATAATATTTTCAATTTCGCTGCTTAATTCAAATTTTCCAAAGTTACTTTTTTACACTATGTCCGTTTTTTATTTGCCATTTTTTCAATTTTGAATTTTGATATACTTATTTTTTTTTCACTTTCTATCACATCAAGGTACTCAAATATAGAATTTCATAACTTTTCACCAACACATCGAATTGTAATAAACATTTTCTGTTAGCATAGAAACTAAAAAAACAGAGAAAAAACTAAAAGGAATTAAAAACAAAATGGAAAAACTCAAAGACATAATGGAATTTAGTGATAATGGAACTGATTAAAATCAACAAAAACATCACAAGATGATTAGTAAATTGAAATTAAAACAACAAGACAATCAAGAGCATTAATGGACAACACAAAAATTTAAAAACAAAACAAAGAAGAGAAGACATTTAGCTCTTGAAAAACCAAAACTTTAGATAACAAATGATAGGTTCCTTCTAGCCGTTTGCACCTTTTCTTGAATTTCGGAGGAACTTGGCAGAATCTAATGGAGGCAATGGGTCAAGGAGAGCTCCAATGAAGCTACGGTTTCCTATTAAGTGCATGAAGAGTGGGGAAAGTGATTGGTTGGGTCATATCACTTGAAGAGATTTAAAAGAAGACCAAAGGTGTCTATCATATAGAGGTTTAGACATGAGAGTGTTTAGGCTAGCAATTTGGTAGCACAACACTCATAAAATTGATCTTACTTTTCATGAGCCAAGCTCCTCAATTTATAGGAGAAAGGGTTGAACATTTTGAAGCCAAAATTTGAAAATTCAAAATAAAACTCTCCAATGAGAAGGTACCATGTGGATTCATGCTTTCCATGTTTGGCTCATACCTTCCATGCTAAATCCTCTCCACTCCTAGGCTGCCATGTGGGCGTCCATGTGTTCCATGCCAAGTTAATTATCGTCCTCTAATATATCCTAGCCGTTTTAGGGCTACATTGGGCTCAAAGAAGCCCAATTGTTACCCTAAATAGTCACTTTTAACCCTATCTAGACATATTTTACTATTGGCCCAAATACAAACCCAAAAATCTATGCTACTTGGCCCAAATATTCGGTCCTATTATTTTATGCTACTAGGCCCAATACATGGTTCATGAAATCCTAAACAACTTTATACAATTTATTTAAGCTAAAGGTTGACCCAAAAGTAATGTTTACTAGTCAGCCGAAACTCAGTCTTCTTGTATTCTTTTGACCAAAACTCTATTTTATGTTTTGATGAGTTGGAGGTCTTCTTGGATATGTTTTACATTCCTTCATCCTAGAATTTTCCTCTTGATTAGACCTACACAAATAAACAAAAGCCCAATTAGACCCATATTTGCAAATAAATTCATAAACAGACTCCAAGTCTTCATCCTCCTTATTATGTTGTTTCGTGTGACTGGGGACTTTGCCATCATTGCTCTTCTTTTTATTCCTTTTGATCCTTGGTAGGAGGACAAGAAACCCAAGCTTTTAGGCTTCTAGAAGTAGAAGACACTTGCTTCAAGTTTGCTTGTCCATGAACACCATTCCAAAGAGGTCAAGAAAGAAAAATTAATAAAAGCAAATTTAGAAAGCTAAATTGAAAATTGGATTTAATATGACAAAAAAAATCAAGAATTAAAAGTTCATAAAAAAATAAGGCAAGCATATAAAAGGAACCTACCACAAGTTCTAGAATAAATGAAGAAATTAAAAAAACAATTATAGTGGCGGAACAATGGCTAGCAAAACATATGTAGAATTTTTGTAGGCCAAATTTTGAAGCCAAATTTTTATAAGCAATATAGAACACAATGTGTGATATATGAAATTACTTTGTGAAGCAAAACGGTGAAGATAACAATTAATAAACTGCAATGCTAGATGCAACCAAAAGTACAAGTTTCTAGGATAAGGTTGAGCTCTGGTTAGCAAGTTGTATCAATTTTTTTAGTACGTTTTTTAGTCTCAAATTTCAATTCCAAATATCCAAGACACCAAGGAATGAGTGTGCCAAAATTCAGGCCCAATGATGCACTGAACAAATTTTAACAATTATAAAACAAAGATCAATTTGTCCACAGTGGTCACCAAATGTTTAGCCAGAGTATGTGAACTTGTAAAATTTGTAAAAAATTATTCAGTAGTAATTTGAGTCCCAAATTTTTATCACAAATGCACAAGAAAATAAGGAAGCTCTGGTCCAACTTTCAGGTCAAGATGTGCACTGAAAAAATTAAAACAATTAGAAAATCGAGAGTAGAAAAATCAAAGTTCACTGAAAACAATCACACTAAGCACCGGGCTTTTACTAATTATAATTTTTTTTTAGATTTATTTTTGATGCGCCTTTTTAACACAGTGTTACATCATAAAGAAAATCTGTTCAAAATTTCACAAAAAAATTCAAAAAAATGTGACCTAGACAAATTTTGGAAACTAGTGTACTAGTAGCTCTAGGTTTGAGGAAAAGAAGCCATAGGAATCCAACAATTACAGAACATAACTTGCAAGACAATTGGAATTTTATGGACTTGGAGGACTTGCTATGATCTAAAACAATTCAGAATTGAAAACACACAAAACACAAAAGGCACCGAAGCTTACACAAACTAGAAAACTCAAAGAAAAAAAAACACCTAACACTACTTTTTGCGGTATTTTATCAAACACCTAGTTAACACATACGATATACATGAATGAATGACATTGATGGAAACAAAAGACATTGAACATAACTAGGATGTATCATAATGTGAAAAGGAAGTAAAACTAAGTAGCTTTGACTGATTGAAATTGCATAAAACTCAAAAACAAAATGTGACAACAAACAGTAGATGCAAGAATGAACCTATTTCTTCACGGTTTTGGATGGTTCAAGAAGAATTAAGAAATTTGAACCGTTTAACTTGATTAGGATTGGATTTTAATCGGTCAAAATGAAAGAAAAAACATCAAACATCTAGGAACAACACAAAATGCAACAATTAATCGGTGAAAAAATGAAGGAATTGAATTAGACTTAGCTGGACCGCACGGAGTAGCTCATCATACCTCTTGATGGAGTGTAATGCATGCCTTGGAGAGTTTGATCCAAACAGAATGAGTGAAAAATGACATCAGAAGAATATTTAATGGAGAAGGAATGAAGAATGGTGCTGGACAAGTCAATCTTCTCACGGAAGCTATAAAACAAGTCTTTTTCTTCTAAGAACCTTATGTTAGGGTTGATGAATCCTAACAAGAGTTAGAGTGAGACATTGAGAGAATGTTGGAACTCAAATTTAGCAGAGTTTCTTTACACATTCAAGTTTCTTTACACATTCAAGTCTACTATACAAAGAGAAGAAAACCCCTATTTACAAAGACTGAAGTTATGCAAGCTACCTAAAGTTAGCTTGCAAGGTAAGTTAGAGTTAGAGTTTCTAGGCCTCCCCTTGCTTCCTTTTAACCTTAGCTTGCGTAACAAGTTGGAGCTTCTAGAAGCATTTTATGCACTTCTTAGGTTTGACTCAGAATACAAAGCTGAAAATCAACTGAAACTACAAACTAGTCTATTATTTACATTTTGTACAAGACTTAAAAGGAATTTATAAGTTCTTTGTTGATACAAACCAAAACAACTAGCAAAATGACTAAGGACAAATCAAGCACCTCACAAAAAGATCAGTCATCCCAGTATTCAAAGTCGGGCTCCACCAAACCTCGAGAAAGCATCAACGGAAGAAGAAGCTATAAACCAGAATATTAGAAGTTCTTCCTTCTAGTCTTCTCCACAAGAGAAAAGTTATATAAATAAATTAGGCTACTTTAGGGGTCCAAATAACAAAGATAGGCTAGAATAAGGTGCCTTTAGCATAAAAGGGGGTGTAGGTATCATTTTAGCTTGTTCATAGCCCTTTAGGAAGGCATTTTGACCTAATTTCTAAAAGGAGAAACCTAGGATGCAGGATTGACTTAGTCAAACCCTAAGGCAACCCCTTTTTTCCCTTTTCCCATCCTACCCCTCTTGCTTGTTTTTCAAGGCTCCTTCCCCAATAAATAGGAGGCCTACCCATTGTATTTCACATGTTGAATTGAATGAAGTAAAGAAACTCTGCACAATTTGTGTGAGCTTGAGTGAGTGTTATCTCCTCTCCCTTGGTCTTATCTTGATGAGAATAAAGCTCTCAAGTGGCGGCCTTTCACTTATCTTGATGGTTACCACCCATCAAGTGGCGTGAACATCACTTCCTTTTCCATAAGTTTCCTTCTTCCATTCTCCTTCATTTTTCCTTCCATTCATGTTAATTGTCCATGTTTTCTTCCTTGGTTTTTGCTCTCGGTTTTATCATGCTTAATTGAGTTTTGCATCCATTCACCATATCTTGTCTTTTATCTTTGCCTTTGTGAAATGAACTTTCGCATCTACTTAACCATTTGGTTAAGTTAATGTCCAGTGGGAATTTTCCTAAGGTTTTCACTCTTAAAATCCTAAAATCTCAATCCTAAAGGTAAAGTGTCACTAAAATGAAAACATCTAAAAATCAACTCACATCATTTGTGTTCTCTCTCTAAGCTTGAGTTGTGGTGGCTGCTTTGTTTGGATGGTCCTCCATAACAAGTCCTCTTCAATGAGGAAACTCAAACCTACAAAAAAACCTGAACATCAAACGAAAGATATCACTATAACTTTATATTAGAGTAATTTATCTTTGTCCATCAAACTCCACATGCAAGATATATCCCTAAACATGAAATCACTGACATGCAAACAACCCAAGTTAAAGACGTAAAGAGAAAGTTATTCTAAACAAAACTTTAATCAAATAGATTTATTTTATTTTTTACTAACCTTACTATATATAGTAGGTTTAGATCTGGAAAAGGATGACTGATCAATTCACAATCTTAATCTTAAGTAGAAGACAGAGAAAATAAATTCTAAAGATATATTGACTTTTATAAAATAAAATTAGACTAATTAAGTTTACATATTTTAAACCTAAACTAATAAAATATTTATAATTATAAATTATTTAGGATTTATGATTTATGTTAGTAAGTCCTTATATATTCTAATACATAATTTTAATTTTTTAACTAGTTAAAGTTGTATTTGTAAAAATTTATACAATTTTCTAAATTTTTCCTACTTCATACATTAAAAACATTATTATTTATTATTTCTTATTAAATAATTAATTAAAAAATCACACATTATCATCGAAAAAAGAATTTAAATCCACAGAAAATCATTTTAAAAGCAATAAAATATATTTTATACATAATTGAGTATATTGTATTTGCTTTTTCATTATATGTTGATATTGGTAGTGATGGAAAAATTGGAAAGAAGTAAACCTATTTTATATATTAAAGAAAGCAGTGATGGGGTTGGGTGTGTGAGTATAAGAAAGTCAATAATCTATACTGAAAAAGGAATGACAAGACATGGTGCATTGACTGAATAGAAAATGCAAGTAAATGTGTCCTATAAAAATGGAATGATGAGACCCTCTTTGTTCCCAGAGCTCAGAGATCTAATTAAGCCTCCAATTAATTGAGCAGCATGTGGAAGAGATATCGTAGACTCTATTGCCCTACCCAAAGTACCAAACTCTCCTTTCTAGCATGTGCACATGAGCTTTGTGTCTCTCACCTTTTGGTGGGGTTCAACCCATATGCAAGGAATCACTTACATATTTAAAATTTCAAAAATAATTTAAACTATTTTCAAATTTAATGTTATTATTAAAAATCGTGAGACAATTTCTAGAATCTATTATTTTGGTGTTTTTTTATGGTAGACAATCTTGTTAGCTCAAGCTAGATAAATTTTTATGGGTGAATTTTTTTTTCTCTATGAAAATATCTCAACTTTAGATTGATATATAACACCCTAGTTTCTTACTTGAGATTCTTGATTAAATTGAAACAACCACCTTTTCTCCATTGATCTATAGATATTGTGAATTTATTATACATGTCTTTATGGAATAAAAATTGGACATAAATTTTGTTTGAGTTTCTAAATCTCACGTGCTATTATACTCTTCATAACAAACAAAGAGTTAAAGAACATGATGATTATTAAATAAAAATTAATTTTAAAATAAAAAATAATTAATTATTATTATTTTAAAAATTAAGAAATTATTAGTATTAAAAGTAATTTTTGTTATTAATAAATATTTATAAATTTTCTTCGAGTTTTTAAATCTCACGTGTTACTTTTAACGTGGTTATGTAACATTTACTAATTAATTATATTACGGGGAAGTCAAATGATTATTTAAGATATTAATTAAAAGTGTATTTTATACAATGTCAACTTAGATGGTTTTAATTTTATTTTTTAAATTTTTAAATAAATATTTTTTTTACTCAAATTTCAAGGATTAAAATAGCTATTTTAAATTGTGGAACGGTGAAGATAAAATAAAACAAATCCATTCATTTTATAGCCATGAAAGTGGTGGTTTTTGACTATGGAGATGGAAAAGCCACTTTCTTACACCAATGAAACTCAATTATTGCATACCTTTATGTTCTTCAAATTGACCCAAAATTGAAATTTCGCATATGTTGTAAAAGCTTTAGAAATGAAGAAAAGTTGTTTTATGATGAAACCCTTCTCTCTCTGATATGGTGTTTGGAGATGAAATATATCTGAAAGACACAAAAATCTTATTGTTAACCCTATTATGTGTGCACATGACATGTGAAGATGAAGCAGAAAGGCGTGGATCTTTGGGTTCTGTTTTTGCAGTTTCTAGTTAACACTCTGTGTCCCTTGTTCTCTTCATTGATGAGGAAGAGGTGCTGTCGCTGTTACCCGTCTTCACAGAATCATGAATGATCAGCAGTGGGACACCCTTAGCCTTTGCATGCTTTTCAACACGTGTACTACCTCCATTCTTCTTCTTCTTCTTTTTTTCACTTTCCATTTAGGTTTAAATTCGGCTGTGTTTGAATCGAAGAATGAATGTATGAAGGTAGGAGATTGTATATGTGAGAATTTAGAAAAAAAAAAGTGTAAAGTTTCAAATTTTTAATTTTAATTCTCATCAAATTTTGTTTATATTTAATCCTTCCAATTTTTTAAATCATGCAATTTGGACCCTATTCACGTTAATAATAATATTGTCAATAATTTATGCACAAAATATGTAAATAATTAGAAATTAAACTTATTGTTTTATAAGAATGAGAATGTGGATAAGGACCATGTGGACATTTAAGCTTACTTTTTTTCGTGGTTCTAGGAAGTGTGAATTGGTGTTAATTTGTTTTCTAAATTTTTTATATTATATAAAATTTTCTTTATTATTCATTAATATCATATATTTAGAAGTATACATTTAAATTTTATTTTATCATCTATTTTTATTTTTTATGGTAGTTTTTTTTATTTAGTGATAAATAAATAATAAATAATTAACTTTTAACTTTTAACCTTTAGTTTTAATGGTTTTATTTGTAATTAATTTTTATTTTTTAAGATACTTAAATTTAAATTTAGGATTAAAGAACTTATAAAGAATTTTATTAATTTTTTTTCAATTTTTAAGTTTATGTCAGATAGACCTAAAATTCACGTTTCAAAATATGTTGGATCAACCAACATTTGCCATCTCTATTTTTTCAAAAACTATATTAAATAATTCACATATTTCCCTCTTTCCTTAGTTTTAAAGAAAATAATCGTACCTTTATGCTTTTAAGCTTCTTTTTTTTTAAATATTTTCATTATATTATTTAAAACTATAAAGCTTTATGATATGCTACTATTAACCTAATATGTGTGATTGTCGAAGTGTTGTAGCCTCAAATTTGGTCCTTGAAAGAGACTACACATGGTGGCTACTTGGTCTCTAAGAAACAAGATTCAACAACAAAACACTCATGATCCAACTTGCACTAGGTCTAGTTATTATCGTGAGGTGAGAGCCAGCCATCTTTATTAATGGCTGAAGCTACCGGAAAAAGCTAAAAATGGTTAAATATGGAGGAGTAAAAAGGAGTAAAAAAAGAGTAGGTTAAATACCAAAAGACATTCGTACAAGTTGTTCTCTCCTTTAATTTAATGATTAGGGTATATAAAACAATAAGTTAAATTATGCTTCAATGTAGACAAGTATCTATTTGAGTTAAAAAAAAAATGAAAACAAAAATTAGGTGTTCTTATCAAGATGAGTAAGAGTTGTCCGAGATGGAGAATCTAAGTTGAACGAAGAAGTTGATCTCTTCTACAAAGGATTACCAAACTTTGATGATAGTAAGTCGAGTAGTGGTCCATCTGTAGAAGATTTTTTGACACTCAAGTCAGTAAGAGTTCAAGATATTTGAGTAAAAGTTAGTAGAAGTATTAAGTAAGTCAAGAATATTCCTTCAGATGATATTTATAGGCCTAGGTAGTTTGTATAATATCTTTAAGTAATTTATACATTTATTGTATATTTGTGTCGAATTATATGGGAATGTCGGTTAGTTACTTGCCCACATAAGCAATGAAAGTGGTAACTGTAGGTGGTTAATGTTAGAATTGTTGGTCGAAAACAAAAGGGGAGTTCAATTGTTTTTTCAAGAGATTATCGCACTGATTTAAGTCAAATTGAAAATCTTATAAAATCAATTGATTGAAACTTCATTTAACTGATTATAAATGTGCTTGATAAAACAACTAATTATATTTCTTCAGATTACATAATCTATCAATTGAAATACTGAGAGCAGATGATAATACAAGATATCAAAATGTAAAACTGTAAAAAGAGGGATAGAAAGATTCACACAAAGCTTTTATACTGATTCACTCTTTCCTCGAGAGTTACATCTAGTCCTCAACTACACTAGCTGTGAATACACTAAAAATGCAATTGTAATTCAATACAAACAAGAATCAAGTTCTTGAACCCTACAAGAACTTCATAAAAAAAAATACAACCCACTACAGAAAATAAACACCCTATCTAAATATAATTACATAAACTTGAACAAGGATGGAAAAAACCTGAGTTAGAGCACATAACACCTCTTCTGAAATCCTCAGATGCAGTTTCTTTACAATCACAAAAAGATCCAAGAACAAGAATAAATTTCTCCAAGAATTAAAAAACAAAGTCTTTACTTTCTTGATTTCTGATTTACTTTTTGTTAAGTTTGCAAAGACTCGAATAACTTGTTTTTATAGATAATTTCACTTAATAGTTAAAAACAACTATTTTCAACAAATTTCTTTTTCGAAATAACTTGTTGCTTTCACTTAAGGAAAATCAACAACTTTTCAAACACAAAGTTTTTACAAAGATAGAACATTTTAAAAAGAAAAACTTCTATCTTCTGAAATTAGAAAAAGATAGTTTAAAAATACATTTTAAAATATAGAGCAGAAAATCTTAAGTGATTTTAATCTGTGGATGCGATAAATCAACTAGTTAAAAAGCTTGGAGATAAACTTGGATCACAGAGAGAATTGTCAAGAAAAAATAAAAAAATATCAAAATCTACCTAGACACAATCTTTTTCTTCATGAATGTGCCATCTAATATTCAATGTAGGATTTGGAAACATCAAATATAGTTGTGACTTGATCTTTAAGGTCTACAAACTCCCCTTATTTGATGAAGAAAAATCTTTAGCGATAAGGTGATAGATTTTGATGGAAAAGCCCTTCAAGAAAAAGAAAGGAATGCACAATCCAAGAAGCAGATGACAAATAATATAATACAGTATTAATCCAACACTAGTGTAGAACCGTGCTTTAATGACGGTTAAAAAGGTCATATGAAGACGGTTTGAGAATCGTTGCAAATCATTTGTTTATAATGACGGTTCTAAAACTGTAGTTATAAAACCACATTAACAACACGTGTAAGAAATTGTCGTTATTATACCAAAAGCAATGAAAAAAATGTATTTTTAAAGACAGTTCCAGTGCGAACCATCGTTATAAATGTATTTTTTTATAAAAAATGTTTTATTATATATATATATATATTTCTAGTTCTGCATAAAATATCAAATTTCCAGAACAACAGTACATGTAATATCAGAATTTAAATATGAAAACCTACATACAATAAATTAATACATATAACATTCTAAAAAAAGTTCTATAAATATATGAAAAAGTTTTATGTCATTCTAATAATTCATATATCCTAAAGTGTTATAGATGATTACCTTAAGGATCATCAAAGTGAGTTTCTTTGCATTTGCACCTTTCCTCCCACTGAACATGTTATATTCAGAATAAGTACTGAAATAATAAGATTTCATGTTATAACACATAACATTTTGTACTATATGAGTAATCATAATCATAATAATTTGATAAATCTCTAATTTATACTAGGAAACATGATGCAAAATTTCAAAATTTTCAGACAAGTGAAAGTATAGGAACTAAAACCTTAAAATACTTGAAAAATACCTAAATAATACTTACAATTAAAAACAAAATAGTAAACGATGCATTTTTGGAAATTTGATGGACCCTAATAGTAAACGTGATTCGTTACCTCGCTTAAAGCAACTTTCGTTTTTTACACGTCTCCATCCGACTTCTATGTCAAAAGTTATGACCGTTTGAAGTTTTTTCAGGCTAATTTTCAGCATTCCCAAATCTATCACTTTTCTCTTCAATGTCAGGACTCCTTCATCAAATATCCACTAAATGAAGTTCCCACAAACCCTAAACTACTGAACTCTAAACCCATACATGAAAATATTTATTATAAAATTAATTAAAAATTTTAAAATACTAACCTTTTATAGGGTTTAGTGCAGCCAAGTTCGCGGTGGCACCGTACACCGGTCCTGACAGCGTGTGGTGGAGGTGCTGGCGGTGTGCGGAAGTTGTTGCTGGCGTGCGAAGGTGAAGGGTTGGTGTGCAGAAGCGAGATGCACGCGTAGGGTTAGGAGAGCTTGTATGGGTTTGCAGGGAGAGCGGGGAGAGCTTGAGACAGTGACGGCGACAACAGAGAGCTCGGTGGCGACGAAAATGGGGTCGCAAGCGGCACTCAATAATGGAGAAGAAGAATGCAGCGATGCAGAAGAAGAGTTAGCGCGAGGGAGAAAAAGACTGAGTGAGAGTGCGGGCTGATGCATTTTGCTTTTATATTTAGTTTTATAACGATGGTTCAATAGCGTAACCATCATTATTTTGCCCTAATTTCATTTGTAACGACGGTTCAATGACACAATTGTCGTAATTATGCTCTCAGTTCATTTGTAATGACGGCTATAGCTATAACCGTAGTTATTTCTTACCAAAAATTTTAAAAAATTACAGAAGTGCCACCATGCTTTTTGCTACGACAGGTATTTGTTAAATGTCGTTATTCTTAGTTGTTGTTTAGCTTTTTTTGTACTAGTGCAATATACTATAATCATAATCAGAACACTATCAAACACACCAAATATACTCCATTTCTCCCCTTTGGCTTCAACAAATAGTATCCAAAAGAAGACACAAAACCCAGAATCGCATATACTTGACCTAATTTGGCAAGTATACCGAGTCAGAAGTAATAATTTGTCTCACAAGACAGATATTGAACCAATAAGGAACAATTCTCTTGAAAATTTAATGTGTAAAAAACTCATTAAATGTTGAAATATGTGCAATGAATTGATTCAAGATATATATGATCATTGTTTGAATAAAATTTCACTAGTACAAAATATCCAAACCATGACCTTATATAACGATAGTTAGTACCAACTGTCACAAAACAAAAGGTGGTGGTGGCCTTTTTGTAAAATTCTGAACTTTTTAACGATGGTTCTCTGTCGTTAAAAGTGGTTTTGACTGCAAAATCACGACGGTTTTGTGAAAGATCGTTGTTAAAAGTTTTTTAGGTACATGCAACGACGATTCTTGAAGGAAACATCGTTAAAAGTGTTTAAACTACTCTACATCGTGCCCTCAGTTCTTACTCTCGCGCGCTCCCTCCCTCACCTCTATGCGAAAACCTCACAGAACACATGGCTGCAATGCTCACTCTCTGCGTGCACCGTTCTCCACGGTCGTTCCGCTACCACACCTCGCATATCATTTTTTGCGATCATTTTGCCACCGTAACTCACGCATCGTTTACTGCTGTTGTTTTGCCATTCCACCTCGTGCATCAATTGTTGTGGTCATTTTGCCACCACACATTTTACCACCGCACCTCTCGCACTGTTTTGCCATCGCATCGCCATCGCTTCGCAACCGTTCTAGCAACGCACCACGATCTCCATCACACTGATCCTGCCAGTACTCTGCTACACGCGCATTGTCTTTCACACTGATCTCGCCAGAACTCTGCTCCATCACAGTACCCCGCTCCACTGCTAGTGCGCGAGTGCCACCACCAGTCACGACACGCGAGCGCTGCATCTCCGCTCTTTTGTCGTGCCTCCACTGCACTTAACCTTGTGCATCGTCCATCGCGAGCTTCACGTGAACCACCATACCTTTCCCATTTGAGGTTATTGTTTTATTTACTTTTTAATTTCTAATAAAGGTGTGTACGTATGTGTTGAACGTGTTGATTTTGAGTCTCAGGATGTCCAAACTTCGGCAATTTGGATTTAGTTTTTATAATGAATTACATAATATTTATATGTATTAAACATGTTGATGCTGAGTCCAGAGATGTCCGACCTTCGACAATTTTGATTTAGAGAACATCTTTTGTATGATGGATTTTTGAAAATTACACAACATGGACGTGGAATGGTGAATTGTTACACTTGTCAAATGTGTGTGAAGTTTCAGAGTCTGTTGATTTTCCAATGAACGATAGACTAGAGGACATGATTTGTGATGTGAGGGAAAAATCTTTTGCTGAGACGATTTTTTAAAATATGTCTAATGATGTTGAGACTCCTTTGTATTCTGGTTCAACTAACTTCACACGATTATCAGTAATGTTAATGTTGATGAATTTAAAGGCAATGGATGGATTGACAAAAGTTTAACATAATTGATTTAATTGCTGAAGAACATGCTTCTAGAAGGAAAAACATTACCCAATCAAAATTACGAGGCAAAAAAGATACTTTGTTTGTTGGGTATGGAATATTAAAAAAATAAATTCATGTCTTAGTGATTGTATTTTATATAGAAATGAGTATGAAAATTTAAGAAGATGTCCCAGGTATGGTTTGTCACGTTATAAAGTTAAAGTTGGTAAAAAAGAATATAATGATGAACTCACAAAGAAAGGTCATCCTGTTAAGGTTGTTTGGTATGTTCCAATAATCCTAAGGTTTAAGCATTTGTTTGCAAATACAGATGGTGGTAAACCTTAGGTGGCATGCAAATGATAGAAAATGTGATGGACTACTTCATCATCCAACTGATTCTTTGCAATGGAAGAAGATTGATAAAGAATTTCCCAAATTTGGAAAAAAATAATGATGAAAACCATCCGGCCTCAAAACTTTTGGCTAAGAAGATAGACGAAGATAGAGACTTATTGAAGAGATTGTAAAGTCTTTTTCTTCTTCTTAGCCTTGTAAATTTTGTAAAGAGTAGTGTAGGATTTATTTGGGCTTGTATTTGAGCCATGTATTGGGCCTATTTTTTTGGCTCATGTATTGGGCCTAGTAGAATAGGATGTAAATATGGTAGAAAAATCTAGATAAAGTCACATTTGGGCTTCTTTTGGCCCAAAATAAAATGTAGACAATTTAGGGTTTTGGAGAGCATTCTAAGGAGGCATGGATGCTATTTACATGGCAAGAGAGGTGTGAATGGCCAACTGGACCAGTACATGAAAAGCACAAGTGAAACATGAATGCACCTCATTTGAGATGATTCCTCTCCACTTACAAACCGCCACTTGTCTCACTATGAGTGGAGAGGATTTGCTTCAATTATAGAGAGATATTTGTCAAGATTTAAGTAGAGAGTATAATCATACTTTTGGCTCCATTTTAGGCTATAAATAAAGGTTCTTAGACATGGAATTTTCATATTTGAATTGATACTGAAATGCTGCCCAAATTTCTAGCTCATTTATCTTAAAATTCTCACTCTCAAGTTTGCAGTTCTATTAAGTGTTTTCCTTGAATCTTCTTAGAAGTTAGCCACACCTCTTCTAAGCTTCTACTTATCCTCTTCATTTCATCTTCTCCACAATTATATTCAACCATTTGTTGATCATGTGTGATCAAGTGCTTTGAAGAATCCAAATCCAAGGTGTTTGATGAATGACTGGTGTTGTTGCTGTGTTTGGGTGGGATTTGGGTAGAATAGAGTGTGATCCACTCCTTTGTTGAATCTAAAACCGATGTGATTTAAAACCTTTTTGAAATCAAGTGTTTTTCCAACTAAATAAAAAACAACCTGTTGTTTTGGGGAATCAACCGGTTGTTTTGCTCTTAAGAGTTTTGAAAAAGGTTGAAAACTGTTTTGGTTTGGTTGACTTAACTGTCAAGCCAAAACAATCGGTTGTTTCATGATTTCAACCAATTGTTTCTTTGAAAATCTTAACAGAATTCTATTTTGAATGGTGAATCTGTTTTATATGTTTTCTAACTGAATATGCTCCTTCATTAAATGCTTTGACCAATCTTTGGAAAATATAAATGGTTTGTTTATGTTTTTAAACAAATAAGAAACAACTTTGAGAAATTCACTTTGAGAGATTTGATTCTAGAATTTCAAGATTCACATCAAGCTTTTGATTTTCTAGAGAGAGTGGAATAAGATTGCAATTGTATTCAATTCAGATTGTACTGTGATAAAGTGTAATCCTTTATAAACCTACTGTATTTCTGGTGTTGTGTTGCCAAGGAGTATTGTGTGTTCTTGAGGTGTTGAATATCAATACTCTTGGTGTGGTTTGCCAAAGGTAGTGTGTTTCTTGAAGGGTTCAAGGTCACTACTTTGGTGGTTTGTGTTTTGTAATATGGTTTGATTGCTTAGTGGATTACCCAGTGGTATTTTGGGGACTGGATGTAGCTCTTGGTTTAAGAGTGAACCAGTATAAGTTGTTTGTGTAATTCTCTCTTACTCTTAACTTCTTTTAATTTTGCTTTATAGTTTATCTGATATAAACAACCGATTGTTTCAAAGAAACAACCGATTGTTTTTGTGTATTGCTGTTTAACTACTTGAGTTCTTGGTTAACTTGATTCCTATTCTAGATTTATACAAAGAATTTCATTGAACCTAAAAAAGTTTTCAAAAACCCCTTTTAAACAATTCACCCCCCTTTTGTTTAAGGCCATATATTCTAACAATTGGCATCAAGAGCTTGGTACTTGAAAAATATTCAAGTTTGATCCTAAACTCTTTTTTCTATGGTTGAAAAACTACCTTTTGGGAGGATGCCTCAATTAACAGGCCACTTTTGTTTTGTGGTTTGAATTATCAGTTTTGGAATGTTAGAATGAAATCTTTGTTGAATCTCTTGATAAAGGAATTTGAGATGCAATTGAAAATGACCCTTTTATTCCTAAATTTGAAAAGGATGGATCTTCTATTTAAAAACCATGGTCCCAATGGACTGATGCTGAAAATAAAAAGGCCAAGTTTGAACATTGCCTTGAAAGCTGCCAAACACAAGAATAAGCAAGACTCAAGTGATGAAAGTGAGGAAGAAACTCTTAGTTTGCTGTCCAAAAAGTTCAGCAAATTCTTGAAGAGAAACCACAATAAGGAATCCAACAAAGAAAGGTATGGAAATAAGAAAACTAGTGATTTCAATTCTAACAATTACACTTGCTTTGGTTGTGGAGAATAGGGGCATATAAAAGCTGATTGCCCAAATAAAAAAGGCAAGGAAAAGAAGTCAAGCAATAAGGAAAAGAAAGGGAAATCAAAAAGAGCCTATATTGCTTGGGATGAAAATGAAGTCTCTTTATCAAGCTCCTCATCGAGTGAAGATGAAAAAGCTAATCTTTGTTTGATGGCTGAAGGAGATGATGATTCAAGTAGCTCAAGCAGTGTAAGTTCTTGTGCCTCCTTAAATTCTGAAAACTATAGTCAATTGCTTCAAGCTTTTAAAGAAACTCATGAAAAAGCTAACCGATTGGCTCTCTTAAATAACTAATTGAAAGGGTAAAATAACTGGCTTGAAAATAGAGTCAAGAAACTTGAAGAAGAATTGGAAAATTCAAAAACTGATTTTGAAAAACTTGAAATGCATTGCAAAAAATTTTCTTCTTTGTGTAACTCAAAAGCTTGTGAAAATTGTAAAACACTTGAGAGTAAAGTCCACTATCTTGTAAGAACTGTGGATAAACTTTCAAAGGGTAAATCCAACTTTGAAACTGTCTTGGCATCCCAAAAATGTGTTTTTGGAAAATTTGGTTTGGGGTTTAATCCTCAAAACAAAAAAATTGGGATTTCAAAGCCTTTTTCAAAAGTGCCAGAAAAACAACCGATTGAAAGCTCAAAACAACCGGTTGTTACATGTTTTTACTACATGAAGAGAGGCCACTCAGTTAGATTATGTTCCTAAAGGTATTATGAGATGGATTCCCAAAGGGTCTGAAGTTTCCAGTGATAAAGCTTAATCAAAAGGACCCACATTTGTAAGGGGACCAAATCTTGTTGCTTGAATTTGTTGTGTTGCAGGTATACTAAAAGAAGCATGGGCTCTTGAGTTATCAAATCAAGCTTTTGGAAGAAAAGGATTTTATCTGGATTTGACTTAAGGCTTTGTACCAGCTTAAGTCCTCTTGAAATCCAAAAGAAGCCTTCTTGATTATGAATAAATGACTCATTGAAAGGACTCCATGACAAAAGGATAAGACTTTCTTTGTCCTTGTTTTTCTATTATTAATCCATGCTAAAATCTTCATCTATATGTATTATATGCGTACAATTACATTTTGATTCTTCTCTGTTTTTAAAATTCAAACTTGTTGCTGCTTCAAAAAAACAATCGATTGTTTCCTCGAAACAACCAATTGTTTCTTCTTTGACAGCACTGCATAAAATTGATTTAATTTCTTTATGCATTCTATCTTTTACAGATTTCTTTTTTAAAGGGACTATGAGTCAATAAAGCAGTCATGAGGTCTGAATTGGTTCAGAAGAAAGTTACTTCTTCTCATAAAAGGAATATATTCCATATCTTGGAAATTCAAGTGCCTTTATGACTATTCAAATCCACATGTGCTGACCATGTGTTTTTCTGGTATGGGTTGACGTGGTTACTGTGCAAGCTTGACCAGATTCCTCTTCTTGAAGACTGGAACCCACTGCAACCAAAGGATCAAAGAGGATTTCTGTTTTGCTATAAAACCCTCTGCAGTTGTTTTTCTACACAAAAACAACCCATTGGCATATCTCTTGCTGCATCTCATATTCTTCTTTGTTTTCCTTTTCTCTCATTCTGTTATCATGGATTCCACTCCTCCATCATAAAAAAGGATTAAAACCAGGGCTGTAAGATCAGGAGGGCATCTAGAAGGCTGGTTTTCAAGAGACAATGAATTGATTGAGAAATATCGCTTTGAAACTAGTAGAAAAGTGATAAATAATCCAAAAGTTGTCTCTTTTAGCTGGTTGAAGAGTCAAAGGTAGGATGATGTGAGAAAAATACTCAAAGAACAACTGCTAAAGAGGTCTTAGGGATGAAAGAGAACATCTATCCGGATCTTATTTGGGTTTTCTACACCAATTTAAAGTTTGAAGGTAACAATCTTGTTTCTCATGTCAAGGGTGTGAATATGGAGATCACCCATGAGGTGTGGGCTGCTGTGACTGGCCTAAAGTATGTTGGTTTAAGAATCAACAAAGGGAATATTGGTGTGGTGGAAGATTTCAACAAAATTCAATATTAGAAAAGCTGCTTGAAGAATCCTCATGCACAAGTAAGAACTTGTTCTGTTGGAGGGTTGAAAATGAATGAAAGATTGTTGACTCTCATTGTCACTTGGATTATAACACCAAGAGGGAGCAACCATTCTATTCTCACTGAGGAAGATCTTGTCTACATATACTACATAATAAGCAAAGTCAAGATCAATTGGATCAATATCATCAAGGAACACATACAAAAATCTATGAGGTTAAGTGACTATCATTATCCTTATGCTATCTTGATTTCTAAATTCTTAAACTATTTTGAAGTGAATCTTGAGGATAAAACATCTGAGTTGGTGAAATCAACACATGAAGTGAACAATGGTTCACTAAGCAAGATGGGTTTTACCAAGATTAATGGAAGATGGATAAGTAAGGATGGTGAACATGGTGGTTCCTCAAGTGGAGTTCATGCTGAACATGATGAAGAAGATCAAGAAGTTGCTGATATGAATGTTCTAGATGAAGTACAACATGTTGCTGACTTAGGTGCTGGAACAAGTGCTGGACATCAAGGAAATAGGATTCCATCAATGTCTTCCTTTGAGAGATTCATGGTCAATAGGCTGGACAGCTTTGCTGAAAATCAAAGAAATCTTCATGATCTTTGTGTTACAAATTTTTAGAACTTTGACAACAGATTTCAAATCATGGACACACGTTTTCAAACCCTTGATGAACAAATTGAGGTTGTTCAGAACCAACTTTTTGAGCTGCAGTATGTGAAAGAAGATTGAAGCCAAGTTTTGTTATTCTTTCTATGCTTTTATTGCTTTATTTTGGACTATTCTATTTTCATCTCTTCCTAAAGTCTATTTGTGAAGACAAATAAGGGGAGAGTATGGTTTATGTGTTGTCTTAAAACTACTATAACTCTGATTTAAAATTCTGCTGCATTCTGGTTTGTTCTGATTTAACATTCTCTTGTAGTTTGGTGTGTTTCAATTGAGTTTTTTGGCTGGTTTTTCTACTGTTATGATTTTGTAGAAAACTGGTTTATGTGCCATCATACTCTACTATGAGATATACTCTGCATTGCATAGTTTTTTGTTTTGTAGGTGCTATTTAAGATTCAATCAAGATCAACACAAGCAACCAGAGATTTGTCTTCATCAAATAGGGGGAGATTATTGATCACGTGTGATCAAGTGCTTTGAAGAATCCAAATCCAAGGTGTTTGATGAATGGATGGTGTTGCTGCTGTGTTTGGGTGAGATCTGGGTAGAATAGAGTGTGATCCACTCCTTTGTTGAATCTAAAACTGATGAGATTTAAAACCTTTTTGAAATCAAGTGTTTTTCCAACTAAGTGAAAAAAAATCTGTTGTTTTGTCGAATCAACCGGTTGTTTTGCTCTTAGGAGTTTTGAAAAAGGTTGAAACCTGTTTTGGTTTGGTTGACTTAACTGTCAAGCCAAAACAATCGGTTGTTTCGTGATTTCAACCGATTGTTTCCTTTGAAAATCCTAACAGAATTATGTTTTGAATGGTGAATCTGTTTTAGATGTTTTCTAACTGAATACACTCCTTCATTAAATGCTTTGACCAATCTTTGGAAAATATAAATGGTTTGTTTATGTTTTCAAACAAATAAGAAATTGCTTTGAGAAATTCAGTTTGACAGATTTGATTCTAAGATTTCAAGATTCACATCAAGCTTTTGATTTTCTAGAGAGAGTGGAATAGGATTGCAATTGTATTCAATTCAGATTGTACTGTGATCAGGTGTAATCCTTTCTAAACCTATTGTATTTTTGGTGTTGTGTTGCCAAAGAGTGTTGTGTGTTGTTGAGGTGTTCAAGATCAACACTCTTAGTGTGGTTTGCCAAAGGTAGTGTGTTTCTTGAAGGGTTCAAGGTCACTACTTTGGTGGTTTGTGTTTTGTAATATGGTTTGATTGCTTAGTGGATTACCCAGTGGTATTCTGGGGATTGGATGTAGCTCTTGGTTTAATAGTGAACCAGTATAAGTTGTTTGTGTGATTCTCTCTTACTTTGAACTTCTTTTAATTCTATTTTATAGTTTATCTGATATAAACAACCAATTATTTCTGCTTGAGTTCTTGGCTAACTTGATTCCTGTTCTAGATTTATACAAAAAATTTCATTGAACCTGAAAAAGTTTTCAAAAACCCCCTTTAAACAATTCACCCCCGTCTTGTTTAAGACCATATATTCTAACACCATTGATGCCACTTTCAAGTTCATTCTTCCGCAACATACAAAATTGCAACAAAGAAGAAGCCAAAACAAGCTAATTTTGCATCAATAAAGAAACTTAAGACTTGGACTAGCTACTAATGGAATGAATCCTTTTGGAAATTTAAGTCGTAATCACAGATTATGGTCCACTTTGTTAATGATTTACAACTTACCTCATGCTTTATGTATGAAGTGAAAATACATAACAAAGATGTTTATCTTAGTCCATTGATTGAAGATTTGTAATTATTGTGGAATGAAGGGGTTAATGTGTTTGATGCATGATTTTGCTCCATGCATAAAAAACCTCCTAAATATTTTAAACACATTATATATAGGTTAGATAATTTCATTTAAAATCTATTGTTACTTATACATTGCATAATTATGTGTTCTAAGATGAAATCTTATTACTTTAATGTTTATTCTGGATATAACATGTTGACTAGGAGGAGAAATGCAAATGCAAGAAATCTTACTTGGATGCACCTTAAGGTATTTATAGTACATTTCTTCACTCGTTTCAATTGTGTCATCATTTATTTAATAAAATTTATTTTTACTTGTAGTACAATAAGCAATCTAGAAATTATGAGTGTGGTTACTATGTGATAGAGTAGATGTTAACTATTGTGCAATGTAATACATCAATACAAAAAGACATTAAAATTTGGTGTTTATTATTTATGGACTAATTAAAAAAAAATCAAATGTCACAGTTTTCCAATGATTCATAGACTCTAGATTCGAAAACACTGGAGTATGTTAAGATAACATGGTCAAAATATTTTGTAACCATGTATAACACCTTAAGATAGATGAATGATTAAAATGATATTATAAGTTTTTTTTGTTGAAATTATTCATATACATTTACATGTGTTAAATTATGATGTTATATGTAGTTATTTATATATAGTCTTTTATATTTAAATTATAATGTTATATATAACCAAAATTTCGTTACAATGCATGACTTTTCTGGAAATTTGAAACATTATGTAGGAAAAGAACATATATACCAATATTTGAAAATAAAAAACTAACACTTTTAATGAGGTACTATTCTAGACCATAATTGTCTTTAAAAAACCTCAATAAGACACTTATAAGGTATGTTCTTGGTAAAACCGTCTTGAAAAGTGGTTTTCAAATGACTTTTAATGACTTTTTTCCTTTATTAATAACTGTTTTAATTAAGTGTCATAGTTTTGTTTTATAACGATGATTTTATAATCGTCATTAAAAGTGATTGATTTATAACGACACCCTCATTATTGACAGTTTTAAAACCATCTTCAAATGTTATTTTTAATAGTCGTTAAAAGTTGTTTTTGCTTTATTGTGTGTTTATAATTTAAACAAAAGCAGAATAATTGATTATGAAAACTTGATTCATAAGATTGGGGTTGAAGTTAATCTTTCTCACTCATTTGTATTTTAGTAAATGAAAGTATATAGCATTCTAACTTTAATTGATATTGATGCAACAAAAAGAGTCATTCACATTGATTCCTCAAATATGAAATTATTAAGATCATCTTGTAAACATTGATTCCTCGGCTATTTAGAAAAAGTTCTTATCATTAAGAAAATGTTACAAAAACATTTGTTACATCACAATCTATTCCTACTATAATAATATATCAAATATTTTCATTTAGGTAAGAACATAAAAAATACTCCCCAGTCAATTCCAAGGATCTAAATCAAGAATAAAAATTCAAGCTTTAAGCATAAAATGAAAATAACAATATCAATTAAGGACATAATATTATAGATAAATATCACCTCTATACATAGGTGTTTGAAAATATTAAATTCATTTCAAAAGAAAGGAATTAGCCATTCATAGTAGCCATTACATGCACCAAAAGATGATGAAAAGCAAAACAAGAAGATCGAGAACATTTCAACTTGACGACTACTTTTTAGGGTTTCCTCTTTATCCCTTACTCTCTGCCTTACACCCTTAATTAGGCTTGCGTTAAGTGACATGTTACTCAAGCGAGGTCATAAAAAGAGAAATACCTATAAAGCGAGTCCTGGGCGAGTCTTAGGCGAGCTTGGTCCAGAGAGGAAGTTAACCTCTGGAGTGATCTCGCTCAAGGAAGCCTTAAGTGAGCCTTGGGCGCCTGGGCGAGATTGAGCACAATTAAGTACTAGGACAAGTTTCACTTGGGCGAGATAGCTCACCTGTGCGAGAATTATTGCTTGTCCCTTGCCTTTTCTTTCTATCTTCTCAAGCCTATCTAATTATCCTCTAACCCTTTGCTCCATCTTTCCTTCAATTCCTGAAATTAACACAAAATTGGGATTAAATATTTCCATTAATCTCATAACTTCAAAATATATTGTTGAATTCAAAACTTCTTGAAATTAGGGTTGAGTCATAACCTAATCAACAATAACAATCCATAAATGCTTAGCTTTCTACATAAAATTTCACTAAATTATAACACTTATCACACATACCAATAAACCTAAATGTAATAATGTTCATCAAACATTGAAATGTAAAAATAAAAGATGTTTGAAATCCTAGTTCTTCTTTTCCCATTGGAACTTTATAAGTTGTTCTTGAACAACTTCAACTTGATCATCCAGGTGTTGGAAACATGCAACATAGAATTCATAGTGATCCCTTTGATCATGGCCATTGTATTCATTTGGTTGGGCATCATCCTTTCAAAATTAGACAAAGGTTCATCACAATCTTCAATAGAAATGTAGGATACCAAAGCATGCATGCCATTATCATTTGTAGTAGTTTCACTTGGTCCAGCACTAGCAGAGCTGCCCCTTTCACCTTATCAAATTCCATTTTAATAAGTTTACCTTTTTTATTTCATGGCATAGTTTCATAGGTTCTGGAAGTTCTCCTTCATAATCAACCTCAAAATACTGTAAAAGTTTGGATACTAGAATGACATAAACAAACCTATAGTCTAACAGTCTGATAAACTTCAGCATGTGATCCTTCATACCATGAATCCAATTAACCTTAACCTTCTTCATTATACAAAAGACTAGCACAATATCTTCTTCACTAAGAACAACATGATTACTCCCCCTTAGTGTAAACGTCCAAGAATTGATGAAAGCCATCGACCTTTCATCCAGTTTCAAACCTCCAACATGAAAGCCTTTGTCTTGGCAATAAGGGTTCCTCAAACAGCTTATGTAGTACAACATTTTGTTAATACGTTTTCCAATCACATTAACATCCATATAAGAGCTAGCTGACATTGGTGTGGTTGCTTGTTTGCAATTCTCCATGTCAATTTGTTTTCAAAATTTCTCTACATTATTTAGTTTGACTTAAAAATGTCTCATTTATTATTTTCTTAACCTGCAACCTAAGAAAATAAGATAGTTCTCCTATCATTGACATCTTAAACTCATCTTGCATGGCCGAAACAAATTCCTTACACAAGTTGTCATTAGTTGCTCCAAAGATTATATCATCTACATAGATTTGAACTAATATAATATCAGATTTAGCCTTTTTTTATTAAAAACAGTCATATCAATTTTTCCTATCTCATATCCATTAGATAAGAGAAAATTCCTAAGTCTTTCATACCACTGTCGAGGTGCCTATTTTATACCATAAAGTGTTTTCTTGAGTTTGTAAACATGCTCAGGATACTTATGATCTTCAAGCCAGGTGGTTGTGAGACATACACTTCTTCATTGATGAAACCATTAAGAATTGCGCTTTTTGAACTCCATCTGAAAAAATTTGAAACCACTCATACACGCAAATGCAAGAAGTAATCTAAAAGCTTCTATTCTAGCAATAGGTGCAAAAGGCTCATCATAATCAATCCCTTCCTCTTGATTATAACCTTTAGCAACTAGCCTAACCTTGTTTCTTGTTGTTCTTGCCGGTTGACCTGCTCGTCGATTGACCTTGATGACAAGCTCTGGCTCCGTCTGTCTCTGCCGGAATCTGCTCTTCCCTTTGTTGCATTGGAACACGACTCTGTTGAAACAGAGGGGGACCTACCTGGTGATTGCACTCTGACGATCAAGTCAGTACAAGGCTTATAAGAATCAAGAACTAGTAAGTTTCAGTCTTAGAAACAACATACCTTAACCTGGGAACTAAAGCCCCTTTTATAGCTTACCTCTTGCAACAA
This sequence comes from Phaseolus vulgaris, assembly GCF_000499845.2. Lineage (NCBI taxonomy): Eukaryota > Viridiplantae > Streptophyta > Magnoliopsida > Fabales > Fabaceae > Phaseolus > Phaseolus vulgaris. The sequence continues at coordinate 11,531,568 of NC_023756.2, forward strand.
CTTTCTATCACGAGAATGTAATCTTAACTTAAAGCATACTCAACTGAAAAAAAAATTATGTTCAAGGGCACACTCTCACGGTGTTGCAACAAAATGAAATCTTTCCTCTAAGGAGTGCATAAAATAATAATAGAATAACCACCAGGGTACCAACTCATGTACCAGCATTAGGGTCCAGTCTGTTTACGTAGGCACCACCAGCGTGGCTCTACGCTCCTTCTCATCATACATGCAACCTAACCCTTACACGCCCTAACATACATGGGCTTAGTAAAAGAAAGTATTTACTTAAGTTAGACCTCATGCGTACTAAGCACACTCCTAGATCCATATTTACCCCTCACTAGTCACCTAGGCCTTATGCATGAAGGATTACCTCAATTATACAAAAATAGACTTATACATACATCTGGGGCCCAATTACATGGGTCGCTATTTTGGCCCAATAACCGATCTAACCTGTCTGCGATAGGTGTCGAGGTTCGACCACCGAGTGCTGAGCTTTGAGCACTTTGGTCTAGTACACTTGTTATCATACCAAATTCATCAAGCTTATTCCTAAACACCCATTTGGTTCATATTATATTCATATATGCATTTTTAGGTATAAGAAACCATACATCATTTCTAATAAATTGATTCAACTTATTATTCATAGCAAAAATCCAATTTTCATCTTTAAGAGCTTCATTAATAGACATAGGTTCAATTTGAGAGACAAAAGCCATGTGTTCACAAAACTATTAAGAGTTTGCCTGGTAGAAACTTCCTTATCAATTTGTCCAATAATGTTGTTTAGTGACAAATCTCTTGGTGTTCTCCATTCCTTTAGTAAACTTGTCTAATTGGTAGGTTCAACTGGTTGATTCGTGGCTTCACTTGGTTGTTTTTCTAGACATGTTCTTAGTTTCTAAAGAGCACCTTGATCATCTTCTTTTACATCATTCTTTGAAGAATCTTGTTTTTCATGGTTAGTCTCATTAAATAAAATATGAAAAAACTCTTCAACAGTCATTAGTTTCTTCTTACTCTATATGCACGACTACTTAAGGAATAACCAAGGAAAATACCTTCATCTTCCTTAGCATCAAATTTTCTAAGATTTTATTTTCCATTATTTATAATAAAACAGTTGCAACCAAAAGATTTTAGGTGGCGAATGTTGAGTTTGATGCCATTATAAAGCTCATAAGGGGTTCTCTTAAGAATAGGTATAATGAGAACCACTCCACGTGTCTACTCATAAGGTTTTTAATCTTTAACCTCCTGAATCATGGCCCAAGGTATTATTCATAAAACTAAATAAGAGTTTAATTAAAGATAGAATTGGATTATCATCATTTGTTCAAAAAACAATTCCAATAACAACAATTAAACTCGTAAAGACCAGATATTTAGCACAACAATATATTGAAAAATAAAACTTTAATTGCATAAAACCTCAAAATTCATTGTCAAATTACAAGAAAATCAACACAACTGTACCGTCCCGTATCAGGGCGTTGACTAAGTCAAGGTCAAAGTCAACGACTGGAGAGTCAAAGTCAACTCAAGGTGTCGCCCAGGTGTAGAGACGCCAAGAGGAAGCGTCGCCTGGGTGGAGGCGTCGCCAAGGCAAGGCGTCGCCTGGGTAGAGGCGTCGCCCAACCAGGGCGTCGCCAGATCAAACAGTGTAAAAGCAAGGCCACCACGGTGTGGTTTCCGTGGGAAAGCCTCAGGACCCGATATCTCGGGAAAGTGATAAAGAGAAGGAGAAGGTGGCTTCAAGGCCATAGTGATAGTACCAGTGAAGGGCAGCCTGACTCGTGAAGTACCCCTGCCGCCCCAGAGACGCCTTCGGGACAGATACGACCCAAGAGGAAGGTCACGCCCAGGATAACCGGGTGCAGGGTGCGAGAGGAAGGCAGATACGCTCTCAGAGTAAGTGGCTAGATACTTGGGGGCATGAGTTGGCACCCAAAAAGCCACCCCTAGCGCAGTAGCACTCCCAGGCAGGAGGACCCACACGTAGAAACGTCCCCAGATGGGGTCATGGCGTCGTGAGGCCCTCCACGTGTATGACAGCAATGCCGGAATAGAAACACCCTCTAGTCAGGTGCCAGGTAATTAAAGATATTCAATACAGTTTCCCTTTCTAGCATTCAGGTACTATTAGGGCTCCCGAGCGTTTCAACGTCTTAAATGCGCTACGTTTCGTAATTAAGCGCTTTAATGAGTGCGTTACGTTTGAGATTAAAAGCGCTTTAAGGCGCTTTAAATGCTGGGGCAGTTTAAATAGCGCTGAGAATGTCGGAAAAAGGGTTGGAACCTTTGGCAAATTTAGGAGAAACTCTTTGGTTGCTTGCCCGTGCTTTAAGGTTACGTACAAGTGACCGGAGAATATTTTTGCCTAAAGAAGACAACACACACACTTATACACAGTTTCTTTTACCACCCTCAGAGTGCCATACGCGGTGCTCAGATACGTGGGTGGACAGTTTTTTGGTGTTTCTTGCTGGCTGACTTGAGCGTCGGAGTGCATACGGCCGCTAGGGCGCCTCTTTGTCCTCTTTTTTGCAGGAATTCACAGGCAATCGGCGGGAAGGAGTCCCTAGCTGACGGTTGAGGTCGCGCACGAAGACGTCCCGGTCAACCGGACGGAACAACAACAAAATTTTAGTCTTCCATGCAGTGGGAAACGAAATGATTACAAAGAAGAAAATAAAGAAAAATAAGAAAACTCAAATGCTCTATTTTTTGAACGCCTCTGTGAACCTTAATGATTTTTCCTTGAAGCTTGCGTCTTTTTATAGGTTTTTCAGCTCCAAGGATCTCGAGAAAATATTCTGGTTTATAATTTGTTCACACTTTTTCATGTTCCCACATTCTAAAATTCTCAAGTTTTGTTTCCTATTCAATCACGAACCCGATTTTTTCATATATTTGCATATGATTTGCTTCCAATTATGTTTCTTAGTATTGTAGATTTTATTCTCTAATTCGTTAACGTAAATTTCATTTTTTGTTTTGAATTCAACCATAGTGGTACAGACTTCCTTCAAACCGTCTAGTTAGACTGTTTACTCTAGCTAAAATAAAATAAAAAATTAACAGAAATAACAGTTAAGGCCAAAATGAACTCATTAGATGAATCTCAAATAAAATATTAGATTTATTCATTTAAAGTGTGAATAAAATTACGCTCATCATAGATGCATATAGACGAGTAAGGTATTGAATGAATTAGTTCCTGTATGTTTTATTAATTAGATTCTATTGAATTGATTGACACATTTTTTTATCAATTTGATCCTAATTGGGGATTTAATGAATAATATATATTGCAACTAATGAAGAATTCACTGTTGAATGAACTTGGGACTCAACCTACTTTTATCTTCATACTCTTATCTTTTAATTTTTCACTAACAACCACACAATCCACTTTTAATTAATCGTTCTTATTAATTAACACTTGTTGCATAAGATATATGAAATATGTTTTACAGAGATTACAATTAAATTCATTGGAGAAGACTTATGGATAACTTACCCTGGCTATACTTAATTTATGTTAAGCTCTTTTGCAGTAGACGATCCATTAGTCAGTATACTACTTGAACAATTTTTTTGGTAGAAATGACATCAATCATGAATATTCTGAACTACAATATTTGAAAAGTTTGAATTTCTAAAACAAGCTATATAAATTCATTTTGTAACTAACCTAAAACCTTGTCTTTTATTGCATTCACTCTAAAAGGTTTTAAGCTTTCACCATGTGTCTTCTTGTATTGTCAAAATTTTCCAAGACTTCATTTTGTGGTTGTTCGCGCTTTGCACACCGCCACTGTGAATGGAATCCACCCTAGTGAAGCAACTTTACAAGTTGAACATAAAGTTCCTTTGCAAGAGCTAGATGAGAGGAGATTGGAGGTCAACGTTGTTAGAATATATGGCTTTAAACTAGAGGGGGCGGGGGGGGGGGGAGCATTGTTTAAAGAGAGTTTTCGCAAACTTTTTAGCCTTGAATGAAATTACTTTGAGAAAACCTTGATTAAGAAATCAGTTTTCAAAATATAAAGCAAAAGGCACAACAATAGTAAAAACAATCGGTTGTTTTACCGAAACAATCGGTTGTTTATACCAGTTAACAAATATCAAAACTGAATTTAAAGAGTTAGGGATAGAGAGAATGCACACAGATGTTTATACTGGTTCACTCCAAATCCAGAGCTACATCCAGTCTTCTCAGAAACCTCTGAGGAAATCCACTAAGCAATCACACCTTGATCACTTACACCACCACCAAGAGAGTGACCTTGATCCCCACAAGACACACACTCTTCTTGGCCAACACACCAACACTAAGATTGCTGATCTTGATCCCCTCAAGAACACACAACCAATCTCAGCAAACACAGAAAACGAAAATGTCCAGCAGAGTACAAGGATTACACTTGTTACAGAAGATAATCTGAAATCAATACAAGCAGAATCCTATTCCACACACTTTGATCAATCACAAACTCTAAGCAATCTCAGCTCTTTGAAAAACTCAGAAACTCTATTTAAAATCTTGTTACCCAAATCTTTTTTTCTGAATATATTCAAAGATGTTGTTTGTTATCAAATCTTAACAAACTCTTTTATTACACTTAATGATTGGTCAAAGCATTTAAAGCTCAATCAAAGATAAAACAATTTTTTTGTTATGGTACCAAAACAAACAATCAGTTGTTTCCACGAATCAATCAGTTGTTTTGGTTCTAACAGTTCAACCATTTGAAAAACAGTTTTCAATCTTTTATAAAAAAATCTAAGTATAAACAATCGGTTATTTCAACAAAACAATCGGTTGTTTTTAATTAGTTTGAAAAACATTTATCTTTCAAAAAGATTGAGAATGCCTATGCTTTAGATTCAATCAAAGGGTGGATTACAACACTCAAACTACCCCAGATCCTAACTAAAACAGCACAGCAACAACAAACTCATCCAAGGCTTCAACATCCTTCAAAGGGTTTGGATTCTTCAAAGCTTGAACATCACTTGATTCAAAAAACGTTACTCTTAAGCGTTATGGTATTAGGGTTTTCTTCTCAAAGCCCTAGACGATCTACCCATAATTGATAAGAAAATTCTAGAGGAATGCAAAGTTGATAAAAAGAAAAACACCATCCAATCACATGTGTTGGGAAGAGAAGTTGTTATGAATTAGGTCTCCATCTCTAAGGCCATTGGCTGTGATAGGTGAATAACTATTTGATGGAGGACCATCTAGCCACCACAAATTTCTCTAGCATAAAAAATTTGAGCAAAGTAGTGTAGTTTTTATTTTGTGTTGTTTTTAGGTTAATTTTCATGGGCCATGTATTGGGAAAATTATAGTAGGGTGTAAATAGAAAAAAAGGCTAGCTAGAATTACAATTGGTCCTCCTTGGACCTAATGCAACACTAGATTGTCTAGGGTTCACAAATAAAAGTCTAAAGTGAAAATAGAAAGCATGGAGTAGCAAGGAAGGCATGAAGGTCCACATGTCATCCCTTTAGTGGATAAGATTTCCACCAATGAAGAAGGGCCACTCGTAAACCTCTAATTTGAGATTATTTGCTCCAATGAGAGGAAGCCAATTGTCACCCATGAGAGTGAAGAGTTTTTAGGGTTGAAATGTGTACCTTACTTGCCCTTAACAGTATAAATAAGTGTGTTAGGCCTCTTGTAAATTCAACTTGAATTGGGTAAGAAATTTATGCCCAAATGTTGTCTGGTATGACTTAAGTTTACTATATGTTAGCACCAAATTGTGTGTGTAACCTAGGTCTGTTTAGAAGTTGGTCTCACTTTTCTAAACCTTTACTTACACAAATCAAATTCATCTATCTAATCTGAATTTTACCTTCATCCAGCTTCCACATTGCCTCCATAAATTCCATTCAAAATTATAAACTCCAAAACAAGCAAGGATTCAAGACTGGGTGATACATTAGGGTATGAGGTGTTAGGGTATGGAGCTATATTGTGATGGTGATGATATGAAGGAGTAACACATTTTCTTCTCATACATGCCTACAATTTAGTCTAGTTTAAAATCTTCGATTTGGGACCAATCTTAACATCATATTCCCTTTGTTTGCACCAAGAGATGGCATGATCTTATAAACTTTGAGTAACCATGGAAAATCTTGTAAGTCCATCTACTTGATGGTTTTTAAAAAATTGATCAACCTTAGTCTCCCATTCTAAATATACCCCAACTCCTAGATCTTTTTCTATCCATCTCTTAAGAAATCATAAATTTAGAAAACATTTCTTTCAAATAAGACATTTCTATTCTTTGTTTTGATAGTCTTTCATGGACATCATTAAAATATTGAGTAAGAAGATTACCATGAACACTAGATTGATGTAATATTTTCACAAAAAAATTAAAAGTCAACCTAAGTGAGCAAAAGGTTTTGAAAAATGTTTTTATTTTATTTTTGTGAAGTAAATCAAGAGACCAGCATGACCTTTCTACAGGTTCAATACCAGGAAAGTGAGGTGGGTTATAACAAACTACTTAAGTACCAAGACTTTCCTAGATAGAGTTTACCTTAGATAGTTCTCACAAAAGTTCCCACAAAGAACTTCAAAACAATTTTATAAATGAAAGTGAGTGTTTGAAATTCACAAATGAAACTAAAGATCAAAGAAAGATCTACTAATAAGCAACAAAGATAAAACCAATGCATCACAGGGACTTATAAAGCAAGAAAATAAAGGAAGGAATTAAAAGAAAAAATGAAAACAATAAATGAAAATGCTAGTGAAAGTAAACTAGTCTAATCTTAATGTACAAGTGCAGGTGACATTAAGGGTCCCTTGACACGCTTACATCACTAATGCACGTGAAAGCTATGAAAAATGTCTATTGAGATTGCCTTGGAGAAAATTCCCAATCAACCCAAAAGTAAAAAAAAAAAAAGTACAGAAAGGTTCTCTGATACAAAAATTCAAGAAGAAAATGGAACCAATTTTGATGAACCCCTTGAAGCTTTTTTGATGTTAAATATCAAACTTTATGCAATGAATTCTCTTATTTTCTCCTTTCCCTTAGAAATTCTATATGCAAAGTAGCACCTCAAAGAAGAAACTTGTTCTCACCGGTTGACTCTGGTGACAAGCTCCACCTCCGATCTGTCTCCTCTGCAATTTGTTTTACGTCTTCTTGTTGCACTAGAACGCGACTTTGTTGAAACAGAGGGGGCTCTACCTTTACCTGGTGATACAAACACAAGGAAGCAGGAGATGACTAAGGACAAATAAGAACCTCACAAAAAGGTCAGTCATCTCAATATACAAAGTCGGGCCCCACCAAACCTCAAGGAAGCATCAACAGAAGAAGAAGCTACAAACCAGAATATCAGAAGTTCTTCCTGCTGGTCTTGTTAAATGTTTAGAAAATGTTGTAAATAAGTTAGGCTCATTTGAGGGGCCCAAATAGTATAAATAAGCTAGAATAAAGTTCCTTTAGCATAATAGGGGGTGTGGATAACATTTTAGCTTGTTCCTAACCATTTTGACCTAGTTTCTAGAAGGACAAACCAAGGATGTGGGATTGACTTAGTCAAACCCTAAGACTGCCCATTTTCTTTCCTTTTTCCATCTTACCTCTTTAGCTTGTTCTCCAAGGCTCCTTCAAATATAAATAAGAGGCCTACCTAGTGTATTTTACAAGTTGAAATCATAGTAAATAAATTTTGCACAATTTTTGTGTGAGTTGTGAGTGAGTGAGTCTCCTCCAAAATTGGTCTTATCTTGTGAGATATGATGCTCTCAAGTGGTGGCCTCCTTTCACTCATCTTGGTGATTCCATCCCATCAAGTGGCGTGATTCATCCTAGCTTCACCATCCATAAGTTTCTTCTTTCATCATCTCTTCCATTATCCATTTCCATTCCATTCTATCTTAAACATGTTCTTAGTTTTGTGTCTTTAAATTTCAATTCGGTACATTCTTTGCTCTTATATTGTTTGTTCAATTTCCGCACCATAATTTTCATCATCATTACCATTTAATTGTCTTTTCCTTTTACGTTTGTGAAATGAACTTTCACATCTACTTAACCACTTGGTTAAGTTAATGTCCAGTGGGGATTTTCCTTAGGTTTTCACTCTTTAATTGTCTCAAAATCTCAATCATAAATATAAAAGTGTAACCTAATGATCAATCCTAAAATCAACTCACATCATGTGGTATTAGAGCTTAGGTTCTTATGCTTAATTTGCTTGAGTTGATTTGGCACTTTACAATTTCTTTACATTCTAGCACCTTTAATTCTTGTCTTTAAATTCAAGTACCTTTACTTTCTTGTCTTTAAATTCAAGCATCTTTAAATTCTTGTCATTATTTTCTTGCTTTTAATTTTCCAACACCTCATTTTGTTGCAAAAATATTTTCGGCCTTTCTTTATATTCTTAGCATTTTTCATTTTGAATATTTTTGTTGTTATGTCTTTTATTGATCTTGCCTTTTACTTTGAGTCTTATGTTCATTAGTGTTCTAGGTGTCCTTGTTTTGATTCTTCTTACTTGCTTTTATTTGTGAAGTTTACAAATTAATTAGAAAACATAATAGAAGAAGAGCTTGATGAGTCATCATTATGAGCTCTTCTTGATTTTCCTTTTTTCTCATCATTCTTGAAGTTTTTCCTCTCTTTGTTGGGACATTCAGTTTTAATATAAACCTGTTCACCACATCCAAAGCATGTATATTTGTTAGTGTTAAACTCAGTAGGTTTCTTATTATCATACCTGTTGAGTGAGTCACTTTTGTTGTTTCTCTTCTTTAGGAACTTGCTGAATTTCTTAAACATCAACCTAAATGTTTCCTTTTCACTCTTATCACTTGAGTATTGACAGTTTTTGTTCCCAACAACTTGACTTGATCCAGATTCTTCTTTTGTCATAAGACAAACCTTCTTTCTGGATTCTGAAGAGAAAGATTCAGCAGAAGATTCTTCTTTGTCCATCAAGGCACTCCTTGGATTCTTGTGATACTCTTCAAGGGTATTCCACATTTCTTTGGCAGAACTACATTCTGAAACCTTGAGCAATTCATTAGAATCAAGTGCAGATGCAATGATGTTCATAGCTACACAATCAAGATGTTCTCTTTCAAATTTTTTTTTTAGATATAGGCATGAGATAACTATTTGTAATAACATTCTAGATTTTTCAATCTATAGATTCAACAAAAAATTTCATTCTTATGCACCACAGTTCATAGTTCATACCACAAAACAAAGGTGGTTTGTTTAAAAAGACACCTTCTCCAAAAGAAAACTTTTCAGCCATTTAAAAAAGATTTTTAGGATCAAACTTGAATATCTTTCAAGAACCAAGCTCTTGATGCCAATTGTTAGAATATATGGCCTTAAACGAGATGGGGGTGAATTGTTTATAAGAGATTTTCGCAAACTTTGGAGGTATAATGAAATTCAATGCCGAATTACAGAGAAAAGAATTAAGGAAACAAATACCCAAAACTGTTTTAAAATGTTATCAGGAAAACAATCAATTGTTTTGTCGAAACAATCGGTTGTTTTTATCAGCAGTTAATAAAAACAACTTAAAACAGACATATGTGACATAAGGGAAAGAGAGAATCACACAAACAGATTAATACTGGTTCACTCTTACACCAAGAGCTACATCCAGTCCCCAAAAACCACTGGGTAATCCACTATACAATCAAAACCATATTACAAACATCACACACCAAAGTAGTGACCTTGAACCCCTCAAGAAACACACTAGCTTTGGCAAACCACACTCAAGAACACACAACAGTCTTTGGCAACACAACTACAGAAATACAGTAATCAAGGAAGAAGGGAATAGAATACACCTGGGTATTACAAAGCTTAAAGTTCAGAATTACAACCCAATCCCATTCCACACACTTAAGAATGATCCAAAGTTCTTTCAATTCTTGGAAAAGTTGTTTTAATGAACTCTTTCTCTTACTCCAAGATTACGAGCGTAAAACCACCTTTATATAGACCAACCAAGTGGTAAAAAACATTTAATAAAGGAGCCAAGTTAGTTAGGATCATTTAAAACATATTAAAACCGCTTAACATAATTTTGTTAAGGTTTTCAGAAAAAAAAAAATCGTTTGTTTTGTCGAAACAATCGGTTGAATTGACTTTGACAGCAAAGTCAAGCTTTTCAAAACCTTTTCAAAAACTGCTAAGGTAAAACAACCTGTTGTTTCAAAAAACAACCTGTTGAAATTTCAACAACATTTTAGAAAACTCATCTTTTCAAAAGGTTAAAGATTCAAATGAACTTGGATCATCTTAATGAGTGAATTAACAAGTTCCAAACAACTAGACAACACACACACCCAACAACAAGGTCTTCAAGCTTTCCTCTTGGATTTGGAGACATCAAAGCATCTTGTTCAACAGTATATATATATATATATATATATATATATATATATATATATATATATATATATATATAAACAACAAGGTATTTTAAAAGAAAAACAGTACCACAAAATACAAAACAAAAAAGGAATTACAAGGCATCTTTGGTTATAATTTTCTCAAAGCAAATCATTTTCCAAAAATATGGATTCAACTTGATTGAAAAATTGTTTTCAACTTTGTGAAATGTTTTATCCTTTTGCTTTAGCATTTTTTCTAAAAAGATAAGTTTCATAGTTAAAGGTTTAGTGAGTTTTTTAAAGTCTTCTTTTGTGCTTTTCTTGCTTCTCATCTTTTTCAAATTTTTGTTTGTTTAAATTCCAATTTGGTCTATTCTTTGCTCTTATATTGTTTGTTCAATTTCTGCACCATAATTGTCATCATCATCACCATTTAATTGTTTTTTCCTTTTGCCTTTGTGAAATGAACTTTCACATCTACTTAACCACTTAGTTAAGTTAATGTCAAGTGGGGATTTTCCTTAGGTTTTCACTCTTTAATTGTCTTAAAATCTCAATCATAAATATAAAAGTTTCACCTAATGATCAATCCTAAAATGAACTCACATCACCTAGGGTCTTAATACAATCCAAGCCAACAAGGAGATGACCAAGGACTCAAATTACCATTCACACTATGAGAAGTCATCTCAACTTTCAAGTGAAGACCCCACTAAGGATCTAGCAGACCTCACCAGAAGAAGAAATGGGCAAAGACTAGAACATCAATTGTTCTTCCTTATGGTCTTCTTAAGAATAAAACAAGTTGTAAATAAATTGGGCTCACTTTAGGGGTCCAAATAGCAAGATAGGATATAATAGGTGCCTTTAGCATAATAGGGGTGTAGTTATCATTTTAGCTTGTTTTTTACCTAGTTTCCAGAAGAAGTGGCCTAAGGTGTGGTTTTGACTTAGTAAAACCCTAAAGGCAGCCCCTCACACATTTACCATCCTACCCTTGCTTCTTGTTTTCCAAGGCACCATCTCCTATACTTAGGGTGCCTTCCTCCTTGTATTTTTCATGTTGAATTTTATAAGAGAAGGAAAACTTTGCACAAATTGTGTGAGACTTGGTTACTCTAAGCATTAGATCTTATCTTGAGTGAGTTGAGAGCTCTTAAGTGGCGGCCCTCTACACTCATCTTGGAGGAAACCATACTCCAAGTTGTGTGTCCCTTCTCAATTCACACCATAAGCTTTCTTCTTCCATCCTTTTCCTTCATTTCCATTACGCCACTTTATTCTTGTGTTCTATACTTGTTATAATTTAATTTTCCTTTGTGTTCTTGTGTTGTTCTTCCATTTAGCATTCATCCATGGCTATCTTAATTGTTTCCTTTCATGTCTTTCAATTTCCGCAATGCATAATCACTATCACCTTATCTTGATTTTCCTCTTTGCCTTTGGAAGTGAACCTCTACACTTACTAACCACTTGGTTAAGTTCGTGTCCAGTAGGGATCTTCCCTAGGAGATACAAACCACAACAATCAGCAGAGGACTAAGGACACATCAAGCAATTCACAAATAGATCAGTCATCTCGGTATACAAAGTCGGGCCCCACTAAACCTCGAGAAAGCATCAGCATAAGAAGAACCAGCTATAAACCAGAATATCAGAAGTTCTTCCTTCTGGTCTTTCCATAAGAGAAAAGTTATGTAAATAATTTAGGCTCATTTCGGGGGTCCAAAATAGCAAGATAGGCTAGAATAGGTGCCTATAGCATAATAGGGGGTGTAGTTATCATTTTAGCTTGTTTCTAACCCTTTAGGAAGGAAATTTGACCTAGATTCTAGAAGAACAAGCCTAGGGTGCGGTTTTTGAATTAGTCAAATCCTAAAGGCAGCCCCCTCACACATTTACTACCCTACCCTTGCCCTTCTTGCCCACCAAGGCACACATTTACTCCATGTATTTAGATGTTAATTTTGAATAGAAAAGTTACTCTGCACAAATTGTGTGAGAAGTTTGTGATGTTTGAATCCTCTTGGCTAGGTCTTATCTTGAGTAGTGTGAGACTCTCAAGTGGCGACCCTTCACTCATTTGGTGGCTACCACAACCAAGTTGCATGAACCATTCTCACCACCATTCCATAAGTTTCTCTCCTTCCACCTTTTTCAATTCATTTCCATTTTTGCCTTTCATATATGTCTTTGTCTTGAATTCTTGCTCTTGGTTTTTCTTTTGTTATATGCTTGTGGTTCATCATTTGGTTCGGCCATGACCACCATTGATGTTTACTTAATTGCCATTTCCATTCCACATTGCATTCCATCTATCACTTTATATTGATTTTTCATCTTTGCCTTTGTGAAGTGAACCTTCACACTTAACCATTTGGTTAATTTCGTGTCTAATGGGAATCTTCCTTAGGTTTCACCACTAAATTGCTAAAATCCCAACTCTAAGTAAAGTGTCACCATAAAATGGAACCATCTAAAAATCAACTCACATCACTAGGTCTCACCATATACTTCTTAAAAATCTCAATCATAAGTAAAGTGTCACCTCTAAAATGGAAAAATCTAAAATCAACTCACATCAAGTCTCAAACCCCTTTCATAGCTTACTCCTTTAACAACTTTCATCCACAAGAATCTAACAAGAACATTTTGTTTATGGGCACCTTCATTCACGACGTTACAACATAAAAGAATCTTATCTCTACTGAAAGTATAAAATAATAACATAAAAACCACCTACCAACAGGACACCACCTTAGGAGCTAACAGTAGGAAAGTACTTTGTTTACATGGACACCCTTACTCACGGTGGAACGTTATCTTTTCAACATGCATGTAACTTAACCACTACATGCCCTAAAACACACACTTGGGTTAAAATATATTATAATAATAACCTTATATTAGCATATAATAAAAATATTATCCTAATTATTTTCTAACAGGCTTAGCAATATAATTGAGCCAAAACTCATGACCCGCACCATGGCCCCAACTACCGAGATGACCTACCCACATCTGCATTGAGCTCCGAGGACTGAGCAATTTGTCCAGTACAAAACCCAAGAGTCCACTTTCCTCAATACCAACAACTTGAAAACTCCAAAGTCTACAAGAACAACCATTTTTTTTTAAGATTAAGACTTATCTGGATTGCAGGCCTTGCTCTAAACCACATGATGCAATCTTTCTTGAATGTTGGGTGGAATTCATTGAAGGTAGTGGAAAACTTGTAGATTTGTGAAAGAAGCACATAATGGCTATGGATATTTAGGGGGTTTAGGTGTGGATTTTCTTAGTTTCAATGGTCAAGGAAGAGGTTAGGCTAACTTCTTTAAGTTTCTAAAATGCAAATAAGCATCACATAAGAGATACTAAGAGAAGAGTAGTATGAGTTTCAGAAACAAAATTTCATACATCAATCAAGTCTAGAATTTACAAGATAGGAGATTCTTATTTATAAACTAAGGAATCTCCTAAGATTACTATCCAAGTTGTACAAAACTCTCCATTCGTAACATGACATGTGGCAGCTCACAATTCCTTCCATTTGTTGGTTTCCATGTGGCAATCCAAGACATTAAGGAACTCTCTAATCGCATTAAGACAACTGACATTAGAAGTTTGAAGAGGCATTGGTATGTGGCGCCTAAGAAGAGAGAGAAACATGAAGAGTCACTTTAGATGAGAGACACATGGCGCCTTCTTGGAATTCTTGAAGTGAAACCATGTGGTTGCCTTCTTCTTGGTCTTTCAAGGCCTAAAAATCTTACACTACTTGGCCCAGAATACAAGGCCCAAAAGTATTACTCTATTATTTACAAAATTTATACAAAACTAATGCAAATATATCTACTGTATACATCAAGTTGATCATGTACTCTTTTTTTAGAGAAAATGTGGCTTTTAGAAAGAATGGTGTTCATCTTGCCAAGCTTTTACAAAAAAAAAAATACAACTACAACAATATTTGTTCCATTCAAAGTGATCATGGTGAGGAATTTCAAAATGAAAAATTCAATTCTATTTGTGAAAATGGGGTATTCATCATAATTTTTCTGCTCTTTCAACTCCTAAACAAAATTGGGTTGTTTAAAGGAAAAACAAGTCTCTTGAAGAACTTGCAAGAAACATTTTAAGTGAGTCGTTTCTACCAAAACAGTTTTGGACTAAGAAAAATCTACATCAGTTACTTAAAAGTTTTTTTTTCTATAAGTGCTTCATTGTGAACAGTGAAAAAAAAAACCTTTTAAAATTTGATGCTAAAGTAGATGATGTCATCTTTCTTGGTTATTAATTAAATAGTCATGCATATAAGGTGTATAATAAAAGATTAATGATCGTTGAAAAATCTTCACATGTTGTCTATGATGACACTAATCATGTGAAACAAGTTTCTTCAAGAAATATTATACAAGAAGATGATCAAGATGTTGGTTTTAGAAATTAAAGATCTACTAAAAAAATCAACCAAATGAATTTGTGAATCAACCATCTGAAACCGCAGGACAAGATGACTTACCAAAGGAGTGGAGAACTCCAAGGGACCTATCACTCGATAACATAATTCGTTAAATTGATATGCGAGCATTTACTCATCATTCTCTAAATAATCTCTGTGAATGTATGATATTTGTGTCACAAATTGAACCTAAATTTGTAAATGAAGCTCTTTATGATGAAAACTGGGTTACAACTATGCATGATGAATTAAATCAATTTGTTAGAAATGATGTTTGGATTCTTGTGCCTAAATCTGAATATATGAATGTTATTGGAACTTAATGGGTTTTCATAAACAAACTTTATGAATCTGGAATAATAACTAGAAATAAAGCTAGGTTTGTTGTAAAAGGCTATAATCAAGAAGAAGGTATTGATTATGATGAAACGTTTGCCCTTATAGCAAGCTTAGAAGCTGTGAGATTATTGTTTGCTTTTGCATGTATTTGTGACTTTAAACTTGTTTAGATGGATGTAAAAAGTGTGTTTCTGAATGGCTTTATGAAAGAAGAAGTCTATGTCTCTCAACCTTCTGGTTTTGAAGATCACAAGAATCTTGAACATGTCTTCAAACTTAGAAAGCTCCTCGACAGTTGTATGAGAGACTTATGAATTTTCTATTATCTCAAGGATATCAGAGAGGAAAAATTGATAAGACTCTTTTTATTAAAAAGACTATATCTTATGCTTATATGGCTGGAAAATCTCCAAAGAAGTTGCAACACCTATGTCAACAAGTTGTTACATGGATGCTTATATGGTTGGAAAATTTGTAGATCAAACCAAGTTTCAGAGGGTTAATTGGATCAATTCTCAACCTCATTGCAAGCATACCAGACATCATGTTTGTTGTAGGTCTGTGTGCTAGATTCCAGTAAAATCACAAGGAATCTCACTTAACTACTGCTAAAAGGATCCTTAGATATCTCAAAAGAACAAATTGTGTTGGTCTACAATATCTAATCTTCTATTAGGCTTATTGGATATTCTGATTCTGATTTTGTTGAATGTAAATTAAATAGGAAGAGCACAAGTGGTACATGTCACCTACTTGGTTTCAGTCTTATTTCCTAGCACAACAAGAAACAAGCTTGTGTGACTCTCTCAACTGTAGAGGCAAAATATATTGATGTTGGAAGGTGTTGTTCATAAATCTTATGGCTTAAACAACAACTTGACCATTATCATTTAAATCTAAGCAATGTCTCTTTACTGTGTGATAATACCAATTTCATCAATCTTACAAAGAATCAAATCCAATAATCAAGAACGAAGCATATTGAAATTAGACATCATTTCATTCGTGATCATGTAATTAATGGTAACTGTGAAATTAAGTTTGTTGAAACAAAAAAATAACTCGTTGATATTTTTACCAAACCTCCTCCTAGAGATAGATTTAATATTTTAACCTCCTCCTGAACATATATTAAAATTTCTTTTTCTCTAATATTCTCTTTGTCTTATTTTTAAATGTCTATTTGTTGAAGACAAAAGGAGGAGAATGTTTGGCTAAGTTTGTTGTAAATTTTTTATTGTTTGCAGAATCTTGTTTCTGCATAGTTGGTTTGTTATCTTGCTATTTTGCACATATCTATATATTTTGGATTCCCTAGTCTTTCCTTTATTTTGTTTCTAGAATTTTCTTTTGTTAAAATCTACAACAAAACACTAGGTATTTCTCTTCATCAAATAGGGGGAGTTTGTTGACCAATAAGAACTTAATTTAATGAATCTAATATGTCATGACAATTTGATGTTGTGTGTGTGTTTAGGTAGATTTTGATGTATCTATTTGGAATACATTATGGTCCAAGTCACTTCAAAAGCTATCTCCTTGAAAATTTTTGTTTTCTAAATGTGTTGTATTTTTCAATCAATAGGTTCAAGTTTTAATCAGTTAAAATTACTTCTATTAAAGTTTTCTAACGATAGTAAGCATTTTTAACAAATTGATTTATCGTATCAACAGGTTGAAATGTATGACCCTATCCCATTCGAGAATTCAATTTTTTAATAGTTGAATAATACAAAAATTTAATATCATCCCTTATGTTTAACAAAATTTTGACAACACTTCGCATTGGTCTTCAAATGACATGAACTGAAAATGGTGACACGAAATCTCCACATTCAAATATGTACCTTAAGATCAACACGAAATGAAATTAACCAAAATTAGGTAAAAATATATTATATATAGATTATAAGTTATGTACTAATAACTCTGAAAAATTCACTATTCTTCCCAAACCCTCTAATTGAACAATTCAAGATTCAACACACTTACTATCGAACTACCCCCATTACTTTTTTAAAAAATTAGTTACATTTAGGAATACTTTTAAAATTTGAGGAATACAAGTTAATGTATTAAATCTCAAACGGGAAACTAAGGTTCTCTGATTGGTGATTTATGAAATCTATTATCGACAAGCGAATTAGGTCAATTGCAGTACAATTGAAATAGGTGTGTCATATCCACAAGGACAAAGATTATCATAGTAGTAATAACATTCAAAATGAAGTGAAAATATGATAAAAGTAGGTTGCATAGATTTTGTAAAATAACTATAATAATTCTAATAAAATATTTAACGAGATTAAAACTTAACAAAAATAAAGTAGAAGATTAATAATACAAAACAAGTATTGGGACTGAAGTAACTTTGTAAATCTCTTTTGTTGATGTTACTTACAAATGCTATGTTTATTCAAGTTCATTGTTCCTTATGGATAAATCACGTCAATTCCTTGATCAAGGTTATCTAGAACAACAAATTATCATAATAAGTTCCTTGACTTACAATAAATTGTTTTTGCATTAAGATGCAACCGTTCAAGCCAAGTACTAATTATATTCCCAAAAATTGACATACTTGGTTGTTTTGAAAGGGTTCAGATACATGAACGTTCCTTTTGACATCATTCATGTTCAAAAGGCATAAATGATTATTCCTCACCATCAAGCATTAAGCACTCAATCAAACCTAAAAAAAATGAATCTTAAAAAAAAAGCATTCATGATAAAAATAACTCAAAAGATATTGCATTGCTCTCCAATCCCAACAAGACAAGTTTAGCAACTCATGAGAAATCTTACAATAGAGCTCAATGATGAAAAGCTAAGAACAACAAACATGGATCCCTGAATGTTATTGGTCAGCTTAGACTTTGCCTTTTCCTTTAAGTTGCCTCGTTTCAACCTCCCTAATTAAGTGTCAGGACCTCCCTATTAATATACTTTAGTGAGGAGCTCCAAAAGATTATCATTCTTTTAGCTCAGAACAAATCCGCTCAACAGATTGACCTTCTTCACTCTAAAGAAACCTTTTGGCTTCCAACCTTTTCTCTAGCTTTAACAAATTTGGGTTTCTCAATCTTGCAGGGATTCGCTTCAAGTTTGACCTAGGGAAATCCATTCTTAAGAATGAATAAATAATGGGATTTGGATTCACTTCAAGCCAAATCTCAGCAAATGTTACCCTTAGAAACCCTTTTTTGGCTCATGTCAGCTTCAAGCCTCTCCAAGCACATTTGGGCTTTCTTCATCATGAATGGCTTTTTTCGCTCAACCCTTTTAGATTCTCCTAGCCTTCCAAACTCTATAAATATAGTGTCTCTCTAGCCTAAATCCGCTCAATACATGCCCTAGCGCTCAACAATTTTGTAGTTCTTCAATCTTTTCTCTCTAGAGTCAATTAGCTTATCCTTTTTTCCATGCACTGAGCGAATTAATCATTTCGATCCTTTTTTTTTGCAAGATTCATCAAATTCTTCTTCCCATCTTCTTCTTTCGAGTTAAGCTTGTTTTGGGGAAAATGCATGGTTTTTAGGTTGTTTTTCCATGTAATCTACTTTTTATGAATGAGTAGTTTGATATGAATTTTACAACAATTTTACATTTATCACTCTCTCCATGAACAACTCTAACAAAAATTAGATATCAATAATACTTAAAAAAACAAACTTCAAACAACATAATAATATTTTTCGAGGATAGGACACCCCTAGACTCAATACCAATATGTTCATAATAGTAATAGTACTACATTAACAAACTAAGTCTAACATAATTCTAAAAATATATTAAACAATACTACTATCTAATTTAAAAATTAATAAATTATTCTAAAGTATAAAAAAATATAAATTTAAAATCACTAATCGTAAAAAAGTGTTGGCGGTTTGCTGGTGTTGGCATAGTGTTGGTGTAGAGGAGTCGCAATACTAGAATAGAGGAGGCCTAGTGTTGGTGTAATATGTTTAACAATGTGCTTTGATGTTTCCAAATATGCTTTGAAGACTTTAAGAATCTATTGTTGTGTGTGTGTGTGTGTGTGTTATTTAGTAGATTGAGTTGTTAATTTACACCTAGTTATGATCCAAGTTCGTTTGATTCTAAATCTCTTTTGAAATTTTTAGTTTTCAAATCTATGTTAATTTTAGTTAGTTGTTTCATGATTTAAATCAGTTGTAAAAGCTTTTGTTTAGAGTCTATAGAGAGTACAACAAGTTTTTCAACTAGTTGATTTATTGTGACCACCGATAGAATTGCATTTACTATTTTAAAAGGTTTTCAAAATGCTTTGTTTTCTTTTGTCTTTTCTGTAAAGCCAAACAGTTGGTTATTTCGATAATTGAACTAGTTGTTTTATGTGTTGTCTTTAACAGAAAAAGAAATCAATCAGTTTTTTTTTAAAATCAATCAAGTGTTTTTAACAAAATTCTATTATAAATTTTCAAATTGTTTTTAAATGCTTTTAACTGTTTCAATTAATGATCAAACAGTTTTAACCATAAAGGCTGGTTTTTTATCATTCAAAAGTGAAGATTAAAGCTTTACCAAAACCAATTTCAAGAGAAGATCAAAGTGCTTTTACTCATTCTTGTTGACGTCTTTGGATCAATGCTTGTGTGTGAAGTAGGAATATGGGTTTTCTATTGAATTGTTCTACAGCTTTGTAAAGCCTATGTGTATTATATGTCTTTCTTTTAATACTGTAATTGTGTATAAGACAGTTTCAAAAAGTAGTTATAGAAACTATAGTGTTGCTCAAGAGTGTTTTGTTCTTGAGGGGTTCAAGATCCACATTCTTGGTGTGCCTTTGTAATCTAGTTTTGATTGCATAGTAAATTCCCAGTAGTTAGCTGAGGACTGGATGTAACTCTTGGTTAAGAGTGATCGTGCTTCTAAAGTCTCGTGGTTGTTTCACATTAGTGGAACGGTGAACTCCAACAAAGAACACGAAGGGAGAGTGTGAAGGGAGCAACTAATGGAGTTGGAGCAAGAAAAAAGGAACAACATCGTGCAATGTGAGGCAATAAAAAAGTGAATATAAATGGGCGAAAACACGTTTTAAAGATGGTTCATACATGCAACCGTTATCATTTTGCCTGATTTTTTTTTAACAATGGTTAATTACTCGGAAGTGTCGTCATTTGAGAGTCACATTGACGATGGTGGTACAATGTCATCATAATTTTTTGTTATTTAATTTTTCTATGACTATTTGTTGATTTTGATTGTTGTTGTTTTTGCCTCTTTTTAGACGATGTTTTTCTCTGTTATTGTCGACAAAATGTTTGTTTTAATTGCAAAATTGACTCCATATTTTTTTAATCTCATTGAGGTTGAATAAGTCGTTATTAAATTTCGTAATTTTACTATTTTCCACTAGTAATATTTAAAGAAGGAAAATATTATTAAAATTCTTCAAATATTGATTCTTCCTCCAAAATTTTATGTTTCCCATTCCTCTTAGCTAACAATGTCGTGGCTGGATAATTTTATAAGGAAAAACATTTTCATGAAAATAACATTTCGGCTAATGAAAATTTCTCTAATATTAGTATCCAATAAAACATATCTTTTAATTCGTGATTTATATGCAAGGAAAACAAATTTCATAGATTTCAGATCAAATGTAGTTTGGTTATTTTTAAGGATAGCAATAAAACATAAGGATCCAAGAACTTTCAAATCAAAATAAATTGGAGACATTTTATATAATTACTCAAAAGGAGAAATATTTTTCGGAAGAACAAAAGGAATCTATTAATAAAAAATATAGCATGAGAAATAGCATATGACCATTAAGTTTTAAGTTAACCGGATTGAAACAGAAAACTACGACTTATGTTAAGGATGTGTCAATGCTTTCTCTCAATAGCAAAATTTTGTAAAGGAGTTTCAATACAAGATCTTTGATGTATAATGTCGAACCTATAATATAATAAGTCAAATCAAATTCACGACCATTGTTAGACTAAATAATTGGAATATCATGTTTAAATTGATTTTTAACATAGATGACAAAATTGTAAAAGATGGCTCTAGTTTCACCTTAAGTTTTCATAACATATATCGCAGTTTGTCTAGTGTGATCATCAACAATAGTTAAAAAATATATAAGTGCATGAACAAAAGATATAATAATAGAACCTCATATATTGATACAAACCTACAAAGACCTCAAAAACAAGTCCACAAGAAGATGACCAAGGATGTCAACTATGAAGGGTCATCTCAACAATCAAAGGAAGATCTCATCAGTAGGAGGAATGGACAAGGACCAGAGCACTTAAAGTTCTTCCTACTAGTCTTCTTAAATGTTTAGAATATGTTGTAAATAAGTTGGGCTCACATGAGGAGTCCAAATAGTAAAGAATAAACAAGAGTAGGTCTATATAACAATATTAGGAGTTGTAGACATAAGAATGAGCCATAAGAAGTCCATTAGGGTAGAAAGAAACCCTACCTTCTAGAAACACTTGAAATGGTGCGGCATTGGCCTATGGTCAACACCAAAACCGCACCATATTTCATTTCCCCTTTCTACCCTCTTTTCTTCTTTTCCAAGGCTCCTAAATCTATAAATAGGGAGGCCTACCTCATGTATTCACAAGTTGGATTAAGAGTAAAGTTACTATACAAAAATTGTGTGAGAATAGTGAGACTTGTTTCTCCTAGCTTTAGTCTTATCTTGTGAGTGTTTGGGGCTCTCTAATGGCGACAACATCACTTATCTTGGAGCTAATTCACCCTTCCAAATGGCGTGATCTTCTTCCCAAGCTTCATCCACATAAGCTTTCCTTTCACTCATCTTTTTCCATTCCATTTCCATTCCAATTTCTATTCCAAAATATGTCTTCTTCTTATAGTTGTTTCCTTGTTTTCAATTCGGTCCATAGCAGTGTTCACTTTGTGTTTTCTTAAATTCAGCACCTAATTGTCATTCTTTCTCACCATTAATTGTGTTTTTCCTTTGGCCTTATGGAAATGAACCTTCACATCTACTTAACTCTTGTTAAGTTAATGTCCAGTGGGAATTTTCCTTAGGCTTTTCACCTTTAATTTTCTTAAATCTAAATCAAAGTAAAATGTCACTAATCAAATGAACAATCCTAAAATCAACTCACATCATATATCAATATAAATCAACTTTAAAATGTTTAAAGAATTGGTTGTACTGTATTGAAAAGGAAGTAGATGTTGTTTTGCAAAATGACAAATATCACAAGTAGTTTTTAAAACAGAATGCACATAGGGATTTTGTTTTTTTGCAAATATGTGTAATAATTATGTGGTGCATGGGATATATAATCTAATTCTTCTTTAAACAAATCCCATTCTTTTACTCGAAAAGCGATCTTAGTCAATTGTAGTACAATTAAGGGTTATTGTATCCACAGGGTATTAATCATATCATAGTATGATTATCCTTTATAATGAAATGATGTGTGTTTAAAGGTGGTATTCATGTAATATATGTAAATAGCAATAATAGTAATATCATTAATAATAATACTAAATATTTAGATTGACAGGGAAAATATTAGACAATCATTGAAGTAAAGAGATGATAATATATAACAGATGTTGGAATTGGAATAACCTTGTGAATCTCATATGTTATTGTTATTTATAAATGCAATGTTTTATTCTAAATCTTTGTTCCTTGTTTTTTCAAACTAAGTTGATTCCTCACGCAAGGTTATCTAGATCAATAAGCCATTGTTATGACTTATCTTTGCATTAAGATGGAAAATTTCACCATAGTCTCAATTCTACGCTCTACGACCATTAAATCCTATGGCTGGTTGAATAGGGTTCAGAAACATGAAATCACCTCCTAGTCTCATTCATGCCCTATGGACAAACAATGGCTTTTCCACACCATTGAGCATTAACCACACTACTAGACCCAGAGAAATTCAATATAAAACAGAAACATGCCTCTATAAACAATAATAATTATATAAATATCACAATGTCATCCAATCCATACAAAATAGATTTAGAAACTGATAATAAATTCTTACAATATAGTTTAGGATGAGAAGATAAATTAAAACAAACGCGAATCTGTGAATGTTGTAGCTGGCTTGGCTTATATATTCCCTGTCTAGAGATTGACATTCACCTCTATTAAGGCTTTGGCCTACCTGACCAAATTGGATTATGAAGTTTATACTCTCTGAGCCTGAATTAGCATAACCTCAATATCTAAGCCTCTCTAAGGATCTCACTTGATTCATCCAAACCTCATTTCTCACTGACTCTTGGTACTTTTTGCCACTTCTCAATTTCTTTACTTCCCTCTTGAGAATTGCACATATTTTTATAGATATCACTTGGATTAAGAATTGGCTTAACAATTATGGTAATAACTCAGTGAGGATTTCCACTGGACATGAAGTTAACTAAGTGGTTAAGTAAGTGTGAAGGTTCTTTTCAAAGACACTACAACATTTTTTACTTTAGGCAATGTTAAAATAGGCCACGGATATAAAAGTATTGCCTAAACATAGTAAAAACCATGGTTTTAGCAAAGTGGCTTAAAATATAGAAGAAACCACAACCCTAAAAGCGTTGATACTTTAGGCCATGGTTATAAAAGCATTAACACTTTAAGCCACGGTTATTTACGTGTGGCCTTTTGGGTTAAAAAAATTTAAAATAAAATATAAACAAAATCCAATTTTGTAGGAAAGTTTTTTCTTCTTCCTTCTCTCGTGACTAAAAAACACACCTCACATGTCTCCCTCTCACTTCTCACCGTGGGTTCTTACAAATAAAAAGGTTCAACTTGATTGCATTGCTAAAAATGTTATTATATATGCCCTTGATTCTAATGAGTTTTTTAGAGTTTCAATGTGTGTTTCAGGATATGTGGGATACTCTTGAAAGCATTCATGAAGGTTCAAGTGGAATTGTTTGGCAAGACAATGACATGTCTTTTTTTGGCTCATCTTCAAATGTTACAAAAACCAATCTGTGTCTGATGGCAAATGAAGAATCTAAATCAAGCAGTGTAAGTACAAACTTTTCCATTAATGATGAAAATTGCTATCAACTTCTTGAGGCCTTTAAGGAGACTCATGAACAAGCTTATAGATTGACCCTTTTGAACAATCAGTTGATAAGTAAAAACAACTAGTTGGAAAATAGAGTCAAAATCTTGGAAGAAGAGTTAAACAATTCAAAAATTGATTTTGAAAACTTCGAAATGGTTTATTAAAACTCTTCTTACAAGTGTGATTCTACTTGTGAAAATTGTGAATCTCTTCAAAAAAAAGTTCATTATCTTGTGAAAATTATGGATAAACTTTCAAACTGTACTAGCATATCAAAATTGTGTCTTTGGAAAATCTGGACTTGGTTTTAATCCACAGAGCAAAAACAATGGCATTTCAAAACTTTTTTCAACCATTGCAGAAAAACAACCGATTAAAAAGTTGAAACAACCGATTGTTTCTTGCTTCTACTGTATGAGAAATGGTCATTATGTAAGGTTCTGTAAAATTCGAAAAGTTTATTTTCCCTGGGGTATTTTAAAATGGGTTCCTAAGAATCCTAAGGTTCCTAATAACCAAATTAACCTCTATGGACCCAAATTTGTTAGGGGACCAAACCTTGCAACCTGATTTTATCTTTTGCAAGATTCCTTGATGAAAAGCAAGCATATGTGATAACTGGACAGTGGTTGCTCCAAACACATGATAGGAGATATATCCAAGTTTGTCAACATCATCTGCAAGCAAGAAGGTCATGTGACCTATGGGGACAACAACAAATGGAAGATTCTTGGGAAGGGCACTATTGGTAATGAGAACAATTTCTTGATCCATGATGTCCTACATGTGGAAGAACTCAAGCATAATCTTCTCAGCATAAGCCAATTGTGTGATAAAGGGTATCAAGTAACTTTCAAACCCAACACTTGTGAGATTCATCTATCCAATTCACAGAAAGTGTTGTTGATTGGTAAAAGAGTTAATAATGTTTACCTTCTTGATATATCAAATCCCACATCCATAGGCTATCTTTTAACCAAGCATGAGGAATCATGGCTTTGGCATACTCATATTTGAGCTGCAATATGGCCAAGAAGATTGAAGAAAATTTAAGCTTTCTTTATATTTCTGGTTTATCATCTGAACAATTTTTTTTTCTTTTTTTTAATGCTATTTTTATCCCTTGTGGAGACAAATAGGGGAAGAAGTTTATGATTTGTATTGTGCTTATATTCTGCTTTAAAACTTGGTTTATATGCTACTTTACTTTGATTAAATTGCTGCATAAAACTCTGCTGAATAAAACTCTGATTTGCACCTTACTTTCACTAGTTTTCACACTGTTTTTGTTGATTTTCCTTATTGGAATCACTAAGTGAAAACTAGTTATGTGGTGCTAATGAAATCTGGAAATGATTACCTCTGGTACATGCATTTTTTTTGTAGGTATTTTCAAATGAAAACAGAACATCCCAAGCAAACCAAGGACTTGTCTTCATCAAATAAAGGGAGATTGTTGAACTTGAAGCTTTCATGTTCCCAAATCCATGAATATTGCTTAAAGACTAGGTTGCTGCTTGTGGGCATGGGTTATGGGTAGATTAGAATTTGTCAATCCACTCTTAGCTTAATCCAAAATTGAATCAATCAAGTTCTTTCAAAAGAAAAGTGTTTTTAAAAGTAAGTGAAAAACAACCTATTGATTTTTCGTTACAATCGAATGTTTTAATTTCGTGGTTTTGGAAAGGATTTGAAAAAGCTAAAATTAGCTGACCACACAGTCAAAGCCAATTCAATCGGTTGAATCGTGCTTTCAATCGATTGTTTTTTAAAAATCTTAACAGAATTGGTTAAGTCTGTTAAATATGTTTTTCCTTGATTCAAATCTGTTTTAGCCCCTGCTTGAAAGCCAAAAATAGCTATTTTTTAGGCTATATAACTGGTGTTGACCAGATTACAAAAGAGATTAAAAAGTTTTCCGAGATTGTAAGATTGCTTAAGGCTTTGCATTGGTTAAGAGTGAAATAGGATCTGCTGTATTCGTTTTGTATCAGGTGTGATCCTTCCTTTTCTTACTTGCGTTTCAATTCATATTTGTAAAACTATAAGACCTCAAACCTAAGAGGACATAAGCCTCACTAAGAGCTCACACAATTTGTGCAGAGTTTCTTTTTATTTCATTCAAATTCAACTTGTAAATACAATGAGGGAGACCTCCTATTTATAGGTGAAGGAGCCTTGGAGAACAAGAATGAAGGGTAGGATGGGAAACACCAAAAAAGGGGCAGCCTTAGGGTTTGACGTCAAACCCGCACCATAGGCTTGTCCTTCTAGAAACTAGGTCAAAATCCCTTCCTAAAGGGCTAGAAACAAGCTAAAATGATACCTACACCCCCTATTATGCTAAAGGCACCTTATTATAACATATCTTAGCTATTTAGACTCCTAAAGAGAGCTCAAATTATTTACAACATATTTGTATCATATAAGAAGACTAGAAGGAAGAATAGTTGGTGTACTGGTTTATGCCCAGCTCCTCTAGTGAGGTCCATGTGATCCTTTGTGGGATCTTGAATTGGTCGCTGAGATGACTGTTCACCATGTGATTTTTCTTTTGCTTCCTTGGTCATCTTCGTAGCTACTTGGGTTGTATCATGCCCCCCAAGTTCGAGAGAATTTGACCTCGAATTCAGAACTCTTGTAGATAACATAGTTAGTTTGTTCACATATAAGATAGTGCAATGATTGTGATGTGAACTCAACTTATGTTCCTTAAGTGTTAGAGTGCATAAGATGAGGTTTTATATACAGACGAAGTTTGAAAAGAAAGTTTGGGAATGAAAAATCTTTGTGATGAAAATCCTCTTAAAAGGTGGAAACCTTTTGGAGGTGTTTGAAAATCATCCCTAAAATTCTTTATGAAAGATGGTAAGTAAATAGAAACCTTTGGTAATGAAAAAGAGAAGGAAGAAGTATACCGTGAAGGTTTTTTTTTGTTTTTATTTGTATTTGTTCTTTAGTTGCCAACTTGGTCTTTTAGTTGGACACTTGGCACCGATGTGCCCAAAACCAAAACATTTAAAACATTTCATATTGGG
Source organism: Phaseolus vulgaris (assembly GCF_000499845.2). Classification (NCBI taxonomy): domain Eukaryota; kingdom Viridiplantae; phylum Streptophyta; class Magnoliopsida; order Fabales; family Fabaceae; genus Phaseolus; species Phaseolus vulgaris. Next base: position 11,558,892 of record NC_023756.2, read on the forward strand.
GGTTTCGGTTGGTTACTTAGTGGTAGAGGTAGAAAGGTGGTCTTTAGAAACCTTTTGGTGAGTAGTGATTTCTTTTGAAAAATGGGAAGTAGAAGTTTTTGTAGAAATGTTGTTTGCATCCTTCCCGGAAGATTTGTAGAAACCATCATTAGGAGTATGTTTGAAAGTTGTTTTCTTAGAAATTTGTGATTCCACCTTGATGGCTAGGTGAAACAACTTCTTTATAGAAGAATACTCATACTTCTACAACATCTCGAATTCATCTCCTTAAACCACTCACGAACCGAGTTATCTTTGACTCATCACTATTAGGCATATTAAATTTAGTCAAAGTTGTTTCTAAGTCCTCAAAATATTCTTTTACCGTCATAGGTCCTTGATGAAGCCGTTGGAGCTTCAACAAGTGTTCCTTCCTATGCCGAGGAACAAACCGCCCGCGCATACATTCTTTCAAATCATACCAAGAGACCACGGCTGACCTCTTGTTTAGCCCAATGTCCAATACAATTTATTGCCACCATTGCATGGCATAGTCTAAAATGACTAGGGAAGTTAACCTAACCTTTTGGTCCTCGGTGACCGTATACACATTAAAGAGTTTTTCAACTTTAGTTTCCCATTCTAAATACAAAGTAGGGTCATTGTACCCACTAAAACTAGGTAACTTTACAAAATTAAAAGAATGTTGTGGTTGTTGTTGGTGTTGATGGTGCCGGTTTGCAAAATTGTGCACTCTCCAATCATTTTCTTGACTCCCTAGTGCATGGAATGTCTAGTTGCTCTTGGCGGCTCCCATCTCCTTTCTTGAGTTTGCCTCGCTTGAGCTTCTTCTAGTCTTTGCAATCTTTTTGCTAGTTGGCTTATTTTCTCGTCTTTGTGGACCATTCGCTTCTTGACCTTCACAAGTTCTCCCAAAAGGTGGGCTTTGTGATGTGATTTCGGTTTTCAAGATTCACCTAAAGACAAATGACCCATAGTTTTTGCACAAAAGAAAAAAACAATTAGTGAAAACAATTTAAACGTTCCTCACATGTTTCACTCAAGAATGAAATGCTCTCAACAAAGGCCTATCTTAGTGTTGAAAAAAATTCTCAAGTGAAAGAGGACAAAGCCAACCACACTTGATCTCAAAGAACCACAACAAAACTTAAGGAATTTGAAAAGACAAACAAGAAAAGCTAAAAACAAGAAAGCTAAACCAAATTTTGGGAAAAGAGATTATGACAAAACATGAAAAGGAAGACAAGCAAGAAAAAGGCACACAAAAAGACTCTACGATACCTACTAAACTTTTAACAATGAAACTTTCTTTAGAAATTTGTCAAAGCAAAAGGATAAAAATTCCACAAGGTTGAAATCAATTTGCCAATCAAGATGAACCCAAAATTTGAAAATGTTGCTCTTTGAAATATTGGAACACAAAATAGCTTGCGCAAATTACCTTTTCTCTTTTCTCTTTTATTTTTTATACTTGTTCTTAGATTATGGGAATGAAATGTCCATAGTTTTGACCATGCATATTTTCATATAACTCCAATTTTCACAAAAAGTTTGGGATTCAAAAAAATTGATCACTTGAAATCTTTTGTTTGGAACTTAAATCTACTTCTACTAAAACAAGTTTCTAATTACTTATAAACTTTCACAATTAAAAGCAAGTAAGTAGAGGACTCCTAGAACACAAAAGAACATATGACTCAAGGCAAATAAGTAAGAACAATAAAAGACATAAAGGAACATTCAAAATGCAAAACAATGCTATTGAATAAGGTAAATGCCAAATTTAAAAGCAAGAAAGTAAAGGGTTGAAATTAAATGTACTTGAATGTAAAGACAAGAAATTAAAGGTGCTTGAATGTAAAGACAAGGAATTAAAGATGCTAGAAAGTAAAGTGCCAATCAACTCTAAACAAGATAAGCTCAAAAACCAAAACTCTGAATACCACATGATGTGAGTTGATTTTTAGATGTTTTCATTTATGGTGACACTTTTACTTAAGATTGAGATTTGAGCAATTAATGGTGAGAACCTAAGGAAGATTCCCACTAGACACGAACTTAACCAAGTGGTTAAGTAAGTGTGAAGGTTCACTTCACAGAGGCAAAACTGAAAATCAAGATATGGTGAGAATGAAATGCAATTGCAAAATTGAAATGGGCACAGGGTAAAAATCAACGGTGGTCATGGCCTCCCAATTAATGCACCATACTCATGATTATGAGTGAAACCCAAGAGCAACAAAGAAGATAAACTAAGAGACAAACACATAAATTGGAATGGAGAAATGGAATGAGAAAACTTATGATGGTGGGTGAGAAATGTCACGCCACTTGGAGGATGATGTGCTCCAAGATGAGTGTGTTGGTCGCCACTTGAGAGCTTCCCAAATCACTCAGGATAAGACCTCAAACCTAAAAGGACATAAGCCTCACTATGAGCTCACACAATTTATGCAGAGTTTCTTTACTTCATTCAAATTCAACTTGTAAATACAATGAGGGATACCTCCTATTTATAGGTGAAGGAGCCTTGGAGAATAAGCATGAAGGGTAGGATGGGAAACACTAAAAAGGGGCAGCCTTAGGGTTTGACTCAAACCCGCACCCTAGGTTTGTCCTTCTAGAAACTAGGTTAAAATCTCTTCCTAAAGGGCTAGAAACAAGCTAATATGATACCTACACCCCTTATTATACTAAAGGCACCTTATTCAGCCTATCTTTGCTATTTGGACCCCTAAAGAGAGCCCAAATTATTTACAACATATTTGTATCTTATAAGAAGACGAAAAGGAAGAATAGTTGGTGTGTTGGTTTATGCCCAACTCCTCTGGTGAGGTCCATGTTATCCTTGGTGGGGTCTTGAATTGTTCGTTGAGATGACTGTTCACCATGTGCTTTATCTTTTGCTTCCTTGGTCATTTTCGTAGCTACTTGGGTAGTATCATGAATGCAATGGAGAAGTAGAAGAACAAACTGGACAACAAGAATAAGAAACTGGACAATAAGAAGAAGAAACCGTGTGATGATTAGAACCAACCAAAGAACCACTGCACCAAGATCTAATCTAGAAAAAAAAAACTTGAATCAATTCCAACACTTTTCTCACACAAGGGAGAATTGATTCTCCTTCTACCTCAAGACTTTTGTCCAATACATAGAATATGAGTATGTTATTTTATTTTCGAAAATTCCATAGTAAGGTTTATAATTACTGTTAAAACAAAACAAAAAAATAGTAAGCCCCTCCCCAACATAAATAGGGTTTTTTCTTTGGTTATTCAACAAGAAAGGTAACATACTAGTGCTACTATTAAAACTTCTCCTCTATACTGTTGACAAACAAGCTAATTGAAAACAATAAGAAAAAGGTTCTTGGAAACCACAAGATAAGAATGATCAAAATAAGAGTTTTTTGGAAACCGCATAGTAGAGGAAATGGTTGGCGTGGTCAAGGTAGAGGCAAATGTCGACCAAATAATGAGGATAATAAATGTTCTTATAATGCCATAAAATGAAACACATGGTGGATGAATATTATTCTAAACATGAATATCCTCCATGGTACAAAGAAAAGACTGAACAAATCATTATTGGTCAAGATAAACTCTACAATTTCAAAGTAAATAACTATTCTCTACAATCTAGTTACAACGAAGAAGAGTAACATGAAATGAGTCCTTTTACTACTGATACAATACAAAGACTTTTACAACTCTTAGAACCATCAATCTCCCCCGAGTCATAACATCAACTAGGTTTCAAGGGTACAATGCTAAATCTCTTACACTAGAAACACAAATAAAGGGTAAGATTTCCTGAATTCTTGACACTGATGCTACTCACCATGTAACACATGTTAAAAATCATTTTGTTATTTTTTATAAAATTAAACCTGTTAGTATAAAATTACCTAATGGTTCTTTCACTATTTCTTACCATGTTGGAACTGTTCAGTTTTCCAAAAAGTTTGTCATATTCAATATTTTATATATACTTTAATTTTCTTTTAACAATTTCTATTCAAAGGTTAATGAAGATTTAAACTGCAAACTAATATTTTTTCTCAAGAATTGTTAGACTCAAGATAACATTTCATCCAAGATGATTAGGCAAGCTTATTTGCATAAAGAATTATACTATCTTCGTGATTTTCATCTAGATTCCTAGAAGAATAGTTTTTTTATTCTTATTGTTCTTAACTGTAGAGAATAAATCTCTGTGACTACAAATTAGGACATATTGGTAGTATAATGATAAGTGCATAATTGTAATAAAACTCATAGGAAAAAATGAATGTAAATTAGGAAGAATTTGTATAAATATAAGAAAGAAGTATGCCAAAACACTCCAACCACTACTGCACATGACGAACATGAAAAGAATAAGGACATTGCAAAAAAAGTGCAGAAAAACAAGCAAACAGGGATGCAGCATCAGACTCAATTCGCTCAACACACAAAGAATGGATCATCATATTGAAATTCTCCAAAACACTGAGCATGTCTACAATAGTTAAGCAAATTCAAGCCAGTACAATTAAAGAATTCCATAAGAAAAAGGGTTAAGCAAAACTGAAAAGGGCTGAGCGAATAGAATCCTTAACCAAGAAGATAGCCCAATTTCAGTCAGAAAGGGCTCAAGCCAAGGTAAACCAAACTTAGAATAAAGAGAATTTCACTTGGAGCCTAATCCAAGCCAATCCTACCTCATGACCAAGATGTGGCAGTGATTGACAAAATTATGAGCAAATCCTTAACGAATCCCAAACTTTGAAATCTCAAGAAGCCTAAGAATTCAAGATTGAAGCCCAAAAGGAATGCTTAAGGACGAAGAAAGCCACTCTGCTGAGCGAATTGGCCTGCGTTGAGTGAATCACTAATCTCCTTAAATCCCTTTGAATCCTCTTTTTAAAATCTATAATAGGGACCTTGAGTCAGTGTTCTAAGCATCGAGAGGTGATGTAACCATGAAAGGAGCATCGCCATCTAAACTAGTTCCCACTTTACAAAAAGATGACGAAGAGCAAAAATGACTATTCAAGACTAGGTCAAGCATCTCAGGCTAGGACCCAAGGCCCCACAATCCCTCAGAGGAATATCAAGAACAGAACATCAGAGCATGGACCAGGATACCAACTATTCTTTATTTTAATATTTTTAAGAGGAGGTGTTAAAAAGCATAAAATTTGGGCTTGTTCATGGCCCATAGAGAAACCCTAACATCTACAAGGTCTCCCTCCCTGCCTTAATCATATGGCACCTATCATTATAAATAGGTGGTCACCCCCTCTTGTAATTCATACTATATTTTTAGTAAAGAAACTCTGCATGAGTGATTTTCTTAGTGTCTAAAATTCTCTAAGTTTTATCTTGGCAATATGCTTCAAGTGACAACTCTCTTCATCACTTATTTTGGAATTCCTCTCCTCCAAGTGGCATGACCTCCTTCATTCCTCCACCTTCATGGAAGTCTTCAACCATCTAAGTTTTCCATTCTTCTTCTCTAATTCCATGTTTTCCATTTTCGCCATTCTATTTTCTTTTGAGTTCTTTTTCTTTTGAATTCATATTGTCATCGTGTGAGTCTTTTTCTTTTGCTCTTTGAAGAGAACATTCACACTTAACCATTTAGTTAAGTTCGTGTCCAGTGGCAATCCTCACTGAGGCATCACCATAATTGTTAATCCAAATCTTAATCCAACTGAAATCTATAAAAATATGTGCAATTCTCAAATCAATATATATCACGTGGTATTCAAAGCATGATTTATTTTATGCTTAATTTTGAGTTGACTCTTACTATCTTCTCTGCTTGTGTTTATTTTAATTGATTTTAATTGTGAAGAATTAGAAACAATTAGAAGTTGTTTAGTAGTTGTTGATTTAATTCCAAACATAGAAGGCAAGTGTTCACATAAATTGAAATCAAATCCAAAATTAACTTTAAAATTTGAAAAGGGAATTAAAATATGCATGAGAAGAGTATGAAAATGTTAAATGAATAAAAACAAAGGAAAAAAAATTATATGCATTCACATTTCAAAATTAAATTTCTAAAAGATTTTAGATGTGTGGCAAATTGTGTTCATTTTTGTGGAGTTTTATCCTTCTAACTTTGATAATTTCTACAAATCTTCATAATTAAAATTTAAGTAAGTGTTCTTAGAGTCTTTCAAAGTGCTTTGTTGTTTGTCTTTAAGTTTGTCTACATTCAATTTCTATTTTGGTTTAGCTTTCTTGAACTAGTCATTTTCTTGTTTGTGTTAAAACATGTTCTTATTTTTGTGTGGAGGAGTTTATTGGCTTTCCATTTAAGTGATTTGATAAGATTTTTGGTATATTTCATTTGAAGAATTTCGTTGCAAGTTTAAGACTCTTAGGAATTTCGATATAATTTTTTAGTGAAGAGTAATCTTACCTTATCTTTTATTCATTTTTACTAAAATAATTGAGTGATACACTTGAGAGAGTGTGTTTAATTTTTTTTCTTCATATTTGTGTGATAATTTGGGTTGATTCATTTTGTGCAAGCATGTCTCACATTTCATCCCGGGATTCTTCAAAACCACCATTTCCTCACAAGGCCAATCTAATGGTGGAACTTCAAGAAACTAAGAGAGATTTGACTTAAAAGGAGGAAAGCATGATGGAGAGATTGCAACAGCTAGAGGACTCTTAAGAGAGACAAAATCATGGAAGAAAATGGAAGCCTAGAAGAGCAAGATATCAAATAACAAGAGCCAAGAGGAAGAGATGAAGATGGGAGAATGCAACACTATGGAGAAAGGCGCCATCATCAACATAACAAGAGGCAAATGGCTAATGTTAAGTTGCCTTCTTTTGATAGAAATAGTGATCATAATGTGTAATTAGGATGAGACGCTAAAGTAGAACAAATTTTTAGTGTGTGTGATGTAGATGATAGCCAACGTGTAAAGTTAGCTTCCCTAGAATTTGAGGACTATATCATGTAATGGTGGCATAAAACTGTAATGGAAATTTGGTCTAAACAAGAGGCCAACAAGAGGCCAAACGTGGTCTCTTGGAGTGATTTAAAGTAATGTATTCGTGAACTGTTCAATCCTCCTCATTATAGGAAGGAACTCTTGTTGAAGCTCCAATGACTTCATCAAGGAAATAAGAGTGTAGATGAATACTTTAAGGATTTAGAAATTACTTTGACTAAAGTAAATATGCATGAAAGTGATGAGTCAAATATAGCTAGATTTGTGAGTGGGTTAAGGAGAGAAATTCAATATGTTGTAGAATTATATGAGTATATCACTTTTGAAAAAATGCTTCACCTAGCTATCAAGGTTGAATCACAAATTTTAAAGAAAAGCTCTTTCAAAACTACTCATAATGGTGGCTTTTACAAATCATCTTTGAAGGATAAAAATAAATTTTCAAACAAAACTTCTCCTACCAATTTTTCAAGAGAACACACTCCACAACATATAATTTCTAAAGACACCTCTTCTACTCCTAACACCCTGTTTGCTTTTAGGTGTGACAAAAGAGGAGGAATGAGGGAGCGGGAAGAGTTTTTGTTTGGATCAGGGTATCTGAGGGTGTGGGTGCGGATGAAAGAGTGGGGTGGGTAGTTTTTTCACTCCTCACAAAACTGAGAAGATTTGCGCTGATTGTAGAGGTACAAATACACATTTATGTTGCTACCATTCCATCAATTCTAATATTAAACAATGTGGGCATCTGCATGTGAATGAGTTTTCAGTTTCCTTCTTTATTACAGTGCCACCAGTTGTGCAATTTTGCAAGAATGAGTTTTCTTTTCTTCTTTATATTGTTGGGTGCAGAAGAATGTTGACCAAAGAATCTTGATCAAAAAATTTAGACCCATAAACCCGTGAACATTAACTTTTATGTATAAATAAAATTAGCTTTGTGATACGTTGTGGTTTGCCCCTGTGCCCAGAACGAAGTGAACAAGAGAGTTGGTGCTTTGAGGAACAAGAAAAGTGGTTTGAGGAATGACATAACTGGTTTGTCTTCATTTTTTTTAACAACAATATAGATTCAGAATTATTTAAAATCGATTATGGTGGTTGTTTTCAAGAAGCAGCATTGATTTTCCGAATTTTCCAAGTTCATAATCGATTTTCGTATCTTTGTAAATTGGTGCATAATCGATTTTCGATTTTTCCAAATGGTGCATAATCTATTTTCAATTATTCCAAATGGTGCAAAATCGATTTTGCAGTGAAGGTTGATTTGAGAGAATCAATTATGTGGTTTGAGAGAATCAATTATGTGGTTTTTAAAGGTAGGAGAGAATCGATTTTGTAACTTTTAAAGGTAGAAGGAGAATTGATTTTGTGCACAACTACAAAGAATATCACAGTGCACAACTACAAAGAATATCACAAATGAAGCTTGATGTGGGTCTTAGAGACTCAAGTTTCTATCAAAATTTTCAGATAACTGAAAAATTGAGTAACATTCATTTTTCCTTGTTTGAGAGAGTGTACATTTTGAAGCAAACCTGAAATAATCTTCTTTTGAAAATCTTTCTTTCAAGTCTTCCAAAAGACTTTTAACAACATCAATATACACAACACTCTCAACAATTAGAAGGTTAGAATCCTTATAATCCATGAAAGAATCATTACATTACATCTTTCTCAAACTTCAAAAGTAGGATGATTATTACCTAGTTTTGAAATACTCCCATAAATAAACTTTAGCTTACTCTTGGATAAAAAGTTCTCTTCATATTTTTCTCCAAATATGAAAATTGGAAATTGATTTCATTAAGGGGTGGAGAAACAAAAATGATGAGTCCTTCATTTTGTTTAGACATTGATAACTTTAAAATAGTTTGTGACAATGATGATATCATTGATTCTTTAAAACAATAATAAAAGAAAAACACGAAGTAGAGCACAGCAGCAGCGGGAGCAAACTGTTCATATACCATCTACAAGATGGTGACTCATTACAAAAGGGTTTTTTTGTAAACACAAATAAAAGTAACTTTACTTTTTCATAGAACAAATAAAGGAAACTTGGCGAAAGGCAAAAAAGAAGAAGATAGGCTCCCAGTTCCAAAAGAACATCCTCTGCTAGCGAGCGAGGAGAAAAGCTCCATCAAGAGCCATGGAAAAGCAATCGAGAAGAAGAAAAGGAAGCCTAACAAACTGAAACTTTGTTACTTTATAATCTGTAAACCTACAACAACAAAACACAGAAATCAAGGTTGCTGAAGCTTATCTCCGATCAGTTATTCAGAAATCAAGTTGCTGAGGCTTATCTCCGATCAGGTTACAAAGGATGCTGGAGTCATCGAGGGTATTGATGTCAACCGTATCATCAATCAACCACCTTCGCCGCTGCTTTCGTCTACTGCACTCCTTTCTCTTTGTTTGGAAACTGCTGGTGCTGTCACGACCATTCTCATTCCAAGGAACACCACCATTCCCACCAAGAAGGAGCAAGTGTTCACTACTTACTCTGACAACTAACCCAGGAACAGCAATTTGTTGGGTAAACTTGAGGTTTTTGGCATTCTCCGGCACCACCTAGGATGTTCCTCGGATCATTGTTTTCTTTGACATCGATGTCAATGGTAACCTAATGTAAGGACTTACCAGATTTTGCTGTTGAGCTTTCGTGAAATGAAGCAGTGGAACAATGCTTACAAGTTAGAGAGGGAAATGGTTGAAGAAAAGTGGCTTAAGACCGAATCTATCCATTTAAGAAACGTATCAGGGCACAAAGCATTCACATGCCAATTTCAAGGTACGTGTGGTTTGCATGAAAGGATGTGTAGGTGGGGCCACCATCCATGCCGTTTTCTCTATTTCGTTTTTTGTAGCATGTGGTGGGATAGCTATTTTGCTCTTAAAATGTTTTCATTTACATACAATTATAGCTACTTTTAGCTTTTGTTAAATCTGGGCCCCTTTCTTCTTTAGGCCCTTCTTTCGCTGGCCCATCCTTTGTGCTTAAAAATTGAGAACTGTATTTAGTTTCTTTTCTTTTGTACTGATTATTTTAATATAATTGTGTAGATTGTACTGCTTTCTATATTAAAATATTATTTGGGTATCTGTACGATTACACATGTCTTTATATATATGCAGTGTTTGTTTTTCTTATTTAATAAATAAAATAATACGCGTAAATAATTTCAGATACTTATATGATCATGTGCATCATTTGGTATAGGATTAAGTATAGTTGTTTCTACAGTTAGAAACCATATTCGTGCATTTAATTAAAGGTAATCCCTTTAGGATGAACGTCTTTGGGTCTTAATTCTTTTTGGGTCTTAATTCTTTTTGGGTCTTAATTCTTCTCCTACATGTAATCAACTCCTAAACTTAAATTTGGTTTTGAGAACATTTATTTTAAATATTTTTCCGCAGTTCTCATTGATGAACTATGGCGACAACTCCTTTGTTTTTTTTTTTTTTCAATTTTTTTTCGTCCTGACATGATTCTGGTTGCGATAGGTACTAAATGAATAACTGGACTTGTGTTTCATTATTTAGATTTATTAAATTGATTGACGCATGTTTGTTTAACTATTTTTACCATATGTAACTGGAAACTAGGAGGGGTAAAACAATTAAATTATGGCAAGATAGGTGGAATAAAAAATACCTTACAAAGAAAAATATCTTAGAATGTACAAAAATTCAAATTCAAAGGCAAGATTTGGTTTTAAGTGGGAAAAACCTCAAGTTACTATACCGAGGTAAGAATTATCACAAAATATACCAACAACAAAGTGCAAAGACATGTGGATAGCACTGATAAGATGCATATGGGTCCAGAGAAACATGATATTATTAAGAAATGGTAAAAGAGATGATGAGAAAATATTTAGGATGACATGTGTTAAGGAAAAATTCAACACTTTATGATTTTTATTAAACGCTGAAAACCATAAAGCATTAAATATGAATCATGCTTCATTTGTAAGATGAATGGTTTTAAGAATAGATCATGTAAGACTGAAGTGTTCTGTCTATAAGATGATACAACATTGCACATTTTTTCTTTACTTATGATAAAGCAATTATTAGATTAGATGACACACGCATAAGTTAACTTAACCTCGCATTACTTGAACATTTGTACGCTTATTTTTTTTATCTTAGAAATGTCCATTGTCTTCATCTGTCAAAGAGATCTGTTAAAGATGCAAACTAAAATTCAATATCAAATGATCTCTTGGGAAAATAGTTAAAGTTGTTTTCTTCACCAACCTTCTAACACAGAGCTTTTCAACTCTAGCTTAGTTGTTTGCCCTGTACAATATGCACTTTTAACACGAATTGGTGCAAAAGGTTGTGTTACCTAGGAAGATTAGCACTGTCAGCAATCAAGAAAGTTGTGCAAAGGAGGAACACATTTAAAGTTACATGGAGTGCATTAAATGCAATGTTCACAATCAAGGCCAAACACAAAAAGGATATGTATAAAAGTTGAAGTTGCTCAAGAGCTAGAAACAATCTCTCAATGGATATCTTCTTTTAGCACCTATATAAATTCTATCATCAAGAAGAAGAAAGAGAGAGTTGAGGTTACACTACGCCAAATCACTACTCGGATGAAGAGCACTCCTTAAAGTTGTCAAGAAGCAGAAAAGAGAGATCCTCACACTTAGAGCACAAGTTTTTCCATATCCTTGGATCCATAATAGCTTCATGGAAGATATTGTAAGTGTTCATCCAACAATTGAAGAAAGAGATCTTATCCATTGTATATGTCGAAAGGTGCAATCTTGTCATAGAGAATAAAGACAACAATCAAAACCTAAAGGGAAAACTTAAACCTTGTACTTATCAAAAGATGCAATACTCCCTATTAGTCAGACCCAATGATCTATTGATCATTAAAATCCTCAACCTTCATACCTTATCTACGAGTGGTTTATTGGAAAACAATACTCGTTAAGCCAGAAGTGGTTTGGAAAATAATAAGGGATTATCCAAGAGTAGCTAGGTGCCTAAATAATACTCGGTTAACCCATGAGTGACTTGGTAAAGAATACTCAGTTAAGCCAAGAGTGACTTGGTAAAGAATACTTGGCCGAGCCAGAAGTGGCTTTGGAAAGAATACTTCTTAACAAAGTTAACCATGAAACTCATTAAGCTAGGAGTGTCTTGGGAAAGAATTATCGATTAAGCCAAGATTGACTTGGTAAGGAATACTTGGCCGAGCCAGAAGTGGCTTTGGAAAGAATACTTCTTAACAATGTCAACCATGAAAGGCCATGATTCGGAAGAATACTCGTTGAGCTAGGAGTGGCTTGGGAAAGAATACTCAACGAGGTCAACCAAGAATGGCTACAAGCAGAAAGAATACTCAATTAAGTCAAAAATGACTTATGTCGAGAATACTCAAGGGATTATCCAAGGGTGGCTACAAGTCCAAATAATACTCAAAATTTACTTCATACCATTAGTTTGTGTGGTGGAACTCAACCAGTTGATTGAGAACTGGATATAGTCTGTCGCTTAAGATAAAAGTGGCATAAATTATTGTGTTTATTTCTAATGGAGGACCATTTAAGGGACACCACATTGGACCCTTCACAAGGTCCAAAACTAGGAGGATTGAATAAGAAGAAGCATCAAAGAAGAAGACTTTCCTTTTTCGGAGTGTAGACTATTAGGATTTCCCTTCTCTCTTCCTAGTCTAGTAGAAAATTGTATAGGTGTAGTTTTGATAAAATTCGACTAGCCAAGAAGATGATCAAGGACTCAAGAGACAATTCACACTGTGAGCGGTCATCTCAACAATCAAGTCAAGGCCCCACCAAATATCAGACGGACCTCAATAGAAGAAGAACTCCGCATAGACCAGAACATCAACTGTTCTTTTTTATGGTCTTCTTAAAACAGAAAAACATGTTTGTAAATAATTTGAGCTCACTTTTGGGTCCAAATAGCAAAATAGGTTAGAGTAGGTTCACATAGCATAAAAGGGAGTGTTCTTAGCGAAATGGGTTTGTAGCTAGTCCACTTTTTCAAGACAAGGCACCTAGAATTAGGATTTTTAACCTACCTTCTAGAATTTACGCCTAAAGGTGTGATTTTGACCATGGTCAACACCCTAGGCAGCCCCTCTCCCTTGCCATTTCTACCCTTCACCCATCTTGCCCACCAAGGCACCCCTTCTCGTAAATAGGGTGTCCTGCCTCATGTATTTTCAACTTGATTTTGAATACTAGAGAAACTCTGCAGGAGTGATTTTGTGAGACTTGTGAGCTCTCATCTTGGGTCTTATCTTGGGTGGGTAATATCTCAAGTGGCGGCTCTTGCATCACTCATCTTGGAGTCCCTCTCCTCCAAGTGAGGTGACTTGCTTTCTTCCCATAAGATCTCTTCATCCCTTCCTCTTTTATCTTTTATTTATGCCTCCTTCCATTCCGTACATGTCTTCTTCTAATCTTTAATTTTTTATTTGCTTTGTTCTTCTTCTTTACTTATTCATTATCTTGATTTTCGCTGCATCATTTTTCACCTTATAATTGTCTTTTTCTCTTTTCCCTTCTGAAGTGAACCTTCACACTTATGTAACCACTTGGTTAAGTTCGTGTCCAGTGAGAATCTTCTTAGGGTTCTCACCATAATTACTAAATCAAAAATCATAACCAAAGAGCAACCAATAAAATGTGCAATTCTAAAATCAACTCACATAAAGTTTCCTTTGAAAATTTTTAGGATTTTGTATAAGCATGTGTGGGCCTTGATTAGGCCCTAATTTGACCTCTACTTAGGGTGTGTTGAATGGTCAAACACCTTCAAACCCTAGTCAACACAAGAAAGGGTGCATAAGAGTCCCGCACCACATGAAATAAGCCTATATTAGGCTAAAGTGAGGCCCTTCACGTATGGAGAATTTTTGCAAAGTTTCACCTTTCTTTCAGCCTTGTGCTTTATTTCTAGTCCCACATCCTTTGTAGCATGTGTTGGAGATAGATGGAGTTGAAGCTTATATTTGATGAATCCAATTCATTTGAAGAATGAAGATCAATCCTTTTGAAGAAGATGTCCTTATATGTGTCTTTGTGATTTTGTGTCTACCTGTTTTTGTTTATAAAGGTAAATAATCTATAAAAATACAATAATCATATTTCCAAATGTTTTTTAACTATTCAAAATTTAGTGTTGCTATTTGAGGAAATTTCAATGGATTTAAGGTTTTGTTATCTATCATATTTTTAATAGATTAGATATTCAAATTAATCCATAGTTCTCACTTTTAATGCAATCAATCGGTTGAATTAAGTTTTAAATCCATTAAATATAACAACACAATTTGAAAAAGTGTTTTACTTATGAGGATTATGAAAACTTATTTTGGAGACCTTTGTGTACAAAAGTTTTTACATTTTCATAAAGAGATAAAATGTAATTTTGAGAGCGCGTTTTACATTGATTGAATACTTTTGTTTCTTGAAGCATCCTTTGATTACTTTCCTTTATGGTAGAAAGTTTTCCTAAATTTCCAAAACATGTCCGTATTTGTTGTAATTCAGATGTAGTTGTTCTTTAGTTCTCTTTTTTCTAAGATTCTTGTTTCAAAGCAAGTATATACAAAAACAATTGTTAATGGGTTCAAGTATGGTTTGAAGAGAGGGAGTTTAATTTAGTCAGCATTTGTGAGAATACGTTTTCAATTTTCTCTAGTATGGTGGTGGTCAGTCTCTTGAGCTCTTGACTTTTCTTTTCTTCTTGAGCTTTGATATATTCATCCATTAATTGTTTGACCCCGATTACTAGAGTCTGCTTCATTTATAAGGGAAATATTTGTAGTATCAACTTGGGAATCTTCTTTACTTTCTTCATCATAGGAGATAATCTTAGTATCACTATGAGATGCAGCCTCTACCTCTTTTTTTTTCCATTACAGATCTATCTTCCACATGAGCTTTTACATCCTCGAGAGAGTATTTATAAAGATTATAATGGCCAGAGTTTCCCTTAGGTAGAGATTGAACCCATCTCTAAAAGTTGAACCCAAATTCTTGTAAAAATACAAATGTAAGATCATCTGAAGAGAAGGTTTGTGCAAGCCTTTTGGAAAGATAATTGGGGAATAAAGGGGTCTATCTCATCCACTTCATGACTAAGGGTGCCAAATGAGGAGACTTCCAAAGATTTCTTTGTAAGGTTAGTTTGCCATGCAGAGATAACTTCAACTTCATTCAATGTCTTGAGGAAGCCTCGTTTCCTAGTGTATACATTGGTCTAGTCCATGGTTCCAGTTGTAGGGACTTCTTTTGGTCACTAAAGAGATGGGGGAGCATGCCCCTTGTGTTTTCTGAAGTTTAAGGCTAGTAGACGAGGACATACAATGTCATGTTTAACTTTAAAATTAGTATTCTTACTTGTCTTCATGGATGGAGGGACATGGAACACATGACATCTAATATGATTTTCAAATTGAATATTGCTAATGATGTTTATGTCGCCCATATTGTACTCAATCTCTTCAAGGGATTGATCCAAGGCCATAAGTAAAGAGAACCATCTGATTTACCATACTTCATTAGCCTAAGGTGGCAGGGTGAGGTTTCATGAGGTTGGGTAGCCAAATGAGATTTGTAGGATATATAGGTCTCTTTCCATAATGATAATGGTGTTTTATGGAAGATTGATGTAGGCCTAGGAATGTGTGAAGAGAGTTGATGGTACAATAGATCAGGTTGGGCATCCGACATTCTCAAAAAGTGAAAAGGTATGAAAGCTGGTTTAAAGGGTTCTAGTTCTAACGGTTTAGGCCAATAGTCATTGTTTTGCTGCAAGGTTAGGAGAGGCCATGCGAGTATTTGATGGGTCTAATTTTGTGCTTGGGTTGATGCTGAGATGACAGTGAAGTATATGTGATGGGTTGGTCAGGGATTGGTTTCTCTATTTGGAAAGGTTCATTTTCTAAAGAAATGATTGGTTGAGGAGGAGGTTTAGGGATGCTCACCTCTAGGAAAGGTGTGGTCTTTCTATGTGCCTTTGTCTCTGTTATAGTTGTTAGGATCGATGGCTAGAACAAGAGGGGGGTGAATTGTTTATAAAAGATTTTCACAAATACTTTCCTTAGAATGAATCTTTAACAATCAACTCAGAAAAGCAATTTAGAAAGCCAATCAAATGGACAAACAAAAACAGATATCATAATTATAATCGGTTAAAATGACGATTTAACCGGTTGTTTATGACAGCGAAAAATATCAAACAGTTATGGAGAGAAGAGATAGAGAGAATTACACACAAGGTTTTTACTGGTTCACTCAATCCTAGAGCTACATCCAGTCCTCAGTCAAACCACTGAGTATTTCACTATGTAACCAATCACAGATTACAAACACACACACCACAGAGAGGTGACTTTGAATCCCACAAAGCTTACTTACCCTCTTTGCACACAACCAACACCTCAAGCCAGAATCATACTGACTTTACAGGATTTTACAACAGTTTTACAGAGTGTAATATGAACAATTACAAGAAACTAAACAAGGGTAGAAAACACCTGAAATTGCAGTACACCATAAACCCTATTGATCAGTTCTTGAATCACAGCAAGGCTCAAAAGCAATCTTGCTAAACTTGGTAAAACATCTTTTCATAAACAATTGGTAATCTCTCAAATCAAAGTATAAAACTTCTCTTGTTCATCAATCTTAAAACATTTGAAAGAAGACTATTTTTTTTATAATCTTTCAGAAGCTACCGTTAAAGGCAGATTTGAACAACTGAGTCAGTTAAAACAGATTTTCAAAAAACTATTATGAAAACTTACATTTAATCGGTTAAAACTGCAATTTAACAGGTTAAAAGGTTTTGGCAGTTATACAACTGATTCAGAAAAAATTTTCAAAACTTCTTTGCCAGCTAAGTGACAAACAATCTATTGTCTCGAAACTTTAATCGGTTATTTTTCCCTTTGCATGGAAAAATACTTTAATCTTTAAAACAGATTGAAATAAGCTTTGTTTGAGAATCAAGACTGATCTTACAAAGATTCTAAACCCCATAACAAAACCTAAACCAAAAACACAACACAACTTCAGGCTTCATGAGGATTTGACACATCAAAGCTTCCCATCTTCAACAATAGTCTTCCTTTTTTAATGAGTTTTGGAGGTTGTCCTTTTCATTTTGCTAATTAGTTTAGCACGGTATTCTACTATAGGTTTTTTTGTTTATTGGAACATTTGACACTCCTATTGTAGGTTTAAATATTTTGCTTTCCTTTATCATCTTCTGAATATTTTCCTCAATGGACTTGAAATATTCAGATGGTGTTGCCTTCATGATCGATTAGATTTCTTGCATTTTTGTTGGAGTTGGGGGAAGCTTGATGAAGAGGATGGAACAAAGAGGGTCCAATGGAGCTATGCTTTCCTTGAAGGTGCATGAGAGTTAGAGAGACTGATTGGTTGGGCCATATCACTTGGAGAGGTGAGCAAGAAGATCAAGGTGTCTATCCTAAAGAAGTCTAGATAAGGCAGTTAGAAAGCTTGCAATTTTGGGCAGAACTTCACTCATATATTGATTTTAGAAAAAAATAAGAGTCAAGCACCTCAATTTATAGAAGAGAGGGTTGAACATTTTGGAGCCAAAATTTGAAAATTTAAAATAAAACTCTCCAATGAGAAAGTGCAATGTGGAGTCATGCTTTCCATGTTTAGCTCACGCCTAACATGCTAAATAATCTCCACTCCTAGGCTACCATGTGGACGTCCATGTGCTCATGCCAAGGTAATTTTTTTCCTCCAACATACCCTATACGTTTTAGGGTTAAATTGGACTCAAAAAAACCCAATTGTTATCCTAACTAGTCAGTTTTAACCCTAACTAGACCTATTTTACTATTGGCCCTAATACAAGCCCAAAAACCTATGCTACTTGGCCCAAATATTTGGTACAATTATTTTATGCTACTAAGCCCAATACATGCCCTATGAAATCCTAAACAACTTTATACAATTTATTTAAGCTAAAGCTTGGCCCAAAAATAATGTTGACTAGTCAACAACAACTCAATCTTCTTGTGTTCTTCTGACCAAAGCTCTAGTTTATGTTTTGGTGAGTTGGAGGTCTTCTTGGATATGTTTTTACATTTCTTCATCCTAGATTTGTCCTCTATATTGGGCCTACAAAAATAAATAAAAGCCATATTAGACCTATATTTGCAAATTAATCCATAAAGAACCTTTAGATCTCCATCCTCCTTATTATGTGGTTGTGTGTGGCTGAGGGCTCTGCCAACATTCCCTCCTTCTTAAGAGGATCGGTCCTCAGATCTACAAGGTTGATCTCGAATATCATCCTTATTCCTGCTTTGAAAAATATGCTCGTCCTCCAGGATCAAATATCAATCTACAATAAACATAAAAGAAAATTGAGATAAGAAAATTAAAACTAGTGTATTCAAATAAAATAGTAAGGAAATAAGGCCCTTTATTTTTATAAAAGTTTTGTTGGAAAGAAATAGGGCCCTTTTCAAAAATATTTTTGCTTCCTTTATGTTGTTCATTGCTCAAGTTAAGCAACAACATCACAAAGTGTTGTTTTTGTGATTTTTGAGAATAAGAGTAAACATCATGATTTAATGGAAAAGGAGAGTTCAAAGTATTACAATCCCCCTTTAAGGATTCTTTTTCCACTATGCTTGTAGGAAGTGTTGTAAGATACTCATCATTCTTTCTAGATTCCTCTTCTTCTTTTTCAAACCACCCCTCACTTGGCTTTTCTCTAGAGGAAAGTTTATATTTATATCTAGTTCGGCTCCAGACACAGATTTTTCTTCAAGCATATTCTCACAAGGGTGTTCTATGGAAGAAGAGTTTATGTCAATGTTTGGTTCAACTTCGGACAAAGGATTTTCCTCTAATTCTCTTTTTTCTATCTCTCTCTCTCACTTCTTTCTATACCTTTCTTTCTTTATTATGAAATTTTTATATATGAACCTCAACACAATACATGATCAAATGCAACAAATTTTGGGTCAAACAAATGTATATTCTGAAAGAAATAAAACAAACAGTTTAAACACGATGAAACCTAGGTCACCAAAATTTAACCCTTTTTTTAACGCTGGCATAGATGAATCAAAACTTTATTTCAAAAATTTTAAATGTATTTTAGGCTCAAATTTTTATAAAAAAAAAACACCATAATGAAAGTCTGGTAAAATATTCAATTCAAAAAATCCAAAATAATGAGGCGTAATAAATTTCAGACCGAGAGCATCAAAGATTGAAAACTTGTTTTGCTTGATAGAAAACATCTTGACTTTTTCTTTTTATATCTTTTTCCTATTTTGTTTTCGGATGTGAAATTTTAACTGGATTTAAAAAACATCTCACTAAACTTCTGTAAATTTTTCAGTTCTTTTACTGAAAATAAAATCAAAATAAATTGTAAAAATCGAAACAAAAACTTGACAGGAAGAAATCTAGGAATCCAATGGTAATAAGAACAAACTAATAAGACACAATGGAAATTATGTAATAGAAAGCACTAATGAACAAATAACACTCAAGAACTCAAAGATTATAAAAGAAAAAAGGCTTAAAAGCTTATACTAAATTTTATGACAAAAACTCAAACACTTGGTGTGCTTTTCTAAGAGGCATTTTAACAAGCACATATGTAATAGGTAGAAAAGTAGAATTATGTGACAATTGAAACAAAAAATATACAAAACTAATGACAAAACAATATTAGAAACATTAACCCTCACCTAACTTCACACAAAACAGAATCAAAAACACAAAAACCATTCAAGAAAAATGCCCAAATTTGAACCAAACCGAATTTCACCAAAAAAAAATAGAGGTTTTGGTGCGAATTCAACATACAACACAAAGAAACAACAAAAATTGAAAACAAATAACTCTACAACAGTTAAAGTCAGATGAACAAAAGCAATGAACAAGAACATGAAGAAAAACCCATGGAAATTCAAGGTACATAAAAATAATGAAAATAATCGGTGGAAATTGAAAATAATCATTGGAAATTGAAAATAATAGGTGGAAACTCAAAATAAATAGTGGAGAACTTACAAAACAATGAAGAAAATATGGAGAAACACAAGAATATGGTGTGTCATACTCAAGAACACTCAAGACCAACCAAAACAAACTTCAAATTAAGGCTTATCTAAATTGTAGCCTTGCTCTGATCCACCTATGCAATTCTTCTTGAGTGTTAAGTGAAGATTAATGGAAGGCAATGGAAGGCTTGTAGATTTGTGGAGGAAGCACCGAATGGTCATGGAGGTTCTTGGTTTTAGCGTGAATTTATAAGGGGCAAGCACAAGGGGAGTGG
The DNA here is from genome assembly GCF_000499845.2 of Phaseolus vulgaris. Taxonomy (NCBI): domain Eukaryota; kingdom Viridiplantae; phylum Streptophyta; class Magnoliopsida; order Fabales; family Fabaceae; genus Phaseolus; species Phaseolus vulgaris. The sequence continues at coordinate 11,579,206 of NC_023756.2, forward strand.
TTAGGTCAACTTCCTTGAGTTTCTAAGAATGCAATGATGACCATAGCGAGAGACTTGGATATGTGTGCTGAGAATTTTAGAAACACAATTTCATATCTCAATCAAGTCTAAAATGTATAAAAGATTAGTCTCTTATTTATAGTTGTTCTCATCGGTTGACTCGCTTCGCCGGTTGACTCGAACGGCAGCCTTTGGCCCTCCTATCTCCACCTGAGAATCGTACTTCCTTTATCGAAGAATCTCTCACCTGCAAATACAAAGGGCACATTCACGACCGTTTGTACTCCGACGCTTAAGTCAGTATAAGGGCAAAGAAACACTATGTGTATGAAGTAGTTTCAGTCTTAGAAATTGTGTGCCTTGCTAGGGTTCATAACACCCTTTATATAGGTTGAAACCAGGGCTTACTTATGTTTCGTTACCCATGTCTAGGGTTCCTTGGGGAATGTCCTTGTGTCGCTATTAAACAATCTTAGCATAATCTGGCACATAGAACTTCCCTTAACTGGAGTGCAACGACTAACAGAGTGGCCCCCTAGGTACCAACTTGTGCACCTAATCTTTGGCGCCATCCATTTCGTGGGTCCCCTAAGTATTCATGTTCCATGCATGCAACTTTCGTTCAAAACGCTCTCTCTTCCTCTTTCAAAACTCAGAACTTCAAAACATACTTGATCAAAGGTATGAACTTTACTTGTTGCTTGCTCTTGCTTTATGATTTCGCTGTCCATAACATGTTATAACTGTTCTGGGACTGTTTATGTTTTCTACATTTTAGATTTTCTACACTTTATGTTTCCTCTATTTTTCGCTTTGCATCTCTGTTTTTCTGGGTTTTCTAGGTTGCGCCCTCTTCTTCTTCTAAACCCTCGTTTTCTTCCTTTCTCTTCTTCCTTAGATTTGCTTAAGATGGCCAGAACCAAAACAACACCAAACCCTCCTCCTTTCGTTGACTACCAAGCCCTCTATCGATGGGCTCCTGAAGCCCTTCTGGCTGAGACCTCCCAAATGAACTCCCACAAGGACATAGACACGTACAAACGAAGTGAATCCCAAGAAAAATTTCATGTCTTCGGGAAGGAAATTGACGTGTACCTAAAGGTCCTACCTGTTAGAATATATGACCTTAAACGAGAGGGGGGGTGAATTGTTTAAGAAGGATTTTTGAAAACTTTTAAGCTTAGAATGAAAATACTTCAGAAGAACCTTGATTAAGGATTCAGTTTTTCCAAAACAAACAGCAAAAGCACAAAGCTGGAAAAACAATCGGTTGTTTTAGCGAAACAATCGGTTGTTTATACCAGTTCCAAAATAACAAAACTGAATTAAAGAGATAGGGATAGAGAAATTGTACACAGTTGTTTATACTGGTTCACTCCAATCCAGAGCTACATCCAGTCTTCTCAGAAATCCTGAAAATAACCACTAAGCAATCACCACTTGATCACTTACACCACAACCAAGAGAATGACCTTGAACACCTCAAGAAACACACTCTCCTTGGCCAACACTAAGATTGCTGACCTTGAACACCTCAAGAACACACAGCCAATCTCAGCAACACACACAAACGAATTGTTCAGCAGTTTACAAAGATTACACTTGTTACAGATGAATATCTGAAATCAATACAAGTAGAATCCTATTCAGCACCTTGATCAATCTCTCAACTCTTTAGCAATCTCAGAACTCTTTGAAAAACTCTTAGATCAAAAAACTATGTTTCAAGATTCTTAAAACATTAAAACAGTTTTTCACAATATATCTAAGAATATAGTTTGTTATCAAATCTTAACAAACTTCTTAATTGCATTTAAAGTTGATTGGTCAAAGCATTTAATGACTGGAGCGTATTCTGTTAAAGCATTTAAAGCTCAGTCAAAGAAAACAGTTTTTCTGTTATGGTTTTAAAACAAACAATCGATTGTTTCCTCTAATCAATCGGTTGTTTTGTTACTTAACAAAATACACCATTCAAAAACAGTTTTCAAACTTTCTCAAAACACCTAAGTGTAAACAATCGGTTGTTTTGACAAAACAATCGGTTGTTTCAACTTAGTTTGAAAATCATTTTGCTTTGATAAAATTGAGATGCTAATTGCTTTGAGATTTAATCTAAGGGTTGATTACAACATTGAACTACCCCAGAACAAAGCTAAAACCAGCATAGCAGCATCAAGCAAAGAAGAGGCTTCATCATCCTTCAAAGGATTTGGATTCTTCAAAACATTGAACACCACTTGGTTCAACACTACCTTGCAGGGAAGGGGTCCCCGTGTGCGTTGATGATCAGACGGACCCTGGGGAGTCCTTCTTCTTCATGTATACCATGGACTTCAAGCGGCTCAAACTCCGCCTCCCCTTTTCCATTTTCAAACGTGCTCTCCTCATAGAGATCAACGTGGCCCCTGCCCAGTTGCACCCTAGCAGCTGGGCCTTTGTGCGGGCCTTCGCAATCCTCTGCGATCATCTTGGCCACCCACCCTCCGTAGACATCTTCCTCTATTTCTCTGAGGCAAAGAAGTCGGGGAAGAAGCTGTGCCTAAGCTTCAATGGTGTGGCAGGGAGAGTCCTCCTAACTCTTTTCCAACAATATTATAAGGGCTTCAAGAAGAAACTCTTGAACATATGTTGCAGCATCCACGACCCTACCCTATTAGATGGCTTCCCACTTTACTGGGTAGAGAAACCGGGAGTCAAGAAACCCAAAAGTCTTGAGGACTTGACTCCTTCTGATCGTGAGACGTGTCAGCTTCTCTCGAGCTTGGGCGTGGTGTTTGACACGACTGAGCTAATCAAACTCTTCAAGAGGCAAAGGATTAGCGACATCGAGGCGTCATCTCATTCGGCGACTGATGGTCGCGCGTCATCCTTCAGGGACAACCCTTCAAGTGCTTCTTCCCCTCACGAACTTATCGTGCATGAAGGCAGGAGGGAGAGCGCTCCTGAAGATCGTCAGGCACCTCCCACTGTCAAGCTCCCCGCCATCCTCCAACAAGCCCTAGACGCTTTCAAGATAAAGAGGTGGTGGAGAGCCTAGGTGGGAACCTCCTCCAAGACCGCGTGGCTCAAGGCCTCGAGGATTTTCTCATCGCGTCCAGCCTCACTCTAAGTAAGGTGCAAGATGCACAAGACTCGCAGGTTGAGAAAGCAAAGCTGAGGGAAGAGCTAGCTCTCCAAGCCAAGGCCTTCTCCAATCGCGAAACAGCTATGTATCAGGAGCTGGCGAACCTTCGCCAATCTGAGGAGGAGGTCAAGAGGCTTCTCTTTGAGAAGTCCCAGGAAGCCCTCTAATCTGAATCGAAGATCTTGCCTCTCCACAACAAGGTGGTCGAACTAGAGGAGAAGGTCGAGGAGATGCAGGCAAAAATGGCCAAGCTGGAGGAGAGGGTCACCCAACGCAAAGTCCAACTGGGACAGGTGGAGGGGGAGCTGGCTCAGAAGGTCGAACTCTTCAAAAAGACAGAAGAAGAGCTCACCAATGACGTCGTCGACGCTTATGGCGAGGGGTTTCAAGATGCCATGGCTCAATTTGCCTGCGTTCATCCTGAGGTGGATCTTTCCCCTTTCGCAGAGTCGAAGTGGGTAGTTGATGGCCAGCTCGTGCCCAGGGAGTAACTTATTTCTGTAATTTAACTTCTTAAGAAACAGTTCGCACCTTGCATATATATATATATATATATATATATATATATATATATATATATATATATATATATGCATCTATTCTTTCGTTAATCTTTTTGCCTTAGCTTCTTTTTCTTACATTAACTTTGACTAACAGCGTCTTCGACATAGATGAACCTCTTAGGTAGCGCGCTTAACTCCATCTGCTTTAATTTCTTCTCGACCTTTGTTGTCTTCAAGGCCCTGATAACATGTGCGCAAACCCTCGGCCTAATCTTTGTCGTACGAGGATAAGGAAAACTCCTCCTGTTGTTTTGATTTTTCTCTTGCAAGATACGAGAAAGGTCTCCCTGCTGATCTCGTCCCTGCCTTCTTCAGGTCGACGGGTATGCCTTGTTAGTAACACTGGTGAACCATACCGTTCCCGACCTCGCTTCATGAGGGCAAGAGTGAATTTAACTAGCGAACCATATTGTTCATCCCTGGTGTTCCCACACAAGAGGGGGGCTCACTTAGGAACCATACTATCCCCAGCCTTGGTGTTTCTAACCTAAGGGAACGGTTTGTATCCAACCTCGTCCTCGCCCATGGGAAAAGGGGGGATGTAACTGTCGAACCATGTTGATTGACCTTGGTGTTCTCACGCAAGAAGGAGGCTCACAGAGGAACCATATTATTTCCAATCTTGGTGTTTCTAACCTAAGTGAACGGTTCTTATCTGACCTCGTCCTCACCCATGTGGCCAGGGAGGATGTAAATGTTGAACCATACTTGTTCGACCTTGGCATTCCCACGCAAAAGGGAGGCTCACTGAGGAACCATATTATTCCCAGTCTTGGTGTTTCTAACCCAAGTGAATGGTTCTTCACTGACCTTATCCTTGTTGTACGAAGTCAAGGGACAGGTCTTAATTGCTAACCGCAACCTTGCTGTATGAAGTCAAGGGACGGGTTTTTAACAACTAACCACAACCTTGTTGTATGAAGTCAAGGGACAAGTTTTTATCAACTAATCGCAACCTTACTGTATGAAGTCAAGGGAAAGGTTTTTATCAACTAACCGCAACCTTGTTGTATGAAGTCAAGGGACAAGTTTTTAACGGTTTGAACCATACTATACTCAGCCTTGGTGAACTCACACAAGAGGGAGGCCCACTAGGGAGCCATGCTATTCCCGATCTTGGTGTATCAATCTCAGGGAGAGGTTCATTAAATGCATTGCACAACATATTTCTTAACTGAATAACTGAAATTTTATTAGGTGACCTCGTTAAAAAACCCTTATGAGGGAAAAAGAGTGTCCCCTACAACTGTGTACAATGCAAACAACTTAACTGAAATAAAACTTAAGGTTGGTCACATTCCAAGTACGAAGAATCGCCCCACCTTCTAATGTCTCAAGCCTGTACGTTCCATTCCCAAGGGCCTCCGTCACTCTGAAAGGACTAGTCCACTTGGGGGACAACTTGTTCTCTAGCTGTTACGGGTGGGCCTTTCGTATCACCAGATCGGCGACCTGAAACTGTCGAGGTCTCAGCTTGGAGTTGTATTTGTACTTCACCCTTCTCTTCAAGGCTTGAGCCTTGATCCTTGCTTCCTCCCTTACTTTGTCCAGTAGGTCCAGGTTCACCTTTTTCTCTTCATTGGACTCTTCGACCACGAAGTTCTGGAAACGTGGCGAGTTCTCCTGGATTTCTACTGAAATCATCGTGTCTGAACCATACACCAAGCTAAAGGGTGTTTCTGTGGTTGTGGACTGGGGAGTAGTGTTGTAGGCCCACATAATTCTAGGAACTTCCTCTGTCCAGGTTCCTTTGGCTTTATCTAGCCTTCTCTTTAGACCTTTGAGCAGAACTCGGTTGGCAGACTCGACCTGCCCGTTCGTCTGGGGGTGTTCAACAAATGAGAACACGTGCTTTACTCCCAGCTCCGTACATAGTTTGCCCAACTGTTGGCTCGCAAACTGGGTACCATTATCAGACACCAATCGTTTTGGGATTCCAAAGCGGCACACTATGTGCTTCCACACAAAGTGCTGGATCTTGTGGGTTGTGATCTGCACTACTGGCTCGGCCACTATCCACTTTATGAAGTATTCTATAGCAACCACGAGGTACTCCATCTGCCGCACTGCCAAAGGAAAAGACCCCAGAATTTCGATTCCCCAAGTATGAAATGGCCATGGGCTATAGATCGACCTCAGCTCTTCTGGAGACGCCTTATGCCAGTCAGCGTGTTGTTGGCACTGCTTGCACCGTTGTGCATACCCCATGCAATCTTCCCTCATGGTTGGCATGTAATATCCTGCACAAATGGCCTTTGATGAGAGAGATCGGTCATCGATGTGGCTACCGCATATCCCTTCATGCAGCTCTACCATAATGCGCGTGAATTGCTCACCACTTACACACACCAGGATAAGGTGGGTGAACCCATGCCTGAATAACTTTCCATCGATCAAGGTGTACTTGCTCGAATTTTTCTTGATTTTTCTAGCCTCTATAGGCTCTAACGGGAGTATCCCATCAGCCAAATAACGTTGGTAGGGTGTCATCCAAGTTTCTCCTATTTCGACTTGGTAAACCTGTGACGACCTTTCCACAGCAACTGGGTACATGCTTATTCTGGGCGTATTTAACGTCTCATGCGTTAACGACCGATGACTCCTCCTCACCCCTTCCGATGTGCTGATCTGTTGGACTTCTGCCATGTTTTATGTGGTAGTTTGAGGTGTCCTCAGGGTCTCCTGAATAACTATCCTCTTTCTGCCCCCCTTTCCCGAACTGGCGAGCTTTGCAAGCAAGTCTACTCGGGCATTTTGTTCTCTGGGTACGTGGACTAACTTGAACACCTCGAACGTCTCCCTCAGAACCTGGACGTACTTTAGATATGCGGCCATCTGAGGGTCTTTAGCCTGATATTCTCCCGTGACCTGATCTGTGACTAACAAGGAGTCACTCTTCACCAGCAAACCTTTCACACCCATCTCTTTTGCTAGAAGAATTCCAGCGATCAGGGCCTCATACTCTACCTGGTTGTTATTGGCTTTGAAAGCGAACCGCAGGGCTTGCTTAATTAGCAACCCATCTGGTCCTTCCAAGATGACACTAGCCCCACTACCTTGTTGTTTGAAGGAACCATCTACAGAGAGCACCCATCTGAAACTTGCTCCTTCTTGGTGTGTGGCTACCGAGGAGAGCTCTACTACGAAGTCAGCAAAAACCTGGCCTTTGATGGGGCCTCTAGGCTCATATTGCACATCAAACTCTGATAGCTCTACCTCCCATCGCACCATCATGCCTGCCACATCTGGCTTCTGTAAGACCTTGCGAATTGGAAGGTTTGTCCTCACTATTACAGTAAAGCTCTGAAAGTAGTGGCGAAGTCTTCGCGCTGAAGACACTACTTCCAGAGTCGTTTTCTCTATGGCCTGATATCTCACCTCTGGCCCCTGTAACACTTTGCTAACAAAGTAAATCGACTTTTGCACCTGATCCTGCTCTTGCAGCAGAACCGAACTGATCGTCTTCTCTGTAACCGCGAAGTATAGACGAAGTGGAGTACCTAGTTGTGGCTTGCACAACACTGGTGGACTGGCCAGGTACTCTTTCAGTTTTAGGAATGCCTCTTCGCACTCTCTGGTCCATACGAACCTACTTTTTCTCTTCAGGCACTGGAAATAAGGATGTCCCATATCTCCTCCTACCGATACGAATCTGGACAGAGTGGCCATGCGCCCTGTCAACTGCTGCACCTCCTTAATTGAGATCGGGCTCCTCATGGCTATTATCGCAGTGCACTTCTTAGGATTCGCCTCTATCCCACGTTCAGTGAGTAGGAACCCCAAGAACTTGCCTACTTCTACCCCGAACACGCATTTTTCTGGGTTCAGTTTTAACCTGTACTTGGCTATTATGGTGAATAGATCTTCAAGGTCTGCTACGTGTTGCTCCCTCTGCTGGGAGGTGACCACCATGTCATCTACATATGCTTGGACATTCCGCCCTAGCATGGGCGCTAACACTCTATCCATCAGCCTTTGGTATGTCACCCTTGCATTCTTAAGCCCAAAGGGCATCACCTTATAACAGTAACAAGACAGTTCTATCATGAACGCCGTCCCTGGGATGCATCATGATCTGGTTGTAACCAGAAAAAGCATCCATGAAGCTGAGCAGTTAGCAACCGGACGCACTTGTTGGGCAGCGGGTAGTAGTCCTTCAGACATGCCTTGTTGAGGTCTGTTAAGTCGACACACATCCTCCATTTCCCACTGATCTTTACTAGCACCACATTGGCCAGCCATTCAGGGTACTAAATCTCTCTGATGTGGCCAGCCCTCAGCATTTTCTCTGTTTCTTCTCTGACGACCTGACGCCTCTCCTCATTGAACTTTCATCTTCTCTGGCGTACAGGTCGAACCTGGGGGTCCATGGTAAGACGATGACACAAGAAGTCAGGATCTATACCAAACATGTCAAAGGCAGACCACGGGAAAGCATCAAGGTGTCGCACTACGGCAATCTGATCCTGTGTCTATTGGCCTAAGGATTTGCCAAGCTTGAACATCTTCCCACCGATCTCTCGCTCTAGCACGTCTTCAGCTAGTTCGGATCGTCTCTCTCGGGCGATCTCTGCGCGGGTGACCCCTTCTTCCATTGGAGGCTGAGTGGTAACAGCGAACACTCTTCTCTTCGTCTTGAGGCTATTTTCGTGACATTTCTTAGCCTCTTTCTGGTCATACTTGATGGTGATCACCGTACCCTCGAGGGAAGGCAGCTTCATCTTCATATGCCTCGTAAAGGTAATCGCTCCAATCCTATTCAAAGAAGGTCTACCTAACAGTATATTGTAGGCTGATGGGGCGTTAACAACGAGATACCTGATGTTGCTAGTGCGTGAAGTTGTGCCATCTGTGAAGGTCGTCCTCAGCTCTATATGCCCACACACTTCTTGATGGAGATCACATAGGAGAGGCTTTTATTAATGAAGGAAGAGGTTATTCACCCACACATTTGAAGTTCTTCCTTCTAGTCTTCTCAAAATTCAAAGAAGACATAAAAATAAAGAGAGGACCAAGCCTATAGCCAAAGAAGTCTACAAGCTTTCAAGAATAGGCTTCAATTAATGTCTCTCTTTAGTTTCTTTTGTATAAATTTGTAAATAATATAGAATAGTGTTTAGGTAGGTGCTAAGAGGGAAACCTAAAGAAACCTCTTTTTGTAAAGCATCTTTAGGCTTTAGTTTAGAATTTTCTAGAAGGTGACTCTTCATAAGTCACTATAGGCGTTAGCTTAGGAGACTCTTGGGTAGCTTGTGGTACAAGCTTTGTAGCATCATGATCGGTCATTGCTCCTATAAAAGGAGGGCTTAGGTCTTTCTAAATTCAGAATTGGAATTTGTAGTAACAAAACTCTCCCAATTTGGTGATTGAGTGTAGTGAGAACTTGTTTTCTCCTCTTCCTAGTCTCATCTTGAGTGCCTTGGTTCTCTCAAGTGGCAGCATTTCACACTTATCTTGGAGCATTCACACTTCAAGTGGCGTGTTCATCAACCAAGAAATACAACCACATAAGTCTTCTTTCTTCTCCATCTATTCCTTCCATTTCCGTGAACATATGAACTCCTAAACATGTCTTAGGTTCCTTTCTTGCAATTCTATTCGGTGCTTTAGCTTTAAATCATGTTTTGTTCGGTTCATCTTCTCCTTTACTGGATTTAATCGGTTCTTCTTCATTTTCTATTGATTTGTTCGGTGCATTTCATTTCTTAAGCAATTTAATCGGTTCATTTGTATTCTTACATCTTTTAATCGGTTCAATTGACAAGAAATGGGACTTCCATGTGAGTTTTGGTGTTTGGTGCAAGTTTTGGTGAGTTCTTGAAACATAGAAAATTGATCCATTTCTATAAAAGTGCCTATTCAATCTCTAACTCAAGTTGATTCTATAAAATGTCAAAGAATCATTTATATCTTGCTATTGGAATCATACCACTTCTACCTGGTCTCCAGCAAAACCATACAAGCAACCGGTATAAGGTCTCAACTGGTCTGGAGACAACTACAACTTGTAGAAGGTCAACCAGAACATCACATCGATCGAACTTCCTTGGTCTACAAGGACACGATGCACCCTTCTTCCTGTCGTTACTACCGAAATCACTACTGGGTCATTGTCATGTTGTATGACATCCTGGCAATCGGCCTTTGTGAAGACGAGGTAGACATCGGGAGTCTAATCTGCCTCTTGTACCTCCACTGCCATCACCTCTCGTGCGTACTTCTTCCGTTGGGAGGCGGCGCATCCTCCTTCTAAAAACCCTTCAGATATGGTGTTAATTTCACCATGAATGGGCACCTTGTGCCCCTGATCTATCCCTGCGGCCACCAACGCCTGATCTTCCTGTGGCTCTTGGAGGTAGTCCTTCAAGAAGCCGTTTTTCACTAACTCGTCCAATTGGTGCGCCAAGCAATGGCGTATGGGCTGGCCATATGCTTGGTGGAATTCACACCAAGCATTCTTGTTGGGCCCCATCTTTCTATCTGTCTTGGGGGGCATCTTCAATCTTGCCACTATGCTGGGAATAACTATCAGCTCCTTGAGCTCTACACGAAAATTATGCTTTGGGGGCGGGTCCCTTCGCGTTCGCGTCCCCATTTGGGGCTTCTCGTAGGGTTGCTACTTTCTCGTGCCCTTCTTCTTTGTGGTCACCTCGTGCACCCTCATGGGTTGAGGTCGACCTGCTGCTCGAGGTCGGACAGGACCGACGAGACCACGTTTCTCTGTGACTCGATCATCCGTAGTGATGTGCACCAAAGCCCGACGTCTGATCTCGCTGAACGTCTTTGGGTAGAACCTTAGCAGTGATTCACTGAAAGGTCCTGGCAGCATTTGCTTGATGAAGGCGTGCATCATCATGGCCTCATCTGTGGGTTTCAACCGCACTACCTAGACTCCAAACCTGTTCAAGAACTCCTTTAAGGACTCTCCCTGGTATTATTTAATGTCAAAGACATCATAAGAGATTCGAGTGGGGCCCCTGTTAACGAGGTACTGTTCTCTGAACAACGTCGCAAATTGGTCGAAGGTAGTGATGTGTTTGTTAGGGAGGCTGACAAACCATTCCAACGTCGCGCCTGCCAGCATGCTCATAAGCAACTTAAAGTAAACAACGTCAGACCCCTCTGTGAGCATCATCTGGGTGTGTAACGTTGTGAGATGAGCCTTTGGGTCCTCTACACCCGTGAAGGTGACCTTCGGGCTCGGAGATGTGGTTGGCAACACTGTATCCATAATCGCCTGAGAGAACGGCATGGGGCGTGCCCTAAGTGGTATGGGTGGGGCACGCTCGTCCACCCCACGCTCCCCTGCTTGTTGCAAATCTCTGCGCAGTTCCTCATTGGTTTTGCAAAGTTCTTCATTGTTCGCCTGTGATGTGACTATTTCAACCCTAGAAGTCGCTACCGCCTCTTGGAGAGCGTGGATAGTCTCCATGACTTGTTGCATGGTGACATTGTCCCCTCCAAGAGGCACGACACCTGCGGCTACAGTAGATCCTTGCCTCGTACTCTTCATATCGTTGGTAAAAACTCTTAACATGATTGCGAGTGTGGCCTTCTTTTATCGGGCCCCACAGTGGGCGCCATATGTTCTCGTCGGTTGACTCGCTTTGCCAGTTGACTCAAACGACAGCCTTTGGCCCTCCTATCTTCGCCTGAGAATCGTACTTCCTTAATCGAAGAATCTCTCACCTTCAAAGAGAAAGGGCACCTTGACGGTCGTTTGTATAACGATGCTCAAGTCAGTATAAGGGCAAAGAAACACTAAGAGTATAAAGTAGTTTCAGTCTTGGAAACTGTGTACCTTGCTAGGGTTTGTAACACCCTTTATATAGGTTGAAACTAGGGTTTACTTATGTTTTGTTACCCATGTCTAGGGTTCCTTGGGGAATGTCCTTGTGCCGCTATTACACAATCTTAACGTAATCTGGCACATAGAACTTCCCTTAACTGGAGTGCAACGACTAACAGAGTGGTCGCCTGGGTACCAACTTGTGTACCTAATCTCTGGCACCATCCGTTTCGCGTGTGCCCTAAGTATTCATGTGCCATGCATGCAGCTTCCCTTGGAAACCCTAACCCTAATAGGCATTAGCACCTCCAAGGATTATTTACTCGTGTCGCGCTTGAATTCGCTATACACACCATTTGCATGGATCTCTCGTGACTTAGGCTTTCCTCATATCTGTTGTTTTCAATTGATAACTGTGTAATTCTGGGACCTACCTTACGTGGCCCAATATAATTGTTCAGACCGTCGACGTTCGATCTCTCCCTCTTCTGGCAAGGTCTGATGTCCATCTCCAACGTCGAGGTCCATGCTGCCGATGTCCGAAGACTGACCAACACCCTGATATGTGTATCTAGGACCCACCTTACGTGGCCCATTTCTACTATCAAACCCCGGTGTGCGATGTTTGAGGTCACTCATTGGAGTCGATGACTGAGGACTGATCGAGACAATAGCCTAAGGAGACTCCTAATATGACTATTGAGTTCTAAAAATACTTTGCATTCCTAAGATGCCATGTGGAAATCCTAAGTACAAGAAACTCTCCACTCATGAGTTGACACATGGCATAAGAGGATTGAAAAGTCCTTTATAAGAAGCACCCTATTTAGTCTTTTGGAGAAGCTTGAAGAGTCACTTTCTGCAACGAGGAAGCGCCTAAAGGAAGTCTTGTGTGGAGAAAAGATAATCCTATTCTAAAGTTGGCTCAGAAAGAAAAATCCAGAAAATACTATTCCACTATTTTACATTTTACACAAAACTAAGGCATATATTAGTTGATAAGAATGGTGACTTTAACAAGGATGGTTCTCCATCAATTGTACTTTTAATTTTCTTGAATTTTTGTATCATAATTTTATGTATTTCTTGTTAGAAGAATTAGAGGCCAAAACAAGAGGGGGAGGTGAATTGTTTTCACAAGATTTTCGCAAAGTTTGGAAGTACAGTGAAAAGCTCTGAAAAATGAACCAATTGTTTTCCTTTTCAACTCAATAAAATTTATATTTTAAGGTTATTTCCATAAAATCAACCTGTTGTTTTCACGAAACAACTGATTGTTTATACCAGCAGAATTTAAAACAAAGTTAAAACAGTTTATTAGAGTAGAGATAGAGATAGAGATAATCACACAAGATGTTTATGTTGATTCACTCTTAACCAAGAGCTACATCCAGTCCTCAAATAACCACTAAGAATTCACTATGTAATCAAACCTAGATTACAAACCACATACCAAGAGTGATGATCTTAAACCCCTCAAGAACGTACACCACTCTTTGGCAACACCACAGTTTCCATAAACACCTTTCTGGAACTTCCTTACACAAGAACACACAAAAGTACAATGTTCAAGAAGAAAAAAATAGAATACACCTGGGTATTCAAATCTTAAGTTCAGAATAATACAAAACCCAAGCCTATTACACACACTTGAGATGATCCAAAGCCTTTTGAATTCTTGAAAAATGTTTTAAGCAATCTCTCTTTCTTAGTTAATTCAAAAGAATGTTAAATAGCCTTTATATAAACTCAAGCAAGTGGTCAAAGCTGTTAAAAAAAAAAGAAGTAGTTGGAAGCATTTAAAACAGTTTAAAACAATTAACAGAATTTTGTTATAAAAACAAGTTGTTTTCTAAAACAATCGATTGAAATAATTTTTCTATTAAGGTTCTCATAAAAACAACCAGTTGTTTTATTGAAATAACTAGTTGTTTCTGTTTGACAACAAAGACAAAATAATCAAAACTTTTCCAAATCATTTTGAAAAACACTAAGTGTCAAACAACAGGTTGTTTCAACAATTCAACAGGTTGAAAAACTTACCTTAGACTCAAACCCTCGAGTAGCAACTTTTTCAACTAGTTGATTTGAAAAACAACTGAATAAAAAAATTTCAGCTTTAAGAAAACACTTCTTTCAAAAGAGTTAAAGATTTAAATAAGCTTGAATCATTACAAGAAGTGGATTAACTAGTTTCAAACAACTAAACAACACACACACACATCAACAAGGTCTTCAAGCTTTCCACATGGATTTGGAGACATCAAAGCATCTTATTCAACAATTTTTACTTTCGAGTTGATTGGGAATATGCTCCAAAGGCAATCTCAATATTTCATAGGTCATGTTAGACGCTTTAGTTCGTTATTGCATACTAGATTATCCAATGTGATTGTTTACAACTTTTTTGCATAACTCATTCTGTGTAAACTACATTAGACGATCTGATTTGTGATCGTATGTTAGACGCTCTATTGTAGTTACATTTTTCTTGTTTATAATTTTCTGTCTAGACTTCCCTGCGTTGCTTTTTTACATTTCTTGTTTGAATTCCAATTTCCCCTCTTTTAGTTTGTGAAAAAAAAGAATGTTAAATGCTTTTTTACATTTCTTGTTTGAATTCCAATTTCCCCTCTTTTAGTTTGTGAAAAAAAGAATGTTAAACAATAGATTCAATTAACATGTTTTTTTTTTATTCGACCTAGTTTGACCTTGTATTATATTAGGGTACAAATTAGTATTTTTGTTTGAAAAATCAACCCACTAGGAAAAATTTCCAAATTATGGGGATTATCACATTTTAAAATTAGAACTATAAAAGAAGCATTACCTCCCTTCCCATCTTTATAGAAATTGTTAACAACACCTATTATATCCTGTTTAAACGTGTTCTAGAATTTTTTGATAAAATTAAAATTAAAAACATTTGGGCTCCTACTACCATCACACTCCTGAGCAACCCCCTTACCTAATTCTAAGAAAATTCCTCAATGAGTTTTTGATTGTCCTGTGCAATTATAAAGTTAAATTGCACCTTTTCTAACTTAACATCAAAACCTTGTAGTCCCGTAACTCTCCTCTCAAAAAACCTTATGACTTGCTCTTTGATCACAACTGGATCCTCACATTAGGCATCTTGGACAGTTACTCCAATAAATGTGTTTTTAGATTTTCTCTATTTAATTGTTGAATGAAAAAATTCTAGAGTTCATATCCCTAGTTTCTAACCACCTAACCATATATTTTTGTTTGAACTATGATTCCTACCTCATGCTCACCTTTTTAGTTGATCTAGCAACTGAATTCTTTCATTCCTTTGATTTTCATCCAACTCTTCTTCATCATCCATTCTATGTAACTTGTTCTCGCCAGTTGACTCAGCCGTCGTTGACTTCAGAGGCAGGTGGTGGCTTCTCCTATTTCGGGTGATTTTTGTTCTCCCTTCAGGTGATAGAGAGCGGCTCCGTTGAAACAAAGGGGGCCCTACCTGTTGATTGCACTCCGACGATCAAGTCAGTACTAGGCTAAGAAACAATAAGTATGTAAAACAGTTTCAGTCTTAGAAACGGCGTACCTTTATCAGGGATTTCAACCCCCTTTTTATAGGCTGTTTTTAGGTTAACTTCAATGTCCCACGAGGACCTTTCCTTAAGTGGAATTAAGGTTTCTAGGAAGACATCTTGTTGCGTGTTGCACAATCTTAGCATAGCCGCCGCACAGGACTTTCCTCTCATTGAGTGCGAAATCTTAACAGTATGGCCGTCAGGGTACTAACTCATGCACCAGCGTTGTGGGGTCATATGTTCTATAGGTGCCCTAACTATTCACATGCCATGCAACTTTCCTTGGAAACCCTAGCGCTTGTGGCTTTAAGCGCCTCCAAGGAATACTTACTTACACTAGACCCGAATGTACTATATGTTGAACAAGATGCTTTGATGTCTCCAAATCCAAGAGGAAAACTTGAAGACCTTGTTGTTGGGTGTGTGTTTTGTCTAGTTGTTTGAAACTTGTTAATTCACTTCTTAAGATGATCCAATTTCATTTGAATCTTTAACCTTTTGAAAAGATGTATTTTCTAAAAAGATGTCAAAAATTCAACAGGTTGTTTTACCTAACAACTGGTTGTTTTACCTTAGCTGTTTTTGCAAAACTTGGTTGACTTTGCTGTCAAACCAAAACAATCGATTGTTTTGACAAAACAACCGATTGTTTTCCTGCAAACCGTAACAGAATTCTGTTAAGCAGTTTTAATATGTTTTAAATGATCCTAACTAACTTGGCTCCTTTATTAAATGCTTTTGACCACTTGGTTGGTCTATATAAAGGTAGTTTTACGCTCCTAATCTTGGAGTAACAGAAAGATTTTATCAAAACAGTTTTTCCAAGATTTGAAAGAGCTTTGGATCATTCTTAAGTTTGTGGAATAGGATTGGGTTGTAATTATGATCTTTAAGCTTTGTAATACCCAGGTGTATTTTCTTCCCTTCTTCCTTGATTACTGTATTTCTGTATTTGTGTTGCCAAGGAATGTTGTGTGTTCTTGAGGGGTTTAAGATCAACATTCTTGGTGTGGTTTGCCAAAGGTAGTGTGTTTCTTGAGGGGTTCAAGGTCACTACTTTGGTGTGTGGTGTTTGTAATCTAGTTTTGATTGCATAGTGGAATACCCAGTGGTTTCTGGGGACTGGATGTAGCTCTTGGTGTAAGAGTGAACCAGTATAAATTGTTTGCGTGCTTATCTCTTACCCTTAACTCTTTAAATTATGTTTTTAAATTGTTTTTATAAACTGCTGATAAAAACAACCGATTGTTTCGAAGAAACAACCGATTGTTTTTCTGATATCATCTTGAAACAATTTTGGTTCTTTGTTTCTTTGATTTCTTTCTCTGTCATTCAGCATTGATTTTCATTATACCTTCAAGGTTTTGCGAAAATCCCCCTTAAACAATTCACCCCCCCCCCCCTCTCGTTTAAGGCCATATATTCTAACAATTGGCATCAAGAGCTTGGTTCTTGAAAGATATTCAAGTTTTGATCCTAAATCTTTTTTAAATGGCTGAAAAGTTTTCTTTTGGGGAAGGTGTCTGTTTAAGCAAACCGTCTTTGTTTTGTGGTATGAAATATGAATTGTGGTGCATAAGAATGAAATTCTTTGTTGAATCTATAGATAGAAAAATCTGGAATGTTATTACAAATAGCTATCTCATGCCTATATCTGAAAATGTTTCTTCTGAAAGAGAACATCTTGATTGTGTAGCTATGAACATCATTGTATCTGCACTTGATTCTAATGAATTGCTCAAGGTTTCAGAATGTAGTTCTGCCAAAGAAATGTTGAATACCCTGGAACAGTATCACAAGAATCCAAGGAGTGCCTTGATGGACAAAGAAGAATCTTTTGTTGAATCTTTCTCTTCAGAATCCAGAAAAGAGGTTTGTCTTATGACAAGAGAAGAATTTGGATCAAGTCAAGCTGTTGGGAACAAAAACTGTCAATACTCAAGTGATGAGAGTGAAGAGGAAACATTTAGGTTGCTGTTTAAGAAATTTAGCAAGT
This sequence comes from Phaseolus vulgaris, assembly GCF_000499845.2. Taxonomy (NCBI): domain Eukaryota; kingdom Viridiplantae; phylum Streptophyta; class Magnoliopsida; order Fabales; family Fabaceae; genus Phaseolus; species Phaseolus vulgaris. Next base: position 11,596,244 of record NC_023756.2, read on the forward strand.
CCCTAAAGAAGAGAAACAACAAAAGTGACTCATTCAACAGGTATGATAACAAGAAACCTACTGAGTTTAACACTAATAAATATACATGCTTTGGATGTGGTGAACAGGGTCATATTAAAACTGAATGTCCCAACAAAAAGAGGAAAAACTTCAAGAAGCATGAGAAGAAAGGAAAATCAAGAAGAGCTTATAATGATGACTCATCAAGCTCCTCTTCAAGTGATGAAGAAGAAGCAATCTTATGTCAAATGACAAGACAAGAAAGTGACACAAGCAGTGTAAGTTCAAGCTCTTCCATTAATGTTGAAAACTATAGCCAACTTCTTGAGGCCTTCAATGAGACTCATGAATAAGCTAATAGGTTGGCCCTTTTGAATAAACGGTTGAAAGATTTGAACAACTCATTGGAAAATAGAGTCAAGATCTTGGAAGAAGAGTTGAACAATTCAAAAACTGATTTTGAAAATTTGGAAATGATTTACCAAAACTCTTCTTGTAAGTGTGTTGATTCAAGTTTTTGTGAAAATTGTGAATCTCTTCAAAAGAAGGTTCAATATCTTTTGAAAACCATGGACAAGTTTTCCAAAGGCCAATCCAATCTTGAAACTGTTCTTGCTTCTCAAAAATGTGTTTTTGGCAAGGCTGGGTTGGGGTTTAATCCAAACAGCAAGAACAAATTTGTTTCAAAACCCTTTTCAAGTTTCTTTGAAAAACAACCTGTTGTTTTATCGAAACAACCGGTTGAAATTTGTCATTACTGCATGAAAAAGGGCCACACTATTAGATTCTGCAGAGTAAGAAGGTTTTCTGTTCCTAAAGGTATTTTGAAATGGGTTCCTAAGGTTCCTAAGACTCCTACTAACATCATAGGACCCAAATTCATAAGGGGACCAAATCTTGCTTCTTAATCTTTTCTTGTAGGTATCCTTGGCAGCCAAGAATCACTTTTGGACTTGAAGAGTGACTGCTAAAGGGAAAACCATGAAGAGCAAAGTCTGTCTCTGAGCCTGTACTTTCAATTGTATATGTCTTGCAAGATTCTTTTAAAGTCAAGAGACATCTTGGCACATGCATAGTGGGTGCAAGAGAAACTTCAAGAATAAAGAGAGTATGTGTATTTTCATTTCTCAATTTATGTAAGTGTGCCTTGTGACCATATGAACATCTCAAAGTCTTCTTTTTGAGTGAATCTATTGGGGTTCTCTGTGCAAAGGTATGAACAAATTGCATACTGCTTTAAAAAATGTTCTTTTTGCTGTCACAGTAAAACAACCGATTGTTTCTGCGAAACAACCAATTGTTTTTCCTCTGCACCTTTGTATAATGTTGTCAAGTTTGCTTATGCATGATTAAACCTATTTCTCTTTTTCAAATCTTGCTTTTGGACAAATATACATTGAGTGTGCCTCGGAATTTGATAATAAAAGTTATATCCACTTGTTTTCTTGAAAGCTCTATGACATGTTCTATTCTTGAAATGTCAAAATTGTTTGTACTGCTGGACTACTCTATTATCATTCTGATTTCTGCTTTGTACAACCCTTCTCATTGTCTATTTGTAGATCAAATAGGGAGAGAAGTTTATGCTTGATTTGGTTGTATAGTTAGCTTTAAAAGTAATGCATTATGTTGTTGCTTCTCTGCACTTGAAAGCACTTGATTACTTCAATTTTTTCTGGTTTTCCTGCTAATGTTGTATATGCAGAAAACTGGTTTGTGTGTGTCTTGTTATCTTGTTGCTATACTTGCTTTGTATATGCATCAATTCTGTGTTACAGGACCTTTCAAGTACAGGTGTTATGATGAAGAATGATCAAATTTCTACAAAGGTTTATACAGAAGAAGATGAGCAGAACATCACCTTGGAGAAGTTGAAATCCTGTCCAGAAAAACAACTAATTGATTTTGCGAAACAACCGGTTGAAATTTTGCAACAGGAAGAGCTACCAAAGAAATGGAGAATTCCAAGGGATCTTTCAGTGGAGAACATCATTGGATACAAATGGTTTTCAGAAACAAGCTGGGTGAATCTGGAGTAATCACAAGGAACAAGGCAAGGCTTGTGGCTAAAGGTTACATAAAGTATGGTGAAATCTTTGCTCCAGTTGTAAGATTAGAAGCTGTAAGGTTGTTGTTGGCTTTTGCTTGTATGAGTGGATTCAAATTGTTTCAAATGGATGTGAAGAGTGTTTTCCTCAATGGAATCATCAATGATGATGTCTATGTTGAACAACCACCGGGCTTTGAAGATCATCAACATCCTAACCATGTATACAAGCTGAAAAAGGCCTTGTATGGTCTTAAGCAAGCTCCAAGGCAGTGTGAAGAAAGAATATTTCTACCAAATCCACCTCTTGACAATCATTTGACCAACTTGAATTGCTGGATGAAGGAAAGATAGGGGGAGAAATTGTGGTCTCCTTGCTGAAATTTTTGGGGTCTATGGTACATTGATTTTGCTGCTGTCATAGCTCTGATACACCATAGATTTTGCTGCAATTCTGATATGGTATCAAAGATTTGTTGCTGCAATGGTGCTGCTACAACACAGGTTTTCTGGTTTATCATGTTGCTGCTATATGCTGGTTTTCAATGCTGGAAATTCTGCTGTTTGTATCCCTTCTTTCACTCTATTTGAGAAGACAAATAGGGGGAGAATGGTGTGGTTTTATGTGTTGTGTTGTTGCTGCTACACTATGGTGTTATCTGGTTTTATCATGGTTTAAATTCTGTTGTTTCCATGCTCTTATTCACCATAGTTCTACTGCACACAAGTCTCATTTTGGCATTGGTTTTTATGGTTATTTGACTGGTTTTTCTGCTTAAAGGCTTATGCAGAAAACTAGTTTTATGTGCCTTGGTATCCTGCTGGTATACTTGCTTTGTATATGCACAAATTCTGTTTTGCAGGACCTTTCAAGTTCAAAAACAACAACACAAACAAACCAGGGATTTGTCTTCATCAAATAGGGGGAGATTGTTGAACAAGATGCTTTGATGTCTCCAAATCCAAGAGGAAAGCTTGAAGACCTTGTTGTTGGGTGTGTGTGTGTTGTCTAGTTGTTTGAAACTTGTTAATTCACTTCTTAAGATGATCCAAGTTCATTTGAATCTTTAACCTTTTGAAAAGATGTGTTTTCTAAAAAGCTGTCAAAAATTCAACAGGTTGTTTTACCTTAGCTGTTTTTGCAAAACTTGGTTGACTTTGCTGTCAAACCAAAACAATCGATTGTTTCGACAAAACAACCGATTGTTTTCCTGCAAACCGTAACAGAATTCTGTTAAGCGGTTTTAATATGTTTTAAATGATCCTAACTAACTTGGCTCCTTTATTAAATGCTTTTGACCACTTGGTTGGTCTATATAAAGGTAGTTTTACGCTCCTAATCTTGGAGTAACAGAAAGATTTTATCAAAACAGTTTTTCCAAGATTTGAAAGAGCTTTGGATCATTCTTAAGTGTGTGGAATAGGATTGGGTTGTAATTCTGATCTTTAAGCTTTGTAATACCCAGGTGTATTTTATTCCCTTCTTCCTTGATTACTGTATTTTTGTATTTGTGTTGCCAAGGAATGTTGTGTGTTCTTGAGGGGTTCAAGATCAACATTCTTGGTGTGGTTTGCCAAAGGTAGTGTGTTTCTTGAGGGGTTCAAGGTCACTACTTTGGTGTGTGGTGTTTGTAATCTGGTTTTGATTGCATAGTGGAATACCCAGTGGTTTCTGGGGACTGGATGTAGCTCTTGGTGTAAGAGTGAACCAGTATAAATTGTTTGCGTGCTTATCTCTTACCCTTAACTCTTTAAATTCTGTTTTTAATTTTTTTTTATAAACTGCTGATAAAAACAACTGATTGTTTCGAAGAAACAACCGATTATTTTTCTGATATCATCTTGAAACAGTTTTGGTTCTTTGTTTCTTTGATTTCTTTCTCTGTCATTCAGCATTGATTTTCATTATACCTTCAAAGTTTGCGAAAATCCCCCTTAAACAATTCACCCCCCTCTCGTTTAAGGCCATATATTCTAACACTATACGCACCACATGCATGAATCCTCCAGTGACTTAGGTCTTTCTCATATATAGGTGTCATCTTTTACTATTTCTGGGGCCTCGCTTACGTGGCCCATTATTGCGACCAGACCACCGATGTTCGATGTCAATGTCTAATGCCGATCACTAGTGCCGACGTTTGAGGTCTGGCCAGTACATAACTAACTTATTTTTTCTACTACTTCTATCTTTTGTTTATTAACATCTCTGAATGACTTCTTATTTCACTCTTTGAGGTCCACTTTCATTCTCTTCAATTTTTCTTTTAGCACAGCCAATCTAGATCCTGCTACCTCGGTCTTAACAAAGTCTCCAAAGCTCGAATAGTGAATGGTAATACTCTACAAACACTCCAGCATCCACTTTGCACATTAACATACTTGGTTGATTTGAAAGGGTTCAGATACATGACGTGTCTCCTGACATCATTCATACTTCATGGGCATTAATGTTCGTCCTCACCATTGAGCACTAAGCATAAAATAAAACCAATAAAACTTGAATCTTAAAGAAAATAAGCATTCATAAATAACAATAACTTAAAAGATATTACATTACTATTCATTTCGAATAAGATAAATTTAGCAACTCATAATAAATCTTACAGTAAAGCTCACAGAGGAGTTGCTAAACACAACAAACAAGGATCCTATAAGTTGTTGTCAGCCTTAGGCTATTCTCTTCTACCTTAGTTTTAGTCATTGTTTCAACCTGCCAATGAAGTTCCTAGGCCTCTTTGTAGAGTTTAGTGGGATAACCAAATATCAAGACTTCTGAAAGGTTTAGGTCCCCATCTACATAATTTGATCTTAAGACTAAGACGTAATGATCAGATATGAATCTATCTAAAGTATATTGCTTGCAAGTTGGCCAAAAATCCAAGCAATCTCTAGGTATAAGAACTTTATTTGCTCTTTGCTAGACTGTTCTTTGACCTATACCATGTTAATTTCCTATTAATTAATGATATATCTATCAATTTCATGTTATATACTAATGAGTTAAAGCTCTACATTTCCCTTCTATTTATACTACCCACTCTTGTCATCCCTTTTCTCCCCTCAATTTTCCTTGCCGCGTTAAAATCACTGATGATGTTCCACATATCCCTTCCTCCTCCCTACACTTAATTATATATTCTCAAACACTACAAAAAAAATGTGTATGTGGTGGCAGTTATTAAAAACCGCCACAATTAGTTGTATAATAGGACAACTTCATAATCGTCACTTTATACAATGTATTATATGGCGTGTGCTATATGGCAGTTTGCAATTGATTATCACATTATACTTTGTGACGATCAGATCTGTCACAATACGCAGTATCGCCACACACAAATATTGTGATGGTTACAAACGTCATGTTATAAAAAATAACTGTCTACATACACTTTTGTATAATAACAAAAAAAAAATTATCATATATTTAACAAGTCGAATAAACACTAAATGGTTTAAACTTCAATAATTTTGTCATTTTATCTAAATAATAGTATATATAGTTTGTTGATGCAAAGATTATATATATATATATATATATATATATTCGATGAAAGATAACTCGAAATGGAAAGGGTGTAAGTTTTTTGTGAAACTGAGAGGAATATTATTGGCATGATGACAATGTATCTTTGCAATCACAATGGAGGAACTATGGAAAGAAAGAGCTATCCGTGTGGGAAGTTAATTGCTTCAAAACTGTTGGTGAGCCCCAATGAAAGCCTCATCAAAAATTTAATTCCTTAGATAGAAGAAACCAACATGGAAGGATCGATGCAAATATAAGATATCTTTTTTTTTAGAAGATTTTACAAATGTAAGACAATTTGGAAAGGAGAGTTGCACTTTTTAAGTGAAACTGGGCATTATAATTTTATTTTTATATTGTTCCGGTCGGTTGACCAGGGTCGTCTTTATGCGTGGCTTGTCCTCACGAGCTAAGGCACCTTCATTCTGCTCCGTCTGTGAGTACCTGAAAAGAAGTGAACAAAGGGGCGCCCTCGCGGCCGTTTGCACTCCGACGATCAAGTCAGCTAGCGAGAAACATCAAAGGTTGACACACCTCCTTATCGGAACACCGTGAAGGGATGCTCTAAAGGTGGTCGAATAATACTGAGTGACTAAGATTGTGTGCCCTAATTGCCTGTGCGCACAGTGGGTGCGCCGTGAAACAACTAGGGTTTTTGGCTTTGTGTAAACTGTGAGAATTAGGTCAAAACTCGGATCCCGTTTCAAACGTTCCCAGGCCCTTTTTAAACACCTCCCACATTTAAAGTGCATTAAAGCGCATTGAAAGCGTATAAAAATATCCCTCGAAACATTCGAAATGTAATCTAAATTAACGCGTACCTTAGCGAACTTTTAGGAAAGCCTTGATGTTTTCAGTGCTTATTGCCACGTGTTCTTCTGACTTGATCGCTGCTCTACGCAGAGGGCCTCACAGTGTCGTAACCTAACTTAGAGTTATTCCATTGTGTGAGTCCTTTTCCCTCGAAGTGCATCTGGCGCAAAAGGGATGACTTTCTGGGTGCCAACTCATGCGCCCCAGCCTCTAGTCACTCTCCTTGGGAGTGTATCTACCTTTCTCTCGTACCATGCACGTGGTTCTCCCCTGGACGTGGCCCTCTCATGGGTCGTATCTGTCCCAGGGTCTCCCAGCGGTGGCGTGGGTACTTCACGAGTCAAGTTACCCCCTACTGGTACAAGAACTATGGCCTTGAAGCCACCTTTCCCTTCTCTTTGTTACTATTCTGAGCTGTCGAGGCCCGAGGCCCCCTTGCGATGTCTTAACTTGGTTGTATCTTATCTTGGCGACGCCTTAACCTGGCGACGCCTTTTCTTGGCGACGCCTCATCCTGGCGACGCCTCATCTTGGCGATGCCTCAAGCGGTCAATCGGTTGACTTCCTTCCTTGGACCCCTCAAGTGGTCCCACCATATGTTGACTTTGACTTTGACGTTGAATTTGACTTTGGTCAACACCCGGGGACGGGACGATACACAAGCCCCCAGTCTTGAGCTGATAACTTGTTCTCAGCGGAAAGACTAAGGCCTCGCCCTATTGTCCATGTGGCATTCTGATGACGTGTCATTCTCTGAGCGGCTGACGTGACATTCTCCGTACCGCTAACGTGACATTCTCTGCGCTGAGGACATGACGCTTTAAGTTACACGTTAATCTTCCGACACGTGGCTCGATCCTATGGCCAGGGACGAGCGTCGTTAGCTCTTCTCAAGCTAACGTTATAACTTTCAAAATGCGCGCTCGAGGCACTGATTCATTCGCTCCTTTCGCATTCTCTTCTATTGTTCATCTTCTCAGAACTTTCTCTGCAACTCCCGACTCTCGCATTCTTCCTCTTCGCGAAAGCTTGGACCTTTACGACTCTCACCACAAAAGGTATGGTTTTTCTGCGTCGATGACTCTTTCTCTTTACTGCATTGCTTTTATGCTTGCCTGGGGCTGTTTATCTTTCTCGCATTTGTGTTCTACTTCCTTGCTCCTTTGTTTTCCCCTTTCTGAACTTCTCGCGTGGGTAGAGGTTTCCTTAGGGTTTTCTCTTCCCCTTTCTGCCTTAACCCTATTTGCTGAACCCTTTTTCCTTTCTTCATTCTTCAGCTTTTTCATCAAATTATGGCGCGTACAAAAATGACGCCCAATCCTCCTCCCCCAAAGGTCCACTATAAGGCCCTTTATTCATGGGCTTCCGACGAACTCTTAAATGAATGCACCACCTTAACTACCGTTGAAGACATAGAGGACCATCTGGGTGACCTGCGATTGTACAAGTTCAACGCCTTCTGCAGAACCCACGATTCTCACATCTCCGTCCGTCACGGCACCCTTGGGGAGCCAGTTTGTGTGGACGACAGGTCCAATGGGGGGAAACCCTTCTTCTTCTTTTATCAAACGGTATTTAAGCGCGTCGGTCTGCGCCTCCCCTTCACAGCCTTCGAGAGGGAGCTGCTTACGGAGATCAACATAGCCCCCGCCCAGCTACACCCCAATAGCTGGGCATTCGTCAGGGCTTTCCAGATCCTGTGTGGGTACCTGGGCGTCGCACCCTCAGTGGACGTTTTCCTTCATTTCTTTGAAGTGAAAAAACAAGGGAAAAGCCTCTGGGTGAGCTTTTCCGGAGTTGCTGGCAGAATTCTCCTCGCCCTCTTCCAGAACTCTTACAAGGGTTGGAAAGGTAAGTTCTTCAGGGTGTGTTGTGCCAAACACGACCCCGCAGCCTTGGATGGCTTTCCTCTGTACTGGACGGAGAAGCCCAATCTGACCAAGCCCAAATCTTTGGATGAGCTATCCTCCGCTGATAGGGACGTGTGTGTGGCCTTAGCTGGCCTGAAGATCGTTTTCCACACTTCGACACTTATAGCTCGCGAATTTGATGCAAACGCCTTTTCTGCATATTTTGGTAGGTAAACCTACACTTGTTCGCCTTCTCATACTTGCTTCTTAGCATGCTTGCCTTTGTTGCTAAATGCTTTGTTTATCTGCCCCAATTTCTGTTTATGTCGTTGATCCGCAAATTTGCCCCAGTGGTATAGTTGATACTCTGCACTTGGTCTGTTATAGTGGTTAAAGTACCTTTGGTAAACTAAGGAACTCGGTTTTGAGTTCAAGTCCTAACTCCAAATTTTTGCGCATAACCCTGTGTATCTGATGCTTCATGCTTGACTTGGTATTGGTTTTAACCCTTGTTCTTCGGTTTGTCTAATGCAACATCAGTGATGGACTCCTCAAGGCGAGTTGAACTGGCCAAGTCCTTGAAGGCTCGCCTTAATGCAACACCTGCAAAGGCTGGCGCCTCCAACACCCCCACTACCGAGTACAACCTACCGCCACCATCACCATCACCTCACACTGCCGAAACACCCAGCTCTCCCCATTCCCTCTAAACACCAAACTCCCCCCTCATGCTCCAAGCACCTTCCACACTCCAAACATCCAACTCTCCTCCCACACTCCAAACACCCAACTCACCTCCCACATTCCAAACACCTAACTCACCCCCTCCCATTGCTGCAGTCCCATTGGCTGTAGCTAACACTCCTCCCACAGCCCTCCTTGACAAAGGCAAAAGGGTGCTCACTATTTCTTTCGAGGATGAAGACTCGGACGTGGGGTCTGCCTACAAGAGGAGGAGGACCAACCGGATCGTCTACTCACACTCCCTTTCCCCTCCTCATGGAGGGTCTTTAATGAACAACCCTTCCAGCGCCACATCTCCCTCGCCACAAACAGTTCAGGAGGAGGGGGTGGTAGAGTTTGTGCCTCTACCAACACCAACACCTGCCGCCCCAACGCCCACTCCAGAGCCCTTGGAGATTCCCCTTCCAATCAGGCAATTGATGAAGGGCTTCACTGATAGGTCGTCGCCGGGAAGCTTCTCTGGTGATAACAGGATCATACCAGCACTAATGCACAGGATCCCATCAGAACTCCACAATGGTGCCCACCGTGGGGGCGAAGAGGCTCCTTCGCCCCTCAACTAGGGGGATCCACTCCCCTTAGACCTCGACTGGGGGGCTTGTTCCCGTATGCCAATATAGTCCCACATCGCTCAGGAATCGAGGCCAATGGCAGTTTATATACTCCCTCTTCCCTTCACCCTTCGAGGCGCCTTTTAAGGACAAAACCGTGACGGAGCACCGACCTCCAAAGCGGACAATACCTCGGATGCGATGATTGACCCTAGCGATGCTGCCCAACGGATTTGAGGTCGGAACATATATGTTTGGGATAAAGAAGTTGAATTTTCAATACTATGTTTTTTATCCCTTTGCTATATTTTTTTATGTTATTTAATACATTATATAAGAAAATTATTAATTATAAATTATTTTTAAAGAAAATAAATAAGTAGTTAATATATTGACTAAATTAGATAAATTTTAGATATTAAAAAAGTTATTACTATCTGAATCAATTTTTAATTTAAATTGGTATCTTATTAGTAACCAGGTTTTAGCTACCAACTTTAAAATCTAAATAATTAGTATCTAAAATTTTAGTTACTAATTTAGAAACTATTTATCAATAATAAAAATTAATTTGAATACTATTAACTTTTTTAGTCTCTAAAATAAAATATAATATAATTAATATAGCAACTATTTTTTTTTTTAAATTATTTTTTATTTAATAATTTTTTAGTAGTAATATGAGTTAGAGCATCACAAATACTACATATATACATACATACTTATATATATATATATATATATATATATTACTGTTAAAAAATGTCAATCATAACTTTAATTTTTATTTCTTAATCTTTTTCTAAATTGAAAATCATTAGTATAATTTTTCACAAATGAATAAATTTTAATTATTAAATTTCTTTTCTTAATTAATCTATTTTTCTAAATTGATAATCATCAATGTATTTTTAGATAAATTGATTGACCTTAATTATTAACTTTCATCTTAATATTATTCTCAAATGGATGCTCACTTAAATGGTTTAAACTTCATTAATTTTGTCATTTTATCTAAATAACAATAGCTCAACAGTTTAATGGACTGTTTGCATGCTTGAAAGAGAATATGGTATCATGTATTAAGAATTAGTGAAAACCATTTTTTTTTCTTTGATCTTTACGTGGAATTTGATTTTGGGTCGTATTTTTAATTTGAAGAATTTACTATTTCATTTTTTAATAGTGATTAAATTAATAATATCCCTTCTTATTTTGCAACATTTAAAAAGTATCATTACTTATTAATATGTGGAAAAAAACTATCATTTTATAAAATAATTAAATAAAAACTAATTTTAAAGAGAAAAAAAAATAATTATTTATTGTATTAACTAGATTAGATACTATTTTATAAATTAAAAAATTATTAATATCTAAATTAGTTTCTACTACTAATAAATAGTTTTTAAATTGGTATTTAATTAGGTACTAAAGTTTTAGCTACCAACTTTATATTCTAATTACACTACACGAAAAAAAAAAGTTTTAACGGAGGTTAATAAAACCTTAGGAATTGATTTAATTAACAAAAAATTTTAACCTCGTTAAGTTTCAAAGGTTATTCTAAAACCTTAGCAAAATAAAATAATTTTTTTTAACCTTTGTTAAATTCCAAAGGTTTATTTTAAAACCTCAGCAAAATAACGGAGGTTTGTTTAACCTTCGTTAAATTCCAAATGTTTATTTTAAAACCCCAAAAAAATAATGGAGGTTTTTAAACAATCGTTAAATTCCAAATGTTTATTCTAAAACCTCAACAAAATAACATAGCTTTTTTTAACCTTCATTAAATTTCAAAAATTTATTGTAAAATCTCAATAAAACACTCCAAATTTTTCAAAACTTCAATAAATAAATATAATTAAATCTATTTATAAATAAATAATTAAAAATGAATCTAATAATTAATTCATTGCGAAAGTGAGAAAAAACAAAGTTAATTTCTTCTTGCAATATGTTCTTGCAATCTTTAGGAAGAACACGCATGGCTTTCAAGTCCACATCTGATAGATAATGCAATTATTTAGGATATATAAAGCAGTGATAAACACCAATTGTTGTCGAACTAAGTAACAGTGGCTTGTGATCCATGTTTGGGCAGTAAGGTGATGAAAGAAACAATATTGGAGTAAGAAGAAGATAGTGTCTTATTTAGTGTTCTTCTCCTTACATATAATAGATATAAGTGTGGCTGAATTGTGATTTCTTTTTAGGACTGTCGCTGATGACCATTGAGTTTGTGCCGAGGAGTAGTGCGTCTACAGTGGAAGAGAGAAATCAGGAGGATTGTTAGATATGGTGGAAAATGAAGGTTATTTCAAACGCAAGTCATTTTATGAAAATTTTGAAACTCATTGTATTTTATAGAGGTCCTTAAACCCATGATATTTTGTGGAGGTTTTGAAACTCATGATATTTTATGGAGGTTCTTAAACCCATGGTATTTAACAAGGGTTCTGAAATACTTTTTCTGAGGTTTAAAAAAAACCCGGGGAACACCTTTCTCAAAGATGGTTTAGCGGGAGAAACTGCAACACTGGGTAAATGACTTAATAGAAGTTTTAACCTTGGATAATGTAAAAATAAACCTCGTTAAAACCATTTTTTCTTGTAGTGCTAGTTGGTAGCTAAAATCTTGGTAGATAATTAGATACCAAATTATAAATTATTTATTAATAATAAAACTAATTTAAATACAAATAATTTTTTAATCTCTAAAATAATATTTAATTTAATTAATAGAGTGACTAATTATTATTTTTAAAATTAATTTCTATTTAATTATTTTCTTTTGTAATGTATACTCATGTTTTTTTTAAAGTTAAAAAATTAAATTTACAAAGTTAAAAATATAAAGACTACAACTAAGTCTGACTAAAACCTCAGGAAACAAAACTCATTTTTCTTTAAATAATAGTATAATAAGTTGTAACCATACACTCTTTGATATAACTTTGATATATTTGTTCCAAATGTTGTTTATTATTGAATAAAAATTATTTTAATAAACCATGAGCGAAAAAATATTGAAAATTACATAAAAAAAAATATAAATATAAATATACAGATTAAGGTCGAAAAAAAAAATGAGATAGTCAAGCATCATTTTTTTTAAAATTAGCTGTTAAATAAAATGAAATTTAAAATTATAATATAAAAATTAAAAATAAATTTAGGATATTTAATGTATAAAATTGGAATAAAATATATTAACAAGAGTGATAACATATAACTCCTAAAGTCTATTCAGATGTGAAAACCTTATTGACCCTTAATTCTTTGCAAAAATGAACCAACCCTTGTGTTCATTTCATAATATATCATTCCTTATATAAAAAAAAAACTCCTAAAAACACTTTGAGTTGAGATTTTTTTTTTAAATGTCACTGTTCATTGGTTTTATGCTCTTATTTAAGAGCAAAGCTAAGATTATTTATGTATATAAAAAAAATTAGTTAATAATAAAACGTGTGTTTAAAAAAAGTCTTACTGAATGAGACGTCTTAACATTTGAGTTTGTAAAAATTTCCAACTTTGATCTTTCATTTTGTATTGTGAATAGTGAAATGTGAAATGTGAATTGTGATTACCATATTACTACAAAAGGCAGGTTAAAGAAAGAGGTGAAGAGACACTTACATGCCCTTTTTGGATGGCATTGGAAAACCATAACAAGAAATACCTCACTTCATTTATCTAGTTAGGTGTGATGCTCTTTTCCATTGACAAATCCAATACCCTCACAGAGAAAAAAGAGTAGAAAAATAGTAATTAATTTTGATTTTAATTCCTATAAATTCTTTTTACTTTTTTCCACCTATGTACCATTTGAAATATTCATTTTCAATCCTTATAAAATATTTGGATTTTAATTTAGTTCCTATAAAATATTTTTCTTCAATTTTTACTTTTCAAAAATTTTTACTATTTCTAATTCTCAATATTCATTTTAAGATAAAAAAAATAAATATTATATCAAAACACTAATAAGCATTAATATTTATTCAACATATTAAATATAACTATATATAATATTAGAGATCCAGAGAAGTAATTTTAAATTTTTTTTAAAAAAAACTACAGGTATTAAAGTCAAAACTGAGTTGAAAAAGTAGTATTAAAAAAAGAAAAAGTTGCAGCATGATTAAGCAACTAAGGGAGGGTTGTGATGAAAATTAAGAAGAGGTTTATCAGAGAAGGAATTACCTAAGCCAAGTACTGGAACTCAGATCCAAGTGCAGATTCTCCAACCGTACCATGCATGTATATAATATAGTTTCTTTTCCCAGGTTGTGAGGTACAAAAGAAATCCAAAGAGCTTAGGTTATGAAAGAGGACCAAGAAGCCATCCATGACTCTGTGTAAACACCAACTACAGGTTACTGAATATACAAACTGATAAGAGGGCAGGGACGACCCCCACTCTCAAACTGCAACCATAGCAATGGTGTCAGAGATTGGATGAGTTTTCCGGGCTGAAAATGACAGTAGGAGGTACGGTTCACTCCAATGAACCCTAATTTTTGTAATTACCAATTTGTCTTTTTTGCTCAGTCGGTAGCTAGTACTTTTTCTTCTGTTTTTTTAATTCAGAATCAATCCCTTTTCGCCACTGTTTCAATTAAGATTATTCACTGTTTCAATAGTAAAGAAAATATATTTGGGTTTTGTACATAAATTAACACACTCTATCAAAGGATCATAATGAGGGTTTCATTTTAATATCTTGAGTGTAACAAACTATATACTCATGTGGATTTCTGGTATACAAAAAAAATTATGGTGACAATGTCTGAAAAGTATGGATTTTTGAAAAATGATTATGGAGTGCGGAAGTTTTCATTAATATTCAGAATGGAAAGTGCATGTTTTATATGAATCTAAAGAGAGAGAGAGAGATGTTAATTTTGTTGGTGATTGATTGATTAATTGGTTACTATTTACTATCTTACCTTCCTCGTTGAAGGGTATCAAAACTTTTTTTGTACAGAAGAAACAGTGAACCGTGTTTGCACCGTTTCACTTCCACCCACCTTTTAGAAACCCTTGGGTTAAAAAGTTGAAGCCCCATGATAGGAAAAAACCCCAATTTTCACTAGTTAATTTCTACAGCAATGTGTGATAAATTTTTCACCAGGCACCCCATTTTGGTTGCTCAGAAGTTAAGCATGTATAATTTGAAATTAACGCATCAGAGATTACGTAGACCTACTTTTAATCCCTCATTCCTTCAAATTCTGTGAGGGCTAAGCAGAACCCTAACCCTAACGACACCAGAGACAATCACAGGAAAAAAACACACACATATTAACGGGTTCAAAAGTTGAATGATTTGACCCCCTGCTCTGCTTACGTTGCTTCCACATAATGAGGCAAAAAACCCACAAATTATGTGTCTTGCACTCGGTTTACTTAAACTATTACAGTCTCTTTCTCTCTCACTCACTCACACTCTCACAGACACAAACAACACTCTCTTTCTCTCTCTTCCTCGCTGCCAACGAACCAGATCCAGCAGATAATCCATCCACATAACAATAGACACTATGCACGCAAAGCAAATCCAACTTCCATCATTGGCCTAATTGAAACCCCTTCTTCTTAACCATTTCTTTAAGCACTCTTTTTTTTCTTCTTGGATGGGTTATAGTGTTGGCATAACTCATCCCTACTCTCTAGCTCTATCCCTTCTCTGAACCCTTTATATTAAAGGGTGTGTTGGGGCATCACTTTGGACCATTAAGTTGGGAGCTGAGGGTTAAAACCAGTTCATTGTTCGGAGGAAGATAGACATACACTTCTTCAAGAGCTAGGGTTTTTGTCCCCTCTCTCGAACTCATTAATTGAAAAGACAGAAAAAAAAAATCTTCAAATGTTCCCTTACAGTTCCAACCCCTACCCTTCTTTCCCTTCATCATCTTCTTCATTCCATCCTTTTCCATTCCTCAACCTTGAGAATGCTTCTGCAAGCAACACCCTTCTTCATGATCCACTTTCTGTGCCTTACTTACCAACTCATCACAACCCTCCAAACATCCAAGAAGCACTGAGCAATTTGCCAGTCACAGATCACAACTGTGGTGGTGGAGGTTCTGCAATGACCAAACCTGACCCAAATGGTGGTGGTGGTGCTCCTCACTATGGCCTTTCTTGCTTCCTCACAAAGAAGCCAGCTAAGAAAGACAGACACAGCAAGATTTACACCTCTCAGGGTTTGAGGGACCGGAGGGTGAGGTTATCCATTGAGATTGCTCGCAAGTTCTTTGATCTTCAAGACATGCTAGGGTTTGACAAAGCCAGCAACACCCTTGAGTGGCTCTTCAACAAGTCCAAGAGAGCAATTAAGGAGCTGGCAAGGAGCAAGAACAGCACCAACAGTGAAGAAGGAGCCAAGAGCTTCTCTTCTTCATCTGAGTGTGATGATGACTGTGAAGTGATTTCCGAGATCAGGCAGAAACAACAACTCATCACTGGTGATGCTGCTACTCCACACAACCTACAACATGGGTTAGATTCAAGCGATAATAAGTCACCGACATCGCTGGCTGGAAGGGAGAAGATGAAGTTGAAAAGGACACAGAAGGAACCTGCAAAGATGAAGGAGTCAAGGGAGAAAGCAAGAGCAAGAGCAAGGGAAAGGACTAGTAACAAGATTATGTGCAATGTTAATTCCAACACAGGGAGGGTGCAACAAGACATGAAGAAAAAGTACCCTGCAATTGAAAATAACCACTCTCAATTCATGCATCAATCAAGGTCACCCACTCACCCTCATCACCTTGTGGGAAGTGAAGCACCTAGAGATGACTTTAACGTTATTGAGGAATCCATAGTGATCAAGAGAAAGTTGAAGCCATCATTGATGTCCTATTCTCATCACCATCACCAAAATCTTATGATCCCTAAGGAACCACCATGTTTCAACAACAACAGTGAGTACCACCCCTTCTCCAATTTATCTCCAAATTGGGATGCTAATGGATCCACTGGCCGTTCCAACTTCTGTGCCATAGCTAGCATGAATCCATCCACAGGTATGTGTGGTTGTTGTGTGTTTCATGAAAATGATACTAGTGCTAACTAAGCTCTCTTCTAGAAGCCTTCTATTTTGATGATATTCATAGTTCTGTAAGTTTTCAATTTTCAGGGCTTCAAATCTTTGGAAAGTCTTGGGAGGAGTGCACCAATCCACGTTTACACTAGATTGTATGTGTGTGTGTGTTAGCTTTTCCTTTTCCTTTTGTATTTTTCAGTATCATCTGATTCTAATGAAACTCTTCTAGCGGTTTGCCAAGGAATCATATGAAGGCAACTTTCTGTGTTTTCAACCAGTAACTTTTCTGTCCTATATTCCCTTTCCACAAAATGTTTGTACCTCATCTTCTTTTGCTCATCATCAGCCAATGGCGTGTGACAGTTGGCACAAAGGTTGCAGCTGCGTGTATTGGTTTCTGACCAATATTTAAAGTGTCGATGGCATTGCATAATGTCAATTAGTTATCAAGAAACTGTTCCTTCCAGAAGATTTTAAATATTTATATATTTGGTTAAGATCGTTCAACAGTGACTAATATTTATATATTCCTTTGTTATTAAAACTTTTCAAGAACTTGATTATATACCTTATTGCAAGAGGAGATGGTACTACAGAAATCTCAAGGTTTTTCCGCTTCTGTTTGTAGTCGAGCTATTCATGTAGCCATGCACTTCCTGATTCACATTATTAATCACTAAGTGTGAGTACAAAAACCAAAACTCATTAATATACTACTTTTCTAAGTATATAGAGATTGCAAATAGATGAAACTCAACTTAAATACAGAAGAATAGAAGTAAACCACGTTAGATTTCACATCATACAAGATTGTAAAAATCATAGAGAAATTCTGAAGAAGTAGTGGGGTGTCTTTTTTGTATACCTTTGACAGTATGATTTGCTTTCTATCAAACAATTTTGTTTTCATTTTAGTTGTAGCTATTTCAAGTTAAAATAATCTGATTCATGTTTTGTCTCAAAAGGTTTGATAGTTTGGTGTAACATATTAATTAATTTTCTAAATGCATAGACAGATTGAAGTATCAGCTACATAAATAATTATGGGAATGGACACAGGTATTTATACTCGTATTACCACTATTAATATCGCAATTATCATCTACTTCAGGTTTATGTATATTTGATGCAGCATTCATTTTTGGCAGTTCCATCTTTGAAACTTGGTTTCTGATTGTGAATAATTTCATGTTGTCTCATCATGTCTTTCACTAATTTTTCGTTCAAATAGAACATCTTCATCTCTTGTAGATCTTGAATATAATTAGGGACCATTCTGAGCTCTATGATGCTTAAACAATATATCGTAGCAGCAAATGGCCAAATAAACGATTTTAGATACCCAAAGGGTTAATTCACTAAAAAATAGCAACAATTAAGAGTAGAAGATGTGATATTTTACAGAAATGGATTTTTTTTGTTGAAAGCTTTGCATTTGATCATCTTAAGAGCACTTGGTTGTAACAAATGCATGAGTATCTTCCCAAGACTAAATTGAATTTCTGAATTGCCAACTGCATATTAATATTCCCACCTAGAAATAACAGCATTAACTGTGCGATTAACATTCATGAGTCCAGGTATTTGACAGTTAATTTTTCTCTCCACAGATTAATTTAGAAGAATCAAAAAGATTTTCTATTCTGGCATTTTTTTTTCTGGTATCTACACTTTTTTGTGGGTTGCTAAATGAAATGGCAAAGATTATTACAGATGTAGTACTGTCTTTGAACAGATATACTGTTGGTAAGACTACGTCTGTGATGTCAGATACGACATACATACTTCGATTGATATGATTTGATTTGATTTTCACCTGACTTTCCTAATTTTTATGTTATGTTGATTCTTTTCTACTTGTACAAACTGGTGCTACGTTTCTTTTCCCTTATAACTAATTCTCAATTCATCAACAACATTAATGCAAACATAAAGAGTCTCGAATACACATAAAGGTGTGGCTGAGATTATATTTGCTTTCGTCATTTGCTTTAACCTAAAAGCTTTTAGCCATTCATGTAAGGTATGTGAGGATTTTAAAACCTATAAGCATCTACTGTTTTTCTTTGGTAAAAAATTATCCCAATGAACAAACAAAGATGAAGAGAACTTGCAAAACTTAATTATTCTGTCTTGGAGTATACAATTGTTAGGGTTTAGGAGAGTACATATTTTTATAAAGGTTATATACATATTTCATATTTATTATATAAGGGTTATGTTTTTACCCTTAAGATAATATCATTACTGTGAATTACTAATATAAGATATTATTCGTTTTAAAATTTGTAACTCTGGTTGTCCTAAAATATGTATTGAAAGGTTCACCACAAGAAAATCATCAAATAGAAATCAATTTTTAGAAATCAAAATAATTAGTTATTATAGTAACTAAATTAGAGACCATTTTAGGGACTAAATAAATTTTTAGTTTCTAAATTAGTTTATATTATTGTTAAATGATTTCTAAATTGGTATCTAATTAACAACCAAAGTTTTTGCTATCAAATTTAGAAACTAAATAATTGGTAGTTAAAACATTGGTGACTAGTTAGATACTAATTTAAAAACCATTTAACAACAATAGAAACTAGTTTAGAAACCAAAAATTTACTCAATCCCTAAAATAGTCTCTAATTTAATCACTATAACAACTAATTATTTTGATTTCTAAAAATTAATTTCTATTTGATGATTTTCTTGTAATGATTAAAAAAAATTATATATAAACTATCATTCATCTCAACTTTTATTATTCATCTCAACTTTTATTATACTAAAAGTATTAAAACAGTCAAAAACAAGTTGAATCCTTTATCAAATATTTCAATTAATTTATTTATTTTTTATTGATAAAAAAAATAATGATCGAATCCATAGTTGCATAGATAAAATAATTTTTAATAGTATCTATATGCGATCATATATAAATTTCAAGGAAACATATATATGATGAAATAATGATCATAAACAAACTCTGCAAGAGACTGCGTCCCAAATCACTGTTTACTTTGAGCATCTGCACAGATATTGAGAAGATCTTCCAATTCAAATGGTTCTCATACTTAATTATTGCGATTCATGAAGGAAAATGAAATGGAATATATATAATTGTACAACTAAGATAATGTATTATTCAAGAACTAATAAGTTAAAACAATTACTGGCAAAATTTTGCTACGATTCTATGTTTTGGTGGAGAAGCTTTTCCATGATGTGCAACATAGTTTGGTCCATTTTTTTTAATATATGATACAACTTTTCTTTTTCCTTTTTTTCCGTGCTTTCTTTTTCATGAAAAGTTGAATTTACATGAATGATATAAATCATGAGTCATATTACACACTACAACACTTGATTTGGTCCCAACATGATTTGGGAAAGTGCCATAGAGTTTTCAAATGGCCTACACACATTTGCTTGTCTTTTAAATTTGGAGTCTGATCGGGTGTTAAAATTTACAACAAATGGAAAATGAATAAGAAAAGGAAACAAATATACTTAAAAAAAATGCAATTATGCATAGTTTTCTTTTCTATTATGACATCTCTAAAGAAAAATTACTAGCTTTACCTACTTTTTTTTTTCCATTTCCTTTTTACATAATTTTTTTCATAACACTTCAGTATGAGTGTACTGGTAGAGACCGAATAATTCCAGGACACTTCGGTACCCGACTGTCATATATAAAATGCATTAAGGTAATATGATATTAACACAAATTAAAGTGTATGAAAAACTAGGTAATACACTCTTAATCATGGTATGCATGTTAATCTTGGAGTTCAACCGTAAAAGAGCATCAAGACCGTATAAGTAGGCATAACAATCAAAGCAAATATACGTATTATTACCACATTAATTGCACCTGAATATCTAATACTCACTTGAGTGTCGTCAAAGAACCTTTTACTGAATGAAAGGAATCAATTGTTCAACCATTAACAATTATTGTCTGAGCCTCTCACACAAGAATATTATCTCTAAAGAAAAATTACTACTCTTATCTATCACTACTACTAGAAAATCATTAGAGACAAAAAATAATTAATTACTTTATTAACTAAATTAAATATTATTTTAGATTAAAAAAATAATTATTAGTATCTAAAATAATATCTAATTTAATTAATATAATAACTAATTATTTTTTTAAATTAATTTTTATTTAATAATTTTCTTACAGTGCAATTTTTTCTTTCATTTCTTTTTTACATGATTTTTTTTTCATAACACTTTATTTATTTTCTCTTTTCTCTTACATATCTAATCTTATATTTGAAGATATGTTAAATAGACAGATATGAATTGACGAATTGCAACGCAGTTCTGTTAGTCAGGTGCCAAGGTGGAAAAGTTACTCCTATTCTTAATCCTTTATTTTATTTTAGTTTAATAATTTTAACAAAATAATTTATCTTTAATATTAAATAAAAATAAAAATAATTAAAGGTGAAATAAAGATGAAAAAAAGTATTTCTTCTTAAAGATTTCAAGAATAATTTTATCATTTATATATATATATATATATATATATATATATATTCTTTGTTAAATTACCTTCCAGTAAGAAGTATATACAGTTTATTTTTAATCAAACTAACCTTTTTCTCTATTTCTTCATTGGCTTCCTCTGTCCATCTTTGCTCCTCTGTCTCCATCTATCTATCTGTCCACATAACTCCATTAGGTTTTTTATCAATTTTTCAATTCAAATATCATATTTTAATATTTAAATACATAAGCATTATATTGTTTTATTTTAATAATAAAATATTTTACTATAATATACTATTATAAAAACTGCAAAATTTATTAATATATAAAATGATTTCTATTATTAATAAAATTTATAAATTAGTTTCTATAATTAGTTTGTAAAATTGATAACTAAAATCTTAGTAGATAGTTAGAGATTAATTAACTAATTAGATATCAATTTAAAATTTAATTTATAAATTTAAAAACTACTTTATATACTAATAATTTTTAATCTATAAAATAATATCTAATTAGTTAATATAGTAATTAATTATTTTTTTATTTTTAAAATTGATTTCTAATTAATAAATTTTCAATTTTATAATATATAACTAAACCGATTTCATTTGAGTGAATTGGTTTAATACAAATAAGTTAAACTTAATTTTACTATCTTAAACCTATCGTACTACTTACAATCTCGTTCCCTTTATTCTCACGCTCTAATTCCTCGGTCACATTTTAAACTAATATCAATATCATTTGCACTAACTAAAAATTAATCTTTAATCATTCTTCTAATCTTTTCCTAAGTCACATCATCACTAACAAGCTTTTGGAAGGGCTCACATCTTGTTAGGGTTACATCTCTTAACTATGAGTACTCATTACACACATGTCTTGCATGTGATATATATTAATTGTAAGAGTGTATTTTTTTTATCGATAAAAAAAAGTTAATAAAAAAATATTTGAAAAGTGTTGAGCAAACAACATCATTAAAAAAAGACATATATTTAGATGGGGCTTAAACTTAATCCCACCATAATTCTACTTTCTCAATTAAGTGTTGAGCATTAGGCTTAATTAAAACTAAATTTGTTAGTTATGGAACAATTATGCTTCCTTCTTTGGCCATACATACACAGCCCCTTATTTATAAGATGTTGAGAACAAACTACAAATAGCTTCCTTTTGCACACATGGTGCTACCTTTTATGTCCATTCAATCACAATTAATGGCCTCCCATAACTATTTTTTTTTCTCATATTAATTATAAGTCTAGATGATGTACGAAAATATTTTAGAAAATTGAGAGTGCAGTATTAACTACAGATTTTTTTATTAATATTTGGAGGACAAGAAATATTTTAAATACGTACAAAACTACAATCATCAATTTTGAACCATAATTTTGAATCTCGTACAAATATTGTTCTTTGTCCAGTTATGGTTTTCTTACACTCCACTAAGTCATAGGGTAATTTACTTGCTGATAAAAAAAAAGTCATAGGGTAATCTTATTCAGAATACTGTTGTCGTCCATTAAATTTTCACCCACAAAAATTGAATACAAAATTTTACTGCATGACATAGTTAGTCTATAATTTCTTAAATTAATAATGAAAAAAGTACTTATCATGTGGAATAATTTCGTCCAACAAAGCTATTTTATAATTGATGGTTTGTTTTAAGAAAATTGTGGATTACTTTTAGATAAATTATACAATAAAATCATTAAATAGAAATCAATTTTAGAGACAAAAAACAATTAGTTTGGTAATAAAAACTTGGTAGCTAATTAGATACCAATTTAGAAACTATTTATTAATAATATAAACTAATTTAAAATTAATAACTTTTTTAGTTTTTAAAATAATCTCTAATTTAGTCACTATAACAACTAATTATTTTATTTATCTAAAATTGGTTTCTATTTAATGATTTTCTTGTAGTGAAGGGGTTGATTACTAAACTATGTGTTAGTCTTGGTTGGATATATTATGAGTAACCATTATGATGCAAAAACGCATTTGTTACAGTTGAAGATGTCAAAGAAGAATGAATAGGTAAATAGAGTCCGGAGAAGTGTATGGGTGACAATAATAAAACAGATATGGAAACATAGAAATAATGGTATCTTTAGAAGTGACAAAATTGATCCCATGGAGATTTTTCGTATAACTCAATTTAAGGTTTGGGCATGGATTATTTCGAAATAATATATTTGATAGATTTTTCTTATTTAGATTGGTGTATGGATAAGTGTTGTGTGTGCTATGTTAAAAAATTTATAAAATGTGTTTTAAAGGACTAATTTCACGCCTAGCCAGCTAGGAGAAGGTGAATGTTTTATCGTAGGTAACAGGTACGGATGCACGAGGAAGGAGGAAGCAAGGGCGAGAGCTAGACAAATAGTCAGGTGGAGATTGGGGCTTGAGTTGGCTGAAAACTAAATGAACACGAAGGTGGAAGCCTGCACATGCCAAGTGTTGGTTATTAATTCTGATTTTATTATTATTAATTCTGATTTTATTACCCTTAAACTATTTTACCCTTATATTGCATTAATGGTCAATTTATAGGTTTGTTAGTATTTTTATTTGATAGCTTACCGTAATTGTAATTTTATTATATATATGATTGAGTAAATCAAAATGAATAAAATCAATTTTTTAATTTTGTGCAATTATGTTCAATCAGTTGCTATAAGTTTTTGTTTTTTCTTATTTCCTTCTATTAGTTCCTACAAAGTGTGTAAAGTTTCTGGATGATGAGATTGAAGATGGAAAACGAATGTAAAGCTAATGGCAAGGTAAGGAGAATGGGTTGGACTTCTACAATTTAGGCAGCAAAAATGTGGTCACAATAAGTAGCCAGGTATGCGAGTAAAGTGATTGTGATATGTGCATTTGAGATTTAAAAGAAATATAACTCTGATTATTGTTGGCAGAATTGACTGGTCGATATTAATTAGGACTAGATTATGCAGTATAAATTGTGAACAACATTCCAAATATATGAAAGGGATAGGCAGCTAGAGCATGACTGTGTTAAGATGCTGTGGTTTAAATTTAGATGGTAATGTAATATGTTTTGGAATCACTAATGGGTAGGTGATGAGCAGGTCTTGGAGAATTTTATATTGAGACATTTTTAAAGTGTTTCACTTAATTTTATTTATTCATGGTAAAAAAAACTAATCAATACTCAAGACAGAGTCTACTTTTTAGATTGAAACAACGCTAGAGGAGGAAAACAAAAATGAAACAACATTTTTCTTCATAAACTTCCCAAGCAATTCCGGTGAAATAGAAATGTGGAAGATATTTCAGGAGAAGACTCAAGGAAGTATTCATACAATAGAAGATCGATTGGAAAGGAAGAAGGTTTGATTTGTAAGATTTTTTTAGGATAGGAATGTTGAACACTAGAAAAAGAAATTAGATGACATTAGAATCGACGATACTAAAATATACGTAAACAGAACTAGATTTCAGAAGGGGGTAGAAAGCAAGACCAGTCAAGAAAACATAAAAACCAAACCAGAGAGCAACGAGAGAATGGGGAACATTGGTATGGCGAAAAAGGCAAATTTTGCAAACGTATGCACAAACCTTAAAGAATCAAAGTCCGATGATAGATTTTGTAGAAAACTGGAAGGGCATGGAGATAACTGCAGAGGAATGCCACACTATGTTTGAATGATGTTATGAAAAGTAAACAAGTGAAAAAGAGAGAGAAAGAATAGATAAATTAATGGGTAAATATGAGAGTGGTTTGAATTTTAAAAAATAAAGAAAATAAGATAAAAGCACTTTTATTATAATGCTATTTTATTTCACTATTCATGCTATTATTTATATTTACATAATTTTATTTAAAAAGATTAAAAGAAATCAAAAGTAGGCTTCATAATCAATTATTTGACTTTCATAATAAATTATGTGATATTCATAAAGTCAGTCAGTTTTTTAACAGTAGCAACTTATTTATTACGTTATTAACTTTTCACCTATTTCAATTCACATTTACACAAAACATTTTTCACAGATAATTTGTTCAACCCAATACAACCTAAAAAAAGAAAATACATATCATAAAAAGAAAATTAAGTTTTAACAACCTTCATCTCCTGCACAATGAATTAACAACCCTATTATAATATAATATCAATCAAGTTTAAAAATTATCTTATCTACTCATATTTATAGTATTATATTATCATAATAAGAATGTTAAATAGTTATATATAAAATGGATGTTTTATTATAAAGTGTAATAATCTCCTAACATATATTATAATTCAAACTTATTAAAAAATATCTGGATCTTTGTTTTGTTGTAGATAAATATATAGTTGACTTGGTAGAAAGGTTTCTCACCTAGATTTGGATATTGTTCTTAGAATCCTAGCAATGAATCGTAGTTGGTGGCTGAAAATAATGACTAATATCACTGGAATTCATAGAAGCTGTTTTTTTGTTGAAAAGTGATTTGTACTATCATGTGTTAGTGTACCAAACACGTTAGAACCGAATGTAGTAGCTAGTACTTTTGTGTAATTCATCATAATAATACTAGAGAATATGATAAGACTTGTTGATACGAAAAGATTGATTGGATATTTATACTACACATAAAATACGCAACCTACTGCTAAATATAACTATATACTTAACATGTCTACGATAGAAACATTATAATAAAGTCCCTATGCACAAATATTTCTAGCTAATTAATGTAATAGAAAAAGTTTGTGACTCCATCAAGAAAAATTAATCCCATAACCGCACTGTGATTCCAATCCTAACATTTTAAATCCAACAGAAAATACTTGTAAGATAAGAAAATAAAGAAATGAAACAAAATTTTCAATTAATTTATATGTAAATTAAGATAAGTTTTTTTGAAAAATATGACAGTGTTTAAGCTAATTTATGGATTAAACTAATTTTATTTTTTATTTTATTTGAAAGTGTTAAAAAAACTTTGATTATCTTGTTTGGATTTGTTCTTTGATAAAATATAGTTGAACCGTTTGGAAATAGTTGGAAATCACTACATTTATTAAAAATATGATCCAAATTATAGCACATAAATAAATGTAAATTTCAACTCACAAATTAGTTTTGTGAAATAGAATTAGGGTTAAAATTCATTTTCTAGAGAGTTTACTAAAATTATCTGAACAAAATTAGTTAAATTATCGTGTCTCCTTATATTTTTACGCTTCAAAATTTATAATGCTCGGTGTAATTAAAGGTCATTTTCTGAAAGAAGCTCTTTGGATAAAAAATGTATCTTGAAGGTTGAAAAATTTGCTTCCACTTTTGCCTTTTTTTTCAAAATGATTGTGAAGTAGTAATGTACATGATGGTCGAACATGTAAGCTGTTATGAAGTCATTATTTTGAGGACTGATTTTTTTTAAGAGAATAGTTTTTTTTTTTTCATATTGCAAAAGTTTATTCTTTATCTGTATTTTTTTTTCTGATTAAAAAAAAGTGGTCACGATAAAAAAATGTTTATGTGACTACTTCATAATCGAAGGAGGTAGTATTTGACTTGATTTTATTTTAAAAGGAAAATTTAAAACAACATAAATTAAAAATTAGAAAAAAAAAAGTGGAACAAAAGTGAATTGTAAGAGAGAAAATGTCGTTATAAGTAAGGTATTCACCATAAGAGATTGAATCAAAGTCTTAAGCTATATCTAGTTCCCCACCTCCTTTCTCCAAATTAGTCACTTCCACACCCACATTATGTTTATTTCGTAACATGTTTGGCCTATAACCTTTGAAAAGAACCAATGTTTTATACCTCAATAGTTTGAAATATAATAACTAGTTATATAAAAAATTAAGGAAGCTTTTTCTATAATAATAAGAAAGTTGGTTGACCCTATAATTTCTTACTTAATAAAAGCTAAATAGTTCATGTATTGTTAAGTATTTCGAGAGATATTTTCGTTGGCATAAGATTAATAATATAAAATTAAACACAATTCAACTTAAAACCTTTAAAGCATTCAATTATGGTACTTTATTAGTCTCCTCTCAAGTGCAACATATTTCACAAAGTTATCCTAAAATAAAGATATATTAAAGGAATTTATATGGGGCTCGGGGGATAGGAATAAGAATTTATATGGTTTAATGTAGCTTTATTAGAAAAATGGAAGTGGAGATTGGGAAAAGATGAAAAAAATTGTGGAAAGAAGTTTTAGAATCAAAGTATGGGTCTTGGAGGAGTCTAGATACCAAAAAAGAAAGAAAGCTTGAATCTCGATTGTGAAAGGATCTTAGAAATGTATGTGGTAAAGGAAAAAAGAAAAATTGGTACGATAATAGTATTGTTTGGGGTATATTTATAGGGGATCAAATTTGCTTTTGGGAAAACAATTGACTTATAGACAACCCACTATTATAAACTTTTCATAGGTTATTTTTGAATTTGCTTGCTAAGAATGCTAGAGTAAGGGAGATGGGTGAGTGGAAGGAAGGATGAAATTAGAATGGCGAAGACAATGACTTGAATGGAAGAAAAGGCAAATAGCTACATTAATGAATGATCTGGAAAAATGCACCATAGACATAGGAAAGAAGGATAAATGGGTTTGGAAGGAGAATGACACTAATTTTTATTTTGTGAAATCAACATATAATAAAATCAGGTATGTAAGTGTGGGGGAATATGATGAATTATTTGGTGAACTTTGGAGAATTAGAGCCTAACCAACAACCCTACACTTTGTCTAGAAAGTGATGCTAAACAAAATAGCAACACAGGATAACTTAGTCAAGAGAGGGTGGATGTGATAAGCCGACTATGTGTCATGATTGGGAGAGGTGAGGAGACAATTCAACACCTCTTTGAATACAAAACAACACGAAAAACACGGAAAAACATGCAAAATTTGAAAACTTTGTGATGAGTGGGTTGACATTGCCACAACTCAGCACAATGAAGCAAATAACCATTTTTTTTCTCAATTTAGCCTCAATGGGATATCTAAACAAGGCAATAAAATATGGAGATGCATGTGGGTTGCTATAATATGGACTATATGGACACATAAAAATAACATTTAGGAGTAGGGTAAAAGAATTTGAGGAGGTGTTCAACCTTGCTCAGGTAAAGGCTTATACCTGGATCACAAATAAGGTACCCAAAGCAAGGTTCACATCAGATTGGTTTTGTGCCCACTTATATGTATAAAATATATGAGGTTAAAATGAATAAATACATGAGGCAGGGTAGAAAGCCAAAGAGATGCAAAGCTACTACAGAGGTATAATTATACATCCAAGGTGCAAGAAAGAGTGAAAAAACACCTCTTTGAATACAAAACAACACGAAAAACACGGAAAAACATGCAAAATTTGAAAACTTTGTGATGAGTGGGTTGACATTGCCACAACTCAGCACAATGAAGCAAATAACCATTTTTTTTCTCAATTTAGCCTCAATGGGATATCTAAACAAGGCAATAAAATATGGAGATGCATGTGGGTTGCTATAATATGGACTATATGGACACATAAAAATAACATTTAGGAGTAGGGTAAAAGAATTTGAGGAGGTGTTCAACCTTGCTCAGGTAAAGGCTTATACCTGGATCACAAATAAGGTACCCAAAGCAAGGTTCACATCAGATTGGTGTTTGTGCCCACTTATATGTATAAAATATATGAGGTTAAAATGAATAAATACATGAGGCAGGGTAGAAAGCCAAAGAGATGCAAAGCTACTACAGAGGTATAATTATACATCCAAGGTGCAAGAAAGAGTGAAAAAATGTGCAAGGGTACAAAGGGAGCAGGGGTTAGGCATTGAGGGTATAAAGTGAATGAGAAATCAATAGGCATAAACAAAAAGCTTAAACATTATGTGATGAATTCGTGCAGTGTAAAATTTCATAGCTTTCCATTTTTAAGAAAAATGTGCCTCGAAATTTAGGATGTTAACTGCAGAGGATATCATTGTGTGCATTGGTTGTCATTTTCTTTTCGAATATATGTGTTCATGTATTTTATATAGGCAGGTTTCAAGAAGCATGTACAACACATTGTACCTTTAACTACCAAAGGGAAGGTTTTAGTTAGATAATCAAAACAAGAGTGGCCAAAAGAAATTTGTTGCACAAGTAGGAACTCTAGATGCAAAGGCTGCAAATGAAGGAAACTACATTGGAAATGCTAGTGAATGAAACATAATCGCTTGGTGAAAGAGCGCAACTATAGAAAAGAACAAGCAGATGATAAGGAGGAAGCTTACGTAAACAAGGTTCCCAAACAAGAACCCATGTGTGCTTAATGATGATTACAACTAGAGGAAGTACAACCAGAAAAACATGTACTAAACATTATACCTCTAAGTATCAAAGGGAGAGTCTTAGTAAGATAACCATACCACGGGTGGACAACAACAATATTATACATACACTAATCACAACAATGATTATTTTTTGGCTACGTAAACTATCTTGGGGAGGCATAAACATGTAAGTTTGTGATTAGCCATGATTATACTAATGAAAGAGCAATTTTATTAGGGACAATGGTTATGAGTTGCGGTCATTTATAAATATAGTGTTCAATGTTAAATTTTTTTGTATATATGGGTTGGGACAACCTAATTGCCTCACTTGATCAAATTTGTTATTATTGATAAAAAAAAAGTATTTCAGACTCAAATATAAAAGTGAACATGTATTCAAAGTAATATAATTATTTTTTTAAGAGGTAATGTCTCAAAATATTCTATTCTCAGAAAGACAATAGAATTTTGATACATTAATAAACATCTTATTTCTCTTTGAATACCACACCAGTCTATGACTTTTGATTACAAATTCAATAATAGTGTTACTTAGAACGGATTATTTTTAGAAACATGTTATATTCACTCCACTTTTGAGATTTCATAGTAGTTATTCTCTCATTTGTTTAGGATTAACTAGTATTGAGGTGCCATTATGATGCTTAGTGTTAATAATGAGGAACACTAGCAACACATCTACATCTTTTTTCTTCTAACACTTCCCTTCCAAATTTGGTCAATATGATATGTGGAGAATTTTTAGAAGGTGTGGAAAGGTGGAACATGTGTTCATTGCATACAAGTTGAACAATAGAGGGAAAATATTTGGTTTTGTGAAATTCCAAGGGATCAATAATTCGAAGGAACTTGAAAGGAGTTTGGATAACATTTGGATTGCGAACACAAAAATATATGTCAATAAACCAAGATGTAGGCGTTATGAGAAGATACTTGTTAATCCCAAGTCCCACATCGGTGAGAATTATTTGGGGAGGGGGTTTGAGGGTTATAAATTAACCTCTCCTCCTTCATCGCTACTATCCCAATTTGTAATATCTTCTCCCACATTAGTAAAAGCGAGCTGTTTTAGCTGTACTCGGAGATTAGGCTAAATTGGCCGAACTCCGTTAACAAGTTTCGGGTGTGTTTTTTTCCTCTTTATCTCTTTTATTATTCCGCTCTATTTATTAGTATTATGTTGCTTTCTCTTTTGTTATAGTATTCAATATTATTTGTCGGGTAGCTCTGTTAGTGTTTTGTTTTAGTGGGAAAATTACCCGTTTTTTCCAACAAGTGGTATCAAGAGCCGAAGGTTCGCCCTTGGGTTGTCTGAATTTTTTTTGTAATATTGAATACTATATTTTGAGTTTGTAATGGTAAATAAAGATAAAGAAGGGAAGGCTCCATAAGATGCAAATGTTGCAGAATGCATAAGTGATGTGGAATCAGATATCTCTTTGATTGTCTCGCTTTCACCATCATCGCATCCAGATGAGTGAATATTGGATTCAGGTTGTACCTATCATATGTGTCCCATTCGGGAATGGTTCTTTGAATTTCAAGAACTCGATGGTGGGGTTGTTTACATGGGTAATGATAATCCATGTAAGACAGTCGGGATAGGTTCAATCAAGCTACAGAATCATGATGGATCCACCAGAATTTTGCAGGATGTACGACACGTGCCAAAGTTGAAGAAGAATCTCATCTCATTAAGGGCTTTAGAATCTAAAGGACTTGTTGTGACGATACGAGATGGAATTCTTAAAGCAACTTCAGGAGCACTAATGATGTTGAAAGGCGTGAGGAAGAACAATTTATATTACTATCAAGGTAGTATAGTGGTGGGGACAGTAGCGACAACAACTTCTAGCACTAAGAAGGATGTCGAAGCAACAAAGTTGTGGCATATGAGGTTGGGACATGCTGGAGAGAAATCCTTGCAAATTCTTACCAAGTAGGGATTGTTGAAAGGTACGAAGGCTTGCAAACTTGAATTTTGTGAGCATTGTGTTCTGGGAAAACAACGAAAAGTGAAATTTGGCACTACAATTCACAATACCAAGGGTATAATGGATTATGTGCATTCAGATGTGTGGGGACCTGCCAAGACTCCGTCAATCGGAGGTAGGAATTATTTTGTCACTTTTGTGGATGATTTTTCCAGGAGAGTTTGGGTGTTTACTATGAAGAACAAAAATGATGTGCTTGGAATTTTCCTTAAGTGGAAAGCTCAAGTTGAAAACCAGACAGGAAGGAAGATTAAGGTTCTCCGAACAAACAATGAAGGAGAATACAAGAGTGATTCGTTCCTGAAGGTATGTCAAGATTGTGGCATAGTTCGGCACTTCATTGTTAGAAAAACACCACAGCAAAATGGGTTGTCGGAGCGTATGAACAAGACACTTGTGGAGAAAGTTCGTTGTATGGTGTCTAATGCTGATTTAGGCAGAGAGTTTTGGGCTGAGGTCGTGACATACGCTTAACATCTCGTCAATCGTTTGCCATCATCTTCTATAGATGAAAAAACCCCATTAGAGGTATGGTCTGGAAAACCTACAACTGATTATGATTCTTTGCATGTTTTTGGTTCTATTCCATATTATCATGTGATTTAATCAAAGTTGGATCCATGGGCAAAGAAGGCTCTTTTCATGGGCTTTAGTCCTGGAGTGAAGGGATGTCGTTTGTGGTGCGAGAGGCAAAGAAGACGATTATCAGCAGGGATGTTCCCTTTGATGAATCTGCCATGTTAAAGAAGGTAAATTCAGAAGGAGCTGATAGTACTCCGCAGCAAGTGGAGTGTGCCCTGAAGCAGGTGGAGTTTGAGCAGACAGTGGTGATCCCAACACAAAATACCACTAGTGACTCTCCTATGGCAGAAGAAGAGTCAGATAAGGAAGAGGTTTCTACCCAAGAACCTCAACAACAATCAAAGCCAATTGCAGTTAGAAGATAGAGACGAGATATTCATAAGCCTTCTCGTTTCATGGATATGGTTGCCTATGCACTTCCAGTTGTTGATGACATTCCATCCACATACCCAGAAACCATTCTGAGTTCAGAGAGTGGTAATTGGGCAGGTGCGATAGAAGAGGAGATGCAGTTTGAAGAAGAACAAGACATGGAAGCTGGAACAATTACCAAAAGGTAAGAAGGCAATTGGGTGCAAATGGGTATTTGTAAAGAAAGAAGGATTTCCTAATAAAGAAGATGTTCGCTACAAGGCAAAGTTGTTTGCTAAAGGCTTTGCTCAGAGGGAGAGAATTGATTATAATGAGGTATTTTCTTCAGTTGTTAAACATTCCTCCATTCGAATTTTGTTGGCCTTGGTAGCACAGTTGAATTTGGAGCTAGCTCAAGTCGATGTAAAGACGCATTCCTACACGGTGATATGAAGGAGAAAATCTATATGACTCAGCCATAAGGATACAAGGTTGCTGGTAAAGAAGATTGGGTTTGTAAACTTAGCAACTCGTTGTACGGATTGAAACAATCTCCGAGACAGTGGTACAAATGATTTGATAAGTTCATGAAGGATTAGAAGTACAAGAGAAGCAAATATGATCATTGTGTGTATTTGTGCAAACTTCAAGATGGTTCCTAAATTTACTTACTCTTATATGTTGATGATATGATGATTGCAGCAAAGAGCCAAGTTGAGATTGACAGGTTAAAGGCTCAGTTGAGTAAAGAGTTCGAGATGAAGGATTTGGGGGAAGCCAAAAAGATTCTCGACATGGAGATAAACAGGGATAAAGAGAGGGGGAAACTTTGGTTGTCACAGAAGCAGTATTTGCAGAAGGTACTACAACGTTTTGGTATACGCGAAGATACAAAACTTGTAAGTACCCCACTTGCTCCTCATTTGAAATTGAGTAGTTGTTTATCTCCGACGAATGATGAAGAACAAGAATACATGGCAAAAGTCCCATATGCAAATGCAGTTGGAAGCTTGATGTATGCAATTGTGTGTACGAGACCAGATATTTCACAGGCTTTGAGTGTTGTTAGCAGGTACATGCATGATCCAAGCAAGGGTCATTGGCAACCTGTGAGATGGATTCTACTGTACCTTCAAAATACCTTAGATGTTGGATTGGCATTTGAGCAAGATGAATCACTTGGCCAATGCATAGTTGGATATTGTGATTATGATTATGCAGGTGATTTGGATAAGCGACGATCTACAACTGGTTATTTGTTCACTTTAGCAAAAGCGCTAGTTAGTTGGAAGTCTACCTTGCAGTCTACGGTGGCTTTGTCTACGACAAAGGCAGAGTATATGGCGATTACAGAGTCTATGAAGGAAGCAATTTGGCTTCATGGGTTGCTTAAAGACTTGGGAGTTGGTCAGAAACAACTTGAGTTATATTCTGACAGTCAGAGTGTTATTCATTTAGCAAAGAATCAAGTCTTTCATACACGAACAAAGCACATTGATGTTCGCTATCACTTTGTGCGTGAGATTCTCGAAGAAGAGGAGATTGTTCTCCACAAGATTCACACTATGAAGAATCCTGCAGATATGCTCACCAAGGTGGTTACAAGGGCCAAGTTTGAACATTGTTTAGACTTGGTTAATATCTTGCAAATTTGAAGTTGGCGCCCAAGGCCGCAAATTTGAAGCACTGCAAAGTTTTTTTTTTTAATGTTTTGAGAAGATTTGTATTAGGTGGGACTTGAAATTAAGCCAAGGTGGAGATTTGTTGATTTTGGCTTAATCCCAAGTCCCACATCGGTGAAAATTATTTGGGGAGGGGGTTTGAGGGTTATAAATTAACCTCTCCTCCTTCATTGCTAATATCCCAATTTGTAATATCTTCTCCCACATTAGTAAAAACGGGTTGTTTCAGTTGTGCTCGGAGATTAGGCTAAATTGGCCGAACTAGGTTAACAAGTTTCGGGTGTGTTTTTTTCCTCTTTATCTCTTTTATTATTCCACATTATTTATTAGTATTATGTTGCTTTCTCTTTTGTTATAGTATTCAATATTGTTTGTCGGGTAGCTCTGTTAGTGTTCTGTTTTAGTGGGGAAATTACCTGTTTTTTCCAACAATACTCTCATAGTCTCCACAAAGATCCAAACCTGAAAAAAGGAACAAAGGTTTGGCTCGGAAGGAAATAAATGGAAAAATCAACATTTCTAAGAAGGTTTGGAGAAGAAAATTTCCCTAACAAACATATGCACAAGTTCTCAAAGGGCAAGGAAAGAAATAAAGCAAAGATTTTATGGGACAAAGCTTCAACATTAATACCAACAATAAAATTACCCATACTTTGGAGAAAATCTTCATCGAGAATCTACACGAGATTACCAACATGGAAATCTTGAAAGAGAGTTTCATTCTTAATGGTATAAATCTAATACAACTTAGATATAACGGTTAAAATGAAATCTTAATTTATGGTAAATCTGAGGAGGTTTTGAGAAAGGTTATTGAAGACAATCAAGATTGGCTAGAGGAAATTTTCGAGTTAATCATACCTTGGAACGAAAACTCTCTATCACTTTGGATTTGGAATTGTTTTCTCAACATCATTGCCCTCCAGGAACTCTCGTTGCAATGGACAAAATAACTGAAGAAATGTTTGAACTTGAATATGCAAGAGTCTAAATCAGAATATCGATTACAATGCAACCAAACCTAAGACAAACAATGAAAATTAATGATAATCTTTATGGGATTTTTGTGGAAGAAGAAGCTCCATCATCAAAGTTCAATCAGATATGCCAATGGAGGTTTCACGAACGAAGCTTCTCGGACCATTCATCATCGATTGAATCTCTTCAAAGGAAGTGTTTTCTAGACTGAAAGTAGGCTCCAAAAATGTGGAGGTGAAGCTTCTCAATTTTCAGTTGACACTCTCATCATGTGTGAATCTAATATCCAAAATATTCGAGCTATTAAAATTATGCTTAGATTTTTTGAAATTTGTTATGGGCTTAGAATAAACTTCTCTAAGAGCAAAATTGGTGCGTTTGGAGTGGATAGGAATGTGTTAGAATCTTTCTCTGAGGTTCTCCATTGCAGCATTATGAATATACCTTATATATACCTTGGATTGTCTATAGGGGAAATTCTACTAAGGTTTCTTTTGGGACCCGGTGCTTACAAAGGTTAAGAAAAGGGTATCTATGTATAAAGGTAAAAATCTAAAACAGAGTGTGGATTAGGCATCAAGCAGGTAGATACTTGCAACAAAGCTTTACTTGGAAAATGGAAATGGAGAATAGGGTCTCTTGAGAATAGTTTGTAGAAAGATATTCGTGCTTCGAAATATGGCTTATGGAAGAATCTATCTAGTTCTAGAACTTCAAAGCATGCGTATAGATGGTGGTCTATATTAAACAAAACATGTAAGGTTGGGCAGGGTACTGATTGGTTTGATTCTAATATGGAATGAGCAATTGGGTCTGGTGAAAAAGTCATGTCGTGGGAAGACGTTTGGGTTGATAATTGTCAAATGAAGTCAAATTTCAAAGGTTGTTTAATAATTCCCTCATCTTAGACAACCCCCTGTGTGGCTTTGGTAAATGGTATAAAGACAACTAGGTTTGAGACTTCAAGTAGAGAAGAGAGTAGTTTGAGTGGGAGAAGGCTCAAGTAGATGAATTTATGTCTATGTTCGAAAGTCAAACCTTGAAATCAGGTAGGGACAACAAATAGTTACGGAGAGACCCACAAACTTGTGAGTACTTTGTTAATCCGCCTATGCAATCATTTCCAATTCACTCTCGGGTGCAAATAATGTTATGTTTAGGGTTTTGTGGGGTTTGTTGGTGCAACCATCGGGACAATGCTTTGTTTGGAGGGCATTGCAAAATAGGATATCTACAAATGAAAATTGATTAGATGGTCGGTCCATCTTGCAGATTCATTGTTTTCTTTATGTTTAGGATTTAGGATTTAGAGTTTCGTCACACCTTCTCTTAACTTGCCAAATTGTGAATGATGTTTGAAATTTATGTAGTAAATTGATTGGGGTTAGATCTGTAAATCATTATGCTCTGAAGGAACACTTCGACCAATTCCATTGTCCTTGGTTTAGCAAAGAAGGCAATAGGTGTTGGAAAGAAGTGTGGGAATCCATCATCTGGTGCAATTTGGAAACATAGGAATGGGATAGTGTTAGTCAAGCAAAAGTGGATGCAAGTGAAATTTTCTTCTTGACTCAAGTGCAATCATGGGCTTGGTTAAAAAACAAGGTCCCAATGGCGTCTTTTTCTTTCTCCGATTGGGTCCAATGTCCGAATACATGTATTAATATGACAACAAAATGTTGAATTTTGTGTGGGTAGATAGGGTGAAATTCTCTTCTAGCACTTGGTCGAGCAAGTGTTGTTTACAGGTTTGGTAGGTGGAGTTTCAGTATAGGGAAGGAAAGCTATATTGAATGGTAGATTGGACGGAAGCAAAGACAATATGGATTAGTTCTGAGGGATTAGTCGAAGCAAATTGGTAGCAGATCGATATATGAGGCTGTTTGTCTTTTTACGTGCAGATGCAATCTTTTGAAACATCCAATCACGGGGAATGGATGTGTTCTTAGTATATATTTTCTTCTATGTTTCTATGGTTATAATCTGTTGTGAGGTGCAGTTTTCTTTTCTCTTTTGTGAATCTGTAATGCGTATCCTGCACTCAATTATGGGAATTCTCGTATGGTAGGTAGTATCTTTCAATGTTGATATGATGTTTTTTCTGATTTACATTGCTCTTAATTGGAGAGTGCAGTGGACATTTTTGCTATATATTGGCAGGTTTGCATTCTTTTGTAGGGTGCTTAGAGAGTATATTTTGTGTTCTTAAAGTGTATAAGGGTTGAAGCACCTCTTTGTATTTTTTTTTCAATTAATTTATTGTCTGTTGATTAAAAAAAATGGAAAAGTAAAATAAGCATCTAGCAATTACATGAGCAATCCAAAAGAAATATTAATAAACAAATTAAAATAATAACAAAGTATGAAGGAATAAGGAGTGAAAGAAAACTCAATTATCATAGTAGCAAAGTAGGAAGGACAAAGGAGTGGGAGGAAGATTATAATTGGGATTTGCATAGCAGCCAATAGGCTAGGTGCAACCTTAACATGGATGGAGTGCATGTGTTTTGTTAATTATGCTATGAAGTGGCTGGTGAGGAGAAGATGGGCAGAAACTAAGGCAGCAAACATAATAATCTCAGACTCAAGCATATCACTTGAGTATCTATTTGGATTAACAATATGTTGTCCAATGCATAATGGATTTAGGATCTAGTAGCCTGAAAAAGGGTGTTGAACTACAAATTGATAAGAAGTGAAGGAAACATGGAAAGTTTAACAATTAAATGTTGAATTTCTAATGTTATTTGATGACAAACAATGTTTTTCTTAGAATCAAACCAACTTTGATTAGATTAGTTTGAACACACTGATATAAAAAGGAAAAAAATGAAAAAATATTCTCAATTGTTTTAAAACCCCAACTCCATCACCAATATTTGAAATCCTACTGTTCTAATGATGAAACGGTGACTTTTACTCTTTGTTGAGTTACAGAAAGAATTTCTCACCGTAGATTTGAATTTCAACCTTAAAACTTTGCCGTAACTTTTGGGATTTTGTTCCCTGAATTTAATGAGGATACCATTCATGGCTGTGCTAATTGGTGGTTACTAAAGTTCAAAGAGATTGGTCATGGCTAAGGTAGATGAGAAGTAAGAAAAATTAGTAGAAGTTGAAAAAAAAAGCCACGAAAAGATTGGTTATTGTGGTGATGTATTGCCTTTTTTTTTTACTTATTTTCTGTTCTTTTCATTTATCTATATTATGAAATGAAACTTCATTTTAATGTTGGAATAAAATTATATAGAAGTTAAAAGAGAATAAATTGGTCTGGTAATGTGAGGGAGATCAATGATTTTATAGTGACTTTCTATCAATTTGTTTTACAATTATATTTTATATATTGCTAAAAATATTATAATAAAAAAATGATTTTGGGATATATTAGAAAAAATTGGTTAAAATAGATTACATCTAAAATATTTTTTAAAATCTAGAATAATTCATACAAAAATAAATAAAAGTAGGAATTACATATGTAATAAATCATAGTTTCTTATATTCTAATCAATATATATATATATATATAAATTTATCTTTTTTGTAAAAAAAATATTAAAAAACGTGATAAAAAACCAAAGTTTTACATTTTTTAAGAAATCAACTCTATCCAGGAATAATTTAAAAAAAAAAAAAACTTGTAACGAAATGTAACATTTTCATGTAATAAATACAAAAATTAATTTTGAGTAAAAAATAATACTAAATCAATTATATCTAATTTGGTTCATGGTCTGCAATAGGAATCATTGTCATCCCTGTCCCCATTATTATGAAATGAAGATAGATTATTAAAAAGCCTGCAACTTAATTAGAATGTATTTTCTTTATCATATGATGAAAAAATTATGATTCTATGTAAAATGGATCAACTGGATTAAAGGGTGTTTGAAGTTAATAATTATATTTGTCCTTGTTAATAACAATCTAAGAGAGATTCAAAAGTTCTAAAACAAGATAATTGTTAGCTTCATTCTTATTTTTGATAGTTGTCGACGGGTTATTTGGAATGATTAGATAAACTGTCAAACAACAAATGTTGGATGAAATAAAAGAGAGAAGACAAGATGTAGAAGTAATAGTCTCTTGATGGTTCTCTCTTTCTATATGTGAAGTAAAAGCACACAAAAAAAATCTTGGTTTTCAAATATATTCTAAGGTGCTTCAGACTCGCTTTTAGATAAAAAGTTAATTTCACTAAGAATAAATTAGGTGGAGTATGTAGAAAAAAACACATGAGTATATTTTCTCTAATTCTAAATTGTAGCTTAATGGAAATACCATTCATCTGTTAGAGGATGTCATTTACCTAAATTTGGTATATGTATTAGGTTTTGAGAAGATAAATGGGATGATGAGAAGTCACACTTACATAAATATCCTGAATTATTTGGAAACTCAAATTCAAAGGTCCACTGTGTAAATTGGAGAGACAAAGCGACAACACTTGAAAATTAGAGTGGACAAGAGAGTAGTTTAAATGAGAATATCTTAGGTAAAAGAATTGTCACAAGAGATATTAGGCTACCTATCTAGTAACCTAGGAGAAGATACTTGATTTAAGAAAAGTTTGGTTTGATTTGTAGTCATGTGTTTGCCACATGAGTTATGAGTTTTTTGGTGGTAACTTTTTCAGAAGTCAACCGGTGTTTTGATGTTGTAATTCCGATGTTTGTATGATTTGCTCGGATAAAATTAGGTATTCCTTGTTTGGGGAAGAATAGGTTTTTTTGGGAAAGGGAACTTTTCTGGTCTTTTATGGTTGTTTTTTTATTGTAAAAGGGTTGAAGTATCTCTCAAATACTTCAAGTAATTTAATTCATTCATTGCCGATAAAAAAAAAATTGAGAAGGAAAAGATGATTAAGTGATTTCCATTATATCAACATATATAAAATTCTACAAGATAATGTGTAGGGAAGAATATGAACTTTTCAATGAATTTTGGAGTATCAAGGATTTATCATCTGATATGCATTTTTCATGGAGAAAGTTATGTTGGAAAGAGAGTGGTTGGCACAAATAATATTATCCTGAAGGGAATCCAGTTGAGAAATACTTTTGTGTGCAATGTGTTGGTTAAGTACAAAAATAATTGATCACCTTTTTCTTACTCTCAAAATTGCTAGTTTTTTTTTTTTTTTGAATTAGTGCAATAAATGGATTTGAGTTATGCATAGGAAAACTAAAAGCCTCAAGAGTAAAGGGAGAAAAGGATTAATCAAGCGACATGTGTTCTAGGATCAACAATTAAGGTTAGAAATTTCATACTTGTAATAACTTAGTGTTTGATAATGCCATAACCAACTGTAATATATTGTCCTGGCTAAGAAATGTGCTTTATGAAGCAGTTAGACTTTGGAACCTAAGTAGGGATATAAGGGTCACGTTCTCTAAGAAAAAATGAAGTATAATAAGGAAAATAGAGGAAATGGAAGAAATGGATATTAGATAAGACAAAAAAATAGTTGATAGGAAAAAAGAAGGTAGTAAATGTAAATTATAAGTATAAACATAAGGGGAGGGGGGGTAATTGTCTAGTAACCCTAGTAAACATGTACTTGTCATGTGGATATAATGAAAATAAAATATGGGAGGAAGAAATTATTAGGGTTACGAAGGATGAAGAAAATAAGGCATGGGGTATGTTGGGGACTTTAATACGGTTAGGAACCTAGGTGAAATGAAATATCTCAGGAAAATGAGTAACAACAGAAAGTACATAAGTTTATTGATTTTATTGAACAATTGCAAAATGTTAGATATACCAATGATAGGGATAAAATACACTTGGTATAAACCAAATTCATCAGCTAAAAGCATATTAAATAGAGTTTTAGTATCACATGAATGGTTGGATAAATGGTCAGATGTAAGCAATATATTCTAGACAAAATAATGTTTGATCGTTGTGCCTTAGTGTTAAAGACAAATTTAGTTAATTGGGGCCCTAAATCCTTTAGAACTTTGGATGTTTGGCAGACAAATAGGCATTTTAGGGATAGCTTGGAAAGACAATGGAAAGACTATATTGGTTAGTGTATGCTAGAATTGAAGGAAAAACTAAAAAGACTAAAACAAGATCGAAAGTTTTGGAATAAAGAAGTCTTTGGGAATGTGAATCAAAGTAACCAAAATATTATAAAAAAATAAGTGAACTAGATAAATGGATGAAGAAAGTAGCATAGAGGAAAAGGGAAAGATTGAGAGAAAAATGTTATTCGTTGAGTGGAAAAAGATATGCTTTAGATGAGAATCACTAGCGAGACAGAAGTCTAATGTTAAATGGATAGCATTCAGTGACATGAGCATAAGGTACTTTCTTATGATCACCAACTAGAGGAGAGTAAATAATGCAATAAAAGAGAAAAAATTAATGGAAAGTGGTGTGAGGAACCAATAAGGGTCAAAAAGGAGGTTAAAGCTTTTTACACAACTAGATTGAATGAAACATCAAAGATGGATATTAGGTTGGGAAATATAGAGTTCTCCTCATTATCTTACAAAGATAAAAATATGTTAATTAATACCTTTATAAAAATAGAGATTAGGGAGGCTATGTGGAATTGTGAGAGTACCAATATCCTTGACCCAAACTACTACAATTTTAGTTTTAATAAGTACTTATGGGAAATTATAAAAGTGGATGTAATGAATGCAGTTAATAAATTTCATGGAAATGAGAAAGGGCCAAGAGGAAACAATGCATCATTTATAAGACTCATACCTAAATTAGATAATTCCAAAGGACTGATGAGTATATAAGTCAATATCCTTGATTGGTAGTATGTAGAAGATAAAATCAAAGGCA
This sequence comes from Phaseolus vulgaris, assembly GCF_000499845.2. Classification (NCBI taxonomy): domain Eukaryota; kingdom Viridiplantae; phylum Streptophyta; class Magnoliopsida; order Fabales; family Fabaceae; genus Phaseolus; species Phaseolus vulgaris. The sequence continues at coordinate 11,638,063 of NC_023756.2, forward strand.
TTATCTAATAAACTTAAAAATAGTCTTACAAAGGTCATTAATCATAAGTAATTAGCTTTCATTGAGGGTAAATGACTGATGGATAGTGTGTTAGTAGCTAATGAAGTTTGGATGAAGAAAGATTGAAAAAGAAAAATTGTACCACTGTAAAGATAGATTTCAAGAAAACATATGATACAATGAAGTGAGAATTTTTATAATATATGAGGAGAAGAATGGAATTTTTCACAAAATGAATTAATCAGATAAAAGAATTTGTAGAATCATCAACAAATTCAGTCTTAGTTAATGAAAATCCAACAAAAAAATTTAAACCATCACAATGACTAAGACATGGAAATCTGCTAGGACCATTTTTATATTTGATAGTGGTTGAAGAGTTAGTGAGAATGGTGAGATAAGCAATGAAAAAGCATAAGCTGCATGGGGTAAGGGTAAGAAGCAAGGATGGTCGTTGACATGATAGTGATGACATATTATTCATATGTGAAGTAAATAGGCAGAATATCTCAGTACTAAAAAAATTCTTAGATGCTTCGAACTCACATCAAGGATTGGGTGAACTTTTGTAAGAGTAAGATTGTGGGGGCGAGGGTAGAACCACATACCATAGAAAGATTCTCAACGATCCTAAGCAGTAACATCATAATTTATCCATTTGTATACCTCGAGGTGGCAGTCAAGAGAAATCCTAGGAAGAAACAATTATAACAATGTGTAATAGAGAAAATTAAGAAGAGACTTGCAAAATGAAAAGGAAAAAAAGTTATCTTTAACGGAAAAAGTGTGCCTAGTAGCATTTGTTATAATTGCCTTACACTTATTCTATTTACCAAGTTGCCTTCAAATGTGGGTAACAAGATTAGGAAGCTTCAAAGGGACTTTTTTGGGGCTCGAAAAGGGAAGGTAGGAAAATAACAAGGATTAAATAGGGAAAGGTAGCAAAATGAAGTAAAAAGATGGACTTAGAGTGAAAGATGTAAAGCTTTTTATCATTACCTTACTAGAAAAATGGAAATGGATATTAGAAATGGAAAAGAAAGGCTTGTCGAAGGACATATTGGAATCAAAATATGGGACATGAAGAAGTTTGAACAATAAGAGTGATACTATACATGGATTCTTGGTGGTGGAGGAATATAAGAAAGTTAAACATGGATGGAGAATGACGAGATTGGTTTGAAAGGAACATACATTAAAAAATGGGAACATGAAAGAAGAACAAGTTTTGGGAAGATAGGTGGATAAGAGATCTACCTCTAAAAAATAAGTTTCTAATGAACATAATTTTATTCACACTTTAAAGCTTTAATCATATATTCTTGGATTGCATTCATGAATAAATTCACTGTTTTAATTGAGATTCATATAATTGAGTTTATTTTGGCCTTAACTGTTATTTCTACTAATTTTGTGTGTTTAGTCAGAGTATACGATTTGACTACATGATCTAGTCGTTACACGTTATAGACAATTTGATAAGAGCCTCTAACTAGATGGTCTGAAGGAAGTGTCTACCTTTGCGAGTGAGCTGAATACACGATAACTCAAGTTGCTTCCTTTAATCAAAACAAAAGATAAAATTTGACTTAACTAAACGTCGTTATACCGTTCTTTTGTACTAGTGTTGGGGGAGGAAGGGTATATTGTAACTTTGCACAAGTGAATACGGACAGAACAATCTCTGTAGGCTGATAGAGATCTGTATATCTAATAATTAAGTGAAACTATGTTACCCAGTTTTTAACTTTAAGTTGATAAGATTGTTAGAACATGTTTTAAGAATTTTTTTCTGATGATGTTGTTGGAAAGAGCTTTCTATATATAGTCTTGAAATTATAGGTTACAAGAAAGGCTTAATCGTGAGTTGGAAGCTTCGTCATAGATTTTTTAGGGTTAAGAATGATTATACAGGAGAGTTAAAAGGAATATTATCTTTTTAGTAAGGTTCAAGCTCATGACTTATCATACTATATTAATTTTTTTAAGGATTGAAATCTCTCTTAAATGCTTCCATTTATTTATTTATTGTTAAAAAATATATCAAAAAAGATTAAGATAATAGAAAGATATAAGAGGAGTATTTTACTATGCATGTATTAGTTTATTTTGTATAAAGGTTAAACATAAGTCCCATTATAATATATATTTTTTCTTAAAGAAAATCTTTTAAACGTCTTCTTTTACTTTTTATTCTAAGTGGTTTTTATTTTTATAAAGTTTAGTTAAATGTACACAATTACATGTGTATGAAGTAAAGTTGTTTTCCAAACATATATGTTAGGATTTACTTGAATATAAAATTATTATTATTCAATTCTCGATATCAACACTCTTCTGGAGTCTATCCCAGATCTATTTCAAATATGTCAAAATCACGTCATTCTTAAGGTTAGTTGTTATTACTTTCAGATTTTTTTTTTATATTAGAAAAAGAAAAACTACTTTACAAAATCATTTCCAAAGACAGAAAGTGGTGAACTAATCCACTCCAAACACATGATGACTCTCATCTATCCCAAATATATTAAATTATTGTTTACCATATCTTAATTTGAATGGGTTATCTCTTCCCATATTCATGTATATGAGGCACAAGGCTATTTTTGAAGCTAAACAGTTCACCTTGTTCCATAATAAATATCTGACAAGGGAAGATGGTGACAGAGTGAACATCATCTCATGGTAAAAGCATATTGAAATGTTCAAAGCAACCACTCTCTTGTCTGTACTCAGTATCCAATAACTATGGTTTCACACTCTCTTCATACCTTCCAAAACCATGAAAGGGATCACATTCTATCACTATCATAATCATGTCAACACTCTCAGACACACATTTATTTTATTTTATCAATATACATTAATTGTATATATGTTTGTGTGTGTCATTTTTTTCATACTTTTCCTCATGAACAATACTTATATATTGTTTATATTTTGCAGAGCTTGATACTTCTAAGTTGAATTACTAATCAGATATAATCTAATACATATACTTTGCACAAAAGAAAGATGGTGAAAATAATGATAAATGGAAGATAGTGTGGAAGAAATATATATGGAAAGCTTTTTACAGAATTGGAAATATATATATATATATATATATATATATATATATATATATAAATGATAAAGTATACATTAAATTAAATTATGATACATATATTTGAAATATCTTTTATGAATATAATTAATTATAAATAGAGTATACTTTTTTCTTCAATAATAAATATAAAAAGTATAATTAATAATTAATGGTAATAATAAATAAAATTATTAATATTTTTTATTTTACTCGGTTATTTTTTGCTGAAAAAAAAACTCGGTTATTTTAATTAAACATTTTATTTATATATTTTTTACTTATTGTTTCTTTCTTTCTACCAAGGACACGGATAGTTGTTCAATTTCTTATAATTTAATTTGAATTTCATTCAATATTATAAAATAATTTGTTAAACAAAATTTATTATATTACATTATATTTTTATCATAGTTTTAGTAATATAATTTATTCACAGAGAAATAAACATTTCCAACTATAAATTTGTTAACCATAACTAAATATCCTATTGTAATCCACTAAAACTTCAATACCAGAAAACTTATAACAATATTAATAAAGCCATGTAATTATCATATTAATTGATTATTTATCTTCCTAACAATGTAATTGATTTAATATATGTCGATAATTAAGTGTATGTGAACTCTTTAATGTTTTATTTTCAGAAAGATCGTGTTTGAATTGTGAATTAGATATTTAGCTTCTTCGTTTTTCTTCTCGGGGTTTTCTCTTCAACCAAAATACACAATTTGCAATAATCATTTCCTTGTGTGATTTCTGCAATCAGTGTAGGGGCCATGAAACGTGTCTTGTATAGGTTTTTTTTTCTTTTGGTGAACCTGTCTTCTTGTTGGCCTATGTATTCATCTTCTAAATTCATGCTTGCAATTCATATTTCCATTTACTTTTATTGGAAACAAGTTCTAGTAAGATGGATAAATTTGATTATATATATATATATATATATATATATATATATATATATATATATGTGGGGGGGGGGGGGGGGGGGGGTGTGCAAGCTCACCCTTTTTTAAAACTATTAATTAAATAATTTATGTTGGTTCCAAGTGCTTTATGATGGTAAAATAATTTATATTGAAGATCTTTTAACAGGCTTTGACTGTTATTTTTATTTTAATCAATGGGAGAAATTGAGTATGTAAATTTAGATTAATATATTATATTTGTAGAATACACTATTTGAAGGGATTTTTTGTGTTGTAATTTCAACTATGAAAAGAGAAGTGAATTAATAGAATAACTGGAAAATTTGAACAGAAATTTTAAACATCTAAGAATTGCTGCAACAACTTGATCACAATTTATAAGCAATCAAAACAAAGATGAAATTGAAACAAACCCATACAAATTCACCTCAATAAAGGGAATAATAATAACAATGATGATGATAATGTTTGAAGATATAGAGGACTTACCTCAAAGGTGCTTGTACCTCATAAGGGACAAAAAAATCCATAGCAAATGTGTCATTGTTGCTTGTTGATTACTTGGCTATATTTAGCAAAATAAATAAAAATAAAATGGGATTAGAAAACTTGAGATTCGAGTAGTTTTCTTTTTAGGGTAACAAATGAAATTTTGATACAAGCATTTCATAAGAAAAGAAGAAGTAGAAAAAAAAAATGAAAATGGCAATGATTGCTGACCTAGATATATAGCAGTGAACTTTTTTCATGGCTCGCTTCCACATCTGAGTCAATGTAGGCATAAGTGATAAAGCCATCATTCAAAAAGTCAATACAATCAATATCTTGCCATTGATGAGTGACGAAAGAAAAGATTTGCAAATTCGAAAAGTTGTGCTTCATACTAACAAATTGGGTAAATTCTCATTACGATTATTGATGTATAATCTCGTGTAATTTAATATATTAAAAAATAATTTTTTTTATTACTCATTATATTTTCTAATGATGATTTTGATTATTAAGTTATTTTTTAAGTCTAGTTTATTTCTAAAGTTCAAAAGATTTTGTAAAATAATATTTTACTTATGTTTCTATATATTCTGTATCATATGTGAAATAAATATATTATATAAATTATGGATGTGTATTAATTGCATACCTACAAATATATAATCGTAGATAATCATTCGATACCATAACGTATCAGCACTACTCATATTTTCACACTTATTTTTATTATAAAGAGAGAAATGCAATGTTTTTTTTATGAAAGCTATGTGATGTGCTCAAAATCACAAGAAAACATAGAAAGCAACAAGAACAAATGTGATTGAGTAGAAAATGTTGTAAAATGTGAAGTGAAAATAACACTACGTATCCTTTACCAAATGCCCAAGAATGAACACATTGTTCTGTTTCAATGGATTAAAAACATTCTTCGAATAAGACTGTAAGAATTCTCATAGAAAAGTAACTTGAAAATTCAAAATTAACCACCAAATTCGTGTATAGAAATTGAAATAAAAAAGGTATAGACAAGATTTTGGGTTGATTGTAAATATGAATTGAAAATCCAGTTTTGTTGAATATAAAATACTTATTATTATACTTTTATTTTTAATAAATAGTTCATATAATTATCCTTTAAAATAAAAAACTACCAAAAACGATTAACTTGTATTATAATTTATAAGACATTTTTTCAGAAGAAATAAAACCATTTTCTTTTCAGTAAAAATGCATCACTTTGAAACAAATGCATACATAATAAAAGAAAAAGAAATGGTCTTTTTATCCAACAGTGACTAAACATGAAACAGAAGAAAGGGGCAAGGTCTCAATGCAGAGACAAATTGACCAAACCAGAAACACAAAGAGAGAAAGACAGATCTAGCTAGAGAGAGAAGACACAAATAGTTACCTGAGAGAAGAACTTGTTGAACACAGCAACTGCAGATGATATAGTATTCTTTATCAGGCAGATATGTGTAAGTTATCAGCATCTCTCGACAGAAGATAAGTGTTCCAAGAACAGAAGAAAATTAAGTAGCAATGCATAACCTATAGAGTTGAGACACAGAGATGAATGAATGGTAAGAGAGTGTTTTTGTGTGAGTTGACAAACACAACATGTGAAAGCAAATATGCATCATATATAGAGAGAGGGATAATAGATGTTATATTTAGAAAGAGAACTGCGTGTGCATTTTAGGTTTGGTTGCAGAAAATGAGTAAAGTGAAGTAGTTTTCTTAGGTTCTATTGCATAAAAATAAGATCTGACTGGTACTCTGCAAGCCTTGGATGTCATATGGTAGAAGCCTAATTGCTACAATTCAGAAATAGAGAGAGAATTTAATGTGTGTGTGTGCATGGAAGGCCAGTGTTGCAGTATCATACGTCACTCTCTCCCTTGGGCTTTCTCTCTGGGCTGTATGCAGCAGCAATTATAAAAAACACTGTTATTGACTATGACAAAATGGTTTTCTTGCACCCTTATGAAGAAAATGCAGAAAAAGCAAAAGGGGTGATAAAAAGATAAGTGTTGATTGAGAATTTGGAATTTAGAAAAACAAATAGGAATGCGTGTTGATTCTGAAATATCACTAATTTAACACTGTTAGTAAACAATTTGAGAGAAATGTATATGATTATAGTGACATCATTCATGTAAAATAACAAAAGGAGGGGCAAAGTTTTTCTTTTATGTGAGGCGACATCAAATTTATTTTAAATATAAATAGGGTTAATCAACTTCACTTTTTTTATTCGAAAATAGTTAATGTGTATATCGTTATTATAGAACTCAATTAGTATTATAAAGGTAAGAATTTAGAAAAAATAACATATAAATATTTTATTATTAAATTTAAAAATATATATAAATAAAAAAATCGGTTATTTAAGTTTTATTTTGATATAACTGATATTTCTTTTGTATTTTTCTCTCTTTTAAGATTTTAACCACCTCCTTCATCAAACTGCATCAAACTGAAGTTCAGAGGTTTCCCTGATAGTAAATAAAAGAAAATTATCCGATCAGAATTTTAGTTAGAGTAAGTTCATAATTTCTCATTTTCCTTTTGAATAATTAGTGTTTACCAAAGTAGATGTGTTTGTATGTGATATTTATAGCTTTAGAATTAATTCCTATTAGTTCAGAGTACTGTCTGGATCATTAATAAGGACTCTGTAATGCATGTTAAGTTATTTATATGTTATTTAGGATTTTGAACTCTTTGTAAGCATGCCTACTTCTAATAAGGTAAGTAAAACTAGTTTTACCTTTAAATAGAGTTCTAGGTTAGAAGATCTAGATGTGAATGTTATGTGGTCACAAGCTTCAAATTATCTTGCAGGATTTATTGTTGAGTAAATTAAAGTATTTTGATTGAGATTGAATGTGAAAATATAGAGATTGTCAATCTTATTAATTTGGTAAATTACAGGTTGATTGTGATGTGAATAAGATTTTGAATGTGTTTGAATTGTATTATGTATCATTTGAAGTGTAGACTTTAGTTAATGTTGGTTGTTTGAATCTGGATGTTGAATCTAAACGAAATTGATTTAGAAATCATGAATATATACATATATAGTTTGACATGGGAGTTCTATGTACCTGTCCAACTCTGAGCAAGGTGGTATCATTTTGGACTTATATATTTGTGAAAATATATATTTGGTATTAAATTTTGAGAGAAAGCTTGAAAGATATCAAAATTGTGAGTTTTATTTATACGAATTTTGCTCAAATGAGAGATATTCGCTTAAGCGAAAGATCCTCGCTCAAGCTAGATTAGGTTAGAAAAATCCACCTTGTTCTCAGATCCTTCTAACTCAAGCGAAAACGGGGTGAAAATTTGGGTTTCTCTCGAGTCTATTTTCGCTTAAATAAGGGAATTTTCGCTCAAGTGACGAGATTTTCGCTTAGGCAAGAGCAATTTTCGTCAAGCTAAAAGAAACTTAAACTTTGAAATTTACTTATGAAATATTGTTTTATAATTGTTTATTGTTTTAATTAAATTTTATGTAAATTTTTATTTATATATGTAGTTGAAAACAATTAATTGTGTGTTTATGTGTTTTTCTATGAGATTTTTGGATTGTTTAAAATTCTAAACTTTGGTGTGATTGAATGGGTGTATTTATGTGTGATATGAAATATGAATTATATGAAAATATGATCAAGAGATAGTATTTTCAAGAAATGAAATACCGTGTAGAGATTGTTATGATGTCCATTGACTAGTGATTCGTTTAGAAGAAGATACCCTGACTCTACTGATATATTGAAATCATATAGATAAGATTATCAGGTGGAGACAGTCGAACGAGGTTCATATAAATGGGTATGCGGTTTAAAAGATAACTAGTCTGACCTGTTATATGAATGAACTCTGTCATATGATATGAATTGGTGTTGAGATTATTATGTGCATAGTTGTGTGGATTTCATAGTGGGGTAGTATGACAAGTGCAAATCTCTAAGTCTAAGTCAATATACAAATCTTTCGAAAATAAATTCAAGTGTTTGTGTATGTTGGTTAGTGGAATTCTCACATAAGTAATATTGAGTATGAATTATTTATAGGCACTTATTGTTTTGATAAAATGTAATGTATGAACATTGATACATTTTATGTTTGTGATCTAAAGTTACATTTATATTGGAAGTTTTAAAAAAAAATATAGAATTTACCTTATTGTTTGTGTTGTATTTATTTATTTTATCTGTGATGATTGTGTATTACATGAGAGCAAATGATGGTGCAGGTGATAGAGCTCCATATTAAATGGATGGAGGGTTTTATTTTCTTTTGACTTTTTGTTTTTGATACATGTAAATATTAAAATCCTTATAAAGATAGATATATAAAAAATATAAATTATGAGAAGACTAAGATTAAAAAACGGAATCAAATAATCTATATTCAAGAAACTGATTACAGGGAGTGGGTTAACGATAGTTGGGAGTGGAAGTTGGGAGAGGTTTGTTTGATTGGAAAAATAGTCAGGAAGTCCAGTTGTTACAAGAGGTGCATGGAAAGGCCCAGATCTTTAGTATTGAAGATAGTCGGGTTTGGAAGGTTGGTAAAGATAGCGGATTTTCGGTAAATTCTGCCTATGCTAAATTAAGAGGCTCCTATGAGGGAGATAGTCTGCTTGTCTCCCTCTGCAAGACTTATGCTTTGCCTTCTTCCCAGTTTACTGCTTAGAGGGTGTTGATTAATTCGGTTGCTACAAAAGTTAACTTGGAAAGGCGTGGGGTTTCGGTTGATAGCAACCTCTGTAGCTTTTGCAGGATGGAAGTGGAGTCGAAAAATCATTTGTTTTTTGAATGCAGGATTGCTTGGCTTGTCTAGAAACAATGTTTTACATGGATGGGGATTACGTCGATTGATCACGTTGATCCAGTTTCTCACTTCTTGCAGTTTAATTTGTTAAATGCTTCTGCCTAGGTTAACGTTGTTTGGAGTAGCGTTTAGATTGTAGTAGTAAATGAAATATGGAAGCATAGGAATAAACTTATTTTCCAAGGTGGAGTGATCGATCATTCAGAAATGTTCACCTTGGCTCAATTAAAGGTTTGGTCTTGGGTAACGTCTAAATCTGATTCTGCTTGTTTTACTTATTCTGAGTGGTGCATTGATCCTATGGTTTGTATGTTTTCAATTAAGTGAGCTTTTGCAAGGTTATTTCCTTTGGCTCGGGTGTTTGTTGTTTTAAGTTTATAAGGATTAGGTTGGTTTGAAGGGGTTTTGAGGGTTTGTTGTGTTATGGTTATGTATAAGGGTTGAGTCACCCCTACAGTGATTCATATTTATTTACTTTTTCTTGCCGATAAAAAAAAGGAGTAAGAATAAAAAACTAAATCAAATCATTTATATTAAAAGAACTCAAATATATTTATATACATCATTCATAACTCTTTTAAAAAATAGTTAACCCAAAAGAGAACTCATTACAAGAAAATCATCAAATAAAAACTAATTTTAATTAGATAATATTTTGGAGACAAAGAAAATTATTGATATATAAGATAGTTTTTGTTATTAATAAATAATTTCAAAATTAGTATCTAACTTGTTAACAATGTTTTAACTACCGACTTTAGATTCTAAAGTAGTTGGTAACTAAAATCTTGATAGCTATTTAAATATTAATTTAAAAATTAGTTTAAATTTTTTATTAATAATAAAAATTATTTAGATATTAATAATTATTTAGTTTTTAAAATAATATTTAACTTAGTAAATATAATAATTAATTATTTTTGTTTTTGAAAATTTATTTTTATTTAATAAAATATTGGTAGTAACTCTTCTTTGATTTATGCTTAAATGTATTGATTTTTTTATAAAACTAGACACTTATTTTCATATTCTAAAATTAAGTGTAAGAGACTTTAAAACACATGCCAATAAATATTCACCACATTATATCTATAGACAATTACATCATTTTATTTTTACTTGTTCAAGGGCTATTATCATGACCCCGACTTGAAACCACTTTAATATCATTATAAGCCATATAACCGTGAATGTATTCACTGTTAAAGTCTCTAAAAATATCAGCATTTAAAGAAGGACTAGGAACACATTTAATTTCCAATTTATTATTTTTCTTTTAATCAGCATTTAATTTCCAATTAATATGGCACTTAAAGATGTCAGCTAAGAGTTTTATTTTTCCATTGAACCATAATGATAATTTTTTTTTGCCTTTTCTTGGTCAAGTTGTCAAGTCACCTCTGGGCAAACATTCTAGAAACTTTTAAAACATTTAATAAACTTCTAAATTTTTTACAAATTAATGTACTTTAATCTTCCCAACTCTTGCTCTTCTCTTCCTTGTCTTTGAATATTTTGGTACTACATAGAAAAAGAAAGTACAGCTTATAATTTTAAAAAGAAAAGAAAATTTTAGTGTTATATATATATATATATATATTTGTTTTTTTTATTTCAGAGAGATTGTCTTCTTAATGTTATGAAATGTTTTTTCAAAATATTTTGAAATTCCTAAATTTCTAATTTTTTCATTGAACATTAATTTCCATTATATTAAAAAGAGAATATGAAAATAATTTGCTATTTTGTGATACTCATAACATCGACTTTACCCATAAAATTTAACACAAACGATATAAAATGTTTATATAAAATTTTGTCAGTAAAAAATTATTATATAACAACTACTTTTAGAAATAAAAATAATTAATTATTATATTAATTAAATTAAATATTAAAAATAAATTAAAAAATTATTAATATCTAAAATAATTTTTATTATTAATAAAAAAATTTAAATTAATATCTAACATTAATTATCAAAATTTTAATTATTAACTATTTTAGCTCTTAAATTAAATTTTATAGTAACTAATTTGGTAATTAGAAATGAACACATCTATACTCCAAATTCGGATTCAAAATTATTGATTAAATTTCGCACATTTTATGGGTATTAATGGTGATACCATCATAGTTACACGTACAATTTGAAACATTAAATAATTATTATTTTTATTTAATGAAGAGGGGTTAGTAAGATATTATGAAGTTGAGCCATGACGATGAGTCGCAGAGCCATCATTGTCATTGAATTCTCGGTTTCTTTCACTGGAAATAATGTTTTGTATGCACTATATAGTTCTGCAAAGAGGAGCAGAAAATCCAATATTATAATGTGAAGAAATCTTAGAAAATGATCTTCCAGAGACTAAAGGGCTTCATCAGAGTGCAGCATCATTGGAATATGAAATCTCTACTACATGACACATCTCTTTCTCCAGCTATTTTCCTGTCCCTCTTATGCACTACCAATTCCTTGCATATGATGCAGAATCTCAAGGCTTCCTTTCCTACCTCTTACCAACTATATAATGCATTATTAGATTTCACATTTTTAATTTATAAGAGTTTTTATTATCTAAATTTTTACTTTTACTTATTGTATAAACTATAATTTGAATTTGTTGAATTATTTTATTTTATTTTTTTCCCTAAAAATGCTTATAAAGAAACTGTGAACTTAACCTTACCTAAAATCCTAATTGTATATATAACTTATATTACAGATACCCTAAGTTTGGTGGTTTGAAATCCTAACTATGCACTGCATAAGTAGAGGCACTGATTACATATTTAGAAAATAGAATCTGTGTTCAGAACATAAAACAATTTTATACACTTAAAATGTAAAATATCAAATCAATTTTTAGAGATCAAAATAATTAATTATAATAGTAATTAAATTAGAAACATTTCAAAAACTAATTTTTTATTTATTTTTAAATTAGTTTCTATTATTGTTAAATAGTTTATAAATTGGTATTTAATTAGCAATTAATGTTTTAACTACTAATTATTTAGTTTTTAAATTTGATAACAAAAACAGTGGTTGCTCTTTAGATACCAATTTAAAAACTATTTAATAATAATAGAAATTAATTTAAAAATCAATATTTTTTTTTAATTTTTAAAATAGTCTCTAATTTAGTTATTATTGTAACTAATTATTTTGGTTTCTAAAAATAGTTTCTATTTCATGATTTTAATGATTAAGTACTTATTATAAAATGGTGATTGAAAAACAAAATCAGTTTTATAACATGTTTGATCATGTTCAGAAATACAGTTTTACATTAAAATTCTGTTTATGAACTTGGTTCATATATATAAAAAAAGACTTGGGTTATTTTCTTAAACTCAACTTTTAAGTTTTTAAACTTAAATCTCTAAAGATACAGAAAGTTGTTTTGTATGTATTTTCAAATGCTTGGAACTGCTTCTTGAGATTATCAATCACTAATGATTTGTCGTAGTCTTTGGAATATGTGTCATTTCATTCAAATACATTATTATTCCCCACTCCCCATTTTGTACCCAATATAACGAACTCATGACAGCCACATAACTAGCAAATCAACCATCATTTGTGATTCTTAATTAGCACAAAATTTGAACCAGTTTCCTATTATTGAGGTTTTAAGCTTATTACACTTATATAATTAACCTTAAAAGATAAAGTACCATTTTCTTCAAGGTTTTCCAATGTACGATATATATACTTCCACAATTACAATTTTTACATAAAAAAATGTTTTGTTTTCTAATTATTTGGTTAGTTTAATAAAAGATAATGAATGGTTTTTAGTACAAAACCCTATTAATAGTGTTTGAATTTCAACGTTGGATTCGGCTAAGTTACATGCAAATGATCGCTACTATGACATAGCCTGTGTTCATTGACTGCCACGAAATTGTTTTGACCAACATAGCATTGCTACATGCAATTTGTTGAATATTTTAATACTTTGGAAGAATAAAATTGTACGAGGAGTACGTGTGAGTGTATCATAATGAACCCTAGCTAGGCATAGGACGTAATGAACACGACCTTTAATGGTTTGACCAACCTCGCTGTGTCATCTTCCTTTCATTCATCTTTTTAATTACCACCGAAATTTTGTTGAAAGAATGCATTTTGTGGATTTTTCATCACATTTTTACAAAATAATTTACGGGACAGTTGAATGAGACATGAGGCACTGGGTGATGACATAAACCTCTTAGTTTTCATGATGAATATTACCTCAAACCAACCAATCTAATAAAATTGTTGGAAGAAAGAATAAAAAAATGCTATTTTTTAAAAACTAAATATTGTTTACAACATACTCTAATTTATAATTGAGTTTTTTTTATATATATCAATTTAGAGCATTTAATGGATGTTCAAATTCTTTATATAAAAAGAGTTAACTTAAAAAATAATAAACTTAATCATTTGGTTTGCACCCTAACATCCCTCTAAACCGAATAGCCATGCCTATGCAACACAAATTTATGGACCTGCTCAAATTCTTATTTCTAACAAATTAAAGTCTATAGCTGAACTAGACAATAACATAAATTCTTTTAAAAAATATTGGGAAAGATTTCTTGAAATAAAATAATCAAATCAAAAAATTAAGCAACATCATAAGGTTGAAAAAAATACAAAAGTACTTTTCGGATTCATCTTAACTATATCACAAGTAAGTGCACATTAACCTTGAAACAAATGTCATTTCTTTCAGTTTTCTTTTTCTTACTTATATCTTTCTCAACCAAACCTTTTCGCATGTTACAATCTTCTTTTGAGAGAGGTACTTCTTTTTATACTCCTACGTCATATCTTAAAAAAGATTTTCAAAATAAAAAAAAAAAGAAAAATTTTACTTCTTTGTATTCTTCTCATGTTTCCAATTTTCTTCAAAATAAAAAAAAGAAAACTTTTACTTCTTTGTATTCTTCTCATGTTTCCAATTTTCTTCATGTGGATCTTTGAACCTCGAGGAATATGCTGAATTTTTTTATCATGGTGGCTAAATGATAAAAAGGAGTTACATCTAAGGTCATATCTTTTTCTAAGGAGGGAAGTCTAATGGAGGACCATCTTTACTAAAGTCATCATTCTTCTCAACTAAGAGCAAAAGTTTAACTTGGAAAAATTCTTCATAAATAGTATCCACCTTAATTTTTTTTGTATAAACTGTAAATTATAGAATAATATTTTTTGGCTTTGTATTTCTTGAGCCAACTTTAAAATAAGAATATCATTCTCTCCAAGCAAGACTACCTTCCTTTGACGCCTTTGGCTTTGCATGTTGGCTCCTTAAGAAGCTAGACGCCTCCTTCCACGATTCTCCAAATCACTCAAAGACACATGGCAAGCTATGATTGGAGAGCTTTTTGTAAATAGAATTGCCACATGGCAAGCTAGGAAGGGAGAGCCTCTTGTAAAAAGTGAGAAGTTAGGAATGGAGAGTTTTATATCCATAGGATTGCCACATGGCATGTTAGGAGTGGAGAGTATTTTGAGAACTCACTAGTCATTTTTAGGAGTCTTTTAGATTATAAATAAGAGACTTCCCTCTTGTAATTTTCAGACTTGCTTGATATATGAAATCATGTTTATGAAATTCTCAACAAATTTTATCCAAGTCTCTTTCTATGATGTTTCTTGCATTCTTAGAAACTCAAGGAAATTGACCTAATATCTTCCTTAACCCTTACACCTTTTAAAACTCATACCCAAACCGAGAACTTCCATGACCATTCGGTGCTTCCTCCACAAATCTACAAGTCTTATGTTACCTTCCATCAAACTCCAGTCAACATTTAAGAAGAATTACATCACAACATGATGTGAGTTGATTTTAAGATTGCACATTTTATGGGTTGCACTTTGTTTATGGTTTTTAATTTTAAGTAGAATATGGTGAGAAACCCAAAGAAGATTCCCACTGGACACCAACGTAATCATGTGGTTAAGTAAGTGTGAAGGTTCACTTCTAGAGGACAAAGAAAAAACACAATTATATGGTGTTCATGATGAAAAGGTGCGAAAATAAATAGCATATAAGGGAAAGAAAGAAGATGTAAACTGAATAGAAAAAGATGAACACAAGAACATAAAAGAATGGAAAATAAAAAGATGAAAGGAAAGAGAAGCTTAGGATGATGAAGGTGTCACACCACTTGGAGGGGGAAGAGTGATAAGTTCCTAATTTCCGTAATAATTCATATTAAAATATAGGAACTTATGAGTATTAATTGCTAATTTACATATAAAATAATCCCTAATTTATGAATTTATACCTTTTTACATTTTTTATGATCTTTAATTGAATAAAAGCATTTTATTCTCAAATTTGTTGTTAATTGCAGGTTTCTAGGGAAGAATGAAGATTTGAACTAAAGAAGAATGATATATGCTAAAAGAAGAAAGTTGGAAGGCCCAGAACGCACAAAAGAGAGAAAAAAAAAGAGTCAAACTCAAAACTGAGAATGCGACAAATTAATTGAGCTATTTTTATGTTTTTATCATTAAGCCCATGAGCGCGACGCATGAAGTCACATAACCCTAGCAAATTAGGTTAAATAGGGGCTAGAGGCACAACCCTAGTGTGCTAGATTGATGGAGATCAAGCTCAAGAGGAAATAGAGGCCGAAGATCAAGGACAAAAGGAGGTAGAGGCCGAAGTTGAAGAAGCTCAAGGAGACAGTACCTTACCTCAAAGGCTTACAAGGAGCAAGTTTAAGGAATTAGGAAGTAGTGGTAGATTGTTTTCTCTTTTTATAGTGTCTCTTGTATAAAAAGTAGAATGTTTAAATACATAGTCTTTAGGAAGGTGCTTAGAGGGAAACATTAGACACCTCTTTTGTAAAAGCATCTTTAGGCTTTAGCTTAGAAAATTCTAGAAGCTTAGGCATTAGCTTAGGAGAGGCGGTAGCTTAGGAGACTTTTGAGTAGCTTAGGATACAAGCTTTGTAAAGCTAATGACCGACCCTTGCTCCTATAAAAGGAGGGCTTGGGTCCTTCATAATTCAGAATTGGAATTTGTAGTATCAAAACTCTCCCAAATTGGTGATTGAGTGTAGTGAGAACCTGTCTTCTCCTCTTCCTAGTCTCATCTTGAGTGCCTTGGTTATCTCAAGTGGCGGCATTGCACACTTATCTTGGAGCATTCACACTTCAAGTGGCGTGTTCATCAACCAAGAACTACAACCACATAAGTCTTCTTTCTTCTCCATCTTCTCCTTCCATTTCTGTGCCTATTTGAACTCCTAAACATGTCTTAGATTCTTTTCTTGCAATTTCATTCGGTGCTTTAGCTTTTGTTCATGTTTTGTTCAGTTCATATTCTCTTTTGCTGGATTCAATTGGTTCTTCTTCATTTCCTATTTATTTGTTCGGTGCATTTCAATTTCTAAGCAATTTAAACGGTTCATTTGGTTTTTTACCTCTTTTAATCGGTTCAATTGGCAAGAAATGGGTCTTCCATGTGAGCTTTGGTGTTTGGCACAAGTTTTGGTGAGTTCTTGAAACATAGAACATTGATTCATTTCTATAAAAGTGCCTATTCAATCTCCAACTCAAGTTGATTCCATAAAATGTCAAAGAATCATCTATATTTTGCTATTGGAATCATATCATGTGGTATCATGAGTTTAGGTTTCTTCTTCTTTGTGTTTTGAGTTGTGTTGCACTTTTAATTCAAGAACTCTATATTCTTGTTGTTTCCTTTCTGTTTTTAGTTATTTTTTAGTTTTCTTGCTGTTTTCTTTTTGATATTACATTGTGTTTGTGTCATTTTAATTTTTGAATCCTTATAAGTTTTGTCATAGTCATGTTTTTCCAAGAATGTCATCACTTCTTTGTAGTCCTGTTGTTGTAATTTTTGTTTCTTGTTTTGTGTTAAGAACAATTTTTTGTGTTTGATTCTTGATCCTTTGATGCATTTTCTTTTTAGTATTGAGTTCATACTTGTATTTTAGACCTATACAAGTTCTTACACATCATTTCCATTATGTCTTTGCTAGTTCTTAATTTTGTTTTTCATTCCTATTAGGATTCCTCTGTTTTCATGCAAATGTGCTGACTGTTTCGCCTTATTGCAATTGATTTACTTACTGGAAATTTCTGAAATTTGGATTTGTGTTCGTCAAAGTGTTATAAAAAAGTAGAAAAAAGTACATCAAAATTCAAAGTACAAAAAAAATGATAAATCAAAAACAAAAAGTGTGTAATTCTGCCGAAAAAAATATGGTAATCTGGCAGTGATTTTAGAAAATTTATCTCAATTAATTGGCTTACTGTTTTTGCGTAATTTCAGTGCCATTGTTGAGCTAAGATCTTGAATTTTCTGTGGTTACAATTTCCTTATCCAGTTCGCTTTATATCATTCCAGATGAATCGGTGAACATCAAGCACAGTTTGCACAAAAATATTTTCCAGTAGTTCTCTTTTTGTTTTTTTTTTTCATCTACTCTAGTGCTTTTCTTTAGGTCTCTTTTGTGTGCCTTCTTTTTCATTGAGTACCTTATTTTCTTGCTTGTCTTTTCTTCATTACTCTTTGAGTTTGTCATACATCTTGTATTCCTTTTGTTATAGCCTTTTCTTGTTTGTCTTTTATTGTTTCTTTGGTTTTGTGGTGATTAGCTTTGAGATTGTGTGCTCTTGCTTTGACATCTTTCATTTGAGGTTACTAAAGGCCTCAAGTTCAGATTGGTAAAGGGGAGTATTCTTTCTTTGGAGTGTTTTTAAGTGACACTTCACTTCGGCATTTGTTTTAAATTTTGTGTTGCTAACATTGTTTCTTAACATTTGTGTGCTATTTTGTTTGCTGTTTTTCTTTTATAAATGGCTTCATATTCCAGCAGTGATTCTTCCAAACAGCATTCTCCTAGCAAAGCTTCTGTTCTTGTTGAATTAAAAAAAGGCAAATCGAACCATTAATCTCAAAGATGAAGCTATAAGAAAGTTGGAGGAAAGATTACAAAAACTTGAAATGAAGCAACCTAGGTCCTCTCATTCTATCAATGAAGAACATCATTCTCATAGACCTTCATCTAGAGGTTCTTCCAATGATCATGGCCGTGAAGAGGAACATAGAAGAAGGAGACATCATCACCATTTTCATGGATATAGACCTCACGCTCATGGAGAAAGACATAACTGTGAAGATGCATATCACCAAGAAGCCAAGTCTAAAATTCCTTTTGTAAAAGTTCCTAGTTTTAGTGGTGATAGTGATCCTAATGTGTACTTAGATTGGGAGGCTAAATGTGAACAAATCTTTGATGTCCATGAGGTCCATGAAGACCACAAAGTTAAGATAGCCTCCTTAGAATTCATTGATTATGCCATGAAATGGTGGCATAGTGTTGTAAAGGACATTATCTATAACAAGGGTCCTCTCGTGGACTCTTGGAACACTATAAAGCAACGCATGCGCCTTAGATTTGTGCCACCACACTTTAGGAAAGACCTCATGTTGAAGCTCCAACGGTTTCAACAAGGCACGCTAAGTGTGGATGCTTATTACAAAGAATTAGAAACGCTTTTGCTTAAGGTAGATATGCATGAGAGTGATGAAGCTATGATAGCTAGGTTTGTGAGTGGTCTAAGGAAGGATATTCAAGATATTGTTAAGCTTCAATAGTATTCATCATTGGGTTCTTTGGTTCATCTTGCAATGAAGGTGGAAGCCCAACTTGCAAAGAAAAATGCTTTTAAAAATGCTCCTAATGATGGTTACTACAACAATACTTGGAAAAATAAAAAGTCTTTTTCAAAATTTCCTTCTAAAGATTCTTCTTTCAAACCTAAGGAATCTAAGCCTTCTACTTCTACTCCTAAATCTCCAATTAAATCGTCTAGTAAGAAATGCTTTAAGTGTATGGGTTATGGTCACATTGCGGCTAATTGTCCTTCTAAGAGGAATATGTTTGTGCATAATGGCATTGTGATGAGTGAGCATGATTCAGATTCACCTAGGCATTCTCCACATTCTAGATCATCCAGTGAGCATGAGAGTGAGAGTCCACTTGAAGGAGATTTGTTGGCTGTGAGAAGACTTCTTGGACAAGTTTTACAACCTTTTGATGAAAGTCAAAGGGAAAATATTTTCCATACAAGATGTCTTATTCAAAACAACATTTGTTCTTTAATAGTGGATGGGGGAAGTTGTGCTAATGTGGCCAGTACAAGAGTAGTAGATAAGCTTGGATTGCCTACTATCTCTCATACAAAGCCCTACAAATTGCAATGGTTTAGTGAAGTAGGCGAAATCATTGTGAATAAACAAGTCCTCATTCATTTTTCTATTGGAAAATACAAAGATGAGGTATTATGTGATGTTGTGCCCATGGAAACCACCCATGTTCTTTTGGGAAGGCCTTGGCAATATGATAGAAAAGTTTTTCATGATGGTTTTACAAATAAACTTTCTTTTGATTTCCATGGTCACAAGGTCATTTTAAAATCTCTCTCTCCTAGAGAAGTCCATGAGGACCAAATTCTTATGAAGAAAAAGAAGGAGAGTGAAAAAGAAAAGAGTCATAAGCATTCGCTTTTCATTTCTAGGCATGAGGTCCAAAGGGATATAGTGCCTCACAATCCTATCTTCTTAGCTATTCCTAGACCTCATAAGTTAGAACCACTTGTAGATAGTCCTCATTGTTTGGATAATTTGGTAAAAGAGTTTCATGATGTGTTTCAAGATCCTCCAAAAGGCCTTCCACCTTTGAGAGGGATTGAGCACCAAATTGATTTAATTCCGGGATCTTCTTTACCCAATCGTCCGGCCTATAGGACAAATCCAAGTGAGACTAAGGAAATTCGCCAACAAGTTGATGATTTAATTGCTAAAGGTTGGGTTCAAGATAGCATGAGCCCTTGTGCTATGCCTATTATCCTTGTCCCTAAGAAAGATGGCACATGGAGGATGTGTTCGGATTGTAGGGCTATAAATAACATCACAATTAAGTATAGGCATCTCATACCTAGGCTTGATGATTTGTTGGATGAATTGCATGGTTCAAATTTTTTTACAAAGATTGATCTTAAAAGTGGCTACAATCAAATCCGTATAAAACCGGGTGATGAATGGAAGATGGCTTTTAAGACCAACTTTGGTTTATATGAGTGGTTAGTTATGCCCTTTGGCTTAACTAATGCTCCTAGTACTTTCATGCGCCTCATGCATCATGTTTTAAGACCATTCATTGGCAAGTTTGTTGTTGTTTATTTTGATGATATACTCATTTATAGCTTGTCTTTGTATGACCATGGGATGCATGTTAGACAAGTCTTGGAAACCCTTAGGAAGGAACATTTGTATGCTAACCTTGCTAAATGTATGTTTGCACTTGATCATATAGAATTCCTAGGGTTTGTTGTGAGTAGTAAAGGGGTCCATGTGGATCAAGCTAAGGTTGTGGCCATTCAAAATTGGCCTACACCTACAAATGTGAATGAGGTCCGAAGTTTTCATGGTCTTGCTTCTTTTTATAGAAGATTTGTACCCAACTTTGGTACCATAGCTGCACCTCTCAATGATATAGTGAAAAAGGATGTGGTTTTTAAATGGGGAGAAGCACAACAAAATGCTTTTGATGTTTTGAAAGAAAAATTGACTAATGCTTCCATTTTAGCCCTTCCTAATTTCACTAAAACATGTGAGATTGAGTGTGATGCTTCAAGTATAGGCATTGGGGCTGTTCTCCTTCAAGAGGGCCACCCCATAGCTTATTTTAGTGAGAAATTGAAAGGAAGTCCTCTCAACTATTCCACTTATTATAAAGAATTATATGCACTTGTTAGAGCTTTGTTTACTTGACAACATTATCTTTTTCCTAAAGAGTTTGTGATTCATAGTGATCATGAATCTCTTAAATATTTGAAAAGCCAAAACAAATTTAACAAGAGGCATGCTAAGTGGGTGGAATTCCTTGAGCAATTTCCTTATGTGATCAAGCATAAGCAAGGCAAAAATAATGTTGTGGCCGATGCACTTTCTAGACGCTATGCCTTGCTAAATCTTTTGGGTTCTCAATTTTTTGGCTTTGATCACATTAAGGATCTTCATCATGATGAATTTGATTTTTCTCTTATCTATCAAGAGTGTATCAAAGGAGGACACAGATTTTTTTATCCAAGATGGCTTTCTCTTTAAAGGAAAACGTCTTTGTGTTCCTCAAAGCTCCATTAGATTATCTCTTGTTAGAGAAGCACATGAGGGAGGATTAATGGGTCACTTTGGGGTTGCAAAAACTTTGGATGTGTTGCATGAACATTTCTATTGGCCTCATATGCATAAACATGTTCATAGTTTGTGTGAAAAATGCATAGCTTGCCACAAAGCTAAATCTAGATTGCATCCCCATGGTTTATATACTCCTCTTCCTATTCCTTCAATGCCTTGGGTTGACATTTCTATGGATTTCATCTTAGGATTACCCAAGACATCAAAGGGAAAGGATTCCATTTTTGTGGTAGTGGATCGTTTTTCAAAGATGGCTCACTTTATTCCTTGCCACAAAGTGGATGATGCATGTCATATTGCAAACCTCTTCTTTCAAAAAGTGGTTCGTTTGCATGGGATTCCTAGAACTATTGTGTCCGATAGGGATTCCAAGTTCTTGAGTCACTTTTGGAAGACCTTGTGGGGTAAGCTTGGTACTAAACTTTTATTTTCTACCACTTGTCACCCACAAATCGATGGTCAAACTGAAGTGGTAAATAGAACTTTGGGACAAATGTTGCGATGCGTTATTTCCGGGAATCCTAGAGTGTGGGAGAATTTACTACCCCATGTTGAATTTGCTTATAATCGTGTAGTAAATTCTACCACCTCACATTCTCCTTTTGAGGTTGTCTATGGGTTTAATCCCTTAACACCTCTTGATCTTCTTCTTATTCCCATACTTGATGATGTCTTGTGCAAAGATGGGGATGAAAAGGCTTCTTTTTCTGAAAAATTTGCATAAAGACATCAAGTTGAGAATTGAGAAGAAGGTTGGCAAGTATGCTGAACTTGCCAATAAAAGGAGAAAAGCATTGTTATTTGATGCAGGTGATTGGATTTGGCTTCACTTGAGGAAAGATCGTTTTCCTACTCAAAGGAAGTCCAAACTAATGCCTCGTGGTGATGGACCTTTTCAAGTCCTAAAGAGGATTAATGACAATGCTTATGAGTTAGATATGCCTGATACATACCTTGGTAGTCATACATTTAATATCAATGATCTAACTCCTTTTTCAGTAGGTCTCTAGAATTTGTGGTCAAATTCTCTCCAACTCGGGGAGTATGATGGAGATCAAGCTCAAGAGGAAATAGAGGCCGAAGATCAAGGACAAAAGGAGGTAGAGGCCGAAGTTGAAGAAGCTCAAGGAGACACTACCTTACCTCAAAGGCTTATAAGGAGCAAGTTTAAGGAATTAGGAAGTAGTGGTAGATTGTTTTCTCTTTTTATAGTGTCTCTTGTATAGAAGTAGAATGTTTAAATACATAGTCTTTAGGAAGGTGCTTAGAGGGAAACATTAGACACCTCTTTTGTAAAAGCATCTTTAGGCTTTAGCTTAGAAAATTCTAGAAGCTTAGGCGTTAGCTTAGGAGAGGCGGTAGCTTAGGAGACTTGAGTAGCTTAGGATACAAGCTTTGTAAAGCTAATGACCGACCCTTGCTCCTATAAAAGGAAGGCTTGGGTCCTTCATAATTCAGAATTGGAATTTGTAGTATCAAAACTCTCCCAAATTGGTGATTAAGTGTAGTGAGAACTTGTCTTCTCCTCTTCCTAGTCTCATCTTGAATGCCTTGGTTCTCTCAAGTGGCGGCATTGCACACTTATCTTGGAGCATTCACACTTCAAGTGGCGTGTTCATCAACCAAGAACTACAACCACATAAGTTTTCTCTCTTCTCCATTTTCTCATTCCATTTCCGTGTCTATTTGAACTCCTAAACATGTCTTAGGTTCTTTTCTTGCAATTTCATTCGGTGCTTTAGCTTTTGTTCATGTTTTGTTCGGTTCATATTCTCTTTTGCTGGATTCAATTGGTTCTTCTTCATTTCCTATTTATTTGTTCGGTGCATTTCAATTTCTAAGCAATTTAAACGGTTCATTTGGTTTCTTACCTCTTTTAATCGGTTCAATTGGCAAGAAATGGGTCTTCCATGTGAGCTTTGGTGTTTGGCACAAGTTTTGGTGAGTTCTTGAAACATAGAACATTGATCCATTTCTATAAAAGTGCCTATTCAATCTCCAACTCAAGTTGATTCCATAAAATGTCAAAGAATCATCTATATCTTGTTATTGGAATCATATCACAGATTGAGAGGAAAATACCATTGAGTAAATTGTAACCAATTGGAAGAATGGAAGGTGTTAGAAGTATGTGTGGCTAATTATACCTTTTGAGATTGAGAGTGATCTCTTGAAACCCTTATGTATTGAGGTGATATTTAATTATGATATAATATTATGTTCTTGATTGATTATTGGTATTGTTGTTTTGCTTTTAAATATTTGTGACATGTTTGAGGATCTTAAATCTGGCTGGGAAGTATTTTTAGGATTCTGACCTAAACAACAATACTTAATATATTTGAGTGCTAGGAATAAACTTGAAATATTAATTGTTATTTTCTAAGTTGTTCTTATAACTATGTGAGGGATCGATATTTAGGGAACATTCTTAAGAATTTTATATGCAAGGAATCGATATAAATGAATTTTATTCATACATAAATTTCAATCAAAGAACATAATGTTAACATGCTAATCAAAATACGTAAGAGTGGGATAGATGAAACCTAATCCCTATTTTTCCAACTTGAAGCAACCGATTCTTTGTCTGTTTTCTTATTGATCATTGCCAACACAACAAATTTCAACGCACTTTTAATTGTTTTTTTTTATATTTAGCGATTATTGTACTTGATAATTCATTGTTCTTTGTGAGATCAATATTCGTTCTTAGGAACAAATTATTACTTCTGACAATACGGTACACTTGTCGTAAAAAGTCCTCAAGTTTTTGGCGTCGTTGCGGGAGAACATGTTTGAGTTTTTTAGCATAGTTTCCTAAATATTGTGAATATTTTAATTTTTTTGATTTGTTTTTATTTTTGTTTATTTTATTTTATTACAAATTTGATTTGATTTTAATTTATAGATTTGTTGTTTTAAAAGGATTTTTTTTCTTTACGGTATTTATTTTATTTTATTTTGATTTTGATTTTGTTTTGTTATATTTTATTTTTACTTAAGTTTACATAGTTATCTTTAAATTATTTTACTTACTTTTTTTACAGTTATAATTTTCTGTTTTATTTTGTTTTTGTTTTACTCTTAGTATTTATTTGTTATTTCAAGTACTTTATTATATTGTATTTTTAAGTTTTTATTTATTTTTGTTTTATAATTTTATTTATTCATTTTGTTGTTGTTTTTATTGTTTTCTTTTATCTTGTCTTTAGTTTTTATTTTATTCATATTTTTGTTATTTCTTTTCTCTTAGCGTCATTTTAGTGTTTTATTTTATTTTTAAGTTTTAATTTGTAGTTTAGCCAGTTATTGATTTTATTTTAGTTAGTTATTTAAATTATTGTTTATTAAATTTTTGAAAATAAAATACTCTATTTTTCCCCACGCAACATGGTAGAAGAACAAGCATCACCTCCTATGAGGACACTTGGAGATTATGTCATGTACCAATGGTCAAGACATTTTTCTAGTATTGCAATACCTGTTATTGCCAAGGCCTTGAAAATAGATCCCGATTTTCTCACTCTCATAAGTGCCTATGAATTTACAGCAATGGAACATGAGGATCCATATTCACATTTGGACACATTTTATGAATTGGTGGGAACAATGAGTTTTCTATAAGCTGATATTGAAATTGTTTATATGCGCTTGTTTCCTTTTTCATTGGCAGGAAAGGCTAAGGAATGACTCAAATCACTTTCAAATCAGAGCCTCACTAGCTGGGAAGATGTAGAGGAAAAAAATTTGTAAAGATTTTTTCCAATCTCTCGCTACATAAAAGCAAAGTCTGAAATCTCTATGTTCGGACAAGGAGCATATGAGGTCTTCTGTGAGACATGGGAAAGATTTAAGACGATATTGAGAAAGTTCCCAAATCATGGGTTTGAAGATATTGCTCAACTGAGTATATTTCTTAATGGTCTCGAATTTGATATACAAATGTTCCTAGATGCTGCAGCTGGCGACACAATGATGGCTTTTGATGTAGAACAAGCAACAAGGATTATTGATGCATTGACATTAACTGATTATCAAGCCCCACATGATAGACAAGATATTCAGAAACTCTTGTCTCAAAATAAAATTCTCACAAGCAGATTGAGCAACTAACCGTACAAATGTCTAAATTGCCCCAATTACATGTTGTTCATTCATATCAAAGTCAGAGTCAACCGATGATGTGTGATTTTTGTGGAGGTGATCATCATAATGGTCACTGTTTCTATCATAACAACTCATCTGAAGTAAAAGTAAATTAAATGGGTGATCAGGGAAGGCAAGGTAGTTTCTCCAACGATAGTAATTATTCTCAAGGTTGGAGAAGCAATAAACATCAAAATTTTGGATGGAATCAAGATTATCGTTCATCCAATATGCAAGGTCCTTTTCCAACAACAACAACCCCTATATCCTTTAGATACTGAAAAACTAAATAAATCGGAAGATACCTCGGAGAAATTCATGAAAGCTATTATGGCTAGTCACGAGAATAATATGGCGACAACCATAAATATAGATGTTTATGTTAGAAATGATGGCTTCAACAAGATAGGGGGTGAATTATTTTATCAAAGATTTTCGGAAATACTTGCTTCAAAATGAATTCTTAACAAACAACTCAGATAAACACTTAAGGAAGGCAATCAAACAATCTAACAGAAACAGTTATCAGAATTTCAACCGGTTAAAGTTACGATTTAATCGGTTGTTTATAGTAGCGAAATATCAAACAGTTAGAGAGTTTGAGGGAAAGAGAGATTTACACACAGGATTTATACTGGTTCACTCAATCATTGAGCTACATCCAATCCTCAGTCAAACTACTGAGTATTCCACTATGTAACCAAACACAGATTATACAAACCAAACCATAAAGAGGTGACTTTGAATCACACAAAGCCTACTCACCCCCTTTGCACAAACAACACCTCTAGACAGAACACCCTCTGTCTTTACAGGCTTTCAAATACAAACAGAATGTAATATGAACAATTACAAGATACTAAACAGGATAGAAAGTATCTGGATTTACAGAACCAGAAATCCTATGATCAGCACTTGTCACCACACAACAAAGCTTAACAACAATCTTGCTTTTTAAAATCCTTTCTTAAAATCAAATCTCTTTCTTAAATCTAAATCAATCCTTTGAAAAGCTACCGTTCAAGGCAGATTTGAACAACTGAATCAATTTAAACAGGTTTTCAAAATACTGTTATGAAAACACACATTTAACCGGTTGAAACCACTATTCAATCGGTTGAATGAGTCGAACAGTTACACAAGTGATTCAAAAAGTAGTTTCACAACTTCCAGACAGCTAAGTGACTAACAACCGGTTATTTCGATAAATCAATCGGTTGTTTTCCCTTTGCTTGGAAAAACACTTAGTTTCTTAAAACAATTTTAATCAAGCTTTGTGTAGGCTTTAAGAGCTAATCTTACAAAGATTCTAAACACCCTACACTTAAACCCAAACCTAGAAAGTAGCACAGCTCCAGGCTTCATGAGGGTTTGATACATCAAAGCTCCCATCTTCAACATTCTTCCCCTATTTGATGGAGACAAATCCTTGGGATGCTTTTAGGAATGTTCTTTGTTTAGAATCTGTTGAGTCCTTCATTCATTGAACAAACACAGGGTAATCTAATCCAAGACAGATATATAGCATACACCAGTTCTCACTAGGTGATTTCCAAAAGGAACATCAACCACAATCAGATGAGAAACTAGCCATCATACAAGAAATTTATAAGAACAGTCGGTTATTTCGCAGATATAACCGGTGAAAATTCTGTAAACCAGAACTAACAGATTAACATTCTTCAAATTTAAACCAGTTAAAATAGTTTATAATAACAATGTTCAAAAACAGTAAAAATCACAATTAAGAAAATTACAAATCCCAACAACATTTCTCCCTCTATTGGTCTCATCAAATAGACAAATGGTAGGATTTAAAACAATATAAGGAAAAATAAAATAAAATTTAACAACAATTAAGCTAGAATGAAGGGCTATCCTCCCTTTGAAATTGCAGTTCCAGAATCTGTCTTTGAACTTCCTCAATTTGCTCATCCAGTGTTGAAAAGCGTGTATCCATGTTGCTGAACCTTAACTCACACATATCGTAAAGGTTCCTTTGATTGTCAACAAAGGTGTCCATACGATTGATCATCAATCTTTCAAAGGATGACATGCTAGGCATTCTTTCACCTATATTGATGTCATTGTGATAATCTTCTTGAGTTTCAACAACAGGTTCATCTTGCATTGTTGTCTCCTCAGGTTCATCACCTTCATTTGTTCCACTCGGACCAACTTGATCACTATCTTTGCTCACCCATCTTCCATCAATCTTAGTAAATCCCATCTTACTAAGGGATCCACTGTTGATTTCACTTGAGGGCTTGATTACCTCAGCTAGTTCTCCTTCTATGTTCACTTCAAAATAATGAAGAAACTTAGAAATCAAAATGGCATAGGGATAATGAAAGTCACATAACCTCAGGGGTTTTTGCATGTGCTCTTTGATTGTGTGAATCTAGTTGATCTTTACTTTATTCATGATACAGTAGATCAAAAGGAGATCTTCTTCAGATAGGGTTGAATGGTTGCTCCCCTTAGGTGTGAGAATCCATGAAACTATGAAAGCCATAAGCCTTTCATCAAGCTTTAGTCCACCAACTGAAAAATTCCTCTCTTTGGAGTGGGGATTCTTGAGACAACCTTTGTAAAACTGGATTTTATTGAAATCTTCCACTACTCCAAGGTTTCCCCTATTGATTCTTAGTCCAGAAGATTTAAGTCCAGTCACAGCAGCTCATACATCACTTGTGATGACCATCTCTACACCTTTGACATATGAAACAAGTGAGTCACCATCAAAATGAAGGTTAGTGTAAAATACCTTCACCAAATCTGGATATGTGTTTCCAGTAAGCTCTAGGAATCTTTTCAATTTTTGTTCCTTGAGAATACTTCTTACAGAGTCCAGCTTTTGCTGCTTCATCCAAGTGAAAGAGACCATTTTGGGTGTGTTCACACTCTTTCTACTTGTCTCAAGTAGATACTTGTTTATGAGACCAACATCACCTGAAAACATCCTTCAAGTTTTCCACTGCTCTTAACATCCCTGGACTTCATTCTCTTTGCTGAGGGAGGAGTTCCAGCCATTGCTCAAATCAGAAACAACTTTGGCACACTGTAGAAAAAGCTCAAAACAGAGAAGAAAAGAAAAATAAATTCTATGTGTGAAAGAATACTGCAATTGTATGCACTTATTTTATAGCTAAAAAACCTGGTCAAGGCTGGTTGTATTCAACACAGAAAACGAATCAAATCTTGAACCATAAAGCTGACAGTGTCAGACAAAACAGAAAGGTACAGATTCACATGTGATTTTGACTAAGCATTAAAGGCAGTTTTGATTTTCAAGATTTGAAGGAATCTGATCTATTAATAGCAGATGTAACAAAGGTAAACAATATTCAAACATTCAATTAATACAATTTTTACCACACACATCACTAGGTTAAACATAATTATAAATCATAATTTTTAACATTTAAAAATAGATTTGCCCAGTGATTGTCAGATAGAAAATAATTGGTTGAATTTCTGTTTTGAAACAAAATTTTAATTTCATATGCTGCATACAATTTATATTACTTACCATGTTAACAAGATATCAAAAGTTTGAGGAATAGGTGGAGCACACAGTAATTACATATTGAGACATAAAGAATAACATTGGATTTGAATTCAAGTATCAATTGTTCTCAACAAGGAATAAGACTTTTATTCTCATATTTCATATTTCCTAATTACAGAAAGTTCAAGAAATCAGCATTAGATCTTGGCATGTTGACATGTACAGAGAGCCAGTCTTTGCTGAACCTTTTCAGAAAGAATCAGAAATATGCAAAACAAAACTTTGTCAAATTACAAGATTTGATCCCTTGAAGAATTTGGGACCTTCAGTGTTAGAATTATCTTTTGAACCAGTAACGCATCTAGGAATCCACTTAAAGATGCCCTTAGGTACAAGAGTTTTATGAAACCTGCAGTGCCTGACAGAATGACCTTTCTTCATGGAGTAGAAGCATGTAACAACTGGTTGAAACAATTTTTTAACCGATTGTTTTTCTGATACACTTGAAAAAGGTTAAGTAATTTTATTTTGTTTGCTTTGAGGGTAAAAACCCAAACCTTCTTTTCCAAAAACATATTTTTGAGATGCTAGAACATCTTCAAAATTGGACTTTCCAGTTGTAAGCTTGTCTAAGGTCTTCAAAAGGTAGTAAATATTCTTTTCAAGAAGTTCACAATTTTCACAAGCTTTTATCTCACAACTGCAAGAATAATTTTTGTAGATTAACTCCATATTTTCAAAATCTTATTTTGTCTCGCTTAGCTCTTTCTCTAGAGACTTAACTCTTTTTTCCAACTAGTTATTTAATCCTTTCAACCGGTTGAGAGAAAGTGTCAATCGGTTGGCTTCATCAAGAGTTTCATAAAAAGCATTAAACAATTGATAGTAGGTGGTACCTTTACTTGATGAGGTAGAATTCACACTACTTGTTACTGATGCTAGAAGACAAAGATAAGTGTCCTCATCATCTGAAGAACTTGAGGATGAGACATCATTGTCATCCCATGCTACATAAGCTTTCTTAGCTTTTCCCTTTTTCTCCGTTTTGAAGTCACTCTTTTCTTTAACTTCATTGTTTGGACATTAAACTTTGATGTGACCATGTTCTCCACAGCCATAACAAGTATACTTGTTAGAATTGAATTCACTAGGGTTTTTTGAATCATACCTTTTAGAAGCTTGTCTCTTTCTCAAGAATTTGCTGAATTTTCTTGATAACAGACTTATGTTCTCTTCTTCACTGTCACTGGAAATTGGTTGTTGCTTACTAGCTTTAAGAGTTATGCTCTTGTTGTGCTTGTCTTCACTTTCTTGAACAACAAGCCTATGAATCTCAATCTCATGCTCTCTGAGTTTACCAAACAGAGATGCCACAGTCATTGAGGTGAGATCCTTTGATTCAGAGATAGCAGTGACCTTTGGTTGTCATGTTCTATCAAGACATTTCAGTATCTTGATGTTGAGCTCCTCTTCATCAAACTTCTTACCAAGACTCATAAGATGATTCACAATATGAGAAAACCTCTTCTGCACATCACAAATAGTTTCTCCCTTTTGCATTATGAAGAGTTCATACTCTTGAATCAGAGCATGCTTCCTAACTCTCTTAACATCAGTTGTTCCTTCATATGTGACCTCCAAAATGTCCCACATTTCTTTAGCAGAACTGCATTGTGAAACCCTGAAAAGCTCATCACAGCTTAGAGCAGATGTTATAATGTTTTTAGCTATCCAATCAAACTTAACTTTCTTACTTTCTGCCTCAGTCCACTCGAATGAAGGTTTATGAACTAAAACATCATCTTTCTTAACTTGAGGTACAAAGGGACCATTTTCAATTGATTACCAAATGCCCTTATCGGTTGAGTGTATCAAAATTTTCATTATGACATTCCAAAACTGGTAGTTAACCCCACAAAACAGTGGTGACTTGTTTATAGAAGCACGTTCCCCAAAAGGCATTTAATCAACCATCAGAATTTTTTTTCAGAAAATAGAAACAAGGACTTGAGTAATTTTCAAGAACCTAGCTCTTGATACCAATTGTTAGAAATGATGGCTTCAACAAGATAGGGGGTGAATTGTTTTATCAAAGATTTTCGGAAATACTTGCTTCAAAATGAATTCTTAACAAACAACTCAGATAAACACTTAAGGAAGGCAATCAAACAATCTAACAGAAACAGTTATCAGAATTTCAACCGGTTAAAGTTACGATTTAATCGGTTGTTTATAGTAGCGAAATATCAAACAGTTAGAGAGTTTGAGGGAAAGAGAGATTTACACACAGGATTGATACTGGTTCACTCAATCATTGAGCTACATCCAGTCCTCAGTCAAACTACTAAGTATTCCAATATGTAACCAAACACAGATTATACAAACCAAACCACAAAGAGGTGACTTTGAATCACACAAAGCCTACTCACCCCCTTTGCACAAACAACACCTCTAGACAGAACACTCTCTGTCTTTACAGGCTTTCAAATACAAACAGAATGTAATATGAACAATTACAAGATACTAAACAGGATAGAAAGTGTCTGGATTTACAGAACAAGAAATCCTATGATCAGCACTTGTCACCACACAGCAAAGCTTAACAACAATCTTGCTTTTTAAAATCCTTTCTTAAAATCAAATCTCTTTCTTAAATCTGAATTAATACTCGTTGTATTTTCTCTCTTGTTTTTTGATTTGAAAACAAAGTCATATTTATAGCCTTTGAAAAGCTACCGTTCAAGGCAGATTTGAACAACTGAATCAGTTTAAATAGGTTTTCAAATTATTGTTATGAAAACCGGTTGAAACCACGATTCAATTGGTTAAATGAGTTAAAAGTTACACAACTGATTCAAAAAGCAGTTTCACAACTTCCAGACATCTAAATGACAAACAACCGGTTATTTCGACAAATCAATCGGTTGTTTTCCCTGTGCTTGGAAAAACACTAAGTTTCTTAAAACAGTTTTAATCAAGCTTTTGCAGGCTTTAAGAACTGATCTTACAAAGATTCTAAAAACCCTACTCTTAAACCCAAACCTAGAAAGCAGCACAGCTCCAGGCTTCATGAGGATTTGATACATCAAAGCTCCCATCTTCAACAATTTAGATGGAACAGATGGCCAAACAAGTAGCAGAAAGACAAAGTGACTAGTTTTCAACCAACTCCCAAACCAACCCACAAGAACATTGCAATAAAATTGCCTCTAAAAGTGGTAGAATAGAAGGGGAAAGGGATGGTAATGAGGTAGGGGTTGCAAAAGGGAAGAAAAATGAGATTGAGGGAAAGAGAGATGAAAAAGAAAGAGAGAAGAAAAGAAGTGAGGAGGAAAAAAGTGAAAATAAGGAGAGAGGTGTTCTTGAAAAAAATTTATCATATCCTCATGCTCCTTTAAAAAAAAGAGAATGAGAGAAAGTTTTTTAACAATTTGCTCCCTAGAAATTATTTGGCAGGAAATCTGAAGAAAAATTCAACATTTGAGAGATTTATGAAGAATAAGAGCTATATTGAAGAGATAAATAGAGAGATGGAGGCTAGATGCAGTATCATGACTCAAAAAGGCTTGCTTCAAAAATCTAAGAATCCAAGAAGTTTTAATCTTCCCGTGTTTATTATCTGTGGACAGGGCCATACTGGATTTAGGCAATTTGGAGGTTCAACCCACCAAGATGAAGTTAGCAGAAAGATCCATCAAATATCCTTATGGTGTGGTTAAAGATGTTCTTGTAACGAGGAAGAATGCACACTAAAAGATGCAACAAAGGGACTTGTCCACCTCGAAATAAACAAGCGTCAAGTTAGATGACGTTAAACGAGCAGTTACTTGGAGGCAACCCAGTCCACTTTTTAGTTTTATGTTGTTTTCTTACCTTTGTTGCTTTTATTTTTCAAAATCATGTTTTCTTGCAAGAAGTCTCGCCCAAGCGAGTTAAATCTCGCTCAAGCAAGAAATTTATGAAAAGAAGAGTGCTCTCGGGATTTTCTCGCTCATGTGAGATATGTCTCGCTTGAGCGAGTTTGACAATGAAATTATCGCTCAAGTGAGAAAATTCTCACTCAAGCGATTTTTACGTCAAAAAATGGTGTTTTCTCGAAGGGATTATCGCTCAAGCAAGAAAAATCTCGTTCGAGCAAAATTTTTATGCAAAAAAAAAAAAATCTTTCTCAAAGGTAACCCACTTCCTACATGCTTCCTAATCATTTTGCAGCTTATGTAGTTTGACCTAGGGACAAGTTCTATTATTCGGGGGGGGGGGGGGGGGGGGGGGCAGATTCAGCAAAACTATAGATAAAGATTTTAACAAAAAGCTGGATGACTGCTTAGGAAGAGAGGATTGAGCAAAAATGTGGTTTTATCATTCTAATTCTCTTTTCTTTTCAGTTATTTGTATTTTTTATGTTTATTTTTTATTTTATTTTTTGCTTATTTTGTTTTTTTGTTTATTTGTTAGTTTTATGTATTGAATTATTTTTCTTGAATAAATTTTAGTTTTATTTTTTTTGTTTTCTAGTTTTATTTTTCTCAAATAAAAAAAAACTAGAATATTAATTTTGAATTGTGGAAAAAAAGAATTTGTGTTTAAATATTAAATAATAAGATGAATTAGACAAAGGTTAGAAAAGAAAATTTGATTGAATCCCTATTCAAATGTTATTGAAATTGTGACACATAAAAATTTAACAGAATGATTGATTGGGACAGAGAATGACAAAACAAAGAGGAATGAGGCCAATTAAACCAAGTGAGTGTGTGAACCTTAGACAATTTTGAGAGTTTTGCTGATGGATTGACAGTTGTGGTTGCTTAATTTTTATTTTTTGTTACATCATAAAAGACCATGAAGATGATTAAGGCATTTGTTTTGTTTTAATTAGGAACCTAGGGCCATATAGCCAACCTTAATTTTATTAGAATTAATTTTTTATATTTATTCCCTTTGGGCTAAGAATTGTTGTTATTATTTCACCCTAACCTTTGATGATATAGTTTCCTACCCTTTAGTATGTTTAAGGAAGAAGAACATAGATGCAATACATATAGAAAAAGGGAATGGTTGGTTCTGATTGTTGAAAGCTCAAAAAGTTGAGAATAGGAAGAATCTATTGCTATTGAAAAAAAAAACAAAAAAAAAAGAAATAGAAAATAAAAAATAAAAAATTCATCATGAAAATCATGAAAAGATAGAAATAAAATGTGGAAAAGTGTGAACTCAGAAGAAAATGGTGATTAAATAACATATATGTTTTCTATAATTGGATTGTATGTATGTTCTTATTCTTTAAGATGTGCATTTTGTTATCTGAAAAAATCAATATTTTTTGGAAGCCCAACCTCATCACAACCCCTGGAAAAGACCTCAGGATTCATGTTTCTAATATGTTTGTGATTTGAAGATGAAATGAAAAGCAATTGTTATTTGTTATGATTTAGTGAAAATAGAGAAAAACACTTACTCTGAGCTTACGAGAAGATATTCCTTGATGAATTGTCATTTATTTGTTTCGATTTGATCCCGGAAGTTGATTGTGTCTATATTTTTCTATATTTGAATTTGGAAGCATCATAAGTTTCTAATTTGATTTGTTGTTTAGTGAATTAAGTTGTTTGCTATTTAAATTCAAATATATTCATTTCATTTTCTTGAGGACAAACAAGATTCTAAGTTGGGGAGAGTAATAAGTGTCTAATTAGGTCATATTTCATATTAAAATATAGGCACTTATAAGTATTAATTGCTAATTTACATAAAAAATAATCCCTAATTTATGAATTTATACCTTTTTACATTTTTTAATGATCTTTAATGGAATAAGAGCATTTTATTCCCAAATTTGATGTTAATTGCAAGTTTCTAGGAAGAATGGAGATTTGGACTAAAGAAGAATGATATACGCTAAAAGGAGAAAGTTGGAAGGCCAAGAACACACAAAAGAGAGAAAAAAGTTCAACTCAGCAGTGAGAATGCGTCAGATTAGTTGGGCTATTTTTATGTTTTTATCAATAAGCCCATGAGCGCGACGCAGGAAGTCACATAACCCTAGAAAATTAGGTTAAATAGGGGGCTAGAGGCACAACCCTAGTGTATCAGATTGAGAGGAAAACACCATTGAGTGAATTGTAACCAATTGAGAGAATGGAAGGTGCTAGAAGTGTGCGTGGCTAATTCTACCTATTGGGATTGGGAGTAATTTGTTCAAAACCTTATGTATTGAGGTGATATTTAATAATGATATAATATTTTGTTCTTGATTGATTATTGATATTGTTGTTTTGCTTTTAAATATTTGTGACATGTTTGATGATCTTTAATCTGAATGGGAAGTAGTTTTAGGGTTCTGACCTAAACAAAAATACTTAACATATTTGAATGTTAAAAATAGACTTGAAATGTTAATTGTTATTAATTTCTGAGCTTGATTCTAAGTTTTTCTTATAATTATGCTAGGGATCGATATTTAGGGAACATTCTTAAGAATTTTATATGCGAGGAATCAATGTAAATGACTTTTATACGAGCATCAATTTCAATCAAAGAACATAATGTTAACATGCTAATCAAAATACGTAAGAGTGAGATAGATGAAACTTAATCCCTAATTTTCCAACTTGAAGCAACCAATTTTTTGTCTGTTTTCTTATTGATCATCGCCAACACAACCACTTTTAACAAACTTTTTATTGTTCTGCTTTATATTTAGCGATTATTGTACTTGATAAGTCACTGTTCCTTATGTGAATGATATCCGTTCTGAGGGACAAATTATTACTTTTGACTACAGGGTGCACTTGCCGTAAAAAGTCATCAAGGAGACTCCAAGATGAGTGGTGTAGAGACGCCACTTGAAGTGTAGTGCACTCAAGATAAGACCCAAGAATAATGGGAGACTCAGCTCACTAAAAACTCTGACAGATTTTCTTTACTTTCAAAATTCAATGTGTAAAAATACATGAGGCAAGATACCCTTTATGATGGAGGACCATCCAGAAAGACACATATTTGTTGAACCAAGTGGTGTCAAGCTTTGAAGAATCCAAACCCTTTGAAGGATGATGAAGGCTGGCTGTGCTTGCTGTTGCTGAGTTGTCCTTTAGATAGGATCTGGGGTAGATTTAATGTGTAATCCACTCTTGATTGAATCCAAAGCATAAGCACTCTCAATCCTTTTAAAAGAAAAGTGTTTTTCA
This sequence comes from Phaseolus vulgaris, assembly GCF_000499845.2. NCBI lineage: Eukaryota > Viridiplantae > Streptophyta > Magnoliopsida > Fabales > Fabaceae > Phaseolus > Phaseolus vulgaris. The sequence continues at coordinate 11,674,518 of NC_023756.2, forward strand.
AGCTAAGTGAAAAACAACCTGTTGTTTTGTCGAAACAACTGATTGTTTTATACTTAGGTGTTTTTAGAAAAGGTTGAAAACTGTTTTTATGGTTGACTTGCTGTTAAAACCAAAACAACCGATTGATTCGTGGAAACAACCGATTGTTTGTTTTGGTACCATAACAGAGAAATGGTTTGTGCTTTGACTGCATTAAGTGATTTTCTAACTGTTTACGCTCCAGTTTTTAATGCTTTGACCAATCTTTAAATGCAATTAATCGTTTGTTAAGATTTGATAACAAACAACATCTTTGATATATACAAAAAAAACAGATTTGAGTTTTTCACAGATTTTGAGTTTTTTAAAGAGTTGAGATTGCTTAGAGATTGAGATTGATCAAAGAGTGTGAGCTAGGATTTTCTCTTGTATTGATTTCAGATTTGTTCTCTAAACAAGTGTAATCCTTGTATCTGTTGAAAGAAACCTTGTGTGTTTGCTGAGAAGTGTTGTGTGTTCTTGAGGGGATCAAGATCAACATTCTTAGTGTTGGTGTGTTGACCAAGAGGAGTGTGTGTGTTGAGGGGATCAATGTCACTTCTTTAGTTATGGTGTAAGTGATCTAGGTTTCATTGCTTAGTGGAATTCCTCATTGGTTTCTGAGAAGACTAGATGTAGGTTTAGAGTGAACCAGTATAAATATCTGTGTGCATTCTCTCTATCCTTAATCTCTTTAAATTCAGTTTTAATATTTGCAAACTGGTATAAACATCCGATTGTTTCTGTGAAACAACTGATTGTTTATCTGGTGCTGTTGTTTTTGCTTTGTGTTTTGGCAAACTGAATTTCTTATCATTTATTTCTCGAAGAAATTTCATTCTTGGATTAAAAGTTTGCGAAAACCCTCTTTAAACAATTCACCCCCCTCTAGTTTAAAGCCATCCTTTCTAACAATATTGGGACTTTAACTAGGGTCATGGCTAGAAGAATGGAATAAGAAGAAAAATGAATTCAGAAAACTCTATTTTTATGGAGAACTAATTTTTAACTTTTTCTTCCAAATTTCTTTGTCTTATAAATTTGTACAAAGTAGTATAGGCTTTATTTTGGGCTTGTATTCCGACCATTATCTTGGGCCATGTTTTAGACCAATTTTTCCAATTAGAGTAGAGTGTAAATAGAAAAAGAAAGAGTCTAGCTAGAGTTAGAATTGGGTCTCCTTGAACCCAATGCAATTCTAGACCATCTGAAGAGTTTTTTTAGGGTTGAAGCTTGCACCTTGCCTGTCTATAGCACTATAAATACAAGTGTTAGCACTCTTGTAAAACATATTTGAATTGGTAAAGAAATGCTGCCCAAGAAATTCCCACTGTCAAGTTTGCACTTCTATTAGTGTTTTGCTTGAATCTTCTTAGGAGTTGACCTAACCTCTCTTAAGATTCGTTATCATTCTCCATACACCAATACTTCACAATTTCTTTCACCCATTTTACATACCCAATCCCACCAAATTTCGCACCCCAAAATACAAAACAAAAGACTCATAGCAATGCAAGCTAGGATTGCATCACTTTATATAGGAGAGAGTGACTTGGGGAGCAAGAGTGAAAGCGGTACGGGTGTCATTTTTTAGAAACCTTATAGAAGGTAGGTTAAAGAAACCCTAAAGGTGGGCTGGGCAAAGACCCAAATTACTAAGCACACCATACTCTAGCTTATTCTTTTATTTGGACCCCCAAAAGTCAGCCCAACTTATTTACATAAACTGATCTTTTAAAAAGACCATAACAAAGAACATTTGATGCTTTAGCCTATGTCTAGTTCTTCTTCTGGTGAGGTCCTTCTGAAGTTTGGTGGGGCCTTGTCTTGGATGATGAGATGATTGACTTAATTGTGAAGTGTTTGTTGTGTCCTTGGTTACCTCATTGTCTAGTTGGGTTGTATCAGAACAGCTGCCACATTAATATGTTGTCCTCTTCCTGGCTTCATTCAATATGTATTATCCCCATGTGCACTAAGATCAAGCCATAACTGACATGTTTATAGATAAAAAAAAAGTATTATTGATTGGGTATCTTGTGTTTATAATTTTAAAAGATTTTAAGCAAGTTACTGCATCAATGTACCATTCAACAATATGAAAAACTGACCATTTTAGTTTTACATGTTATCCATGACCAAGCTTTAGGTGGTGCCACTATGAAAGTTTCAACCGAATCAAGAATTTAAAAACTATGTTGTTTCTATGTCTCTAGATCTTACTAATTATGCTTACCCACATACAACCCCACATCCTATTTCCAAACTTAAATAATCGCAAACTCTTAAACTGTTTAAAGTGGGATTTTGGTAGATAGTGAGTTCACCAAACCATTTGTAGCATTGATTCCATACAAACCATGTGATATTGCACCCAAAAAACAAATGATTGACAATTCTTATATCCCTATGACACAACACACACATAGTGTTTTCTAGCTTTATGCCACTAGTATGCAAATTATCTTTAGTTGCAACGCTGTTTAGTAATGCTTTCCATCTAACAAATTATTCAGAGTGTAGTGCCTTAATATTCCAAAACTGGTCCAAAATAATATTGTTTTCCCCATTGTCCTCATTCTCTAGCAATTTATAAGCAGATTTGACAATTGATGACTATTTTACAACAAGTGTACCATGTTAGAAGTAATAATTTGTCCTTAAGAAAAGATATTGAACCTACAAGGAATAATTGAATTATCAAGTAAAGATTCACTAAGTAGAAAACAAAATAATAAAGTTTGTTGGGAGTTTGTTATAATGATTGAAAGAATTATAAAGAAAGTAAGTCAAAGAGTTTGTTGGTTCAATTGGGAAAATTGGGATTGAGGTTCATCCTTCTTACTCTTTTGTATTTTGAAAAGCATAATAATATTTTATCCTTTAATTGATGTTGATGCCCATATAAAATTCATTTATATCGATTCCTCGCATATAAAACTATTAATAGAGTCTTCTAAATATCGATTCCTTGCATATTTATAAAAACTCTTTAGGATTACGATTAGATGTTGATAACAATTAACCTTTCAAATATATTCCTAGCATTCAAAATTTGGGTAAAAAACATAGAGATACTTTTCAGTCAAATCTAAGGATCTCGATCATGGTGAACAAACATAACAAATAAAATGACAATACTAATCATCAATCAAGAACAAAATATTATAATTAAAAATCACATCAATACATAAGAGTTTGAACAGATTAATCTGAATCCCAAATGGTAGAATTAGCTACTCATGTTAGCCATTACAAGCATGGAAAACAAGAAAAGAAGATCCAGGATGTTTCTCCTTGACGGTTACCTCCTCTAGGGTTTTCTATCACCTCCTATTCTCCGAATTGATGTCTAGGGTTGTGCCTCACACCTCATGTTTAACCTAGTTGGGCTTGGACTAAGTGACTTCTCACCTGGCGTGATTGGGCTCGCCTGGGCATGTTGGATGAAAATAGGCCCAACGTCTCTAGAGTGATCTTGCTTGGGCGTGATTGAGCTCACTTGGCGAGATCCATTGGGAGCTTCTGGCTTACCCGAGTTTGAGCGAGTATTTGGAGCTTTCCAGCTTTCCCTTTATATCTTGTATATTCTCCTTTTTCCCTTTCATCTCCTATTTTTCCTAAAATCCTGAAATTAACAAAAATTTGGGAATAAATTGTTCTTATTCATATTACAATCACAAAATATTTAAAAATGTCTAAATTCATAAATTAAGGGTTATATTATAGTTATTTTATCAATTAATATCCATAAGTGCCTGTATTTTAATATGAAATATTACTGAAATATGACACTTATCAACTTCCCCCAACTTAGATTTTTGCTTGACCTCGAGCAAAGTAAATAAATATAACTAAATCATATTTGAATTTAAATATCAAAAAAACTTTATTCACTAAACAACAAATAAAATTAGAAACTTGTGTTGCTTCCAAATTTAAATATAGCAAATTATAGATACAATCAACTTCCAGAATCAAACTAAAACAATAAAATGATAATTCATCAAGGAATTTCTTCTCATATGCTCACAGGTAAGTGTTTCTCTCTATTTTCACTGAATCATAACAAACACAATTGCTTTTCATTTCATCTTCATATCACAAACATATTAAAAGCATGAATCTTAAGGTCTTTAACAAGGTTATAATGAGGTTAAGCTTCCAAAAAGTATTGTTTTTCCAGATAACAAAATGCACATTTTAAAGAAGAAGAACATACCTACAATTCAATTATTGTACATATATGTTATATGATCACCATTTTCTTTGACTTCACACTTTTCCTCATTTTCTTTTTACTTATTCATGATTTTAACTTGAATTTTTCTTTCTCTTTCTTTAATCAATAAGAATAAATTCTTCCTATTTCTAACTATTTGAACTTTCAACAATTAGAATCAACCATTCCCTTTCCTTCTCTCTCTCTCTCTCTCTCTCTCTCTCTCTCTCTCTATATATATATATATATATATATATATTTAATCTATGGAAATATATTATTCAAGGTTTAGGGTACAATAATAAAAAAAAGTATTGGCTCAAAGGGGATAAAAAAATGAATTCTAATAAGATAAATGTTGATTATTTTACCTTGGGTTCCTAATTAACACAATTGCCTCAATCATCTTCATGCTCTTTTATGATGTAACATAAAATAAAAATTAAGCAACCAAAACTGTTAGTTCATCAGTAAAACTCTCAATATTGTTTAAGTTTCACACACTCACTTGGTTTACTCATTCCTTATTATTTTGATATTCTCTGTTTTAATCAATCATCCTGTTAAATTTTCATGTATCACAATTTCAACTAAATTTGAATAGGGATTCAATCATATTTTTTTTTCTAAGTTATGTCTAATAATTTCATTATTTTAAAATTTAAATACAAAGTCTTTTTTTTCACAATTCAAATTTAATATTGCAGCTCTTATTTATTTAAGAAAAATAAAACTAGAAAACCACTTAGCAAATAATTTAAAATTGAAAATGATTCAAGGATATAATTCAAGCCATAAAAATAACAAAATAAGCAAAGAAAATTATTCAAGAGTAACAATAAAAGCAATTTAAAACAAAATAACAAAAAATAAGCAAATAAGAAAATACAAAGAAAAAGAAATAAACAAATAATACAAAATTTAAATAACTGAAAAGAAAAGAAAAATAGAAAAATAAAACCATATTTTTGTTAATCCTCTCTTCCTAGGAAGTCATCTAGCTCTGTATTAAAGTCTTCATCTATAGATGTAGATGACCCTGCTTCATTTGCTAGATCTATCCCTTGAATAATAGAATATGTCTTCAGGACAAGCTACATAAGCTTCAAATTGATCTGGAGGCGTATAGGGATTGGGTTGCCTAGAAGTTTGTACTTTTAGACCGTTAAACTCGCTCAAGTGAACTATATGTTTTTGTCAGGCGAGATTGTATAAGTGAAATCTCGCAGAAGCAAGATTTGTCCTTCTTGGGCGAGATTACTGTAGAGACCACCCCTTGTGTATTTGACTAACTCACCTATGTGAGATTAATGCACCTGGGCGAGGTTCCCTACAAGAGATACTAAGTTTACACCGTCAACCTCGCCTAGGTGAGATATATTACGCTTGGGCGAGGTTCCCTGCATAAAAATTGAATTTTACGTTGTGAAACTTGCCTAGGCGAGACATATGACGCGTGTGCGCCTTTGCATAAAAACATGGTTTTTTAAGGATAAAAATCAAAACAAAGATAACAAATCATCATAAAACTGAAATATGTATTGGGTTGCCTCTTAGTAAGCACTTCTTTAATGTCTTATAGCTTGACGCCTATTTATCTAGGATTCATTTAAAAGAATCATCGTAGTGAGGTTTTCCTTTTCATACCCAAATATGGCTTTACCCTTTCACCATTTACTACCCAGCTTCTATGTGATATTGGAACTTCTGACTTTATTGCTCCATAAGGCATAACCTCCTTCACAATATAAGGGTTTGACCACTTGGATTTTAACTTTCTAGGAAAAAGTCTCAATCTAGAGTTGAATAATAGCACAAATTTGTCAATATGAAAATTTCTTTCCACAATCTTCTTGTCATGATATTTTTGTGTGCGTTCTTTATAGGGTTTTGAGGAACTATATGCATTTAATCTCATCTCCTCAAGTTCCTATATTTGAAGTTTTCTCTTTTCTCCAGCAGCTTTATCATTTAAATTTAACGTCTTCATTGCCCAATATACTTTGTATTCTAATTCCACTGGAAGATGGCATGCTTTCCCATAGATCAAATAAAATAGAGAAAGAGCAGTAGGCATTTTATATGCAGTCCTATAAGCCCACAAAGCTTCATCAAGCTTGATTGGCCAACCTTTTCTAGATGATGCCATTGTTTTCTCTAATTTTTTTTTTTATTTCTCTATTAGAAACTTTTGCTTGGCCATTTTTTTGTGGATGATAAGATGAAGCTACCTTATGACTAACCCCATAATGTTCTAAAACTTTCTTCAACTGGGTATTACAAAAGTGAGAACCATCATCACTTGTCAATACTCTAGGAGTACCAAACATGCAAAAAATATTCCTTTTAAGAAATTTAATGATTGTTTTAGAATCTGCATGCTGTGATGAAATTGCTTCAACCCATTTAGAGACATACTCAACTGCCAATTATATATATATTCATTAGAAAAAGAAGATGGCAATGGTCTTATGAGATCAATGCCCCAACAATCAAAAACTTCAATTTCTTGAATATTTTGTAATGGCATCTCATGCCTTCTAGATATGCTTCTTGTTCTTTAACACATGTCACATCTTTGTACTAAAGCATGTGTATATTTGAATAATGAAGGCCAAAAGAAACTTGATTGAAGAATTTTTGCAGCTGTCTTTTCCCCATTAAAATGTTCTCCATATGATAAATTATGATATTTCCATATAATTTTCTTAGCTTCATCTAGTGGGACACATCTTCTTAGCAAATTATTTGCCCTAATTTTAAACAAATGAGGGTCATCTAAATCAAATTCGTGCAACAAAAGTATCCATCTTATAAGCCTTGGTTTAGAATCATATTTATTCAATAAATATTTAATTGCAACAGGATCAGTAAAAATAATAACTTTAAGCCTATCAAATAAGATAAAAAAAATTTCAAGTGCATACACTATAGCAAGTAATTTTTTCTGTTGTAGTGTAATTACTTTAAGTTTCATTTAAAACCTTGCTTACATAATGTATGACTTGAAAAATTCTTTCTTTCCTTTGTCCTAATACTGCTTCTAATACATAATCACTAACATCACACATTATTTTAAAATTAAATTTCCAATTAGGAGCAATTAGGATAGGTGTAGTAATCAGCTTTTCTTTCAAAATGTTAAAAGCAGTTAAACAATTATCATCAAATTTAAAAGAAGTATCCTTATTGAGAAGGTTGCACATAGGCTTTGGAATCTTGAAGAAGTCCTTAATAAACTTACGTAAAATCCAGCATGCCCTAGGAAACTTTTAATTCCTTTAATGTTAACTGGTGGAGGTAGCTTCTCAATGACTTCAACTTTTGCTTTATCTACCTCATTCCCTTTATAAGAAATTTTATAGCTTAAGACAATTCCTTCTGTGATCATAAAATGACAAATTTCCCAATTTAGCACAAGATTTGTATCCATACATCGCTTCAGTATGATGTCAAGATTTGCTAGGTGAAAGTCAAAAGAAGACCCTAACACAGAAAAATCATCCAAGAATACTTCAACGCATTTCTCGATCATATATGCAAAAATAGAAAACATATACCTTTGGAAAGTTGTTGGAGCATTATGTTATAATTATAGGCTTTAAACAAGAGGGGGGTGAATTGTTTACGAAAGATTTTCGCAAATATTGAAAGTCAAAAGAAGACCTTAACACAGAAAAATCATCCAAGAATATTTCAACACATTTCTTGATCATATACGCAAAAATACACACACCTTTGGAAAGTTGCTAGAGCATTATGTTAGAATTATAGGTCTTAAACAAGAGGGGGGTGAATTGTTTACGAAAGATTTTCACAAATATTGAAGGTATTTTGAAAGACAATGAAGAATCAATCAATTAGAAATCAATTCAGCCAATTAGAAAATTGTTTTTAACTTGATTGCAGAAAATCAACCAGTTGTCTTTGTGAAACAATCAGTTGTTTATATCAGCAATGTTGAAAATCAAAGCAAAAGCAAATTTAAAGAGTGTAAGGTTTTCAAAAAGACAATCGATTGAAAACACGAAACAATCGATTGAATTGGCTGGACAATAAAGTCAAACAAAGTCAAGCTTTTTCAAATCCTTTTTAAAATACATTGAATGTAAAACAACGAGTTGAATAGAAATTTCAACAGGTTGATTTTTCACTTTCCTTAGAAAACACATATTTTTCAAAAGGATTAAAATCAAACAACCTTGGATCATCAATTAGAGTGGATTAACAAATTCAACAACTCTAGACACACACACAACCAACAATAAGGATCTTCATGCATTCCACTTGGATTTGGAGACAGCAAAGCAACTTGTTCAACAATCTCCCCCTATTTGATGAAGAAAAATCTCTGGTTTGTTTGTGTTGTCGTTTTTGAATTTGACAGATCCTGCAAAGCAGAAATTATGCATATACAAGGCATACATAGCAGCAGGATAAGCCAGGTTTGAAAATCACCCAAAAACTAGTTTTCTGCATAATCTATTCAATAAGAAAACCAAAAAACAAAGTATGGAAACTAGTGTTAAAACAGTGGTGAATTGAGGTGCAGATAAAAGATAAATCAGAGCCATAGCAGCAACATAATAAACTGAGCAATAACAACAACATTATAAAACAGAGTTATAGCAGTAAATAAAACACCAGAAACCACATCAATCTCCTCCTATTTTTCTTCACAAATAGAATTTGAGAGAAGGGATAAAAACAGAATTAAGAGAAAAAAGTGTTTATCAAGCTTAGGCAAAATAAACATTGAAGCATGAAATTCATCAATCATCCTTGCCATATTGAAGCTCAAACAGATGATTCTGAATAGCTTCAATCTGTTCATCCAGGTTCTGGAATCTTGCCATACAAAACTCATGATGGCTTCTTTAATCATATGTAAAGTTGTCCATGCGGCTTATCATCAACCTTTCAAAGGGTGACATGGAAGTGATACGTTCATCCATGTTTCCAGCACTTGGACCTTCATTGCCTTGCTTTCTCTCCCCAGCTTGTTGTCCATCATCACCATCAACTCCAGCAGCAGTAGCAGCTTGCTCCTCTCCATCATCTTCAACATGAATTTCACTTAAAGAACCAACTTGGTCACCATCTGTCCTGATCCATTTACCTCCAATTTTTTTTAATTCCATCGTGTTGAGTGAACCATCATTAACTTCATGTGATGGCTTCACCATCTTAGATAGCTCCTCCTCAAGATCAATTTCAAAATAATGCAAAAACTTAGAGATAAAAATAACATAGGGATAGTGGTAATCACTTAACCTCATAGATTTTTGCATGTGTTCCTTGAAAATGTGAATCCAATTGATCTTGATTTTGTTCATGATGCATTAGATAAGAACTAGATCCTCCTCAATCAGGACCGAATGATTGCTCCCTCTTGGAGTCAACATCCAAGATACAATGAAAGCAATAATTCTTTCATTTAGCTTCATGCCTCCCACAGAAAAATTCCTCACTTTGGATTGAAGATTTTTTAGGCTGCTTCTATAATACTGCATTTTGTTGAATTCTTCTACAACCCCAATGTTTCCTTTATTAATTCTTAGCCCAACATATTTTAACCCAGTTACAATAGACCATACTTTTGGAGTTATCTCCATTTCATTCCCTTTCACGTGTGAGCAAAGATTATCACCAACAATATGGAGTTTTGTATAGAAAAACTTCACTAGATTAGGATATATATTCCCTGACATCTCTTGAAACCATTTCAACAACTACTCCTTCAAGACTTTTCTCACTTTAATGAGGTTCTGCCCTTTCAGCCAGTTGAAGGTGATGGCTTTCCTACAAGATTCATGTAGGAATTTCTCTATCTTCTCATCATCCCCTAAAAACCAGTTTTCAAGGTTCCCACCCGTTTTAATGCACGAATCTTCATCCTTTTTGATGAGGGAGGTGTTGAATCCATGAGACAAAGGTGAAATTTTAGAGAAGGAAGAGAACCCAACATATTCAATAGATGTAACAGAAGAAAACAATGGGTTGATCCTGTGAAAAATCAGTTGAACCAACACATGTATTTAAGTGGAAAAAAGCAATTAAGATACATTGGCATTTAGTGGGTTGTTTTTCAACATAGAAAGAATATGTTGCAGTGGGAATATGCCATACGCCAGCCACAAACAGATTTGTCAGTGACAACATAGTCCAGATTTTACCATCCATAAAAGGCACTTAAATTTCTAAGAAGCCATGGAATATATTCGATTTTGGCCAGAATAACTCCCAATAAGATTGTATTCAAAGCCAAAATTAATGTAATTTTGACTCATAACAGATTTTGAATGAAAAGAAACAGTTGTACCCATGCACAAAAATTCAAAACAACTTTAATACAATGTTGCCAAAACAATCGGTTGTTTCGTGAAAACAATCAGTTGTTTTACTGAGACAACAATTGAGAATTTCACAAACCAAGGATCTTTCACAGAGATGGAAATGCATAATGCTGATTACATAAACCTTTGCATAGAGATATACCACAATAGATTTAGTCAAGAGAAAAAATAATTTGTGAGATTTCATTTAATCAATGTAAACCAAGCACACAAATCGATAAATGAAAAGACAAATAGTTCTTAGGTTTTGAATATTTTTCTTTCAAACAGCCACTGTAAATGAGTTAAGGATGTCACTTGACTTTAAAGAATTCTTTGTTCAATTGAGAATTGCACTCAAGAATTCACTTCATAACTTTTCCCTTGAGGCTTCATTCTTCACACCAATGATTCTTGGCTCTGAAGAGTACCTGCAAGAAAGATTTAAGTCCCCTAGTGAATTTGGGTCCATGGGCATTAATTGGATCATTAGGAACCTTAAATTCTTAGGAACCCATTTCAAAACACCCCTGGGAATAGAAAATTTCCTAACTCTGCAAAATCTAACAGAGTGGCCCTTCTTCATACAATAAAAGCATGAAACAACTGGTTGTTTCGAAAATTCAATCGGTTGTTTTTCAAAGCAGCTTGAAAATGGTTTTGCAACTGATCTTTTCTTGCTGTGTGGATTAAAACCCAATCCAGATTTGCTAAAAACACATTTTTGAGATGCAAAAAGAGTTTCAAAGTTTGATTGGCCTTTTGCAAACTTAACCACAATTTTTATAAGATAGTGAACCTTTTTTTGAAGTGATTTACAACTTTCAAAAAAGCGGATTTAGGGTACCTTTTTCTTTGTTGAGTTATGTCTCGGTTCTTCCTTTTTAGAAATCTGTTGAATTTTCTGGTTAGCAGACTCAAGGTCTCATCATGTTCAGGATTCTCCTCTTCCTCACTTGTATCATGCTCTATGCTAGTCTTCAAGGCAATTCCCTTAGTTCTTCTCTCCATTGTTTCTTGTTCTTTCAGTCTTTTGAGCTCTAGCTCATGCTCCATCAATTTCCCAAACAAGGCAGCTGTAGACAGCTTAGATAAATCTCTGGTTTCAGAGATTGCAGTTTCCTTAGGTTGCCAGCTTCTGTCAAGACACTTCAACACCTTTATGTTGAGCTCTTCCTTGTCAAAAACTTTACCTATTCCAGTGAGGTGATTTAAAATATGTGTAAACCTTTTCTGCACATATGCCATAGTCTCTTCTGGCTGCATCCTAAAGAATTCATACTCTTGGATGAGGGTATGCTTTCTAGCCCGTTTAACATCATCCGTGCCTTCATGTGTTACTTCCAATATTTCCCACATTTCTTTAGCCGAATTACACTGAGATACTCTAAAGAATTCATCCATGTTTAGAGCAGAAGTTATGGGAATCATACTAAGCCTTCTTCCTTTCACTTTCACTTCAATCGGACCAAGGCTTCTTCATTGTTTCTTCTTTGACAACCTGCATAGGTACAAAAGGTCCATTGACCATTGCATCCCAAATTCCCATGTCAATAGATTCCATGAAGATTTTCATTAATAGACGCACCTTCAGCAAAAGGCATTTTAAACTCAGACATAATGCACAAACTTGAGTAAAATACAAGTCCTAGCTCTTGATACCAATTGTTGGGTCTATTAGTGTCTAAGTTCAAAGGGGAGGAGTGAATTGAAGTTATAAAAATTTTCACAAACACAAACTGGTTTATAGTAATCCTAAAGAAAAAGAACAAATTGATATTGAAAAGAATAGATTTATTGGTTAGCACACTTTATCAAAACCAGAACTGGTTCATATTAGTATTGAGATCAAACAAAGAAATTTTCCATAACCATATGAGTTATTTTACAGTAGCTATAAGAACAAGATTTATACCAAGAGATCAACACAAGTTCTTTTAATATAATTCTTTAAAGAAAGTGAATCTTTAACAAAGAGATTGCAAAGAAATTGTTTGTTCTTAAAGCAATCAACACTCGGATTCAGAAAGCCTAATTGTGATTAAAAGAATTTTCCATAACAAGAAAGAACAGTATGAGCGAGCCCAAAAATAATAGATTCAATTTTGAAAGAACAGATTTATTTCCTGACAGATTATCCAATTAAGCAGTAAAGAGTGCAGGGATTGAGAAGAATGATGCAATCATAGTTTATACTGGTTCACTCATAAAGAGCTACATCCAGTTTCACCTCACTCCAAGGTGAAATTCACTAAAAATAGCTCAAATCAATACAACACCTTGCAGTTTTTGAACCCTACTAGAACAAGGCACTCAAAGCTGAAAAACCCTATTTCAACTACTTGCACTTCAAGAAACCCTATCAAGAAGTGACTTGCAAAACACTCTTACACAGGAATGAATCAAGGAAGGATAACACCTGGAAGAAGATGCAAGAAACTGAAAAACAGTAGCCTAAATTGCAGCACAACAACACCAACACCTTTACCAAGATCAAGGCATCCAAAGAACAAACACTCTTGAAGTTCTTTTTGCAAAACCTTTCAAAAAATCATTCAAATCCTTCTAACTCACTGAAAAACGTTTGATCTCGGTTTAAAACGTGATTGCACAAATACCTTTCATGTGAGAAGTGCCTATCTTTATATAGAAAGCAGTTTATAACAACTTTTCAAAAAACAGTTAAAAGTTGTTATAAAAAGAACATGTTAAATCCAAAACAAACAAATTGTTTCTCTAAAAAACTGCCAGCTCACCTTAACATAAATAACTGCTGAAACAAACTTTTTTTGGTGCCCTAACAGAATTTTGAAAAACATTTCAGCAGTTTAAAAATAAATCTATTGTTTTACAAATAAACAAATTTATTTTTGTGCAGTAACCTGATTTCTTTTAGAAAACTTTAAGATCTTTTAGGAAAACATTGAATCACTTCTTGTGCTTGATCTTACTACCTTGATTAGGCATATAAGGTAGGTCATGAAGCAAAAGGCAACCTTAAACTCACTCTAACCTATATACAAGATCACCTAATTACACACTACAACCTTGAAAGCAAACTTGCTATTTTCTTCATCAAACACACACTAAGACTTGGCAGAGAAGAAGTTTCATCCTTCTTCAACACATCTAACTTTACTGGATCAATGACTTTACAACAAATGGCAAGATCCCGCGAATAGCTACCGACAATAACTGTTGCATCAAGGTGTAATAATCACGATACTAGGCTCTTTACATTTGATGAATATCCTTGTGGCACTTTCACACCCTTTAGACATTGGAAAAAATATATTTTTTCATCTTTTCACATGGTGTAATAGGATAGGGGCAAATATGTACGCTTACACACCTGTATTGGTGCCAACTCACCTTGTATGTTATTCTCAATCAAATCTAAACGAGCATTTACACCATCCTTCGTCTTCCCATTAATTTTCCTAGTCATAAAGGAGAAAATAGCCTGAGAATATCGTTTACGAATTGAGTTAGTCACCCCCCCTCCTGTGAGCCCTCCTACTATCATGTTGAAATCTTGTATAATGGGTGTCTCATGCTCCGTGGCAGTTTGAGAACAAGGACCTGATATTAGTTTTGTTGCTCATGATCACTTTTCACAATTCTTTAAGTGACCTTCTTTCCAAATTTGGCGAGTTGATTTGCTAAGACATTAGATATTTCCATATCGTGCCCATGGACTTGATGATATTCAAAGACCAAGAAGTCGATTTTTTGGAAAATGCAGCTTGCTGAATACCTTATCGTCTTCAATGATCTATTTCCATGATAATGTGAAAGCCAAACATTTCATTTTTTCTCTTTCCTCTTGTGGCCTTTGAACCACGTAAAGTACATACCACCGATCCACATGCCCTACTAATGGTCAACCTCACTCTTCAACCTCCATTCATGGCTATTGTCCTTGTATTCCAAAGGTTGCTTACATTTTTCTTCTAACATCTTTTTGTCTCATTACCTCCTAAGCCTATTTGTGGAACGAGGCCCTGCTTTTGGATTTTGGCCATAGATTCATCCTTATTATGAATTAATGACTCACTAAAAAGGTTGGCTCGAATTCTCTTGATGAAAGCACCAACAAACATTTCCTCTTTTGGTTGATTACTACCTATCTAGATGTCGCATAAACTATTAAAGCAATTCTTTAGAGGCTCATTCTCCTATTGTTTGATATATATATAAAAAAAAAGATAAACAATTCGAGGAGGCTTCACTTTATTAGTCAATAAATTGCTCTACAAACATTTGAGAAGAAGTTTGGAAAGAGGTAATGGCTCTATCGGGAATTACGCTAAACCACTATAAGGCGATTCTCGTGAAGGTTCTTACGAATGTCTTGCTTTGGAACATTTGAGCCCTCCAAGATTAACATTTGAGCCCGAAAGGCTTTGATTTCGGGATCTCCTAACCCATAAAATGGCACGATTTTGGGTACCATGTAGTGCGACGATACCTGTTCCCCCACGATTGCCTAGGAGAAGGGTTGTGGATCGGCCTATCCTTAACGAGACATTTGTTGACGCAAGGCTTACTGTAATTCTTCATTGGTTTTCTATAATTCTTCATGGGCTTGTAATGCTTCCTCCATCAGGTGACACGACTACTTTGCTTCTTCACGTAATCAGTCTTATTTTGCTTATGCTTCATCTGCTCTCCTTCTTGCTTTCGCATTGTCTCATTGTAACTCTTTTCATGATTTCCAAGATTTGTTGCAAAGTTGGAACATGATCATCTTCTGCAAGTTGAACTGTTTGTCTCTAGTTTCTAGTGATTTTGTCTATTCTTCTATTCTAAAAGTACAAAAATTTATAATGGTTTCTCATGGAGGTAGGAAAAATTTTACTTGTTCCACAGTGAGCGCCAACTTGTTCTACTTCAAAGAGGTGACTAAGTCAATGACTTCACCTGTGCTATAGAGGATGTATCCTATTTATAGATGTTCTGTCCCTTGAGAGCCTTCATAGGATCAATTTTTAAGTTATGAAAGATGGAGATGTAAGGTACTAGAAAATGAATCCCAATATCCCAAGATTCAATGATTCCCAAAATTTCAATAATAAAATAATAATTTCTAGTAATCTTACTAAATGGTAGAAACAAAACTCTATTACCTACACATATAGAATGTCTAAGGAACAACCCAAAGTGGCTCTTAAGCTCCTATTTCTTAACCCTTTCTTGATAGGTGCTTTTGACATACACTTAACCAGTCACCAGTGATGGACATTGCCTCATGGCCCTATACACATACACTCTAATAAAAACATTATTTTCATTACAACTTTAAAAATAAGACTTTTTGTTTTTTTAAAAAAAATTGATGTTAGTACCATTTATTCCTTCTATATGCAATTATTAAGACCACTGGTTATCCAGGAAAAGGCACACTCCTAATAATACAATTCAAGAACGGACTCTTATAAAATACAACTTATATTTTAGAAATAAAGTGTACAAATCTTAATACTATATATACCTATATATATGTATATATTTAAATTTTCATATCTATATATTTAAATTATTAACCATAATTCAAAACCTTTAACTAGTTTATTAAGGTAATTTTTTATGCCCACCATAATGATAAACTTATCTACCTTTCCATCACAAACAAGTGATTATTGATTTCGGCTGCAAAGAAAGCAAGCCTGTGTGTGTTAGTAGTGGTTTCACGGTTTCACTCTTTGCTTTACTTCACTTGATGAAATTCCAGCCCCTCAAAATTTTGGCGAGAAAACAAAAGAAAACCTTCCGAATTTCGCTTCCATCCAAACACAGTCATTCTCTCTCGTAAACCCTACTTTTCTTTCTTCTTCTTCGATGGATCCCTCTCGCCGCGCCCCACGCGCCGTGATCGACCCCGTACCCAAGTTCCGCCAAGTCGGGTTCTTCGCTCCGCCCGAACGCTCCCAATCGGGTCCTCCCAACTCGACCCACTCCTCGCCCCCAGTCTCCAGCTCCCTTTCGCCTGTCATGATCCCGCCGCCGCGCCACCTCTCCGACAACCTCCTCCTCCACGCGCCCCCCGCCGCATCCCCCCTTCGGGCAGACTCCAGCGGCGGCGGAACCTCCTTCGATACCGTGGACTTCTTCCCCGCGCCGCTTTCGCCCGCTCTGCCGTCCTCGTCGTACTCGAGCAGGATCGCCGGCGACTTCTACAAGGGAAACGGTGGGAAGGTGGCAGCGTCGTCTTTCCCCCGCGGAGGATTCGACCTGACGGCGATGAAGGCGGCAGCGGCCGCGAGCGTCGTCGTGCCGGCGAGTGAGCTGACAACAGTTTCGGTGGTGAATGATTCGCTAGTGGTTCCTGGTGAGGTTCTTGTCAATTCTAGTTTGGTTTGAATTTGAAGTGGTTTGGGATGATAAATGGTGGAAATATGCTTTGAATGTGAATTTTTGTGGTATTTAGTGTGAAAGTAGGAACTGTGGTTTAAGTGATTTAGGGCGCGGTTGGGAAAGCATTTGCAGAATTATTGATTTGAACGGAATAAATTTTGCTAAATTGGTTTTGAAGTGATGGGATTTATGTTTATTGTAAAGGGACATTAATAATAAATATTGGTATAAAATATTGAATCCAACACTAGAATTGTTTCAAACCAATTAATTTTGGATTCTCAATCAATTTCTCAATGGAAACTGAACATATAAACATTCACCGTAAATCATGATAGTGCATTAGGATTATAGTTTTTTTTTTTGCGGTATAATTGAGTTTGCAACTGGGTTTGCATTAGCAACTCAAATCTGGCTTTTACAAAATTGAGTTACAAGACAAATTTTTAATGTATAAACGAACTTTTAAGAGTAGCCAAACATGTTATGAAATTAAGCATATACTTTCCAAACTGAGTATGGAGCAATCTAAACTGAGACCCCAAACATAGCCTTAGTTTGTATTTCAGTGTGAATCCCAGAGAATCCAAAAGTTACTTTAGTTGGCATTTTAATTTGAACTCAAACATGCACTTAGATGAGCTTTTGTGTAGTGTAGCTTGTGAGAAACTGTTTTTAAAGGCAAGGGCTAATAATCAATCTTCGTAAGATCCAGAGTGGATAGGGTCAGGTTTTTGAGAAGTAATGTAATGTGTTTCATGAAGAGAAGGAATCCCTATATAGTTTGTGAATTTGATTATTACATCGCAGGCTTAGAAAGAACGAACTTGTTTGAATTCCTTGTAATGTTTACAAGAAATGGAACAGAAGTTGAAGTTATATTTATTTATTTGCATTTTTATTGAATATATAATATATCTTTTGCTACATGTTCTTTTAATATCTACTTGGATTGTGTGTCAATTTTTACTATTTGCAGGCTTGAAATGACTAAAAGTTTTGAATTTTGTTTCATATCAATGTGAATATGTAGGTCAAGAGAACAGTTTAAATATGTTGTCTCTATGTTTTTACTTTTATTTTACTTTTTGCTTGATTCTGTTATCATTTTTTTCTCATATTCTTCCCTAATTCCCATTAGAAAAAGAAAAAGGAAGCAGAGGAGGAGGGTCAGCAGTGGAAGTGAAAGAGCAACCTGCTAGTTTAAAACAGAAACCAAAAACCTCAAAAGCTGAAAGACGTGCTCTTCAAGAATCTCAAAGAGCTGCAAAGGCTGCAGCAAAAGGTGCGTAGTTGATAATGTGTCCTATGAGTCTTTATTTAAGCTATTTGACTGAAAGTGCTTTTAAGCTGCACATATTATCTGTCATAAGCAATTTTGTGCTCATTGTATTCCTTAATGCTTATTTATGACTAATTCTTTGTCAGAACTACTGTGTTCATGGACCCTAATAATGTGTTTCTAATGATCTTAACATGCCTAAAAGTAGGAATTTATGATATTCTTTCATGGGTCACTTTTCTGCACAACTCATTGACAATGCTGATTAGTTAGCTTCAATAAAAATCGTGTCTCTAGCTGAAGGAAATAAAGCATCTGGAACTGCAGCTTCAGCGAATGCCAAACCGGCTAAAGCTGCAAAGCCTGCTCAGAAAATTGATAATGCACCTGTTGCAGCATCTGAAAAGAAGGGAGGTGAGATTCCACCAGAAAAGGATAGAAAAAAAGATGCTCCTCAACCACGCATGCAGTATGATGACAAGAGCCGAGTGGAGAAAGCTAAGCGTCGTGCAGTGGTGAAACAAACTGAAGCTAGGAACAGAGTTGAGTTGTTCAGGCATTTGCCACAGTATGAACATGGGAGTCAGCTTCCAGATCTCGAGGCAAGGTTTTTCCATCTTTCTCCAGTGCACCCGGCTGTTTATAAGGTATTTGCATTTGTTATGTCATCTTGTTACAATTCTACATATTCGGTGCGGGATTTGTTTACTGTAGTTATTTTTGGGTTATAGTAATTTAATGTAGTATGTACTGCACTGGGAGCATTGCAATGCCAAGCAGAACTGTGAGACCTTCCGAAAACTGAATGCATCAACATATGTCACTTGCATAGTAACTCTGAACACCCTTTTCAGTAGATTACATTGTATGGTTCATTGATAGGCACCATCAGTGCTTCCTTTGTTCCTTAGTTATCAATACCAACAGAAGGAGGAGCAGCTAAAAGAAAGATCAAGTACTACTTGATTGTGTAGTAGTGTAGTTTATATAGATCAATTTCTCTAAATCTGTTGAGTGAAAGGAATCTATCCAACTAGCATGATGCAATAGTCAATTTCCTTGACCGTTGTACTGCACTGCATCTTGTTGCCTATCATACCTTCTTCAACTTAAGGATTGAGTTGAATGACATCCACATGAAAGTAAAGTGCATTTAGCCGTCTATCTATACATTTGCAGAAAGGATATGAGCCAATTCAAAATTAAAACATGTGTTTTATTTTTAATGAGTAGGAAAGTTTTTAGGACCTGGGTCGATATTTGTGACCTAGACCTTTTTAACTATTTTTTCTCAAATCTTAAGATCTTCATTTTTTATGTTACAGGTGGGTTTGCAGTACCTAACTGGAGATATATCTGGTGCCAATGCTCGGTGTATTGCAATGCTACAAGCATTTCAGGAGGCCATCAAAGACTACAAGGTTCCACGAGAGAAGACTCTTGTGAGAGACTTAACAGCAAAAATTAGTAGTTATGTATCATTTCTTATTGAGTGTCGACCTCTGTCAATCAGCATGGGAAATGCAATTAGGTTTCTCAAAAGTCGGATAGCCAAGCTACCTTTGACCTTGTCTGAATCAGAAGCAAAAGCTTCTCTCCAGTCAGATATTGAGCGTTTTATTAGTGAGAAGATTATACTCGCCAACAAGGTGATAGTGAAGCATGCTGTCACCAAAATAAGAGATGGTGATGTTCTTCTAACTTATGGATCCTCGTCAGCTGTTGAAATGATACTATTACATGCACATGAGTTGGGAAGACAGTTTCGTGTTGTGGTAGTTGACTCTTCTCCGAAGCTTAGAGGGAAACTTTTGCTTCGCAGGCTGGTGGAGAAAGGTCTTAGCTGTACATACACTCATATAAATGCTGTTTCCTATATAATGCATGAAGTTACTCGAGTATTTCTGGGTGCTTCATCAGTTTTATCTAATGGAACAGTATATTCAAGAGTAGGGACTGCATGTGTTGCTATGGTTGCTCATGCATTCCGTGTACCTGTCATAGTATGTTGTGAGGCCTATAAATTTCATGAACGGGTACAGCTGGACTCAATATGCTCTAATGAACTTGGTATGTATATCTAACAATTGTGTAAGATGAGGATTCTATTTACAGTTCACAGTTAGCTTTTGCATTATCTCTGTAAGAAGGTTGATGTTTCTATGATGTTCTTACAGGTGATCCGGATGTAATTTCAAATGTACTGGGTAGAGAGGATGTCAACCACTTGGATGGCTGGGCCAATATTGAAAATCTGCAACTCTTAAATCTGATGTAAGCATTCATATTGATAAGATACCCTCCAAATTCTCATTTTCTTACTCTTAACATTGCACTTTTATTTAAATTGATTGCAGTTATGATGCAACACCTTCAGATTATGTTTCAATGATTGTCACAGATTATGGCATGGTAAGTACTGAAATCGTAAGAGTATTTTTGTCTTTGCTGCTAAAACATGCCTAAAATTCAGCTTCAGGATTTTATTATAGCTTGCATTATTTCTACCTTGAATTTGTCTAGATGAATTGAGCACACAAATTTTCTCACTATTTTTGGAAAAAAGATTTTGAATGAGGATATAATACCGCTTTGAAAATCCTAAAAGATTAAAATAAAAGATAACAAAAAAAGTGGAAAAATACTCGTAGAGGATGTTATAACATCGTATAAAACTATTTACGTAATTACTTAAAAGCTTAAGTTTGGCATTGTTAGTTCATTAGATAATGATACGGCATAAAGCCTTGGTGTCCAAGTGGTCTAGAGCTTGAGCTGTAACCTTTTCACTTCTCTATTCTAATAAAAAAGTTGAAAATTGCAAACTGTCAATGAGGTTGTGCATTATATCCATGCATTAAGCCTCAAAGGCTCGTGGCAGTGTCAGGGAAATAATACAGTATAGAAACCATTCCCGAGTGTTGGCCAGATAAGCTTTTAGGATTTGTTGGTTCAGGACAACACAATGTACATTTTGTTTTCAATTTTTCCTCATTCATTGAACATTTATATAAGCAAAAAGAAAATATGGAAATGAAGCAAGGAGGGATATTAGAAGAATAGAGATAAAGAACCATCCCTCTAAACGTTCAATGGCGGTAAGAACTAGCAAACGAGGCCTTTATCCTAGTGATTGTTTATATATATTATTATCAAAGGTCACAGTGCCCTTTATATTTGTTTCATTTTTAGATCGTGATGATTTACTAAGAAAACGTGTTTTGCTTGGCATTTTTATTGTCAGGTTCCCCCTACAAGTGTGCCTGTAATTGTAAGAGAATACGGAAGAGAACAGGTCTGGATATAAACTACGCAAATTTGTACCATCACCATTTTGTGGGCGTGCAAGATCCCTATTTAGAAGCCGAATATGTTGCACGCATGTTTTTGTATTATTTTCTCACCTTGAAATAATGTTAATGAGCCTTCCTGTCCCGAAATTTTGGACATTTCTGTCTGTATTCACCTATCCTAGAGAAGAGTGCAAATTTTCGCCTCTCCAGGAAGATTAGCCATGCATTCTCATCATCTGTAACACTTCATTTTATATTACTCTTCAAATTTTGGATAATTATTCTGTCACAATTTTGGTTTAGCAAGTTGTAATTGTGCTTAGCCCTTCTTTAGTTGCTGTACTGTAATGGTTGCACGAAAACATGCACTGTTGTCATTTCATCCCTTCATGTGAAGGGAGAAAGTTTGCAAGGAATAATTTAATGGTGTGACGAAAACATGCTCTGTTGTCATTTCATCCCTTCATGTGAAGGGAGAAAGTTTGCAAGGAATAATTTGAAGGCTAACAGAATTTGAATAATTTTTTTGTATGTTTGGTGATGAACGTTAGATTTGCGTCCAAAGGTGTCAATATTAAGAATCAGATGAAAATAAAATTTTATATTAAAATCGTTTATAAATTGTTTTATCTGATGTGGCCAGTTTCTAACTCATTACCTTATTCTTCTCCACCCTCCATGTTGGAAAAATAATTACAATGAAAATGTTATAGGAATGATAAAAAGTTGCCCAATTTAGAAAAATAATTGCTTCTTAATCATTTACATTAACATTTCATCATGAATCGCAATGACATGCAGTTATGCAATTTAAAATAAGAGGAGGAGATCCTAATGTCTGAAGGCAGTGGACCCTTTTATTAATTTAGAAGTAAATGATTTGGAATTATTAAATAGCAATTTCTCCCTGCACCAAATCTTCTTTTACGTGCACCCTACACAACTTTTAAAATTCCATTTTGTCATTGTCTTCTTTGTTTTGAAAAAAAGGTGCAAGGAGCTTGGTGTCTGGTTGAGGTTCAGAGGAGCTTGGTGTTCGTTTGAAGTGCAAAGGAGGTGTGGTTGGTGTAGTGTTGGTGTGGTGGTGGAGGGAACATTTCAGTTTTAATTGCAATTCACATTGTTCTGAGGTAAGACAACACATTCATCTTCTTTTTCGCTTTTTTGAGCTGAGATGTTCCCGGATAACGATAATTGAAAGCCTGGATATAGGCTTACAAATGCATGAGTCTGAAAGGCAATGTCAGTAACTCTGGATATAGAAATCCATAAGTTAATTTGATTTCAATTTAAAGATTTTGAATGCACATGTCTGAAAGTGAAAATTGAGTTCTGGATACCTATATCCAGAAGGAGTATTTGAGTTCCGGATATGAATATCTGGAATGGCTTTTTGGGGTCTGGATTTCTACATTCGAAAGATTTATTTTTAGGCTTACGGATATTAATATCCGGAAGGTAATTGATGTGTTGTTTTTTTCCAGCATTGTCAATGGATACAACAGATTCATACATGGGAATTTCATGCGAGATTGATGTATGAGATGGATTAGATGATGTTGATATGGAGCAGTTAATAACTTATAACACGTTAGATAATGAACAAGGGCACATGAGTGTAGTGAGGCATTTACTACAAATGAGGTAAGGTAAATATTAGGCGTGTGAATTGTAGTTTATGAATGATTTTAAAATTTGGCATATGTTATTGTAGGTATTTTGTAATCGAGATGAGCTGTTAGAGTGGGCAAGAAGTGTTGGCTATAATTATGGATTTGTTATTGTTATATTAAGGTCGGATACATGGACGGGACAACGAGGAAGGATGATGTATGTATTATTAGGCTGTGAGAGAAGAGGTAAATACATACAATATAAAAAAGACATATATCAGTTGAACTGAAAGTAAAAAGTGTGAATGTGCTTTTAGATTGCGAGGCAAACCGTTAAAGGTGGTCAAGGGTGGATGATTTAATTAATTTATGGTTCTCACAATCATGATTTGGCAAAGACATTAGTGGGTCATCCGTATGTTGTAAGGTTAAGTGTCGAGGAAAATTGATGTGAGTTGATTTTAGGATTGCATATTTTATGGCTTACTCTTTTGTTTATAAATTTTGAGATTAACAATTATGGTGAGAAATCCGAAGAAGATTCCCACTGGACATGAACTTAACCAAGTGGTTAAGTAAGTGTAAAGGTTCACTTCTAGAGACAAAGAGAAAACACAATTATATGGTGATTTAGATGATGACGGGCGGAAATGAAAAGCACATAAGAAAAAGAAAACACATTGAATTTTGAAAGTAAAGAAACTCTGTCAGGGTGTTTAGTGAGTCAAGTCTCCTATTATCCTTTGGTCTTATCTTGAGTGCTTTACACAACAAATGGCAGCTCTACACCACTCATCTTGGAGAATCCCATCCTCCAAGTGGCATGACAACCTCTCATCTTCATTAGCTTTCTTCATCTCTTCACCTTTTTCCTTCATTTTCTTTGCACCACTTTTCTCCATTCTTTATGTCATTTTGTTTTCTTTTTCTTATGTGCTTTTCATTTTCGCCCATCATCATCTAAATCACCATATAATTGTATTTTCTCTTTTTTCCCTAGAAGTGAACCTTCACACTTACTTAACCAACACTTACTTGGGGTTTCATGTCCAGTAGGAATCTTCTTGGGGTTTCTCACCATAATTGCTAATCTCAAAACTCAAACAAAAGAGTAACCCATAAAATGTGCAATCCAAAAATCAACTCACATAAAAAGGCTATGGTTGAGGATATGACTAATACTTTAGTGAAGCCAGGAAATATTTTACTAACCATGAAAGAGAGAAATGAGAAGAATGTGACGATGATAAAGCAAGTTTATAATACAATGAGTGTTCACCGAAGATCAAAACAAGGACACAAAATAGAAATGCATCAGTTCATGTTGTTACTAGAGCCTGACATGTATGTGTATTAGTGTAGGTGTGAAGAGGTGTCAAATGTCATGCAAGATATATTTTGGACACACCCAGATTCAGTAAAGCTAGTGAACTCGTTTAACAATGTCATATTGATGAATAATATGTACAAAACGAACAAGTATAGGATGTCATTACTTGAGGTTGTTGGGATTACATCAACTGGTTTGACTTTTTCCGTTGCATTTTGTTTACTAACAGCTGAAAAAGGAAAATAATTTTTGTGAGCCCTTGACAAACTTAAAAATGTTGTTTTTTAGAGTTGATTCATACCCTTAATGAATGCAATCAAAATCGTGTTTCCTGAAGCTTATAATTTGCTCTGTATTTCACATTGATAAAAATGTGAAAGTAAAATGTAAAATGTTGGTGCATCCAAAAGAGACATGAGATCAAGTAATGAAAGCTTGGGGATCTGTTGTAGATTGTGATATTGTTTAGGCCTTTGAAGATCGTGTCAATGCTTTTCATGTTGTTTGTTCTCCATGGCCTATATTTTTTTATTAGTTATGGCTACATGGTTACGTCCACATAAAGAAAAATTTGTGAAGGCATGGCCAGATAAGGTGATGACTTAGGAAACACAACAAGTAATAGGGTTGAGGTGGCACATTGGAGCCTAAAGAGAATTCTTCAAAATTCCATGGGGGATTTATGTTTCCGCTAGGATTCGATCAACAAGATAATTAATTTACAACATAATGCAATCAAAGCTTCATTCCAAAAGAGTCTGCATGCGGTAGGACACTGCTTTTAAAGTTACAACATACAAAAAATGTTAGGTTGTGTGTCTAACTATGCTTTGAACCTTATTGTCGAAGTGCTTGTTAGAGTTAAATCTGTGGGGTTTGATAAAAATAGGTGTGGTGGATGTACTCTTACATGTACTCATGGTCTTCCGTGTGCGTGGACTCGATTAAGCTTTAAAGATATTGCAACTCAACAATGTTCATATGAGTTGTCAATTGACAAAAAGTTTAAGGTGATCGCGAAGCGCTTTAAAAAGTTGGACATTGCAGGTAAGATTAACATCAAAACTAAATTGTAAGATATTACCTTTCCATAGAAGATATCTATTTGCGTACCACATGATAAGGTCAAAACAAAAGGTGCTGTAAAGATGGCTCATCATACCAAATTCATGAGATCAACTAAGCAAATCCCTTCTTATTTTGAACATGTGGATTTCTTACACTCACAACATGATAGTTGTTCGGGTAAAAAATCTAGTGAAGGACACATACCACAAATTCTACCAGCACAATCCATTATTTTGCCTGATCAGTTCCCTATAGGGTATCATCCATACATTCTTGATGTTGTTGACGTTAAGGCTAATGGCCATTGTGGGTACCATGTTGTTGTTGCCGAATTGAGCATGGGAGAGGAGTCATGAGTTGTTGTTTGAATGAATTTGTTAAAAGAACTTAGTGAATGGAGACAAGAATATGTTGAATGTTTGGTGGTGAGGAACGATATGGATACTTGAAGAAGTCACTTCTAGTTGACCACATGTCAATGGTACCAACCACTAACACCCTTTCATTTGCACTTTGCATTTCTTGATTTAACTCTGTTCGCCATTTGTACTTGCAGGCAGGAACAAATAAGTGGATGACAATTCCGGACATGGGATACGTTATTGCTAATCGGTATAACATCATTTTTTTTTGTCCATGATATAACCATCGACTATTTTTGCTTTAAGAACCCAAGCGCCAAGTAACTTGACTCATCACCAAATAATTACAATTGGCACGTGCACAAATTTTTTTTTGTCCAAGTATACCCTAAATCGAATAAAAACTAAGTCATGTTGTTAACTTAAAAGTTATGTAACTTATATTTATAACTTTTATAGGTGAAGCTGAAAGATGGTTGTCCAATTCCACCTACAGATATAATGTGGGCAGCACATCGTTATCCAACGACCCAATCTTAGTCAACATACTACACTAGCCGGATACAAGTTTATACACAAATAATGTCCATTAGACGACATTTGTAATTTTAACATTTGTAATAGATACTTAATGTTTATGTTTTAGGATGTTTAGCCTCTTTAAATACATGTCTTTGAATACATTTCTAATGCATATATGCTCTTACGGATGCTAATATCCAGAACTAATGTATATATTTATGGATAGCAAAATCTAGAACTCACGTATATAGTTGCGGATGCCAAAATCCAGAACTAACAATGTTGTCTGCGGATATTTAGATCCGAAACTAACAGTGTTGCCTCCGGATATCCATATTCAGAATTGATAGCCTTGCATATGGATTTCCACATCCAAAATTGACAGTGTTCACTACGGATATGGTTATCGAGAAGCAATTATTCTGAGCTTTTTCTTTTGGTGCTGTCATGAATTAAAACCAACTAAACCAAATCAATTTAAATAATATAATTAAAATCAACATTAAAAGATATTCATAAGGTCGAAAGATAATTTAGTCATACTTAAAGTTCAAGTTCTAACAAAAACATCGTTCATGGATAAAAATATTTCATAATCAATTGTCCTAATACATAATCATTCATTCCTACATGAATGTCTCCTAACATACATAACTCTATCATTTGTCGCTCCTCGTGCTAACATGATGGTTGGTTGTATTCCTTCCACATACAGTTGCCCTATACAACATCACCATGATTAAGTAATGGTTGCAATGATTGTGTAATTCTATGACAAATACCCTGCAAGCATGAATGTGATAATATTATAAAAGAATTAACATAAATGAAAATGTTATTAAGGGTTCATACATACCAGAGTAGGATGTTCAGGATGTGTCTCCTAAGGATGAGTGACCACTGGTCTGTGGGCTGGTGCTTCTAAGGGTATGAGTACAGGACGCTCATCCTCCGCCTTGTTAATGACATATAAATGTGATATCGACCAAAACCACTCCATGTACTGTTGAATGCAGGTGTCGGGATAAGGTGCTACGTCCATATCCTATATGACATAATCCTTAAAATGTAACCATCACTGGTTCATTTCATTTGTAGTGGGACCGCCATCTCTAACTACAGATGGGTGCTAAGGGATGATATGCACATATCCATACTGAAGGAGAAAACGTTCCGATTGTCTCCAATTTCCAAGCCTCAAATAACCAGAGAATATCGATATCCATTCAAATGAACATTCTTCCTTGTGCTCGTCGTATGGGGAAAACCAAATGCAAGCTGGTGTCAATGTATCTAGCTGCAATCGGACAACAATTGAAGTAACTTTCTCTAGTTCATACATCCTACACCGGGATTGGTCTTTAGAATAATGGGGTTGCATATGTCTCACCCTATAGACAGGAAATGTTCACAAATCCAACCCTGCAATAATGTCGTATAACCAACTAGTTGCCTAGTCTTTGCATAACTACAATCTCCTAATTACTCATACATGTGGGTTAATGCAGCTGTCGACTAAGCACATCCCCTAATCAGCTTCAATCGACAAACAATCCAAGATATATCACCCTAATCGAAATTAGCACTCTTGTTGGCAAATATAGTACAACCAACAAGGTGAAGTAAATAAGCTCTGGCAGCTACAGTCCACTGCCTCCTTGAGCATGTGACCTCGTACACATCTCGCAACCAACTAAGGTGCACAGGAGCTCCTTGGCAGTGTCTTGTCTCTTCAGATGCAACTCCATGGTCAACACGGAGGGATTCTACCAACAAATCATTCGCTGCATCTGCATCTAAGGTCTAGTGCATGTAAAATTGGTCGAGAATCAACAAATGCAACAAATTTGACACACCATCAAGAGTGATGGTCATCTCCTTGATAGGTAAATGAAATGCGTTTGTCTCTGCATGTCACCTCTCAACAAAAGCAAAAAGCATTCCTCGGTCTAAATTCTCATAACTAGCATGAACCAAACCACCTAAGTCAAACATGTCTACTGCAACCTCTATGCGCTCATGAGGTGCTCCTAACTTATTTATCTTTCTCCCATGAGAAATGACCTTCAGCTCGCCACGATCCTAAAATAATCAAGATATATCATCAATAAATACATACATACATATGACACTCAATTATAACACACTCAATTAATGTTCATTACTTACCAAACCATCACATAACTGTTTGGCCACATGATCTTCATAATTAATCAGTAATGACTTATCCACTAGCCCTCCTAGATAGCCTTCATCATCAATTTCAACTTTTTCTTTTTCAATATAATCTTCAAAGTCTTCATTTGGAACTGAAGTACTAGGACCACCATGCCTTCTTCTCACAGATGCAGTTGGTCACACACAGTCCAAATTAGAAGATCCTCCTCCTCTAGTCCTCACCATCTTAATATTCATAAAATACCATCAAATCAAAAATAAAATTGGTCCCCCGAAAAACAGGCAGGTTATTAAGGGTAATTTGAGGAACGAATCGTTCCAAATTGAAGACCAAATAAAACACTTGTTCAGTCATAAATAGCTAAGTGCACTAAACCAAAACTACAAAGCTAAAAGTAATGGCTAATTTCGTAAAGAATGAAAAAATTGATTTAGTCCTGAATCTGTAACAAATTTAAATTAATCACTAATATTATAAGGCCAATTTTGAGGGCAGAGATAGTAGGAACATCATTGAGGGCAGAAAAAAAAAACGCACATAAATTTACTTCCGAATTTCCAAATCCAGAACTACAAAAACACATTCTGGATCTGCTCATCCACTACTCATACGAATATTAATATCTGGAACTAATCAAGCAACACATTCTTTCAGACATAAGTATATGGACCTAAATTGGATATACACATCCAGAACGCATAACATAGTTACAAATAAACACATTTGGAACACACAAAAAATACGAAAACTAATCGTTATGCAACGCATCTCCTTCTCCGGTGCCTTCTCGTTATGCCTCCACTCTTTGTCATCGCCGCAGTGCCTCAAGAACGCTACACGAGCATTGGTTGGGTCTGTGTAAGAATTTTGGATGAGTTCCGTCCCTTGCTCTATAAGAATGAATGCGCACTATTCTTAGCTGCCAGTGTTGGATACACTTAAATGTAACCCAGTTTCCACTTCATTAAGGGTATTATAGTAATTTCACATGGACATGTTAGGTATCAATTTGAAATGATATGGTATAGGCCTTATTAAATATAACTAAAGTATATTAAATTTTTCATTACTTAATGAAAATTGATTCTTTTAGTATTAGTTTAAAGAGTGTCAACGTACATATCACATGGACATCTATTTTACATTGCAAATCATGCATATTCTTTTCTCCCACTTTCATACGCTCTAAAAAACGACTATTATTTTACGTCAAAACAATAAACATAGTAAAGATGTGACAAGTTGTGGAAACAAGTGGAAATAATGTTATAAAAAATACTTTTTTATAAGTTTTTTCTTAACATTTTTAGAAAAAAATAATTAATTTTTTATAACTTCAAAAATAAAAAAATTTAGAAAATTTTATATACAAACTAATTTTAATTTATATATAAATCATCCATATTTTTCTTGTCTGCATCTATCTTAACCATAAATCACTCATCGCACACATATACTAAGACAATTATTTCAATTTAATCAATACTCTCAAGTTAAACCATGAATATGAAGAAGTTAAATTTGATAATTAAACGCCAACATCTTTAAACAATTTCAAAGTTGCCTGAATTTTGATAACTAATATGCACGAAACACGAAAGCTAATTTGAATAGAAGGACAATAGACAAAGTAAAAAATCAAATTGAAAATTAAATCTGTATACATGTTCAATGAGTTTTTCATATATCCATGTCCATGTTCCTCAATTTTGGATTACATAGATTACAATATGGGTTACTCGTTTCCCCGTATGACATCAGCTTTACCATAAACTGGAGTAACAAGTCCAAGAATCACAAAGCCACCTAAAATGACTATCAAAATGCCTAAAGAATTGATCAGAAGTGCCTCATTGGAATAGCGTGATATGATATTGTTCACCTGAAGGAATGTAGCTTTTTCCAAAATACCAGTAGCAGCTGTGGCTATAGCCAAGGCATAGATATAAATACCAAAGAAAACATGCCATGGCAGTAAGGTTGCTCTTCTATTTCTTGACCCTCCAGGATACCAAAATGTTGCAAAGCCAGCAGCCCACTAATTAATATTGTAGCAAATAATTAGATACAATGAAAATGACAGAATCCAAGTTCGAAACAAAAATAAAATACTTTGATTGGCTCAAAATTTCTATATAAACACTTATAAAAGAAGAAAATGGTTTTTCCAAAAAACTAATTTTAATTATGAATATAAGCTTAATTTTAGTTTATTTATGGAAGTTTATTTAATTATTCTTTCTTATTTTCGTCTTAAATATAGGTAATAATGGAGATGTTTACCTAAACTAAGATTTAGAACAATTTGTGAGATGAAGTGTAGCTATTATACCTGGATGGAGAACAGGAAAAAACATGCAAGGCCTAACCATGAATGGAGGCTGTAGAAATTGTCAATGCCCTTGTCAATGTGAAACTTCCAAGCAGCCCAGATACCGATCAAGCTCAAAATGAGAGCAACAAACTGTAACGTTAAATGAACTGATTTTTTGAAACTTTTAGTTCCAGATAGAGTCTTGTATGCAAGCATACCTGCAAATTGCCATAGTGAATAAAAGAAGGTAGTTCTAACATGAAAGTATTTACAAAGAATCAAGGGATAGTAAGAAGAAACATTGTATGGAATTTAAGACAACAAGTTCCTTTGACTTGGGAAGTTATATTTTCAAAAAGGTTGTTATGAGCATGTTCAAGGTACTAGCCAGCTCAAGTTTGCTGTTTTTTACAATCTACCAGAATAAAACACCAAATGTTTTAATTCTAATTTGGCCTTTCCTGTTTCATTTTGGTCAGAGGAGGCTCTACTAGTTCAAAGGATTTAGATACCAAATGTAATCATGGTGGAAAAAATGTTTTATAGACACAAAGTCGGGCCCTACCACTGAGCAGCACCACAAGCATGTCAAATGATAGGGGATAACTAATCATCAGATATACTGTGTAAACTAAGTGCAAAACACTATAAATAATTGATATTGATCTACATTAGATTAGGACAGAAATCATACATGGAGATAAAACAAACATCAAATCTTATTTGAACTTATGTATTGTGCTTGTTTTCTTTAGAGGACAAAAAACATTTTCTTACAAAATGGAAACTTACAATTAAATGATAACAATTCAGACAAAGCACATATACTACAAAAATGGCAGAGTATCGGTATACTGATCCAATACCAATACATGTACAATACTTACAGATATGTATCCAATGAATATCCTCCTTTTTGGCTTCTTTCAATTTTAATGACTAATATGCTTTGGATCTAACTCAAATACGTTGAATAAGACTTCAGTCACATATAGTTCTATTTTTCCCTCTGTATCCTTAAACCTATAGCAGATAGTAGGCAATTATATAGAACCAAGACTCCTAGATGCTTTTGTCATATTCTAGCATGCACTAGGAAAATATGTGACTTCACTGTTCACAGGGAAAGGTTTTACTTTGATATGGAAGCATTGGAAAAATAAAATCTAACCCTGGATCGTGATGTCATCTGCTGATAGAATTATGTATTAATGAGAAATTATCAACATCTACAAATATAGTGTATTCATGTAAAATATTTTTTCAAACTTTATGTTCACATTTAATATATCAATGTTATATCTCAAACTTTTATTGATTTTTGCATCCTTGTATCAATGTCATATGGTACTCATGTTATATCAAGTACTCCGGCTTCTCAGAATGTAAACAAGAATAAAGACCATAGAATGCTTCACCTCCCAAGACACCCTAACCATAGAAAAACATTGTGAATCAATCAACAACAACCGAACTAGTGTACCATGGTGTCAAAAGACTCCTCACTATTCTCCATACAATGACTACAGTTTTAGCTATGTAAATTTTCTTTTTCATGTTGACTAATGTTTTCATATTCCAATTTCTTCCTAATTTGTCCACAAATCAATTACCCTCTCTCTCTTATTCAAAACAATGCATCTATTGTGAAAAATCCGAGACTATTCAAGTAAAATTGTTTCAAAGAGGGGTATATTTATTATTCTCCTTAATATGTGTGAGAAAACCTCATTTGGAACAGAGGATATGCAAAAGGACTGTTTCCATATTCGAGCCCATGACCAACCAGTCACCAAAGCACAACTTCATCGTCACGTCAGGATCATCGTGAAGAAATGAATCAACAATCATGAATAGCACCATATGTAAATGGACAAATGAGTTTTCTGATATCAATGGTTGCATTACACAAATACAGGGACACCTTAAATTTGATTTTAATACAAAGATCTAACAACAACTCTTCAATGCAACTGAAATATGATCGGTGACCACAAAAAGTTTCAAAGATACTAATATGCATAAAATGATGTACCAGTAGTGACATACGTAAGAAAAGTTAAAAACAAAAGGAACATTTACCTTCACCATTGATTAGAATAAGCCCAATCACCATCAGCACTGGATGGACCTACATTGGAAAAACCAAGCCAAGACAACAAAGCTAAAAATCAAACAAACATGGACCTAAAACAAATTGACAAAAAAAAGTCATCAAGACAACACAATTCATGATCAAACACTGAAAACCACTCGACCCTTCAGTTTCTCGTTCAAAATCAAATTCCCCATAACAGAAAAACGAAATTGTTGAGCAAACCACGTATACCCATCACCCGAAATCGAAAAGAGAAGGCAGTGAAGAGGGAAAGATACGTTAAAGATGAGATCTTTGTTGTCAGAGACGAGAGCGAGGCCACCCCGAAAATGGAGGGCCCATGTGAGGAGAAGAACGGTGACGGCGACGCCGACCACCCTGACCACCGTGAAGATCGGAAAATTTACGACGGGGAGAGTCGCCATTGGGATCTTTGTAGAGAGAGAAAATGAAAGGGACAGAAGAGAAGAGGGAGATAGAAGAAAGGGGAGAGAATATACAAAATGAGAATGGTGTAGTACAGTGATATCAGTTGCTTCCCACACCGGAAACAAACAAATTTCACATCCTAAATTAAAATTTAGGTTTAATTAGTAAGAATTTTCTCAACAATTTATCTTTTTAAAGTAATAATGAAAAGATAGTTCTATGTAATAATTCATTTATGTCGCAAATTGGTAAGATGTAGTTATTATAAAACTCCATAAATTTAATTTAATTTTTACATAGTAATTTTGTAAAATATGTTTTACGGGTAATTTCAAAATAGTAAGTTTTGGAGTTAGTTTATGGTGTTTTAAAATAGTACACGCCCATACTTTGCAGAGTTTAATAACTATAAAATAATTTAAACATGAAAATCAATTAAAAATTACTATTAATGTAAGTTTAAATAATTATTGTAAAAAACAAAAAAGATGATTCGATTTTTTTTTTTTTTTTGCATAATTAATGAATAACTTATTTTCTCTAGTTTATAACAAATTTTGAAAATGTAAGATTCAATGAAAAATTTGCATGACCCATGACTAATACTATAGTAGTTTGAACATGTTTTATTTTTTAAAAAAAAGAAGTAAGATTTTCCTTCGCAATTCCCTTAAAAACGTGTAATAAAATAAATAATTTTATACCATCTTAATATTCGATAATAGCGTATTACTGTACATAAAATGTTTTAATTTTTATCCTGAGTGTATCAAGCAATTAAAAATGTTAGAAAAATTTGGAAGAACAGTATTATTGAAAATAAGTATGATTTTTTATATTAAATCTTTTGTCTTGATTAATGTTAAGATATAAATAAATAATTTATTATCTATTAACTAGATATCTTCTTTAATTTCAACCAAGTTTCAAGAAAAATTCGGACTAATTCCATCTTCTAGAAGGATTTTACTTAAAAATTTGGAGAAGATTATTTTCATGTTAAACCCAATTTTGCTTATTTTAGGCTTTCCAAGTAGTGTGGGACTTCCATATTGTATATTTTCGATTTTCATGTCTTGGCTGAACTAGGTCATGTCTTATAGGATTCGTTGACTAATTTATAAATAAATTAACACATAATGAAAACACACTTATATCTCTACAAAATCTTAAAAAAAATACAAGAAAAAAATACACCTATATAAATTATACAAAATTAAGAAGATAGTTTTTAAT
Source organism: Phaseolus vulgaris (assembly GCF_000499845.2). Taxonomy (NCBI): domain Eukaryota; kingdom Viridiplantae; phylum Streptophyta; class Magnoliopsida; order Fabales; family Fabaceae; genus Phaseolus; species Phaseolus vulgaris. The sequence goes on from NC_023756.2 coordinate 11,709,176, forward strand.
ATTATACTATTCAAATGTATATTTTTCTTCCATGATGTTTCTTCTTCTATCTGTTGGGCAATAATTTTGTAATTAGATGATTTTCATAAAATTAATTGTTTTATAAGAAAAAAAAATATCAAATTTCTTTATATAATTAAATTTTAATAATTTTTCTTATGAATTAGTGTATGAAAAATAATTACACGTTTATTTTGTTGAATTTGACTTAATCCCAAGTCTCACATCGGTGAGTTCATTGTTTGGGAAGGAGATCAGGGGGTTATAAATTAACCTCTCCTCGTTCACTGTAGAATATCTCAATTGTAATATTTTCTCCCTTAATAGTAAAGCGGGTTATTTCAACTAGGAGATTAGGCTAAATTGGCCGAACTCCAATAAAAATTCTCGGGTGTGTTCTTTCCTCTTTATCTATTTTATTTTTTTGCTCTATTTATTGGTATTATGTTGTTTTCTTTTCAGTAGTAGTATATTGTTCAATATTATTTGTCGGGTAGCTTTGTTAGTGTTTTGTTTGGTTCATTTGTTTTGTACTAGTTCATTTCACTAGTTGTGTTGTTTTAGTGGGGAAATTACCCGATTTCCCAACAAGTGGTATCAGAGCCAAAGGTTCGCCCTTGGGTTGTTTTAAATTGTTTGTAATATTGAATACTATATTTTGAGTTTGTAATGGCAAATCAAGAAGAAGAAGCGAAGGATGAATCCAGAGTGTTAGGCTCATCGTCATCATGGTCAAGGTTCCCGGTGTCCACTTTGAAATTGGCAGTGGAAATATTTGATGGAACTGGACATTTCGGCATGTGGCAAGGAGAGGTCTTGGACTCTCTTTTTCAGCACGGTCTTGATATTGCTATTGAAGAAGAGAAACCAAAAGAGGTAGAGGAGAAAGACTGGAGCATCATCAACCTGTTGGCATGCGGAACTATTCGATCATGGCTGTCCACAGAGCAGAAGTATGCTGTAAAAAAACAAAACTTCTGCACACAAACTGTGGAAGGCATTGGAGGACAAGTTTCTAAAGAAGAGTGGTCAGAACAAGCTCCTAATGAAGAAAAGATTGTTCTGATTTGACTACCAACAAGGTACTACTATGAATGCACACATCACTATGCTTAATCAATTAGAAGCAGACCTGTTGAATTTAGATGTGAAGTTTGAGGATGAGGATTTGGCTTTGATGTTGTTATCATCTCTTCCTAATGAATTTGAACATTTGGAGACTACGCTCCTTCATGGGAAGGATAATGTGTCATTAGATGTTTTTTGTTCTGCTTTATATAGTTATGAATTGAGAAAGCATGATAAGATGAAAACCAAATAAACGACATCAGAAGAAGCATTGATGGCAAAAGGTCGTCAGCAAAGCCAGACAAAGGGGAGAAGAGGGAGGTCTAAGTCTAAAGGTCGAGTCATTGCCAAAGATGAATGTGCTTTCTGTCATAAGAAAGGACACTGGAAGAAAGACTGTCCAAAACTGCAGAAGAAAGGGAAGGCTCTACAAGATGCAAATGTTGCAGAATTCAAAAGTGATGTGGAATCAGATATCTCTTTGATTGTTTCACCTTCAGCATCATCGCATCCAGATGAGTGGATATTGGATTCAAGTTGTACCTATCATATGTGTCCCATTCGGAAATGGTTCTTTGAATTTCAGGAACTCGATGGCGGGGTTGTTTACATGGGTAATGATAATTCATGTAAGACAGCCGGGATAGGTTCAATAAAGTTGCGGAATCATGATGGATCGACCAGAATTTTGCGGGATGTGCGTTACGTGCCAAAGTTGAAGAAGAATCTCATCTCATCGGGGGCTTTAGAATCTAAAGGCCTAGTTGTGATCATGCGAGATGGAGTTCTTAAAGCAACTTTAGAAGCATTGGTGATGATGAAAGGCGTGAGGAAGAACAATTTGTATTACTACCAAGGTAGTACAATGGTAGGGAAAGTAACGACAACAACTTCTAGCCTTAAGAAGGATGTCGAGGCAACGAAGCTGTGGCATATGAGGTTGAGACATGTTGGAGAGAATTCCTTGCAAATTCATGCCAAGCAGGGATTGTTGAAAGGTACGAAGGCTTGCAAACTTGAATTTAGTGAGCATTGTGTTATGGGAAAACAACGAAGAATGAAGTTTGGCACTGGAATTCACAATATCAAGGGTATTCTAGATTATGTGCATTCAGATGTGTGGGGATCTGCTAAGACTCCATTAATCGGAGGTAGGCATTATTTTGTCACTTTTGTTGATGATTTTTTCAGGAGAGTTTAGGTGTTTACCATGAAGAACAAAGATGATGTGCTTGGAATTTTCCTTAACTAGAAAGCTCAAGTTGAAAACCAGACAGGAAGGAAGATCAAGGTTCTCCGAACAGACAATGGATGAGAATACAAAAGTGATCCGTTCTTGAAGGTATGCCAAGATTGTGACATAGTTCGGGACTTCACTATTAGAAAAACACCATAGCAGAATGGGGTGTCAAAGCATATGAATAAGACATTTGTGGAGAAATTTCGTTATATGTTATCAAATGCTGAGTTAGGCAAAAAGTTTTGGGTTGAGGTTGTGACATACGCTTAACATCTCGTCAATCGTTTGCCATCATCTGCAATAGATGGAAAAACCCCGTTAGAGATATGGTCTAGAAAACCTGCAACTGATTATGATTCTTTGCACGTTTTTGGTTTTATTGCATATTACCATGTGATTAGATCAAAGTTGGATTCACAGGCAAATAAGGCTCTTTTCATGGGCTTTAGTCTTGGAGTGAAGGGATACCGTTTGTGGTGTCTAGAGGCAAAGAAGACGATTATCAGCAGGGATGTTACCTTTGATGAATCTGCCATGTTAAAGAAGGTAAATCCAGAAGGAGCTAATAGTACTCCGCAGCAGGTGGAGTTTGAGCAGTCAGTGGTGATCCCAGCACGAAACACCACTAGTAACTCTCTTATGGCAGAAGAAGAGTCAGATGAGGAAGAGGTTCCTACCCAAGGACCTTAACAACAATCAGTGCCAATTGCAGTTAGAAGACAGATACGAGATATTCAGAAGCTTGCTCGTTTCATGGATATGGTTGCCTATGCACTTCCAGTTGTTGATGACATTCCATCCACTTATCCAGAAGCCATTCTGAGTTCAGAGAGTGGTAATTGGGCAGGTGCGATGGAAGAGGAGATGCAGTCTTTGAAGAAGAACAAGACATGGAAGCTGGCACAATTACCAAAAGGTAAGAAAGCAATTGGGTGCAAATGGGTATTTGCAAAGAAAGTTTTCCTACTAAAGAAGATGTTCGCTACAAGGCAAGGTTGGTTGCTAAAGGTTTTGCTTAGAGAGAGGGAATTGATTATAATGAGGTATTTTCTCCAGTTGTTAAACATTCCTCCATTCGAATTTTGTTGGCCTTGGTAGCATAGTTGAATTTGGAGCTAGCTCAACTTGATGTAAAGACCGCGTTCCTACATGGTGATTTGAAGGAGGAAATCTATATGACTCAACCAGAAGGATACAAGGTTGCTGGTAAAGAAGATTGGGTTTGTAAACTTAGCAAATCGTTGTACGGACTGGAACAATCTCCGAGACAGTGGTACAAACGTTTTGATAAGTTCATGAAGGGTCAGAAGTACAAGAGAAGCAAATACGATCATTGTGTGTTTTTGCACAAACTTCAAGATGGTTCCTACATGTACTTACTCTTATATGTTGATGATATGCTGATTGCAGCAAAGAGCCAAGTCTATATTGACAGGTTAAAGGCTCAGTTGAGTAAAGAGTTTGAGATAAAGGATTTGGGGGAAACCAAGAAGATTCTCGGCATGGAGATAAACGGGGATAGGGAGAGGGGGAAACTTTGGCTGTCACAGAAGCAGTATTTGCAGAAAGTACTACAACGTTTTGGTATGCACGAAGATACAAAACCTGTAAGTACTCCACTTGCTTCTCATTTGAAATTGAGTGGTCGTTTATCTCTGACGACTGATGAAGAACGAGAATACATGGCGAAAGTCCCATATGCAAATGCAGTTGGAAGCTTGATGTATGCAAGAGACCATATATTTCACAGGTTGTTAGTGTTGTTAGCAGATACATGCATGATCCGGGCAAGAGTCATTGGCAAGCTATGAAATGGATTCTACGGTACCTCCAAAATACCGTAGATGTTGGATTGACATTTGAACAAGATGAATCACTTAGGCAATGCATAATTGGATATTGTGATTATGATTATGCAGGTGATTTGGATAACCGATGGTCTACAATTGGCTATTTGTTCACTTTAGCAAAATCGCCAGTTAGTTGGAAGTCTACCTTGTAATCTACAGTGGCTTTGTCTACGACAGAGGTATAGTATATAGCGATTACAGAGGCTGTGAAGGAAGCAATTTGGCTTCATGGGTTGCTTAAAGACTTGGGAGTTGGTCAGAAACAACTTGAGGTATATTCTGACAATCAGAGTGTTATTCATTTAGCAAAGAATCAAGTCTTTCATGCACGGACAAAGCACATTGATGTTCGTTATCTCTTTGTGCGTGAGATTCTCAAAGAAGAGGAGATTGTTCTCTAGAAGATTCACACTACGGAGAGTCCTGCAGATATGCTCACCAAGGTGGTTACAAGGGTCAAGTTCGAACACTGTTTAGACTTGGTTAATATCTTGCATATTTGAAGTCGGCGCCCGGAGGCACTAATTTGAAACACCGCAAAGTTTGTTCTTGTTATGTTTTGACAAGATTTGTACTAGGGGGGACTTGAAATTAAGACAAGGTGGAGATTTGTTGAATTTGGCTTAATCCCAAGTCTCACATCGGTGGGTTCATTGTTTGGGAAGGAGGTATGAGGGTTATAAATTAACCTCTCCTCATTCACGGTAGAATATCCCAATTGTAATATCTTGTCCCATAATAAGTAAAGCGGGCTATTTCAGCTGTGCTAGGAGATTAGGCTAAATTGGCCGAACTCCAATAAAAATTCTCGGGTGTGTTCTTTCCTCTTTATCTATTTTATTTTTCTGCTGTATTTATTGGTATTTTTGTGTTTTCTTTTCAGTAGTAGTATAGTATTTGATATTATTTGTTGGGTAGCTTTATTAGTGTTTTGTTGGTTCATTTATTTTGTACTAGTTCATTTCACTAGTTGTATTTACCCGATTTCCCCAACATATTTAACTTAATTTTAATGTTATGGACTGAAAAAGTTGACACCCACCTTTTATAATGTGCGAAGATTTTAAGTATGAATTGTATACATATAAAAGAAAATAGCTTTTACTTAAATAAAAATTGTATTATCTTGAATAAAAATAACTAAGAGATAAGACTTTCATAATTTTTATTACATATGTAAAAAATTTAAAATAAAATAAAATTTACGTTCAATTATGATGACAATAATACTATATATTTTTTAAAGAAGTAATAACATACGAAGATTGAAAATTTAACTTTGCGAAGATGAGATTAATTCGTAATAAATAGAAACATAAACTATGGATAATGATATAAGAATGTTACACTAAGTATAGTTCTTAATTAATTGATCGGGTAATTTAACAAAAATCTAAGAATATTCAAAACTCTTTCAACAAGTACTGATAATTCTTAATGGAGAACATGAAACGATTCCATTACAAAGAGTGTTGTCTTATTATATAGAAATATTCCATGGTTTAAGTAAAATAGTAAAACCTTCTGCCCGTTGATTCTATTATTGAATTATAAGTTTCTAAGTGGGAAAAGTTACATTCTATCATTTTGTAAAAAATAATATATTTTTAATAAATAGAATATGTGTAAATGATTTTTCAAACTCTCGTCTAATTATAAAGCAATAATTTAGCAAGTTGTTTATTTTTTGCTAAAATGATCTTTCAAGTTTGTTAGAGACCCACTTATCGATCGATTAGAGTATTTCATTGTATATAAGTGGGTGCAAACCTCGCCCCAAGAGTCAGTTTTATGAGATTGAGTTAGGTTTAAAGTTCACCTCGTAATATGGTATCAGAGTCATTTAAAACCTATCCTAACGAGAACCGATTTTATGGGGTTGAGTTAGACTTAAAATCCACTTCGTAATATATAACGATTAAAATAGTAAAATAGTACGTTTCTTTATTTAATATATAAAAAAATATTTATAATGATATAAAGTTGAACTAAGTATAAACGGCGTATGAATTTCATTCAGTAAAACGTTAATAAAATATTACAAGTCAATATTAAAATAAGTTTATTAATTAAAAAGTAAATTGTACAAACACGACTAATGGTATTGACTACATAATCTTACGGAAGATATGTTCTCGAAGTCTCGAACCAAAGATAACTTGTATAAATCAAAGGTTGAATGGTATCAAAATTATTATAAAAAAGCAACATGATTCTTTTCTTTTTAGGATCTCCGACCATTTTTCTTCTTCCTTTTTTTTTATAAATATGGAAAAAAACACTAATATTTTTTTTAGTTATATCATAGTTTCCCCTCTTCTACCTAACAGAATTAAAGTTATTATAAGGATTTGTATGCTTTGGTTAGAGCTTTAAAGAATTGGTAGCATTACCTTTACTCAAATAGGGATAATGAGTAGTTAAAGTACTTAAAAGATAAGGTAATTTTAATAAGAGACACGTTAAATGGATAGAATTTCTATAGCAATTTTTATATGTCATTAAGCATAAAAAGGAAAAGGGAATGTAGTGATTGATGTGCTTTCTAAGAGACATGCATTGCTTTCTATCCTTGAAACCAAATTATGTGTTTGAAGCAAATAAATTGTGTGTGCCTAAGTGTTCCATAAGTGTTCCAAAAGAGAGGTGCTTGTGAGTTAATCACATGAGGTTTTATAGGTATTTTGGGGTTCAAAAGACTTTGGAAATCTTGCAAGAACATCTCTATTGACCCATATGAAGCATGATGCACATAAATTTTGTTATAATTGTATTATTTGTAAAATGGCTAAATCTAAAAGTAGGAATCATGAGTTGTATACTCCTTTGCCTATTCCCGAATGTCTTTGGAGTAACATTTCAATGGACTTTGTTTTGAGGCTGTGTAAACAAAGAATGTAAATAATTTTGTGTTTGTTGTTGTTGATAGGTTTATAAGATGACACATTTCATACATTGCAATAAGGTAGATGGTGCTTGTGATGTAACTTTTTAATATGATCCAACTTTACAAGAAGATGAGCACAAGCACAAAAGACTATTCGAGGCTAGGTCAACATCTCAGGCTGAGACACAAGACCATATCATCTATTAGAAGATCCTTAGGAGAAGAACACCCAGGCATGAGCCAGAATATCAATTGTTCTTCCTTATAGTCTTCTTAAGACAAGATTAAGTTGTAATCAGCTTGACTCACATTGGCCCAACTAGCATAGGCTTCTAGAAACCCTAGTTTCTAGAAGATCACCCCATGTGTCACCCATGTGCTACACTCTTTTGACCTAGCTTCTAGAATGACCATTTTAACCTAGTTTCTAGAAGGTTTTCCCTTCCACGTGTGGCACCTTTGACCAACCCTAGGTTCTAGATTGTTTCCCTCATGTGCGCCCCTTCTCCACCTCTCTTGTTCAACAAGGCATTTGTATCTATAAATATGGTGCCTCGCCTCTTATAAAATCACATTGAATGAATAGTAAAGAAACTCTGCTTGAGTAAGTCTTGAGTGTTCCTAAATTCTTTTGAGTCTTATCTTGGCAGAGATGACTGCAAATGACGACTCACATCTTCACTCATCTAGGAGCTTCCTCCTCAAGTGGCATGATTTACCCTCATTTCTCCATCTCCATAAGCTTTTTCTCCTGTTTACTCTTTTCCTTTTTTTTCCTTTCATTTATGCCAATGTTCTTCAATTCTTTTGTTCATTCTCTTTATTGTGTTCTGCCATTTATCTCTTCCTTGTCTTGTTTTTAATTTTGTGTTCATCATCCATCAAAAGGCGTGGGTGTTTTTCCATTTATTATTTTGAAGAGAACCTTCACACTTACTTAACCACTTATTAAGTTTGTGTCCAATGGTAATCTTCACTAAGTTTTACCTTATCTTGCTAATCACAATCTTAATCCAAGTGAAAACCATAAAAACATGTGCAATTCTAAAATCAACTCACATCACCTTTAGTTGCGTCAGGTATTCAAACAAAACTAAGTTCCCCTAGTGTGATATAAGGCTAACCTAGGCCGAATACCCAAAGGTTCATCGTATATTATATTTCCACTGCTTCATATTCTCCTTAAACAAATCAAAATTGGGGGGAAATGAATCGAAATTGGAACGAAAAAAATGAATTAGAATGTAAAATAGAGTGAAGAATAGATCATTTATAGAAAATGATCTAATAGACCGTTTATCAATACATAAGATGTAAAGAACTAAAATATAAATGGTAGAATCTAAAATACATAAACATAGATTGCAATGCACACTAAAGTGTACAAAAAATTGGGCAGAAGAAGCTAAATACAATTGTTAGACCATATAGTCAACAGTCGCTTACTAGACTGTCTAATGGTTTTACTTAGTAAGAGAGAGAAAGAAAAAGAGCATTGATGACTCTTTACGGCAAGAGCACCGCATTATCAGAAGTAATAATGTGTCCCTAAGGACGAATATCAAACCTACAAGGAACAACTGAATAATTAAGTTAAATATTTGCTAAATATAAAACAGAATAATAAAAGTTTGTTGAAATTTGTTATGATGGCAATGATTAACAAGAAAACAAGGCAAAAAGTTGTTGCTTCAATTTCAAAAATAGGGATTGGGTTTCATCTTTCTCACTCTTTTGTATTTTGATTAGTATGGTAGTATTGTGCCCTTTGGTTGATATTGATGCACGTATAAAAATCATTTATATTGATTCCTTGCATATAAAATTATTAAGATACTTTCTAAATATCGATTCCTCGCATATTTATAAAACAACTTAGTATTCAGATTAGACGATGATAACAATTAACATTTCAAGTCTATTCCTAGCACTCAAATATGTTAAGTATTATTGATTAGGTCAGAACCCTAAAAATACTTTCCAGTCAAATTTAAGATTCTAGATCAAGAATCAGAAGAAAAAAAAAAATACCAATAATCAAGCAAGAACAAAATATTTAAATGTCATCTCAATACATAACAGTTTGAACAGATTACTCCTAATCCAAAGGGTAGAATTAGCTACACATCTTTTAACACCTTTTATTCTCCCAATTGGGTTACAAGTCACTCAATGGTGTTTCTCTCTCTCTATATTGCACACTAGGTTGTTGCCTCAAGCCCCATATTTAACCTAATTTGTTAGGGCTTAAGTGGATTCTCGCTCAAGTGAGATTTACTCGCTTGAGCGAGTAAAACGTCGAATTTGTCGAATGCTGTTGGAGCATTCTCGCTCAAGCGAGAATGGTCTCGCTAGTGCAAGATGCTCTGATGCTAAGTTGGGCTTTTTGTGCGCTTGTGCGTTCTGGGGCCTTCCAGCTTTCTTTTTTTAGCTTATATTATTCTTCTTTTGCCCAGTCATCTCCATTCTTCCCTAGAAACCTGTAATTAAAACAAATTTGGGAATAAAATGTTCTTATTCAACTAAAAATAATAAAATATGTAAAAATGTATAAATTCATAAATTAGGGTTTGTTTTATAATTATTTTAGAAATTAATACTCATAAGTGCCTATATTTTAATATGAAATATTACTGAAATTTGACACTTATCAACTCTCCCCAACTTAGAATCGTGCTTGTCCTCAAGCAAAATAAATGAATATATTTGAATTTAAACATCAAAGTAGCTTAATTCACTAAACAAAAGATTAGATTAGAAACTTATGATGCTACCAAATTCAAATATAGAAAAATATAGATACAATCAACTTCCAGGATCAAATCAAAACAAATAAATGACAATTCATCAAGGAATTTCTTCTCATATGCTCACAGATAAGTGTTTCTCTCTATTTTTACTAAATCATAACAAATCATAGTTGCTTTCATTTCATCTTCATATCACAAACATATTAGAAACTTGAATCTTAAGGTATTTTCCAGGGTTATAATGAGGTTGGGCTTCCAAAAAGTATTGGTTTTTTAGATAACAAAATGCAGATTTTAAAGAAGAACATACCTACAATCCAATTATAGCACATATGTGTTATCTAATCACCATTTTCTTTTGACTTCACATTTTTCCTCATTTTTTTCTACTATTCATGATTTTCAAGATGAGTTTTTCTTTTTTTCTCTTTCTGTTCTTTTTTTCATCAATAGTAGATTCTTCCTATTTTCCACTTTTTTGAACTTTCAATATTTTGAACCAACCATTCCCTTTTCTATATTTATTTCATTTATGTTCTCCTTCCTTAAACATGCTAAATGGTAGGAAATATGTCATTAAAGGTTTATGGTGCAATAATAACAAAAAAAAATTGTCTCAAAGGGGATAAATAAAAAAATGAATTCTAATAAGATAAAGATTGACTACAATCCAATTATAACACATATGTGTTATCTAATCACCATTTTCTTTTGACTTCACACTTTTCCTCATTTTCTTTCTACTATTCATGATTTTCAAGATGAGTTTTTCTTTTTTTCTCTTTCTGTTCTTTTTTTTCATCAGTAGGAATAAATTCTTCCCATTTTCCACTTTTTTGAACTTCCAATATTTAGAACCAACCATTCCCTTTTCTATATTTATTTCATCTATGTTCTCCATCCTTAAACATGTTAAATGGTAGGAAATATGTTATTAAAGGTTTAGGGTGCAATAATAACAAAAAAAATTGTCACAAAGGGGATATATAAAAAAATGAATTCTAATAAGATAAAGGTTGACTACAATCCAATTATAGCACATACGTGTTATCTAATAACCATTTTCTTTTGACTTCACACTTTTCCTCATTTTCTTTCTACTATTCATGATTTTCAAGATGAGTTTTTCTTCTTTCTCTTTCTGTTATTTTTTTCATCAATCTGAATAGATTCTTCCTATTTTCCACTTTTTTTAACCTCCGATATTTAGAACCAACCATTCCCTTTTCTATATTTATTGCGTCTATGTTCTCCTTCCTTAAACATGCTAAATGGTAGGAAATATATCATTAAAGGTATAGGGTGCAATAATAACAAAAAAAATTGTCTCAAAGGGGATATATAAAAAAATGAATTCTAATAAGATAAAGGTTGACTATTTGGCCCTGGGTTCCTAATTAACACAAATGCCTAATCATCTTCATGCTCTTTTTTTTATGTAACAAAAAATACAAATTAAGCAACCACAACTGTCAATTAATCAGTAAAACTTTCAAAACTGTTTAAGGTTCACACAATCACTTGGTTTAAATGGCCCCATTTCTTTTTGTTGTGTCATAATCTTTCCTAATCAATCATCCTGTGCAAGTTTTCATGTATCACAATTTCAACTACATTTGAATAGGGATTCAATCTTATTTTATTTTCTAACTTCTGACTAATTCATCTTACTATTTAATATTTAAACAAAAATTCTTTTTTTCACAATTTAAAATTAATATTTTAGTTCTTTTTTTATTTGAGAAAAATAAACTAGAAAACAAATTAAATTGAAATTGAAATTTATTCAAGAAAAATAATTCAAGACATAAAAATAACCAAATAAGCAATAAGAGCAAACTTATTCAAAATACAAAATAAGCAAATAAAACAAACTACACAAATAAACAAATAAAAATAAAACAAAATTAAAATAACTAAAAAGAAAAGAAAATCAGAAGGATAAAACTATATTTTTTGCTCAATTCTTACTTCCTAAGAAGTTATCTAACTTCGTGTTAAAATCTTCATCTATAGTTGTAGATGATCCTGCTTCATTTGCTGGATCTGCCTTCCTAAATAATAGAACCTGTCCCCAGGCCAAAATACATAAGCTTCAAACTGATTGGAAGATATAAGGATTGGGTTACCTTTGAAATTTATTTATTTATTGGAAATTTGTCTCACTTGAGCGAGATTCCCTACAAGAAAATCAATTTTTCGTCTTAAAACTTGCTCAAGCGTAAACAGTAAAAGAAAAGTGCAAAAATGTAAACAAACAAGAATTAAAATAAATTACAAACAAGAAAAAGAAAATTCAATATTGGAACATAAAACAAGGAAAAAAAAACCATGGTGTAGTAATCTTCAACATCAAATACAAGAGACCCAAATTTGGATACCTTGTTACTAAAGAAAACACAACCAATTGTTTTATATGTTCTTAGAAAACTATTTTCAATACAAAATAGAATTCCAAAATGAATTTGAAGAAGAAAACACTAAAACAGTGCATTGTCATACATGATTTTTAATTCATTTTTACCCAATTCCATAACTAAATTCACTTCAAAGGATAAAGTGCAAAAGGTAAAAGAGTAGAGAGAAGAAGAATTGCGAGAGAATGGAGAAGAAAGCTGAAGAACTTCTATAGAACTGAAAACAACAAAACTATTTACAGAAAAATAAAAACTAAATACTAAACTAGAACTATTGTCGCGCTATATTTTTGGTGTTTCTAATCTACTCGCTATATTTTTTTTTTAAGCTAATCTCTATGCATAGAGGTTCAAAGCTTTACAAATGAGTGGGCCTTAAATCATACCCCCAAAACTGATCTACAACTAACTAAACTAATTGCGTTGATTATCTTTAATTTTCTTTTCTTTGACTTTCGTTGACCGTCTAATGGTGTGTTGACCACTAACCTTTGATTGTCCAATTCCTATTTTGCAAATTTTCACTCTTTCAACTCATTCTTTTCCACACATTTACTAAATTTCCTTATGTCAAAGACTAGTTTGAAAATGTTCCTTCAAAATATCATAAATAATTGTTAAATGGTTCAAGCAAAATTTAAGTTGAAAAATCCAGTTTTTCTTATGTTTTTGTAAAAACTAGAATTTTCTACAAAAAAAATCAAATCTAAACTAAGGACAAAAAATGAGAACCAAAAAAGGCTCAAGAAAATGCAATTAGCCTAGAAAAATATGGGAAAACCGAGAGTTATAAGCTTGTTACGTGGATAACTTATTCTTCAAAGAGTTAGTAAGGCTTCATGGGTTGTTGAGGATCATTGGAAGTGATAGGGATACAAAATTCTTGTGTCACTTTTGGAGGACCTTGTGGGGAAAATTGGTATTGAATTGTTATTTTCTATTGCTTCTAACCGACAAACTGATGATCAAATAGAGGTAGTCAGTAGGACTTCAGGCACATTGCTTAAGACTATTTTAAAGGAAATTTTTTAGTCTAGGGAAACATGCTTGTCTCATGTTCAGTTTTCTTATAATAGGACTATCCATAACACAAAATATTTTTAACCTTTTTGAAAATTGTGTATGGATTTAATCTTTGACTCCTCTTGATTTGTTGCATGTGCCTAACCTTTCTATGTTTAAGTGTCTAGAAGCTCGGGCTAAAGTTGAATGTGTGAAGAAGTTGCACAAGAAAGTGAAGGCTCAGTTTGAAAAGAAAAATAGATTTATGCAAGACAATCTAACAGAAGTAGAAAAAAAGGTGGTATTCCAACCTGGTGATTGAGTTTGGGTACACATTGATAGACTTCACTTCTTCTAGCATTACTTTTTTATTTATGTTTTCCTTGGATGTTGCAGAAGCTTGCTAGATTAGAGGTGGAGAATTTAGTGTTTGAAGAAGAAATATGGTGAAGATGCAAAGTGAGAGGTGAGGCCAACTCATGATGAAAGAGTCTAGAATTAGCAACAAAAGATGCTACCTTAGAGAGAGCTCAAGAAAAACATGTGTACTAACCAGTGCCTAGTTCTCGGTAGTATTTTCGTATGCTTGGTTCTTTTGCATCGTGAGGGATCTGCTCGGTTCCTTTGTGTGCCGCGAAGGGCCTACGTAAACTTGGGCCAATGACCTTGGACAGGCTAGGCATAGATCGCATGTTGAATACACAAAGCATATTCATTTGACACACCCGTTTAAAAGAGATATTCGTGTGGTAAATATAATTTTATTTTTATTGTTAATATATGGCAATATATCCTCTGTTACGTATTTGTTGCATGTTTTTGTTGCACGTGGCTAGCTGTTGTTAACCCTAGTAATATAGAGAGACGTTTGGGTAATAGAAAGGGGGTCTGCGGATAAGCACTTTGAAGATCATTAGTGCCCGTGGCAGGTGGTTTTCTGTTACCAATAAAATATTAATGTAATTATTTTCTATTAAGATTTGTTGAGCTCTAGGGAGAGTGGTTGCACGTCGCATGAGCAGTGATAAAAGGAGAGGAGGTCTCCAGGAAAGGTACGTTGTTTTTACACATTACATTAAAAAGCTTTTGGTGAGCCTTAGCTGAATTGATCGTCGGAGTGTCATCAACAGGTAGGACGTCCTCTGTTCCAACGGAGCCATGCTAGAAGCAACCAGGAGAGAGGAATTGAAGACGGTGCGTTCGTTCTAAAGTCAACCAACAGCTCAATCAACCGGCGAGAACAAGATGTACGGCCAAAATTGAATAGCATAACAATTCTCATTCAAGCTGAAAAATACATGAGTTGAGCTTACTTATTTATAGTGTTAGGGTCAGCCCAAAAGAGTTTCAAAATAAAACCCTAGATCTAAAAGAGCCAAAGAGAAAGTGTCATGTGACTAGTCACACTCTCCATTCCTTCTCACATGTGTAGCATATGTCTTCTCTTGTGTTCAGCCCTTTGGTAGAAGCTTGTGTTCCAAGACCGAACTAGGGTTTCCTTTAGGTCAATGGAAGCCCCATTGAAATCTAAGGTAGGTTTATAACTCTAACCCTAACCCTAATCTATCTTAAGTCAAAATAGAATACCAAAAATCATACTCTACTTGGCCTAAATACATGGCTTAATTTATTTAACAATTACAAACTCGAATAAATCATATTCTACTCTATACGTTTATACAAACTAAAGCTTGGACCAAATATGATAAGAGTTTAACCTTGTTGAGCTCAACTGAGTTTCATTCTTCATGTAATGTGTTGTCTAATGTTCTAGTTGTTCTTCTCTAAACTGGAGATAAGTTCTAGGTCTTTATTCTCCTTATTGTATGGATGTTGTGGTTGGATGAGTTTCCATCACACACAAGAAAGTAAAGGTTCCTTGAACAAAGAAACTCAAAACTCTAAACAAAGAAAGTTCAACTCCAACGGAGATAGTCCTTTCCAAGTGCTAGAAAAGACCAATGACAATGCACATAAATTGATCTACTTGGTAACTACAATATTAATGCTACTTTTAATGTGTTTGGTTTAACTCTTTTTTATCTAGATGATGATGTTTCTGATTTAAAGACAAATCCTTTTCAAAAGGGAAAAGTAATGATGACATAACAAAGAGCAAAGAGTTTGAAATAGTTAAAAGACTTGGAGGATGTATGACAAAGCAAGGACAAGGAGAGCCAATGAAGCTTTAAAACAAGTGTTGGTAGCTCTTACTAAAATAGAACCAAGTTTTGAAGAGTCAAAGTTCACGTAATCAATTGTCTCTTGATTGAAGAGAGGTTGTTTGACCTGAAGAGAAGAAACTTGTCATATTAAACTCGAGAATGATGGTTTATTTTTTCTTAATGGAGCACAAGCATCTTTTTAATTATTTGTACTTAGTTTCAAATTTAATTTGAAATTGTTACAAGTATTTAAAAGTGAATTCAAATTTGGTTAAAAATGGTAAGCTTAACATTAATAATTTTGACTGTTAATCTGCCAATTATTGATTTAATTTGGGGTAGTTATATTTTTGTCAATTATTTAGCTTTTTATGTTGGTTTATTTACCTTGTAATATTTATAAATGTCAAGAGACTATATGTAGTGCCCTAACAAGACAAAGAATGATCAATTATGTTAATCTATAATTGAGACTTACCGAAGGTCTTTCATCGTGTTGTGTGTGTAATCTCCAAGCCATATCTTCCATCCATGGAAGTGTGGCATCCTCCATTTCCATATCCTTTTCTAGTGTTCTTTTTCGTAATCCATAATATTGATTTTTTGCCTATGAAATTAAGTGTTTAATTTTATTTTTCTTTGTTTCAATTCTTACAAGCACGCAACCTCATTTCCTTGAGATCCTAACTCAGAATTCTAACAAGCAATAGGGTTTATATCAACTTATCAAACTAATGAACCTGTATGGATGTTGGATGGTTTTGGCCTACTGAATACACGTGTGTTCCTTCATATAACTTTCATTCTCCTTCTTGAGAAAAAAAATATGGTCCAATAACACCTTATCTACTAAATTTTTTGTTTTATGAAAGTTACTTCATAATTGTTTACCATCTGAGAAGCATGTTCAATCTTAAGGGATCAACATGTGTTCCAAGTGCAACTTTGCAACAATCAAAAAGAAATTTCGACTCACTTTTTCTTTAATTGTATTTTATCTAAAAGACTTTGGTCGTGATTATCTTCTACTTTTCCTAATTCTTATTCTTCAATTGGTTATATTTTTTTTTCTGAAAAAGTTGGACCTATTGTGTGTGATATTCAACTTGTTACTATCACTTTTATTATTTGAATTATTTGAAAACTTAAGAGTCATATGAAACGAAGAAACCATCATTTTTCATTATGTTCTTCATTTAGTATGATGGAATGTTCAAATATGGAATGGTCAAATGACAAGTAAAAAATCCTTTTGAGTATATAAATAATGATATGACTAAACTTTATAAATTTGAGATTCTTTTAATGTTCAAACTAGAACTCGAAAAGGTATTAGAATTAAACAGGTTGATTGGATTATCCCTAAAGAAGATGGATCAAGGTTAAGGTTCACTTAGCCATGCTTGTAGTAGGGAATCTTTATAAATAGCATATGGAAGTTCATTGGGAGATCTACTACTCATCATGGTTGTCATTTATGTTATTAAGATTTCTAAAATTAAAATCTACAAAAGAATATGGTTTGAGTATGATTCTTCTTATATATGTCATGGGTCATTTATGTTATTAAGATTTCTAAAATTAAAATCTACAAAAGAATATGGTTTGAGTATGATTCTTCTTAGATATGTCATGGGTTTGAGAACACAAAAATTATTTGATGAAAAAATGAAGACTAGTTAACAGAAAGCTCTAAAACACTTGCAAAACTTTAGAGTTTGAAGTTTCTCATATTTACAAAAAAAAAATGTTGATACTTTTAATAACATTAGTGTAGATAATAGACTCAATTTCTTTTAATTTGACAATATACCTTATTAAGTTTGATTTCTTTATTTATTTGAATGGTTAAATATGTTTTTCGTCCATGTATTATAACACGAAATTAATTTTCTTCTCTTGTCAAAACTTTAGACCATTGAAGTTCTTGTAGTTAAAAAAAGATTGGATGGGATCCTAGACAGTAAACAACGTCAAAAAAATTTGATGTGGCTAACGAAGTGCCAGCTTGGACTTCTTTTTGCATTCCACATGGTCATTCGGTATGAATTAGTGTTTTTGGAGAGAGAAACGAAAGGACTGTGAGTGTATATAGTTGGGTTTTTCATGTTGTTCAAATTTCTAATTACTTCACAGGTCTGCACTTTTTCTTCTTATTCTTCACTGATCTTGTTGTTCTTATTCTTGTTGTTGTTCTTCTTGTTTTTGTTTTATTGTTATCGATTTTTCTAAGAATGGTTTCTCATATGCAAGGTTTGGTAAGGTGTTAGGTTAAGGTTGGGCAATGAAATCCCAATGTTGTTCATATCAATCTGCATGGAACAGTTGGGGATCAAAATCTCCAACAGCAACAACATCATTTTTATGTTTAGATTTAGGAAGAAAAGTGTGTGGTTGTGGGGAAATATTATTGCTTATAAAAGCAAACACTTTGAAGAATAATGGAAGAATTTTTTGGCGTTGTAGGAATTGGGGAGTAAGAAATACTAATCGTTGTTAAATTGACTCCATATACTTATAATTATTGTTGTTAGTATTTTTTAAAATTCGTTGTTGTTTTGATTGTAGACTGATGCGCACTTTAACTATTTGTAGTGGGCTGATGAATTGGAACCTCAAATTGAACCAATTCCACATACACAAGGACAAAAACATTGTTGTGTTGGGTCTGAAATATTACAGGACCTGGCTAGGAACAATGCTAAGTTAAAGGAAAAATTAGTGGTAGAGAGAGAAAATTTGGGAAAATTAATGTGTATTTTGGGTGTCTCTTGATCTTTTACAATTGTGTTTTTTTCATGCTCTTGTTAAAGAGAAATTGTAATATGTAATGTAATGTTATCCCTTTGTAATGTGAATTTTTTTTATATTAAGTAAAATCAGTGTTAATTTATGATTGTATGAGGAAAAATAAACGATTTGAATAGGTAATATGAAAGTAATAAAAGTTATTAATTTTGGTCAAGAAATTTAAAAATAACAAGGTAATACAAGTTGTTCATACATGTTTGGTAAAGTAAATATAAAAGTTGGTGGACTATTGAATACAATGGGACAAAGTACATTAAAAAAACCATCCACCACATGGGACCAAAATAAGTTCTGATGAGCCAACACATGGCCATCAATAATCTAATATTTACACATCCCACATATATCAATAGTTTTACTTTTTCTTTTGAAAGTCCTTATTTGTACTTGCTTGGAAGCCTACAATAGGTGTCTCCATGTGAGGGGTGAAAGATCTGGTATTCTTCTTCCTTGTTGGTTGAGGTCTTGCGAAATTGCTTTTGTGTGTCATTCCAGATGTTGAAGCTTTACTCGTAGTTCTTATTGCAGTTTGTGTTGGATTGTTTGTTGCCTTCCTTTTCTCTTGCACATATAATACAAAATAGAAAAGAAATTTCGACAAAATCTTAATATTATTGTATGTGTTAAAAGGTTGATTACCCATGTATTTTTCTTGGACATATTTCTGGATCTATTTTTGCAACCTCTGCTATTGTGCCCATATTGTTGACATGTGCTACATTTCATCCTTAAGTTTGTTTTGTTTATTTGTTGGCATGGTCATCTTCATCCACTTCTCTCATCTTTAATTTTCTTAGCCTTCCTAAAGGTGTCTTATACAGTGGAGGTAGAATATGTTGGAATTAGTTCTTGGCCACAACTGTTGTCCATTTATGGCAAGAATTTCTTAGTTGCAACATGCAAGATATGCATCCCTTTTGTAGTATCTCAGTATTTGTAACATAATCTTCAGGCTATTCTAGCTTATAGTTGATTGCATCAACAACATATCTATAGGGTATACCTACTAAATTTCAGAAATAACAGGTACATGTGTGATGCTTAAGATCTACAACATATTTTTCTATTGTAAAACCCTGTGTAACCTCAAACTTCTCTTGTCCATACCACACAGGTAAACAATTTCCACTACTATGAACCTCCCTTTCTAACCTTATTAGGCTTTGGCATAATAGTCCTAATATAAGTACCAAATTTTTCATTCAATGTTGCAATTATTGGTCCTAATCTAGTCAATTATTGTAAGGATTAGTTTATTTCAAGCAATCAGTATTGTACCACTAAATGATTCTAAAAAGTTTTTCATAAGCACATCACACCAAGGGTAGTTGCTAAAAGCATGTCTACACCAAGTTGAACTTGAAATTCCAATTAACCAGTCATATGCATTTTCACTTACCTTTTCATCTCTTGCACCTTTGCATCATGAGATTGGTAGTAGGTTGCTTTAGCAGCATCCATTTTAAGGTCTCATATAAGTAAGTCCCTCTAAATCTTTTCTTAAAATTGTTATTCAAATTCCTAAGACAAAACCTCTGCTCCATCCTAGGTAAAATTTCATCAAATACTATCAAAAGTTCGTACACATAATGAATTTGTGATCAGTAATTCCATCATATAGTCATTAATACAAAAACTTTGGTACCTTCTATTGATTTGAAATAAACATCCAACGGTTGGTTTGGATATCAACAATATCCTCTAATAGTAACCGTCAAGAACCATCTCCACGGCTCCTTCCCTTCATTTTCCACAACTACAAATGCAAGGGGAAAGTATTGGTCATTTGCCTCTTTTCCTACTACTACCAACAATTGCCCATCATATTTACTTTTCAATTGACATCCATCTAGCCTACAACCAGCTAAAAATCCTCTTTTGCAACCCTCCAAACACATAGAAACTGCCAAACCCTGACTATAAAATTTGATTAGGTGGTTGGTTGACTTTAATCTTACAAATACTTGCAAAACTAACACGTTTTATTTCAGCCACGTAATCAAATAGTTGGAAATATTGTTGTTGTCAATCTCTCTCAATGATATGCATAACCTTATTTTTGGCCCTCAAAGCCCTCCAAGTAGTGACTCCAATAGTGTAAGTTCTTTTAATGTTATCAATAATCTTATTTGTTGTCATGTTCCCAACAGTTTTAAATTTCTCCAACACAACTTTTGGCAGGCAGTCTTTATTTTCATTTTTGTTGACAAATACCCTCCCACGTGTATGCCTCTGAACAAGTGTTTTCAATCTAAAAGTCTCACTGACACCCACCTCCAACATCACAAATCCAAACCTCTTTTTGCATATTGCCCTAACTCTAACATGATCATTTTTCACAAATTCAACTTCTCTACCATTCAACTCATAGTGCTTCATAATATCTTGTTTGAAGGATGCAAATTCCATCCCAACCTTGAATTTAAAGTTCATGGACAAGTCTTGCATTCTGAACTTTGGAAATTTTTGCACACAATTTCCTTCTTCATCAACATCACTAACTAACTCATCACTAGTGTAATCTTGGTGTATTTCATGATTATCAAAGGTTCCCTCACACTTACTCTTATCTCTATCTTGAGGTACACTCTCACCTTTGTTCATCTTGTTTATCAAACGTGCCCATCTTTTCACCACATAATCCAAATTTATGCCTAGACCAATTCCTTCAGCGTTTTCATCCTTATCTTCATTGTCATCCTCATCTTTATCAATCAGTTCATCATTATCATCTTCATCATGCATTACACTCACCAAATCCTCTATAACATCATCTTCTAAACCATCGAATTCAATCTCAAAATACTGCATTACATCATCATCTACATCACCAAATTCATTTCTTATATCCTTTATACTATCACATTCCACACCATGAAATTTAGTCCCCAATTCCTCTATTTCATCAACTCTAACACCAACATTTGTCTTATCATCCTCCATACTAGCACCAACATTTGTCTTATCTTCCTCCACACCACACCAGCAATCCCAAGCCCTTCTACACCAACAAATCTAGCATACTCAATTATATGTGGTTCACTAACCAGAATGTGTTGAACATAAATTTTTACTTCCTTATTTATGTTTTCTACATAGCGAATTCCATATCATCTCTGTCATCAATTAATTACTGAAATTTGTGTCCATCCTTCCTATCTTAGGTTTCCACCATAGCTCAATCTCACAACCATACTTCAAAATATGATTATGTGTCTTAATCCAATTCATGATAAACATGTTTTTCACCTCCTTGGTAATGTGACGAAGGAGATCTTATAATTTTTTCCATATGATGAAGACTCACAGTGAAACTCATTTCCTACATTTTTTTCGAATATCATTCTTGACAACAAAACAAACTAGAAACAAATAAAACCCTACATTTTCAACCAAAAAATTCTTGCCTTTTCAAGCCAAGGTCATTGTAAGAAAAAGCCCTAAAGATCACCCCACGAAAGCCCCAATTTATGAACAACAAATGATGTATAAAACACTTACCACGTTATCAACAAACACATTTGCACTACTCACAATCAACCAAAACACACAATCACGAACCAATGTGTCTTCACCTTGATTCCACAAGCGAAATCATATCCTCAAGTGCAATCTACTCACACAATAGAGCAAGTCAATGGAATTTTGAGTCAAACTTTGTCACTCTAGGTTATCAATCATTAAGTCATACTGAATGACCTATATGGAACACAAAAAGAAGTCCAAGTTGGCACTCTGTTAGCCACATCAAAAAAAAAATTAACACTTCGTCTTTTAATACAAAGACGAAAAATATATTTAATTCTTATTTGAAAGCTATTTTTTTCACATAAATTTCAACCTAATCCTCTCATGCTTTTTGTTAGGGATGACAATGTGAAACGGGTCATGCTGACCGGCCACAGCCAGCTACTGAAAAACGAAGGACGGACTCACTAATTCAACCCGTTGATCCGCTTAGATCCGCACTACATAACCTGCAATCCACACGGACCAACAACAAAACAAATTGGCCCACTAACATGTATAAATAAAAAATTAATTATTATTTTTTTTTTAAAAAAATATAATACTCCACTCATTCATTCATTATTACAATATGACTTTTACATTATTTTAAAAAAAAAATTTAATGTACTAAAATAAATATTTTATTTTATTCATCTGAAAAAGTTAATATTAAAAATAATAAATTTAATTTTCAGAAAAATATATTTAAAATATGTTAATAAAAATAGTATTAAAAGAGATATTTCAGTAAGATAATCACTAAAAAATTAGTTATTTTGTAGTAAAATTTTGATAGATACTCATATATATATATAGAAAAGAATATAAATATAAAATAAAATTTAATTATTTTTAATCAAACTCTATCATCCTGAATTCTTTTATATTATTATCTTAATTGAATTATCAACCTGAATTCTTTTATATTATTATCTTATTGAATGAAATGAAAGTGAGATGAAATTTTAATTTTTTAACGGCAGAAATAGGATTTTTTTATAATTAATAAAAATTTAATTTAAAAAAAAAAACTTTTCTACGCAAATTGACAAATGGCAACTGCAGGACGAGCCCAGCCCATGAAATAAACCTGCATTCCTTGACAGAATAGACCTATACAAGACGGATCAGGTCACCTATTTTTTACTTTTTTTCTTTTATAAATAATTCGTGTAACAAATGATTCATTAAACGTTAAAATGCAACCTAATTGAAATATTAAAGTTTCGTAATGATGTCAATCATGATTTTAATAACATATATAAATGTTAATGTTAGAAATCATTTATAGAGGACGAGCTCGTAGATTTAATATTTGATTATCCTTTACATAATAGGAATATTTTGATAAATATTACGTAATAAGAATATATTAAGTAAATTATTTCAGAGAGAATATTCCCCAAATAACTCATCTGCTTTGAAAGTTGAACAACAATACTAGTTCCGAGATAGACCCATTTGGACAAATTCTCCAGATGTCCATCAAGGAGAGAAATATAAAATTAAAAATATAAAATGAACTTCTTAAATTAAGATTAGTTTATACATAAACTTGTAAAAAACATCTTTATCTATCTTTATTTTAACTTGAGCACTAGCTTTTAGAAAAACTCTACTTATTTTTCCAATACAGACCCAAAATTAATTTCTCACTCACAAATTTATTAAAGCACGTCACAGTCAGAACTAACTGTCTATTTACCAAACTAACACTAACACTAATGAAGCTAAGTCATAAATGAAAAACCAAAACCTTGGCGTAAAACTCTTATTATATTCAATACTTGACTGAAGGCAATGCTTTTAATTCTGCAATACTAGCAAAAATGTAAACCGGACACATTTAACTGCGCAACCCACAGTAGGAAAAAAATTTGTATGACAGATAAGATACACCAATGGCTACATCATTAAAAACATAACTACTGTGACAAGGTAAACAAACGGCACTGACCCAAATTAAATATCTCTCAATAATCAATAATGTATGAGATAGAATCAAATGATTTCACTTATCGAGGAGGTGGAGGAGGAGGAGGAGGAGGCAGGTTCGATTTTGCGAATCCCACCCATGCAACAATGCCAACTGCCAGAATTATCCATCCAAATATGTCATACTTCAGATCACTACTCTTCTTTTTCTTCTGCGTCTGACAAAAAACAAACAAAATAGGTAATAAAACTCCAATACAAAGCAGAAGACATGCTTACTGATATTCTTGTATGGGTTGTACTTGGCTCTTGAATTTTTCAAATAAAATGCACATCAATCTATCTCAAAGCATGTATACACTGATTAGGTAAACTAAGATCCATACAAAGTCACTTTGGTCCACTCATGGTAAAACCTACGAGTCCATAGTATAAAATTAGTCACGCATGCCTTAGTCACTAAGTTCCTACTTCACTACAAAAACCAAACTTATCGTAGAAAAGTTAACATTTAGCACCATTAACTTGCAAATGTAATGACACAGTACATTCGAGTCAACAAACTCCTTTATTTCACTGAATCTGCACTCCTTGTTTTTTTCTTCATCAAAGAACAGTGCATATATGAAGATGATTTCAAGTTAAGTTACTAAAATCTCAGAAAAATCAATTAATTAACAAATTGATGTGAAATATATATTGTTTGTTCATAAAAAGTCAAGAATTATACAAAAACAAAAAAAAAACTGATACAAAATAATCACAAGGTTAAGCTAGACAAACAAGACAAAAATATTACCTTTGTACCCGAAGATGTAGAGGATCCAGCTGTTGCTGCCTGCTGCTGCTGACCAAATCCATGCTTATGAAGTTCTACATGAAGCTCAGGAGCCTGAAAAGAAAGGCATTAGTAAATTGACCCAGAAGCCAATCTCAGAACAAGTTCATGATCCTTTTTTTTATTTAAATAAACAAAAAGATAATTCTTGAAAGAAGGAATTGGATGAGTGGATAAGGTACCATCAAATAAAAAACAAGGAACAAATCCACTTCAAAGAATAGTCAATTATGTATCAATCTTTTGACAAGGGGGAACGGAACCCTTTTGTGAAGGAACAAAACCTTTGGACATCTTCCTCTTATTTTCCATTATTTACATTGAATTCAATAAAAGCAAGATTTTCCTCCCCATTTATATGTCTGGTTCCTAACAACTCTCCTTACAACTAGATCAGTAGATGTCTTTTTCCTCACCCAATTTATACATAATTTTACTCTTCATCTTCTGCAAGTCCATTCCCCTTCCTAGAACTAGCAATGGTTTTCTCCAATCTTAGTTTCTTCCAAAAACCATTATAATCAGAAAGTGCCAATGGCCAGAAATATAACAGGAAGAAGTGAAGAAGAACCTTGGACAGAAAATGTTTGGGATGCAGAAGAAAAAAAAAGACAGAGGAAGAAAGAAGTATGAGGAAGTGACTGGTCTGAGTTCTTAAAACCCTATTTGGTATTATGAGGAGACAAAAACAACCAAAATCCATTGAAAATGTGAGGGAAGGAAAAAATAAATAGGGGCATTAAGGGCTTCTGATAAAGAATGAGAATAATTGCATCCTCCGTTCACCATGGCAGAGAACACTCTGCTCCCACTCCTCTCATTTTTTGAGGCATTGTGAGAGTTATTTTCTGATTGACAATTATGACAATAATTTATTAAAATTTCAGTAAGAAAATCTTAATCACCAAATCCTGAACAAATATATGCTTGTAGATTACAACATCTAGACAATAAAATTTTATAGTAAAAAATCACATTATATAGTTCAAGATTATTCCATTTAGAATAGTCTCAGCAAAGGGCAGGACAGAAGAGCAGGGTTTAGGGCGGCAAAGAGCTGGGCAGGGCAAAGCAGGGAGATCAAAAGGCATCACACATAATTGGCTTGGCTTTGGGTTACTAAGGACACAACCTGGATAAAAGATGGAACATCGAGATGCAAGATTTGTGCTCATCACAGACGTGCAAATCTGGTAAAATTGTCAGGACTCTTCGAAAATAATTGTGTGATCTATATAATGGGAGCTTTCTGAATCAGATCAAATAAGATGAATAGAATCAAATTCATTCAGATGTGGTCAACATGGATGTATTGACAATCTACAAATCAAGGCAAACTCATACTTTTAGCCATAAAAATAGATACCAGAACCGTTTTACAATAAAAAAATGAAAAACGCAATGAAAGACACAAAAGTGCCAACAAAATTGAACAAACTGCAACAACCGTTTATATATTCCATTGCAGCTTCCAAACACAAATCATAAGACAAAGGAGCCATTTAACCAATTTGATGGTACAAAACCAATACAATACAAAACATACCTTAGCAGCCACTTCCAACGATTTAAGGTAAAGTTCATTTAAAGGATCCTACATAAAACACAAGTACTCCATTACAAATTGTTTCAACTGCGAGTAAAATACATACCACGAGGCATCTCTGAGACTGACATTGACACTGAATAAAAAAATGGTACCTCATCAACAGCTTGTTGAAAGTACTTAGCTGCCTTATCAAAATAAACCTTTGCCTCCACCCGATCTGGAATTAAAAACGCCTGCGTGGTGTGAGCATTTCCAAGGCACCAAAGGGTGTCATGCTTCTTGGGATTCACCTCAAGCGCCTCCTCTAGCTTCGAAACAGCATCTGCTCAAAAACAGACCACAAACAAAATTTCAAAAACATAAGCACAAGAATACTCATAATATCATTATATGCTCCATTTAAAATATTAAAAAAAAAATCCGTAATTTGATAATTTCATGTTCAAACAAATGTAGGGCGCACTTGTTATATTGTATGTACTTTAAAAAAAATAAGTGTTGGCAGAATTTATGTTTCCTGAGAATTATAAAATATTAAAAAAAAACTGATTTCACGAGAAAGTCTTCAAAATAGCTCTTGATTTTGATCAGATTTTAAATTCTTCAACTACTTTCAGATTATTTGAAAAGCTGAACCGCATGAAAATCATTATCTTAAAAAAATAAGTGATAATGCCCTCAATTAACCAAAAAGGATTTAAGTAAAATAAGAAAATTAGCAGTACCTTCGGTCATTTTCTTCGACTCAGGAAAGTTCTGAAACTGAGACAACTCCAATAAAGCTCCACCCCATCTGGTTAAGTTCTGTAGAGATAAGGAGAAAAAAAACGGGTAATTTTTCGAAAAAAATGCAGAACATTTCCATTTCCATTTCCCAATCTAGCAGGCAACGACGAATTCATGTGAAAACAAAGCAAGAAAATGATGAAAACGAAAATAACAGATTAATTGCGATGATAATCTAAATAGAGTGCCGATGCGCCAATCCTGTGAGAGAAACTATCGGAGTTCGAAGGAAACGACGAATCTAAAATAAAATAAAACACAGAAAGGAAGAAGATATACGAACGTCGGCATCTGTAGGGTTCTTGACGTATTCGGCTTCTGCAGCCTTACAAGCGTGCTCGAAGAACATGAGACGATCGAAATCGGTCGGTTCCAAATCCATGGCAGTTTCAGAGCAAGAGAAATTTTGGGAACTTTCTTTTCGCTTTTAGGGTTTTGGGTTTTAGAATCAATATCTGCAGCTGCTCCTCTTATGAAGACAGTGTAACTGCTAATGACCTACTTGTAGACCTGAAATTGCCCACTCTTTTCTCAAATTACATTCCAACCACTTCTCAATTTTTTGATAAATATGATATTTGTTTTATGTGAATCAATAACCAATAAATCAATAAATATAAATATAATTTCAAACAGATGTAACACGAACGCCAAGTCTTTTACCCTTTTGTAACACCATTAAAAAAACTCACAAATAAAATAAAATATACTGAGAAAGAAAAAAAAAAAAAAAAAAAAAAAAACGCAGCTTCACCATCCATTTGTGAGGTACGCTTCAGATTATTTTCTTCAAAAATAAACCCAAATAAAAAATTTTATGCTTTATCTTTTGAAATTAATTAGTTTAGTCTCTCTTCTTCTTATTAGATTTGGTGTTAAGTCGTCCAAACTCATGAATTCAAAATATCAAGAATGATCAATTTTTGTTTTGAAAGATTGTCTGGTTTAGGGTTTAGGTTTAGGGTTTAGGGTTTTACTGATATATTTGAGTGGAAGTCCACCTCTCGAGATCTCTGACGCTAAGTTAGTAAGAATATAATAATATATGAGTAGTAAGTATCAAAATATAAGTAAGAAATACCTCTTATAATTGTATTTATAGACTCAAAGAGTCATGACGTGTACTAATAACCGTTTTGATATGGTGTGAGTTTCATGGACACATTCTGGGTTTCATGGTCACGTTGGAGTGGTTATAACTACCTAAGGGCGATTATAAGCATGATTCATGGTTAATTACACGTGGTTGATATCCATCTTGCTAATGGATATTAGTTGCCCCGAATTTCGTGGGTCGGATGTAATACACAAGCCCCAAGCTTGGAAATCCAACTTGAAGAGATCTAGCTTGAACAATACAATTTACATAATTAAGGTTGACATTTGCAACCACTTATAGCTCCATGGTTTGAGCTTATCCAATTGATGACTTAAACTTAATGTAATAATTATGGTGATCATTGTTATTAAATAATAACTAAGAGACATCATAAATATGTAATAAATAATGAAATTATATGCGCATTAATGAAGGGGTTTTCTAACTAATGATGAAATATACATTTTCGATAAGTCATGTCAGCATAATAAACTGCATTTCAATTAATTTGGCCGAAAAGTACATGAGGTATGCAATCGAAATGACCCTTCATTTATCATGAAAAGACACATCGTCTCAAGGAAAGGAAATTAGGATTCTAGGATTTTCTTGAAATATTTTTTTCCCGCTTGAAACGAGTTTACGAAACAGTTCCACCTTACACATATAAAAGAATTTATTCCTTTCATTCAGACTTTTCACCTTCACTTGCTCTCTCTTTGCACTCTTGTGGTGTTGCTTGTTCCTCCATTGTCGCTTTCTTGTGTAAAAGCTTTCTTTGTCTAGGTAAGTACTTATGTCTTCTTCTTTATTTTCTTCTTCTTCACCCTCTGCCTCTTTTTCTTCAGGTAGGGATACCCCTCTAATGAATAGGGATGTTACCCCTATTGGTGTAGGATCTTCCTTGAGTCCCTCTTACTCATTCTCTATCCAAGGTGATTCCTCAGAGATTAAATCATCGCCAGTGACTACGTTGAAATCGCTCCCGTCACCATTGTCATGGCTTCTACTGCCATTCTACCTGGGTTTCCAAAGGCCTAAGGGTTGAAGGGTAAGTGAAAAGTCTTTACTCAAAACATTGCAAAAATCTCAACAACCATCGTTGTCAAGGGAAATATGAAGAATAAATTTCCTCATATCTCTGATTCTAAGTCCTCATGGGTACTCAGTGAGGTAAACCACTATACCTCAGTGTTTACTTCCAAAGATAAAGTTGGAGAGATTATCTCCATTTTCCATGTTTGCTAGGAAGCTTTGTCCGACTTTGTCTCAAACAAACCATGCTTTTCATCTAATCGGGCTTTCATGAAACCTACCCCTGATGGTGAGGACTTTACCTTTGTATATGAGTACTTTTTTAAAGAGTTTGATATTTCTTTCCTTTTATCTGCCTTCGAGTGTCGTATGTTGATGATGATTAATGTAGCTCTGAGCCAACTCCATCCCAATAGTTCAGCTTTTCTGAAGGCCTTCCTAGTTTTGTGTTGTTATCTCCACATTATGGGAAAAATCCTAGAGGGAGAGGCTCAATTGAAGGCTCTTGAAGAAGAAAATCAATAGCTATTAAAAAAGAAGGCGAAAGCGGATGGTGCTTCTCAAGTTTACACACTGATCATATTTCATTTATCATTTTTTTTGTACTAGGAATTTTGATGTACTTATTTCATTTACCTTTTTATAACACTTTGAAGAACTCAAATCCAGAATTTCAGAAATTTTCAGTAGGCAAATAAATTGCAATAAATCGAAACAGTCATCACGTTTTCAAGAAAACAGAGGAAACCTAACAAGAATGAAAAACAGAATTAAGAACTACAAAAGACATAATAGAAGTGATGTTTAAGAACTTGTATAGGTCCATGACACAAGTATGAACTCAAAACTAAAAAGAAAAGTACTAAAGGATCAAGAAAACAAACACATAAATTTGTACTCAACACAAAATCAAGAAACCAAAATTATCAATAAAAGGACTACATAGAATTGATAACATTTTTGGAGAAACATGACTTTGACAAAACATATAAGGATTCAAAAATCAAAATGACACAAACACAATATAATAAGAACAAGAAAACAGCAAGAAAACTAAAAAATAAACCTAAAACAGAAAGGTAACAACAAGAATGTAAAGCTCTTGAATTAAAAGTGCCAAAACAACCTAAACACACATAAGAACAAACCTAAGACTCATGATACCACATGATATGATTCCAATAACATGATAGAGATATTACAAGGACATGTTATGGATTCAACTTGAGTTGGAATATGATTAGGCACTTTTCTAGAATTGGATCAATGTTCTTAACATTCAAGAACTCACCAAATCACAAGCAACCAAGCCAAACTCATATAGAAACCCATTTTATGACAAAGGAACCGATTAAAACAAGTAAGAGAGCAAATGAACCGATTAAAACAACCTAGGAGTCAAATGAACCGAACAAAAACAAGATAAAATGCAAATGAACCGATTAAAACAAGATAGAAAGTAAATGAATCGATTAAAAGCAAGCTAGAACACAAATGAGCCGATTAAAATGACTAGAAATACCTAAGACATGTTTTAGAGTTTATTTGGACATGGAAATGGATAAATAAGATGGAAAGAAGAAGGGAACTTATATGGTTGGAGTCCTTGGAGAGGAGCACGCCACTTGAAGGATGCAAAGCTTCAAGATGAGTGTAGATGCCACCACTTGAGGTTCCAAGAGCGCGCTCAAGATAAGACTAGAATAAGAGAAGACACAAGTCTCTCAATCACTCACCAATTTGGGAGAATTTATGTACTCAAAATATCAAATCTGTATTTGAAGGACTCAAGCCCTCCTTTTATAGGAGAAGGACCGGTCATGAATGTACAAGAAGCTTACGAAGGAAGCTATCCAAGGTTGCCTTGCAACTCTTCCACTTCTAGCGCCTAAAGTGGAGAAAGAAGGGACACCTTCTAGACTTCTTCCTAAAGCTAATATCTAAAGATGCTTTACACAAGAGGTATCTTTAGGTTTCCCTCTTAGCACCTACCTAAACACTATTATAAGCATTTTAATTTTTATACAAAAGAAACTACAAAAAGAGAAAACATTTGAACACTATTTCCTAATTCTTTAAATTTGCTCCTTGTAATCCTTTGAGATAAAAAGGATGATGAGCTAATATTCCTCTGAGCATCTTCAACTTCGACCTCTTTCTCTTCTTCTTCTTCTTGATCTCCATCATAGGGATACTTAGGTTAGAAAGGATCAAGTGAGATCCTTGGAGAAACTTAGATAAAGAGGTTATGTTGGTTTAGGATCAGAGAGTTTGAACTTCAAAATCCAATCAAGCTAAGAAGGCCAAAGCCTCAAAATAAGTAAAGGACCAATCTATGAAGGAGGAAAACCTAAAGTCAGCCTGGTACCAACACTCAAGGATCCATGTTTGTTTTGTTTAACTTCTCATATTAAACTATTATTGTAAGATCTTATCACGAGTTGCTAAGTTAATCTTGTTGGGATTGGATGGTAATGTGATATTTTTGGAGTTATTGTTGTTTATAAATGCATGATTCTTTTCTATATTCAAATTTCTTGGGTTTGGTATAATGTGCTTTGTAAGAATTAATGGCCTTAACAAGAAAGGGGGTGAATTGTTTAAGGGAAGTTTTTCGTAAATACTGGCTAAGATTGAAGATTAATGATGATTTACAGATCAAGGAATCAGATCAGCCAAGAAAACAAATTTATTAAAACTGTTATCAGAAAAAAAACTGGTTGAATATACAAATTAACCGATTGTTTATGGCAACAGAGACAAATGAAACATATTTTAAATGAGTGAGAGAGAGAGAGAGAGAAAATTACACAAGCAATTATACTGGTTCACTCCTTACTAGAGCTACATCCAATCCCCAGAAAATCACTGGGTATTCACTAGGTAACCAACAACAAATTACAACACACCACAACCTCAAAGAGGTGATCTTAACCACTCAAGAACACACACACCCTCTTTGACTTCACATACACAGTCAAAACAACCCTCTGACCTTATAGATACACATTTTACAAGAATTCAAACTAAAAAAAAATTCAAGAGAATATGGAACAAATTACACCTGATTACAGGAAATCACAGTTGCTCCTAATCCACTCTTTAACCAAAGCACAACCCAAGGCAATCTTGCTTCCTTGAATCCAAATTTTCACTAAAAAATCCTTTATGAATCTCTTTTTTCTCTAAATGAAATAGGAAGGGTAATCACAACTTTATAGCTCATCAAACTAGCCGTTTTAATTAATTAAACATGAGCCAAAACAGTTTGTAAATAATTGAAAACAGATTTAACAGTTTTATGAAAAGCTATTAAGAAATTCAAAAATCAACATGTTGAAATGTCAATTCTTTGGGAAGATACCAGTGAGTTCAGACGGCGTCAGAACAATAGGGTGTAGTGTGTACTTGGAGACTTTAACTCCATTTGAAGACAGGAAGAGAGAAGGAGTATGCTCTAAGTGTCTGACTACAAAAGAGATATCATAGGGTTTAATGATTTATTGAAAAGTCTGAACTTGTGGATGTACCGATGGTAGGTTGAAAGTTTACTTGTTACAAGCCGAACAGGTCAGTTAAAAGAAGAATAGACAGGGTTTTGGTGTCTAGGGAATGGCTGGATGCGTGGTCGGATTGTAAACAATTTGTCTTAAGTATAATTGTTTCTAATTATTGCGCCTCAGTGTTTAAGGACTCGATAATGGATTGGGGTCCGAAACTGCTTAGAAACTTGGATGCGTGGCAGGGTGATGGTAGGTTTAAAGATTTTGTCAAGAGCAAGTGGCATATCTATGAAGTGCAAGGGGGAGGTATGTTTGTTTTAAAGAAACAATGATGAAGTTGAAGGCTGATTTAAAAATCTGGAATAGGGATGTCTTTGGTTTTATGAACCTTGCAAGGGACAAAATGTTCAAGTTACAAGAGTTGGATGAAAGAGACGATGAAAGCGATATCGATGAGCAAAGAAAGGAGGAGAGGCGGTTGTTGCTGGTAGAACATAGTCGGTTTCTATTTAAGCAAGAAGCCATCTTGAAGCAGAAAGCCCGACATTAGTGGTTGGAGCATGGAGACCTTAATACATGCTTTTTCCATTCAATTGTCAAGTGGAGGAGGGCGAGGAATGGTTTAAATGGAGTTTTCGTGGACGACTTATGGTGTGATGATAAATAGGTGGTAAAGGATAAGGTTAGAAGTTTTTTTAAATCTCGGTTTGATGGAGTTGACGAAGCTCCTGTCAGGTTGGATAATGTCAGTTTAGCTCAGTTTCTGGGGAGGAGAATAGAATGTTGGTCGAAGATATATCTAAAGAAGAAGTTAAATTTGTAGTATGGAGTTGTGAAAGCTTGAAGAGTCCTGGTCCCGACGGTTTTAACTTTGGCTTTTTTTAAAGTTCTGTTGGGAGATTTTAAAAGAGGATGTTCTGAAGGCTGTGAACGAGTTTGCAGATAGAGGCAGTTGGCCCAGAGGGTCAAATGCGTCTTTCATTTGTTTGGTTCCCAAGATTGACAGCAGCTAAGTGACTTCAGACCTATCTCTTTGGTAAGTTGTTTATACAAAATCGTTTCAAAGGTTTTGTCTCTTAAGTTGAAGAAGGTGACTAGTAAGTTGATTGATACTAAGTAATTTGCTTTCCTGGAAGGAAGGGACTTATTAGATAGTGTCCTCGTGGGCAATGAGGTTTTAGAGGAGGTGAAGCGGAGGAAGAAGAGTTGTGTATACTTTAAAGTTGATTACGAAAAGGCATATGCTCTGTAAGTTAGGAGTTTTTATATTACATGCTTGGAAGGTTAGGCTTATGCGAATAATGGATCAGATGGATTAAATCCTGTTTGGATTTTTCCTCTGTGTTGGTGCTTGTAAATGGGAGTCCTACTTCAGAGTTTTACCCGAAGAGGGGTTTACGTCAAGGCGACCCTCTTGCGCCTTTTCTGTTTCTTATTGTGGCGGAAGGATTGGCAGGTGCTATAAGGAAAGCTATAGAGCAGAATCTGGTGGAGAGTTTGGAGGTTGGGGTACAAAAGGTTAAGGTAAATATGCTTCAATATACGGATGATACTCTGTTTCTTTGTAAATCTAACTTTAAATATGTTTTCAATTTGAAAGTCATTCTGCATTATTTTGAGTTAGCCTCTAGTTTGAAGGTCAATTTTTCGAAGAGTAGAATTGGAGGGGTGGGGGTTGACCACACTGTGATTCAGTAGTTTGTTGTAATCCTTAATTGCGAAGTGATGAAAACTCCTTTCAAATATTTAGGGTTGCTTGTGGTGGGGAGCCACAAGAGAGTCTCGTTTTGGGAAAGAGTGATAGAAAGAGTTAAGAGTAGGTTGGGAAGATGGAAAGGTAGATTTCTTTCGTTGGTCGGGAGAGTTTTTCTCAGTAAGTCGGTTCTTTCTTCTATCTCGCTTTTTTATATATCTATGTATAAGTTGCCTTCTGCTGTGCTAAAGGAGATTGAAAAAAAATCAGAGAAGGTTTTTGTGGGGATGGGGTTCAGAAGGAAGGAAACTAGCGTGGGTTTCGTGGAAAAAGGCTTGCGAGCCTAGAGAAGCTGACGGTCTTGGTATTTTAAACTTAAAGCTTTTCAATACGACTCTGCTGGGAAAGTGGATTTGGCGTTTGGACCGAGAAAGGTGGTTTATGGAAGGAAATTCTCGACTCTAAGTACGAAGGTTGGAGAATCTTGCAAGAACAAATGAGTAATGCTAAGGATTCCAGCTGGTGGAGAGTTTTGAAGGTGGGGGATGGAGGAATGGGGTAGAACCTTTGAAAACTGTTGTGAGTGGAGAGTGGGAAACAGGAAGCATGTTCATTTCTGGAAAGATGTTTGGGTGGGCAACGAAGATTTGAAAAGTAAATTTCCAAGACTGTATTCTTTATGTGGTAATAAAGAAGGTAATTTAGAGTCTTGCGGGGAGTGGGTTAACGTTAGTTGGGAGTGGAAGTTAGTCTAAAGGAAAGGTTTGTTTGATTGAGAGAAAAGTCAGGAAGTCCAGTTGTTACAAGAGGTGCATGGAAAGGCCCCGGTCTTGAGTATTGAAGATAGTCGGGTTTGGAAGGTAGGTAAGAATAGTGGGTTTTCGGTAAAGTCTGCCTAGGCTAAATTAAGAGACCCCTATGAGGGAGATAGTGTGTTTGTCTCCCTCTAGAAGACTTATGCTTTACCTTCTGCCTAGTTTACTACTTGGAGGGTGTTGATTAATTCGGTTGCTACAAAAGTTAACTTGGAAAGGCGTGGGGTTTCGGTTGATAGCAACCTCTGTAGTTTTTGCAGGATGGAAGTGGAGTCGACAAATCCTCTGTTTTTTTAATGCAGGATTGCTTGGCTTGTCTAGAAACAGTGTTTTACGTGGATGGGGATTACGTCAGTTGATCATGTTGATCCAGTTTCTCACTTCTTGCAGTTTAATTTGTTAAATGTTTATGCCCAAGTTAACGTTGTTTGGAGTAGCGTTTGGATTGCAGTAGTTAATGAAATCTGGAAGCACAGAAATAAACATATTTTCCAAGGTGGTGTGATCGACCATTCGGAATGTTCACCTTGGCTCAATTAAAGGTTTGGCTTGGGTAACATCTAAATCTAATTTTGCTTGTTTTACTTATTCTGAGTGGTGCATTGATCTCGTGGCTTGTATGTTTTCAATTAAGTGAGCTTGTGCAAGGTTTATTTCTTTGGTTGGGGTGTTTGTTGTTTTAAGTTTATAAGGATTATGTTGATTAGAAGGGGTTATGTGGGCCTGTTGTGTTATGGTTATGTATAAGGGTTGAGTCACCCCTGAAGTGGTTCATATTTATTTATTTTTTCTTGCTGATAAAAAAAAAAGAATAAATCTTGGATTGACGTGCCTCAAAATACAGATCAAGATATGAATGAATTGAATAAATTTTTGGACTTTGCATTTGCTAATAAGAGCGTTGAGGGTAAGATAATTTGTTTATACATGTTTTATTTTTCAGATTTTACATTTCTAATTATGATACATTATTATATTGTAGGTTTCTGATCAAGGAAGTGTGTCAACTAATATACAAATTATGAATATCAAGAAGAACATGTGATAGTTGAAGAATATAGTATAATGAAAAAATGATATGTCCTATTAAGTGCTTTGTGAACAATATTTTAGGTTTTTATTTATAGTAGTTCATAACAATATTCTTTTGTTTTCATTATTTATCTTAGTTTATTAACTCATATTTTGTGTTTGAGTTTGATTTCAATGTGTGTAATTTATATATTTTAATATAAATTTAAGTTTGGTTATATATGTATAACTTATCAATTCAAGAGTGTTATATCAATTTATATGTTTTGTCCCGACCAGTCCTCGGCCATCGATCCAGAGACTGACCTCAGACATGATGCACTGATGATTGGTAATGGAAGGGGGCCACGTGAGGTGGGTCCCAGACTCACCTACTAGAGAATTGGTTAATCTTTGATATCCACACCCTAAACCCCGATGTTGGAGATCGAGATCGAACCCCACTAGCAGAGGAACAAGGTCGTACATCGGTCGTCAGGACGTGGTAGAGGGCCACATAAGGTGGGCCCTAGAGTTTCGTTAAGATAACAGTTAAAGACAAGAGATGTGTGGGAAGCCTAAGTCACGAGGGATCCATGCACCTGGTGTGTATGATGCAGCAAGATGTACCGATAATCCTAGGAGGCGTTAAGGTCCATTAGGGTTAGGGTCTCCAGGGAAAGCTGCATGCATGGCATGTGAATACTTAGGGCACCCACGAAGCAAATGGCGCTAGAGATTAGGTGCACAAGTTGGTACCAAAGCAGCCACTCTATCATTCGTTGCACTCCAGTTAAGGGAAGGTCATGTGCTAGATACGCTAAGATTCTATGAATAGCGACGCAAGGACATTCTCCAAGGAACCCTAGTCGAGGGTAACAACGCAAAGGTAAACCTTAGTTTCAACCTATATAAAGGGTGCCAAAACCCTAGTAAGGTACGTAGTTTCTATGACTGAAGCTAATATACACACTCGGTGTTTCTTTGCCCTAATACTGACTTGAGCGTCAGAGTGCAAACGACCGCTAGGGCGCCCCTTTGTCTTTGCAGGTGAGAGGTTTCTTGATCAAGAAGGCACATTTCTCAGGCAAGATTGAAGGGCGGCAACAGTTGTTAGAGTCAACCGGTAGGAACATTTGGCGCCCACTGTGGGGCCCGTTAAAACAAGGTCCCACTCGCAATTATGTTAAGAGTCTTTACCAACAGTATGAGGAGTACGAGAAAAGTAGCTGCTGGATCCGCAGGAAGGGTACCCTCCGGGGGAGACAATGTTACCACGCAGCAAATCTTGGATACGATGCGTGCCCTCCAAGCAGAAGTAGCGGCTTCCCGAGCGGACAGCGCAGAATTGCACATAGCCAATAAAGAACTACGTAGGGATTTACAACAGGTGGGGGAACGCGCGACAGACGAACGTGCCCCGCCGGCACCACCTAAGGCACGTTCCATGCCGTTCTCGCGAGCAATCATGAATACGACGTTACCAACGACGTCTCTGGGCCCGAAAGTCTCCTTAACAGGAGTAGAGGACCTAGAGGCCCATCTCACAGCGTTCCACACCCAGATGATGCTCACTAGAGGGTCTGATGCCGTGTACTGCAAGATGTTGATGAGCACGCTATCGGGCACGACATTGGAGTGGTTCGTTAGCCTTCCCAACGGACACATCACCAACTTCGACCAATTTGCTACACTATTCAGGGAGCAGTACTGATGGCAAATTCATGGAGCTCTTCTCGGAATCATGATCAAGGGTGCGGAAGCTATGGATTGAGATGTGCAAGATCCTCCTAGGAGCTATGGTGACCTTGAAGGTGCATGAAGAGTGTGGAAATGGGGAGGTTCAGCCAGCCCCTTTGAAGGTGGTGAAAGGTTTGAAGATTAAAAGCTTATTCCTAAGAAAGTTTAGGCAAAGAGTGAGAATGACACAATTTTGGCAGCATTTCACTATTCAATTAATCTTGAAAATACATGAGCCAAGCCCTCTTATTTATAGTGTTTAGGGGGCTGGAAATTAAAAAGAAAGTGGAGGGAAATTCAAATGAGAAGCATTTGAATTTGGAGCCAATTCCTAGTCACAAGGGAAGTGTGACTTGGTTTCTATTTTTGGCACCTCCTAAATCTATACCTACACCTTCTTTTGTGTCACATGGAAGTTGTGACTTAGCTTTATACATTTGCACCTCTTATATTTATATCTACACCTCCCTTTATGTTCTACTAAAAATACTCAAAAGTAATTACAAAAGAAAGACATCCAATGATGCTTAGTTTGCCCATATCTTCTATTTGTTGGGCTTGAGTTGAAGCTTGAACTTGTATTTGGGCTTGGGCTTTTTCTATCATGGGCTTGGGCCTCTTCCATCATCCCCTCCCTCTTGAAAAGGATTTGTCCTCAAATCCAATGCTTCTTCTTCATCATCATTATGTGAATGTATGTGGCTGGATGGTTTCCATCATCCCCTCCTTCTTGAGAGGATATGTCCTCAGATCTACAAGTTTGATCTCGAACAACAACCTTATTCCTATTTTGAAAACTAGGCTCGTCCTCCAGGATCAAATGTCCATCTCTGTGAGTCATCAAACAAATCAAATGTGTTAGTTTGAGCAGTTGTGTAAACATTAATTTTAGGAAGTTGCCATTCCTTTTGTTTTTCTATTGTTTTTGGCAACTTCTCATAATATTTCTCTATTTGTTGTTGTATTTGTTCTTGAATCCTCTCATGCATTTTCTTAACAAAATCATCTTTTGTAACTCCTTCCTTATGCACAAAGGTATGTGGATTACGAAGGGGTAATAAATCTAAAGGAGAAAGAGGATTAAGTCCATATACAACTTCAAATGGGAAAATATTGGTAGTTTTGTGAACTACGCTATGGTATGTATGCTCATCTCTAGAGTTGTGTTTGTTTTTTATGATTATTCTAGGCATATTTGAAAGAGCTATATTTTCAAATGTATTTTGACCATGCTTTTGAGGATGATAAGAATTTAAAGTGTACAACTTAGTTGCAAGTTTTCCCAAAAGAATCCTCAAATCATGGTTTGCGAAATTTGGAGCTCTATCCAACATTAGGCTTGAAGATAAACCATGAGGATGTATCACTTCTCTAGAGAAGAGTTTATCCATATCCATGAAAATGGAATCAAAACCTTTTGTTGTCCTAGGAAGCTCTAATATGAAATTTGTGTCTTCCCAAGGATCATTTGCAAAAGGTGAAGGAGTATAGAGTTTTTGAGACATTGCCTTAGGTGTAGTTTGAAAACAAGAATTGTACCTAAGGTAATGTCTTTGAACCTCTTTTCTCTTTGGGGACAAAAGTTTTCCTTTTAAAAGCGCTAGAGTTTTATCAACTCTAATTTGACCCATGAGTTCTCCTTCATGAAGACTTTCTCTCTTATGTGTAAAGATAGTCTCGTTGTTACAACCATTGTTTATGAGAATTTGTACACTTAGCAATGGTTGTCTCAATAAGACATGACAAGTTTCTTTAGGCACTACCTCACATAAAAATTTGTTTTTGTAAATGCTTATAGATAACTTGACATTCAATTGGTGATATCCTAGCACATATGAGAAATAATCTACTTTATCTTTATCTATGCAAGCTTCTTTTAAAGACTCTTCTTTTTTGCTTATGCTTGCAAGTGTTCCTTTACAAAAGGTAAGGCTTTGAGGTTGTTCAACAAGACACATATTTTCAAAGGTATTTTTAAATCTTTTGTCTTGTTGAATGACCTTGTGGGAAGGAACACTCTTCTCCCACGCCTTTTGTTTCTCAAGGGTCTTCTCATGCTTTTCTTTTTCTTTTTCTTTTTCTATAGCTTCCCTTTCGACTTCCTCTTTTTTCTTTTGTATTTTTCTTTCCTTTCTTTCTTTATGGGAAGCAAACAATTTTTCCACCCTCATTTTCCAATCTAGGCAAGCTTCTATATTTTCTTTTCCATGGAAATGGGGTTGGTCTACCCTAACCTCTCTTGGGTTTTCTTGTTCTTTTCTATCTCTTCTATGTCTTATAGGGGGTGCTTGATAATAATAATTTATTCTAAGGCTTCCCTCCCCAAAAGAATCATGATCTTTAGAGATAGATGCATGAGAAGGTAATTTTTTTAAAATGTGAGACTTCTCATCCTTTGCTTTAGTCAATTCATTAGTTTTAGCCTCATTCTCCAATTGTTTAGATGAAATTGATTGCATATCCTTGAAAAGTTGTTTCAAAAGAGATTTCAAGGATTTCACCTCACTTTTAAGAGATTTAGAGGAGTGAGAAGACATGACTAAAGCTTTGTGTATACAAGTATTTTACCTTGAGAAAATTTAGGAAAGTCAAAGAAGGTAGTTTTTCAGGTAAGGGAGGTGAGTC
Source organism: Phaseolus vulgaris (assembly GCF_000499845.2). NCBI lineage: Eukaryota > Viridiplantae > Streptophyta > Magnoliopsida > Fabales > Fabaceae > Phaseolus > Phaseolus vulgaris. The sequence continues at coordinate 11,749,505 of NC_023756.2, forward strand.
ACAATGGACTACTTAAATACCAAGCCTTTGCCTTAGCCAAAAACTATCCCTCAATGTCTTCACACAAAGCTTTCTCTTAGTAAACCACTTAGAACACTATTAAGTTGAGAAATCAGATTTTAATGCAAGAAAACAATGCAAGCTAACTAATTAACCAAGCAAGGTTAACAAAGCTTAAACAAAGCAACACAATTGAAAAAAACGAAACTAATTAAGCAAGAGATGCAATTAAAAAAACAATTAACAATTGCTAAACTAGATAGTTCTACACTAGTCGGCCCTAGGTGAGGCTTCTTGGACACTTGGAGCCCTTGAAGACACACTCACCGTCTAATCACGTAATTAAAGAAGTAATTAACACAAGTTAAGTTGCAAAGAAAATTAAGAAAACTCCCTTTGTTGATATTTTTTTTTGCTATTGGCACTTCCTTGGTTGTCTTTTCTTGTTGGGCCCTCCAAGTGTTTGTGGTGTTTTGAGAAGTATTTGTTTCTGCCTTTGCTTTTGTTCCTCTTAGAATTAAGGACTTAATTCTCCAATTCTAGAACCTATCAAGAAGACTAGACCTTACTCAAGTCAAATTTCCACTCAAATAAGCACCAATTGAGAATGAATTCCAACACCAAATTTAGAGGCCAAAGAATGAAAGCAAGAAACAATTTAATTGGAAAAACAGTACCACACAAATGGAGTTAGATTGTGACAACTAGAAAGAGTTCCAAGAAATATTAGACAAGCAAATAAAGGTACTAAAATAAAGGTAGGCACACAAAATGAATCCTAAGAATAGCACTATAATAGATTTCAAAATAAAAAAACAGCACCACTGGAATATTGTTGTGGGTCAGAGAACGTGATTTTCCCCAATTTATGCTGAGCTGCCCCTTTAAGATTTGATTCTGAAATTTTATATGCAAAATATTCAAGATCTTAACTAAAATCTGGCGTTGGTTTCACTCCAAACGCATGAGCCATTTTTTTTAATAAATTTTTCAAAATCAGTGTTCAGTTACGCCAACTGTAGCACCCAGATTTGCACACTGTTTTTAAAATATTTATCATTTTTTTTCTATTGACTCTTTTGAGTTGATTCTTTTTTTTTCTTTTCTGTAACACCTCAATCTTGCATAATCCTGAGAATCAAAAATTTCCTATGTAGGGAAATAATTTTCTGAAACAAAACAGCCAGCACAGAGTATGTAAAACAGGGGATTCTGGAAAAACTGGAAAAAACAACAAGAGACCAAAAGATAAACACAATGGAATTAATGTAGAGGAATTTGTGTAGATCTAAACACAAATATGAACTCAAACTAAAAAATAAAAGGCACCAAAAGATCAAAACACAGCAGATTCAAAACAAGTATTTAGACCAAAATCAAGAAACAATTAAGCCAAAGAAAGTACTACTTATGATTTGATGACATTATGGATGAACATGACTTGACAAAACATATATGGATTCAGAAATTAAAAGACTCAAAGAGCATAATATGAACCAAATAAAAGTGCAATAAAGACTCAAATACCTAAAAGAAAAAAACAGCAACTCAAAGGTGTATGGAATCCTATCACAAATTGCACAAGGATTGTTCAAGATCAATTGAACAAAGTGCACCGGTTGGATCTTCCAAATAGCACACCAAATCAAAGTAAAAAATTAAAAAACAGCAAGACAATTATGGAAACAAGATGAACAACATGAAATAAAGAAGAACTCAAAATGAAAAAGACCAAGAACTACTCATCTTTGAAGAACCTATGCTCATGATACCAAATGATGGCAAATTCATGAAGCTCTTCTTAGAATCATATGAAAGATGGTGCAGAAGCCATGGAAGTAAATGTGCAAGATCCTCCTAGGAGCTATGGTGATCTTGAAGGTGCATGATGTGTATGGAAGTAGGGAGGTTCGGCCAGCCCTATGGCAGGTGAGGAAGATGAAGATTAGAGCCTAGAAACTAGGTAGAAGCAAAGCATGGCACAATGTTGGCAACATAACTTTACTCTCATTAATCTTGAAAAATACAAGAGATGGCCTTCCCTTTTATAGGCTAATGGGCCGTGAAAGCTAAGCTAATTACACATGAAATTGGAACAAAATGAAATGCAAATGACAAGGCACATGGCCGGTCATGTGTGCTAAGGTTCTAGAAAGTGCACAAATCTAGGGTAAATCACATATAAGACAAATTTGTGCTTTCTAACACTACCCTAATTACTAAGCCACCCCTAATGGGCCTCCATGTAACATATACAAGGTCTTCTCTCTTCCATCCGTGGCTAGGTCCATGTGGGCGTGAATATGCTTAGCCATTGACCTTGTAATAGGGCCTAGACGGTCTAGACCTCCTCCTAGACATTCCATGTGTAGCCTTCCCTCATCACGTCCTAGACGCTCTTTCCTTGAGTCTAGACGCTCATCACGGTCTAGTCTTGGGTCTTGGCCTCCATGGTGAGGTGTGCTTGGCCCTCCTCCATCAAGTACCTTGTGAACAAGGCCCCCACCCGATTTTCTTATGACGTTTTCGATGTCAAGCAGTACCAGGGGGAGTCCATGAAAGACTACCTGAACAAGTTCGGTGTTCAAGTGGTGAGATTGAAGCTCACTGATGAAGCCATGATAGTACATGCCTTTGTCAAGGGAACGTTGTCGGGACCTTTTAGTCAGTCACTACTAAGGTTTTACCCGAAGACATTCACAGAGATTAGACGTCGTGCGTTAGCACACATCGCTACAGATGATCGAGTAACGCAGAAACAAGGTCTTATAGGCCTCGCCCGACCTCGAGCGACAACACGACCTCCAAAAATGAGAATGCATGAAGTAACCACGAAGAAAAAAGGGGCGGGAAAGCCCTATGAGCGGACACCCACACGCGCGCGAAAAGACCCACCCTCGAAGCATAACTTTCGTTTGGAACTCAAGGAGTTTATCGCCATCCCGAGCATAGCAGCGAAATTGAAGGTACCAGCGAAGACATATAGGAAGATAGGGCCCAACAAGAACGCTTGGTGTGAGTTTCACCAGGCAAATGACCACTACATACGAAATTGTTTGGCCTTGGCACATCAACTAGATGAACTGGTGAAGAGCGGTTTCTTGAAGGACTATCTTCAAGAGGCATAAGACGAACAAGTGTTGGTAGTTGCGGGAGCGGATCAAGGGCACGAGGTGCCTATCCACGGAGAGGTAAACACTTTCTCGGGAGGATTCTCCGGAGGAGGGTTCCCTGCCTCCCAACGAAAGAAGTATGCATGAGGGGTGATGGCAGAAAAGGTACTATAGACAGACCTGATCCCCGACGTCGACCTCACCTTCATGAAAGCTGACCTCCAAGATGTTATACCTCACGATAATGATCTAGTGGTAGTTTCGCTGGTCACAGCCGGGAGGAGGGTGCGTTGTGTCCTTGTAGATCAAGCAAGTTCGACCGATGTTATGTTCTTGACAACCTTCAACCGGTTACAGTTGTCTACGGACCAATTAAAGCCCTACACCAAATGTTTGTATGGTTTTGCAGGGAACGAGGTGGAGGTTCGTGGGCACATCGAATTGAGGACAACGTTCACAGATGGCACGTCTTCACGCACTACAAGCATCAGGTACCTCGTCGTTAACGCTCAATCGGCAACTAGAACAACCTCAAGACGAAGAGAGGTGTGTTTTTTGTCACAACTAGACCACCGAGGGAAGACGGAGTGACCCGTGAAGAGATCATCCGAGAAGACCGGCGCGAGCCCGCTGGAGGTGTGGTGGAGAAGGAGATCGGAGGAAAGATGTTCAAACTTGGGCAGTCTTTGAGTAAGGAGTCACAGGATCAAGTCGTCCGGGTCATAGCGCGACACCTCGACGCCTTCGCATGGTCTTCCGCTGACATGCCCGGTATTGACCCTGATTTTCTGTGTCATCGCCTCACTATGGACCCCAGCATCCAGCCTGTCTGCCAGAGAAGGCGAAAGTTTAACGGAGAGAAGCGTCAAATCATACGGGAAGAAACAGAGAAGCTGATGGAGGAGAGCCAAGCACATCTAGCCAAGGCAGCCAAAGCCCAAACCATGAAGAGCGTTTAGGAGAGCGTCTAGCTCCAAGGAATGAGCGTCTAGGACGTGAAGAAGGGAGGCTACCCATGGAGCGTCTAGATGTGGAATTAGACCGTCTAGGTCCTCTCACAAGGTCAATGGCTAAGCATGTACAAGCACAAGTGGATGAAGCCACGGATGGAAGAGAGAAAGCCTTGTACATGTTGCATAAAGGCCCAATAGGGGTACTTAGTAGATAGGGTAGTGTAGAAAGCACATTTGATGGAAACATTCTAGAAACTTGCTAGATGTGACCGGTCATAGCACATGGCCTATGCTTTGCATTTCATTTGGTTTACATTTCATTATGTATTAGCTTAAGAATCACGGCCATCTAGCTTATAAATAGGGAGGCCATCTCTTTGTATTGGCAAGTTTATTGTGAGTAAAGTTATGCTGCCCATTTGTGCTCAACTTTGCTTCTCCCTAGAATCCTAGGCTCTAAACTTCATTTCCTTCATCTTTTCCCTTGGGCTGGCCGAACCACCCAATAACCACACATAGCATGCACCTACAAGATCAACACCACTCCTAGGAGGATCTTGCTCACTTTCATTCATTGCTTCCGCCCCATTACTCTACATTGATTCAAGAAGAACTTCATGAAATGCCATCATTTGGTATCATGAGCTTTGGTTCTTCAAGATGAGTAGCTCTTGGTCTTTTCAATTTTAGTTCTTCTTTATTTCATATTGTCATTTAATTTCCATACTTGTCTTGCTGTTTTTTTACATTTTAATTTGTTTGGTGTGCTTTGTGGAAGATCCAACCGAAGCACTCTTGTTCAATTGATCTTGAACAAGTTCTTGTGCAATTTGTGATAGGATTCCATACACCTTTGAGTTGCTATTGTCTTTTAGGCTTTTGAGTCTTTATTGCTTTCATTATTTGGTTCATATTATGCTTTTGAGTCTTTAATTTCTGAATCTTATATGTTTTGTCAAGTCATGTTCATCCATATTGTCAACAATTCATAGTAGTCCTTTTATTTGGCTTGATTGTTTCTTGATTTTGGGTCTCTTTAATTGCTTGAATCTGCTGTTCTTTGATCTTTTGGTGCCTTTTTAATTTTAGTTTGAGTTCCATTTGTGTTTAGATCATACATAAATTCTATTTCACAATTTTTTTTCATTGTGTCTAAACTTTGGTATCTTGCTGTTTTTGTTTCCAGTTTTCAGATTCCCCTATTTTTCACCTTCTCTGTTTTGGCTGTTTTGATCCAGAAAAATATTTCCACTCATAGGAAAATTTTGATTCTCTGTAATATGCAAGTTTAAAGTGTTATAGAAAGGACAAAAAAATAATTAGGTCAAAAGAAGCAACAGAAAAAAAATGATAAATCTTTTAAAATCAGAGTGCAAATCTGAGGCGCTCCAGCTGGCCTAACTGAACACCAAAATTGCAAAATTTATTAAAAAAAAATGGTGCATGCGTTTTGAGTGATTCCAAAGCCAGATTTTAGATAAGATCCTGAATATCTTGCATATCAAATTTCAGAGTCAAATTTTAAAAATACAGCTCAACATAAATTGGGGAACAAACACGTTTTCTGGCCCACAACATTTTCCAGTGGTGCTGTTTTTTTTTTATTTGGTCATCTAATCTAGTGCTTTTCTTTAGGAATTCTTTTGTGTGCCAACCTTTAATTGAGTACCTTTTATTTGTTGCTTTAATTTCTTGACTCTCTTTCTAGTTGTCATAATCTAAATCCTTTTGGTGGTACTGTTTTATTCAATTTAATTGTTTCTTGCTTTTGTTCTTTGACCTCTAATTTGGGTGCTGGAATTTCTTCTCTTCTTTGGTGCTTATGTGGATTGAAACTTGACTTGGTTAAGGTTTAGCCCTTTGATAGGTGCTGGAATTTGGAGAATTAAGACCATCATTCTAAGGAGAAGACAAAGGCAAAGCCGAAACAAGCATTCTTGAAAAAAGAAAACACTACAAACACTTGGAGGATCAAACAAGCATAGACAACAAGGAAGTGCACTAACCAAAAAGAGGATCAACAAAGGGAGTTTTTCTTAATTCCTTTGCAACTTGGTTTATTGTTAATTACCCTTTTAATTACGTTTTAGACGGTGAGTGTGTCTTCAAGGGCTCCAAGTGTCCAAGAAGCCTCACCTAGGGCCGAATAGTATAGCATTCTTGTTTAGTAATTGTTACTTGTTTGAATTTGCTATTCTATTGCTTTAGTAGAAACGCTTTGCATGTTTAATTTTGTTTAAATTTTGTGCTAACCCGACTAGCCTTGTTGCATAGTTAGCTTACATTGTTTTCTTGCTTTTATTTTCTCAACTTATTTGTGTTCTAAGTGTTTCACTAAGAGAAAGTCTTGTGTGAAGATATTGGAGGATAGTTTTTGGCAAGGAAAAGGCTTGGTACTTAAGTAGTCCTTTGTGACTCACCTCCCTTACCTGGAAAACTACCTTCTTTAACTTTCCTAAACTTTCTCAAAGTAAAACACTTATATACACAAAGTTTTTGCCATGTCTTCTTCTTCTCACTCTCCAAAGTCTATAGAAAGTGAAGTAAAATCTTTGAAAACTCTTTTGAAAGAAGTATCACAAGCGGTCCAATTAATTTCTTTTAGACAATTGGAGAATGAGAACAAAATCAATGAGTTGGCTAAAGCTCAAGAAGAGAAATCACAAAAAACACAAAAATAAAAAAAAACGCTTACTCATGCATCTCAAAGTATTGAGTCTCTAGGGGAGGGAAGCCGTAGAATCAATGATTATTACCAACCACCCCCTGGAAGAACTAGGCAAAGGGAACAAGAGGTGCCAAGGGAAACTAGAGTAGACCTACCTCATTTTTCATGGTAAGGAAAATGTAGAAATATATCTAGATTGGGAGATGAAGGTAGAGCAACTCTTTGCTTGCCATAGGGTAAGTGAGGAACGTAAGGTACCCTTAGCCACCCTTAGTTTCCAAGGGAACGCCATGTATTGGTGGACCTCTCTCGAAAGAGAAAGACGTCTTCATAGGGAACCTTCCATTACATATTGGAATGACCTTAGGGGAGCCCTAAGACGTCGACATATACCTTCCTACTACCATAGGGAGTTGATGGACAAGCTCCAAAGACTCCAACAAAAGAACATGAGTGTGGAAGAGTATAGGCAAAAAATGGAGCTCTACATGATGAGAGCATCCATTAGAGAAGAGGAGGAAACCACAATAGCTAGGTTCCTTAGTGGCCTATCACTTGAGATAAGAGATAGAGTAGAGCTCTTACCTTATCAAGACTTGAATGATTTGGTTCAACTTTGCATTAAAGTTGAGCAACAAAACTTGCGCAAAACATCAAGTCAAAAGGTGAGCCCCTATTCTAGCTTTTATCCCAAGAAAGAGTTTAGAAGGGAGGGTAGTACATCCAAGGAAAAACCAAAAGAGCCTACCAAGCCCTTTACCAAAGAAACCTCAACCCCACCCATCCGAGCTAGAGATGTTAAGTGTTTCAAGTGCTATGGTAGGGGGCATGTGCAAGCACAATGTCCAAACCAAAGGACTTTGTTTCTTAAAGGTGTAGATGAGTACACTAGTGGCGAGGATGAGCCTAGTGAGAGAGAGGAAGGGGGAGAGGATGAGAGGGTAGCTCCACTAGAGGGAGAATTGCTTATGATTAGGAGAACCCTCAACAATCACCCTAGCACATCCATTGAAACACAAAGAGAGAACATATTTCATACAAGATGCAATGTTTTAGAAAACATATGCTCTCTCATTGTGGATAGTGGATCTAGTTGTAATTGTTGTAGTGCTAGGATGGTTGAAAAGCTTAAGCTACAAGTGGTTCCTCACCCAAAACCTTACAAACTTCAATGGCTTAATGAAAATGGGGAACTACATGTAGACAAGCAAGTGGAAATCAAGTTTTCCATAGGGAACTACAAGGACAAAGTTTTATGTGATGTAGTTCCTATGGAAGCTTGCCATATCTTATTAGGGAGACCATGGCAATTTGATAAAAAAACCTTGCATGATGGTCTCACTAACGAGATTTCCTTCACCCATAAGTATAAAAAGTTTGTGCTTAGTCCTTTACCACATTCTCAAGTGGTAAAAGACCAAATACAAATGAAACAAAAGAGGGATGAGGAAAACAAAAAAAAAAGAGCGCTAGAAAAAGAGAAAATCCTTAGGGATAGAAAGGCGTGGGAGAAGAGTGTTCCTTCCCACAAGGTTGATCAACAAGACAAGCCTCTTGAAAACGTTTTTGAAAATTTGCTTCTTGTTGAACAACCAAGCCTTATCTTTTGTAAAGGAGCACTTACATGCACTGCCACAAGTAGTGAACTTATGAATTTACCTCCTCAAATCGAAAATCTTTTGAGTGAATTTGAAGATCTATTTTCCCATGAGGGGCCCATTGGGCTTCCTCCTCTAAGGGGGATAGAACATCAAATTGACTTTATTCCGGGGGCAAGCCTACCAAATAGGCCTGCTTATAGAACCAACCCCGAGGAAACAAAGGAGATAGAATCACAAGTTCAAGACTTGTTGGAGAAGGGATGGGTTCAAAAGAGCCTAAGCCCTTGTGTTGTACCTGTCTTGTTGGTGCCAAAAAAAGATGGAAAATGGCGCATGTGTTGTGATTGTCGAGCAATCAACAACATCACCATCAAGTATAGGCATCCAATTCCAAGGCTTGATGATATGCTTGATGAATTGCATGGGTCAACTCTATTCTCCAAAATTGACCTTAAAAGTGGATATCACCAAATTCGATTCAAGGAAGGTGATGAGTGGAAAACCGCTTTTAAGACCAAATTTGGATTATACGAGTGGTTGGTGATGCCCTTTGGGCTTACTAATGCCCCAAGTACATTCATGAGGCTTATGAATCACACCTTGAGGGATTGTATAGGTAAATATGTAGTAGTTTACTTTGATGATATCTTAGTATATAGTAAAACCCTAGAAGACCATCTAAGTCACCTTAGGGAAGTTCTTCTAGTTCTTAGGAAAAATAGTCTTTTTGCAAATAGGGATAAGTGTACCTTTTGTGTAGATAGTGTAGTCTTCTTAGGCTTCATAGTAAACAATAAGGGGGTACATGTAGATCCCGAGAAAATCAAAGTCATCCGCGAGTGGCCAACTCCACAAAATGTAAGTGATGTAAGAAGTTTTCATGGGTTAGCTAGCTTCTATAGAAGGTTTGTGCCTAATTTTTCTAGCCTAGCCTCTCCTTTGAATGAACTTGTTAAAAAAGATGTTGCATTTTGTTGGAATGAAAAGCATGAGCAAGCCTTTCAAAGGCTAAAAGCTCAACTCACCAATGCACCCATCCTATCTCTCCCAAATTTTTCCAAAACTTTTGATAAAGAGTGTGATGCATCGGGGGTAGGCATAGGTGCGGTTTTGTTGCAAGGTGGACACCCCATTGCTTATTTTAGTGGAAAACTCCATGGTGCCACCCTCAACTACCCCACCTATGACAAAGAGCTCTATGCTCTTGTGCGAGCCCTAAAGACTTGGGAACACTACCTCGTGTCCAAAGAATTTGTCATCCATAGTGATCACGAGTCTTTAAAATATTTAAAGGGCCAACACAAGCTCAACAAGAGACATGCTAAATGGATGGAATTTCTTGAACAATTTCCTTATGTAATCAAATACAAGAAAGGAAGCACCAATATAGTGGACGATGCTCTTTCAAGACGACATACACTCCTTTCAAAATTGGGTGCCCAAATTCTTGGATTTGACCACATAAGAGAGCTTTACCAAGAAGATCATGAACTCTCATCCATCTATGCCCAATGTCTACATAGAGCGCAAGGAGGTTACTATGTGTCCGAGGGATATCTTTTTAAAGAGGGAAAACTTTGCATTCCCCAAGGAACACATAGAAAACTCCTTGTCAAAGAATCACATGAGGGGGGACTCATGGGCCATTTTGGAGTTGATAAGACTCTAGATCTTTTAAAAGCAAAATTTTGTTGGCCACACATGAGGAAAGATGTCCAATTACATTGTTCTAGATGTATCTCATGTTTAAAAGCAAAGTCTAGAACAATGCCGCATGGACTCTACACCCCTTTGCCGATTGCAAATGCTCCTTGGGAAGACATTAGCATGGATTTCATTTTAGGACTTCCTAGGACTGCAAGAGGCCATGACTCTATCTTTGTGGTGGTGGACCGTTTTAGCAAAATGTCCCACTTTATTCCATGCCACAAAGTAGATGATGCTCAAAATATTTCTAAACTCTTCTTTAGAGAAGTGGTGAGACTCCATGGTCTCCCTAGAAGTATAGTGTTCGATAGAGATCCCAAGTTTATAAGCCACTTTTGGAAAACACTTTGGGGTAAACTTGGAACAAGACTACAATTTTCAACTTCTTGTCATCCTCAAACGGATGGGCAAACCGAAGTAGTCAATAGATCTCTTGGAACTATGCTTAGGGCTATCATGAAGGGCAGCCACAAATCTTGGGATGAGTACCTTCCCCACATTGAATTTGCTTACAATAGAGTAGTTCACAAGACTACTCATGCTTCTCCTTTTGAAGTAGTATATGGTTTTAATCCTCTCACACCCATGGATCTAATACCCCTTCCTAATCCACAAGATTTTGTGCATAAGGAAGGAGTAATCAAAGCTGATTTTGTCAAGAAAATGCATGAGAAGATTAAAATCCAAATACAAAAACAAAATGAGAAGTACACAAAATATAACAATAAAGGGAAGAGAGAAATAATTTTTGAGGAAGGAGACTTAGTTTGGCTTCACCTTCGCAAAGATAGATTTCCAACTCAAAGGAAGTCCAAACTAAGTCCCCGAGGAGATGGACCTTTCCAAGTTCTCAAGCGAGTCAACAACAATGCATATAAATTGGACCTACCTCTTGAATATGGAGTACATGACACTTTTAATGTAATTGATCTTTCTCCATTTGTAGGTACCAATGACGATGACGAGCTGGATTTGAGGACAAATCCTTTCCAAGGGGGAGTGGATGATGGAGGAGAGCCAAACACATCTAGCCAAGGCAGCCAAAGCCGAAACCATGAAGAACGTATAGACCAAGGAGAGCGTCTAGCTCCAAGGAATGAGCGTCTAGGACGTGAAGAAGGGAGGCTACCCATGGAGCGTCTAAATGTGGAATTAGACCGTCTAGGTCCTCTTACAAGGTCAATGGCTAAGCATGTACAAGCACAAGTGGATGAAGCCACGGATGGAAGAGAGAAAGCCTTGTACATGTTGCATAAAGGCCCAATAGGGGTACTTAGTAGATAGGGTAGTGTAGAAAGCACATTTGATGGAAACATTCTAGAAACTTGCTAGGTGTGACCGGTCATAGCACATGGCCTATGCTTTGCATTTCATTTGGTTTACATTTCATTATGTATTAGCTTAAGAATCACGGCCATCTAGCTTATAAATAGGGAGGCCATCTCTTTGTATTGACAAGTTTATTGTGAGTAAAGTTATGCTGCCCATTTGTGCTCAACTTTGCTTCTCCCTAGAATCCTAGGCTCTAAACTTCATTTCCTTCATCTTTTCCCTTGGGCTGGCCGAACCACCCAATAACCACACATAGCATGCACCTACAAGATCAACACCACTCCTAGGAGGATCTTGCTCACTTTCATTCATTGCTTCCGCCCCATTACTCTACATTTATACTCGTAAACAAATATCAAAACTGAATTTAAAGAGTTAAGGATAGAGAGAATGCACACAGATGTTTATACTGGTTCACTCTAAACCCAGAGCTACATCCAGTCTTCTCAGAAACCACTGAGGAATTCCACTAAGCAATCAAACCTATATAACTTACAACACAACTAAGAAAGTGACCTTGATCCCCTCAAGACACACACTTCTCTTGGCCAACATACCAACACTAAGAATGTTGATCTTGATCCCCTCAAGAACACACAACACTTCTCAGCAAACACACACAAATAATCTTGTTCAACAGAATACAAGGATTACACTTGTTACAGAAGAAAAACTGAAATCAATACAAGCAGAAATCCTATCTCACATTCTTTGATCAATCTCAATCTCTAAGCAATCTCAACTCTTTGAAAAACTCAAAAACTTGTTGTTCAAAATCTTATTACTCAAATATATTTTTCTGAATTTATTCAAAGATGTTTGTTATCAAATCTTAACAAACTATTAATTGCATTTAAAGATTGGTCAAAGCATTAAATACTGGAGCGTAAACAGTTAGAAAAACATTTAATGCTAAGTCAAAACTAAAACAGTTTTTTTGTTATGGTACCAAAACAAACAATCAGTTGTTTCCTCGAATCAATCGGTTGTTTTGGTTTTAACAGTTCAACCATTTTGAAAAACAGTTTTCAACCTTGTCTAAAAACACCTAAGTATAAAACAATCGGTTGTTTCGACAAAACAATCGGTTGTTTTTCACTTAGTTTGAAAAACACTTTTCTTTTAAAAGATTGAGAATGCCTATGCCTTGGATTCAATCTAGAGTGGATTACAAAACTCAAACTACCCCAGATCCTAACTAAGACAACTCAACAACAGCAAGCACAGCCAAGCCTTCAACATCCTTCAAAGGGTTTGGATTCTTCAAAGCTTGAACACCACTTGGTTCAACAGGAATGTCCAAGCGTACGTAGATGACATGGTGGTCACCTCCCAGCAGAGGGAGCAACACATAATTGACCTGGAAGAGCTATTCACTACGATAGCAAAGTACATGCTAAAGTTGAACCCGGAGAAGTGCGTGTTCGGAGTGGAGGCAGGGAAATTCTTGGGTTTCCTACTCACTGAACGAGAAATCGAGGCGAACTCTGAGAAGTGTGCTGCCATAATAGCTATGGGAAGCCCAATCTCAATGAAAGAAGTGCAGCAATTGACGGGGCGCATGGCCAGACCAGGGACACCCTTATTTCCAGTGCCTGAAAAGGAACAATAGGTTTGTCTGGACCCGTGAGTCTGAGGAGGCGTTCGTCAAATTGAAGGAGTACCTGGCCAGCCCTTCGGTGTTGTGCAAGCCAGAGTTAGGTATCTCACTCCTTTTATACTTCGCAGTTACAGAAAGGGCGATTAGTTCGGTCCTATAACATGAGCAAGACCAGGTACAAAGGCCAATCTATTTCGTCAGCAAGGTATTGTAGGGGCCGGAGGTGAGATACCAGGCCTTAGAAAAGGCAGCCTTAGCGGTGGTATTCTCAGCAAGAAGACTCTGCCACTACTTCCAGAGATTTACCGTGATAGTGATGACAAACCTTCCAATCCGCAAGGTTTTGCAAAAACCAGATGTGGCGGGAAGGATGGTGCGATGGGCAGTGGAACTATTTGAATTCGACATACACTACGAACTGAGAGGATCCATCAAGGGCCAGATCTATGCTGACTTCGTAGTGGAACTCTCCTCGGCAGCCACACATCAGGAAGGGGTAGATTTCAGGTGGGTACTCTCTGTATATGGTTCCTCAAACCAACAAGGTAGTGGAGCAGGTGTTATCTTAGAGGGACCGGATGGGTTGCTGATCGAGCAGGCCCTACGGTTTGCTTTCAAGGCCAGCAACAACCAGGCAGAGTATGAGACCCTGATCGCGAGAATGTTGTTGGCTAAGGAGATTGGAGCAAAGGGGTTGTTCGTAAAGAGCGATTCCTTGTTAGTTACAGGCCAGGTCACAGGGGAATACCAAGCCAAAGACCCTCAGATGGTCGCCTACCTAGAATACGTCCAGGAACTGAAGGAGTCATTCGAAGTGTTCGAGTTGGTCCATGTACCTAGAGAACAAAATGTCCGAGCTGACTTGCTTGCGAAACTCGCCAGTTCGGGCAAGGGGGGCAGGCAAAGGACGGTGATTCAAGAGACTCTGAAGACACCTTGAACTGCCACGGACAATGTGGCAGAAGTCCAACATGTTAGCACATCGGAAGGGACGAGGAGGAGTCATCGGTCGTTAACACAAGAGACGCTGAAAACACCCAGAATAAGCAGGTACTCGGTTGTTGGGGAGATAGTGTCGCAAGTTCACTAGGTCGAATCAAGAGAAACTTGGATGACGGCCTACCAGCGTTACTTGGCCATGAGATAATCCCGTTAGATCCCGCAGAAGCTCGGAAAATCAAGAAAAATTTGAGCAAGTACGCCCTGATCGATGGGAAATTATTCAGGCACAGATTCACCCATCCCATACTGGTATGCGTGGACGGTGAGCAATGCACGCGCATCATGGCAGAACTACACGAAGGGATATGCGGTAGCCACATCGGTGGCCGATCTCTCTCGTCAAAGGCCATTCGTGCAGGATATTACTGGCCAACCATGAGAGAGGATTGCACGAGATACGCCCAACGGTGCAAGAAGTGCCAACAACACACTGATTGGCACAAAGCGCCCCCAGAGGAGTTGAGATCGATATACAGCCCATGGCCATTTCTACTCAGAGGTCTAAAAAGAAGGCTGGACAAAGCCAAAGGGACCTGGGCAGAAGAAGTTCCTAGAATCGTGTGGGCCTACCACACTACCCCTCAGTCCACGACCAAGGAAACACCATTCAGCTTGGTGTACCGTTCTGACGCTATGATCCCAAGAGAAATCCAGGAGAACTCACCATGTTTCCAGAACTTCGTGGTCGAGGAGTCGAACGAGGAAAGAAAGGTGAACTTGGACCTATTGGATGAAGTGAGGGAAGAAGCAAGGATGAAAGCTAAAGCTTTGAAAAGGAGGGTGGAGTACAAGTACAACTCCAAGCTGAGACTTTGGCAGTTCCAGGTCGCTGACCTGGTGATGAGGAAGGCCCACTGGTACCAGTTAGAAAGAAAGTTATCTCCCAAGTGGACCGGTCCTTTCAGAATAACGAAGGCCCTTGGGAATGGAGCATACAACCTTGAGACATTAGAAGGCGATGTTATTCCTTGCACTTGGAACGCGACCAACCTGAAGTTTTATTTTAGTTAAATCTCGCATTTGTACATGATTAAGGGGACACTCTTTTTCCCTTGAGAGAGTTTTTTAACGAGGTCACCCGAATAAAATTTATTCAGCTAAATGTGCATTGCAATTAAACGAACCTCTCCCTTGTAGTGATAAGTCAAGAGCGGAAGTAGTATGGTCCCCCGAGTGGACCTCCCTCTTGCGTAAGTTCACCAAGTCCGAGAATAATATGGTTCGCTGAAATAAACAAACTTCTCCCTTGTAGTGATAAGTCCAGAGCGGAAGTAGTATGGTCCCCCGAGTTGACCTCCCTCTTGCGTAAGTTCTGTTAGAAAAGATGGCTTTAAACTATAGGGGGGGTGAATTGTTTAAAGGGGTTTTCGCAAACTTTTCAAAACTAGAATGAACTTATTTCAGAAACCAATTGATTAAGCAATTCAGTTAGCCAAAACAGCAAACAAAAGCTGTAGTACTAGAAAAACAATCGGTTGTTTCGTAGAAACAATTAGTTGTTTATACCAGCAAACAACAAAAAAACTGAATTTAAAGAGTTAGAGATAGAGAAATTGTACACAGTTGTTTATACTGGTTCACTCCTAACTAGAGCTACATCCAGTCTTCTCAGAAACCCTGAGGATATCCACTAAGCAATCACCACTTGATCACTTACACCACAACCAAGAGAATGACCTTGAACACCTCAAGAAACACACTCTCCTTGGCCAACACTAAGATTGCTGATCTTGAACACCTCAAGAACACACAGCCAATCTCAGCAAACACAGAAACAAATTGTTCAACAGATTACAAAGATTACACTTGTTACAGATGAATATCTGAAATCAATACAAGTAGAATCCTATTCTAGCACCTTGATCAATCACAAAATTCTTAAGCAATCTCAGTACTTTGAAAACTCTCTTAGAAAAACTTTGTCAAAAGATTCTTAATTCTTAAAACTATTTTTCTGAATATATTCAAAGATATAGTTTGTTATCAAATCTTAACAAACTTTTAAATTGCATTAAAAGATTGGTCAAAGCATTTAATGACTAGAGCGTATACAGTTAAAGCATTTAAAGCTCAGTCAAAGAAAACAGTTTTTTTGTTATGGTCCCAAAACAAACAATCGGTTGTTTCCTCGAATCAATCAGTTGTTTTTGTACTTAACAGTTTCAACTATTTGAAAACAGTTTTCAATCTTTCTCAAAACACCTAAGTATAAACAATTTTGAAAACACCTAAGTATAAACAATTTTGAAAACACCTAAGTAAAACTATTTGAAAACAGTTTTGGTACTTAACAGTTTCAACTATTTGAAAACAGTTTTCAATCTCACCGAAATAAAGGAACCTCTTCCCTTGAAGTGATACACGAAGAAACAGAGGTAGTTTGGTCTTCCTAATAAGCCCCTCTCGTGTAAGTTCACCTAGGCGAAGAATAGTATGGTTCGCTAAAACTAAAGGAACCTCCTTCCTTGAAGTAATATGAAGAGAACAGAGGTAGTTTGGCCTCCCCAATAAACCCCTCGCGTAAGCACACCAAGGCGGAAGGAGGTATGGTTTGAGTACCAAAGTTTCGTCCCTTGACTTTTGTAGCAAGGGCGAGATCAGTTATCCCCTGACTTTATATAGCAAGGGTGAAATTGAGAAAGTGTCGTTCACTTGGGGTAGAAACACCAAGGGGGGGGGGGGGGAGACATACGTATTAACTCTAAGGTCGAACAGGAATACGAGGCGAACGTGCTACCTAAAGGGCGAACCTAAACTGGAGGCGCTGTATGGAGAGCGAAGCGAATGGAGGCAACAGTTAAAAGGAATAAATACTTATAAAGTATACACACAAGAAAGTTTGGTTGTCGACAAAAACAGAATTACAAAGGGAGTCATTCTCGTGGCACGATTTGGCCGTCCACAACGCATTTGGACTCACCAAAGAGGGTAAGATCCACCTCAGGATGCGCATAGGCAAAATGAGCGACGGCGTCTTGAAACCCCTCACCGTAAGCTTCAGCGGCATCGTTAGTAAGATCCTCTCCTGTCCTTCTGAAGGATTCAATCGCCCGACCAAGGACTCGGTTTTCTCGGCCAACTCTCCTTCAACCCACCCCAGAAGGATCTCACGCTGCGTGCCCCTCTCTTCCAGATTAGCCACCTTTCCCTTCAGTTTGGCCACGAGATCTTCAAGCTGAATCGCATGCGTACGTAGAGGCAAGATCCTCGCTTCTAGTTCGACTGCCTCTAGGCCTTGTCTTGGAGGGCCTTTTTGGCGTCTTCCTCAGATTGGCGAAGGCTTGCTAGCTTTAGGTACAAGGCAGTTTCGCGATTGGCGTCCGAAGGTTTGGTTTCTCTGTCCAATACAAGGGAAACCCATATAGAAGAGAGGGGTCCCTCACCATTGAAGCTGACCCACAACTTTTTCCCTAGGTCTTTGACCTCGAAGAAATAAAGGAAGACATCTACGGACGGTGTGAGATCGAGGCTACAGCAAAGGATGGCAAAGGCCCTCACGAACGCCCAACTGTTAAGGTGCAGCTGGGTGGGGGCAAAGTTCACCTCAGTCAACAACGTGCGCTCGAAAGGGGCAAAGGGTAACCGAAACCCCAGTCTTCAGAAGAGGGTGGAATAAATGAAGTAGAAAGGGCCTTCGGGGTCGGAGGCTTCGTCAGAACATACTGGCTCCCCCTCGCGACAAGCCACCATCTGCACATACTTATCGTGATCTTTGCCAAAGACATGCGATGGATGGCAGGATTGCTTCTTCCTATAGGCTGTTATGCTCTTAAGGGTAGTAAAGGTGGACGTTTCCTCTAAAAGGTCCACCGGTGCCCAGCGGTATAAAGACTTATAGAGTGTTCTTTCGCAAATGCCAAGTGAAGGTTCGCGTAATCAAAAGTGATGAAACAGTGGGGAGAGCGTAAGGGTTAAAGTGTTTAAACAGTACACGAAGAAGTTCAAGCGCCAACACGGCTCAACCGTTGATCCCGACGCGTGTACGTTCACCAACGAGGAAATAATAAGATGTCACTTTCATGCACTATTCACACTCGTTACCCAGTGCCACGTAGGTCGCCCAACGTGACCACCATAGTCTCTTCACTGAAACAAGTTACAGCTCGAGATTGGGGGGCTTATGTCTCGACCAGTCCTCGACCATCGACCCAGAGACTGACCTCGGACATGATGCATCGATGTTTGGTAATGGAAGGGGGCCACGTGAGGTGGGCCTCATAATCACCTACTAGAGAATTGGTTAGTCTTTAATATCCACACCCTAAACCCCGATGTTGGAGATCGACCCACTAGTAAGGGAAGAAGGTCGGACATCGGTCATCAGGACATGGTAGAGAGCCACATAAGGTGAGCCCTAGAGTTTCGTTAAGATAATAGTTAAAGACAAGAGATGTGTGGAAAGCCTAAGTCACGAGGGATCCATGCACGTGGTGTGTATGATGCAACAAGGCGTAACACATGTGGATAATCCTAGGAGGTGTTAAGGCCCATTAGGGTTAGGGTCTCCAAGGAAAGCTGCATGCATGACACGTGAATACTTAGGGCACCCACGAAGAAGATGGCACTAGAGATTAGGTGCACAAGTTGGTACCTAGGCAACCACTCTGTCATTCGTTGCACTCCAGTTAAGGGAAGGTCATGTGCCAGATACGCTAAGATTCTATGAATAGTGGCACAAGGACATTCTCCAAGGAACTCTAGTCGAGGGTAACAATGCAAAGGTAAACCCTAGTTTCAACCTATATAAAGGGTGCCAAAACCCCAGTAAGGTATGCAGTTTCTAAGACTGAAGCTAATATACACACTTGGTGTTTCTTTGCCCTAATACTAACTTGAGTGTCGGAGTGCAAACGGCCGCTAGGGCACCCCTTTGTCTTTGCAGGTGAGAGGTTTCTTGATCAAGAAGGCACGTTTCTCAGGCAGGATTGAAGGGCGGCAGGCAACCACTCTGTCATTCGTTGCACTCCAGTTAAGGGAAGGTCATGTGCCATATACGCTAAGATTCTATGAATAGCGGCGCAAGAACAGTCTCCAAGGAACCCTAGTTGAGGGTAACAACGCAAAGGTAAACCCTAGTTTCAACCTATATAAAGGGTGCCAAAACTCTAGTAAGGTATGCAGTTTCTAAGACTAAAGCTAATATACACACTTGGTGTTTCTTTGCCCTAATACTGACTTAAGCGTCGGAGTGCAGACGGCCGCTAAGGCACCCCTTTGTCTTTGTAGGTGAGAGGTTTCTTGATCAAGAAGACACGTTTCTCAGGCAGGATTGAAGGGCGGCAGCAGTTGTTAGAGTCAACTGACAAAGCAAGTCAACCAGCAGGAACATGTTTTATTTATTTAAAGAGAACTTTATTAATCATAAATAAATAAATACAATAGATATAAATAATTGTGGTTGAAAAAGCACATAAATACTTAAAAATAATGGAATAAAAAAATAAATGTTTATAATTTTGAAAGGTATGATTTTTTACCGAAGTTTTGAAACTCATAATATTTAACAGAAGTTCTGAAACTTATGATAATTTATGGAGGTTATCTGAAACTCATGGTAATTAATAGGAGTTTAAAAACCTCTGTTAAATACTGAATTTATTGGGATTTAAAAAAACTCTGAAGAACATATTTCTAATAGATGGTTTGTCAAAAAAAATTACATCTTCGATTAAATGACTTAATAAAAGTTTTAATTGTTGGTAATATAAAAAAAATCCCGTTAAAACTATTTTTTCATGGAAAAAAAATTGTTAAATATTAATAAATAAATATTTCTTTTGTTACAAATTGATTGTAAATAATATATATATATATGTATAATTTCCAAAGATGTACCCTTTTTTTTCTTTTCCCAAAATGTACAATTTTTTTTTCTTTAAACAAGAAGAAATCAGAAGATAGGATGTTCCATTGCCCTTGTATTACAAAACAATAAGAAAGAAATATATATTATGGAAATTAATAGGGTTGTAATGAGACACATTACATTAATTATATATGGAAAATAGTTTAATTATATATAGAGATGAAGCAGAGAGAATATTACTACTAATCAAGCAAATCAAATAGAAAGGGAAACTCATAATTAATGGTGGCTGAAGCCTGGCTGGGTCCTGCTTTCTTCTTCTTCTTCATCTTCTTCACATTTGGACAGCCTTGTTAGTTGAAGAGGCTCTAAAGTGCTTGATGAGGGTGCTGTGTGCATTGCAAGGTCAAAGCCAGCAGGGTTATTGTTGAAGCTGCTCAAGTTCATAAGGTTGGTGGAAGCACATGAGTTGTTGGAATATGCTGGTTGTAGTGCTGCTGCATTCATGTTTGGTTGCTGTACTTGTGTGCTCTCAAGAGCACTTGCATAGGCAAATCTACTATTCATCAGCTGAGTTTGCACCATAGCTACCTCTGCTTGCATAGATGCTACCTGAATTGGACAAAACCTAGGTATTTCATGGATAAAAAATGAACAACTACTTGAATTTTTTAACCATGTTATTTACAACTCTAAAGTGATTTTAATAATTTTAGAGCATGGTATCTTTCGAAGAGTTTTTCCTCTAAAACACTTGCATAAACATATAAAATAAAATAATTTTTCTGTAATCTAAAATTAATTTTTCATAAATTAAAAAAAAATTAAGATGAGTTATATCAGACACCTTTTACAAAATTAATTTCTATAAGTTAAGTTTGCTTATAAAAAAAATATTTTTATTTTTTCTTCAAAAAATGTGTAAAAATTATGTAAACCTAGTTTTAACTATTTATTCATTATCAGGTTGCTATTTTTTGTTGTTGTTGAGAGGAGATGTAGAAAGATTTTGACACTAATGAAATGTGACCAGAGATAATGAAATAATCTCTAATTTAAAATTTTAAGGTAATAAATTGTAGTTTTTTTTTATATTTTTATTTTTGTAAATTTCTACAATATGAGACTTCATTTCATATTTAACTCCTACCTATGATATTAATTTTTTAATTGAAGGTTTACTTAAAGTTTTTCAACATTTTTGGAATGTGTGATGCAATTCAACTCTTTGCTAGTATTTTTTCTTGCAAGTTTAGTGTAGGTTGAAAATTAAGGGACAGTTATTGGGTAGGGTTATTTAGTTATGAAAACATTTTTTTTTTACTTTTAATTAGAAAATATCAACAGATATTTTTACTTTAACTTTGGGTTTCCAAAGTTTGTGCACAAAAAATGCAAGTAAAACTTTTGTGACTAGAAAATGAAAGAAAATTAGTGGGATTTTTTGTATTTGAAAAGAAAAAATACGTTTTCTTTGTTTATATTTAAAGTTTAGTGTCATAGAACAAAATTTCTGGTAATTCAAGACTTAAAAATTACAAAATATCATTTGCGATGCAACTGCCACATGAATAACATGATCTTTACCCATCCTTTAATAAAGGCACTAAAGAAACGTTTTTTCACAACTTACTTAAGAAAATATATTAATAATTTAATACATATCAACTGAAAGTAGAAAGAATTAAACTTAGTGTGACGTTATATATAATTTATTTATTGTATTGCCTATGTTCTTTTAATAAAAACAACAACTCTTTTTATGCAATAAAAATATCATATTGTCAACAACAAAAGAAACAAACGCATTTAATATGAAGAATATTTGAGAAAAGCCACAGTGAATTTTACCTGATATTCAAGAAACTAAACTTTTTCTAACATTAACAGTTTTTATGAATAAAAAAAAGTAATATCCTAAAAAATAATAAATAATTATGTTTCTTAGAAAATGAATGAATAGAATAAGCTAAAATCAGTTTTTTCTCTCCACATATTTTTGTTAATGTACAAATTTAGTTTCTATTAATACTACATTTTCATTTTCAATTTTTTAAAATTAAACAAGAAATATTAACGGGCTTTTAGTTTAATAAGTGATATGTACTATACGCAAATTAATTAGTAACCATTTATGAGCATACCAATATTTTCTAATAATACTCATTAACGGTGAAACCTAATTGCTTAATTTTAAAATATTAAAACATTATGATTTGAGTATAATACACTCATTCATTAATAATACCCCTCAAATTGCTTAATTATGTAAAACATTAACTATGTATTGTTATGACTAAAACATTAAAAATACATATTCACAAAATTATGGAGACCAAAAATTAAATTTATTCATAATAATACATACAGAAGTGTAAATCATATTTATATGGTTATTCAACTTTAAATCATATTTATAAATATATAAATATAAGTTTGTTGTTAACTTTTTACCATAATTATATACAATATATAAACATTAAACTCCAATTAGGTTAAACATTAGGATTAGTTTTAATTGATTGACATAACATTCATGTGCTGTTAAATGATGGATAGAATTATATAGGCTGTTAAATGATGGATAGAATTATATAGGAATAAATATGTTTTTGTTTATTGCGAAATTGGTTTTCATATTCCAAAGGCCAAATTTTAAATATTATGAGAATTTGTATTAACTAAACTATTAAATGAGTTTTTGTCAATTTTTTTACTCGATAAACATATTTTCAGTATAGATATATGTTAAATAATTTCATATTAACTACTGACTAAACTTGATATTATGATATTATAATATTATAATATAGTGTATATTGAAAATTCGTTTGTTAAAAAAAATTGGATAAAAATCCATTTCAATATTTTTTTATTATAAATATTTAAAATATTTAAAGTTTGGATTATGAATAAAAATATATAAAGTTTTATAGTATAAAGATGAAAAATATATTTAATTCAATTATAATTATATGTGATTGTATAGATGGTGTTAGCAATAAGTTTTCTTTTAAATATTTTTATTTAGTTAAGTTTATTGTAAACTATAAAATAATTATAAAATAATTAGAGACTTGATAATGTGGGATTCACAAAATTTTATATAGCTTTTAATAAGTTTTAATGAATATTAAAATTTGTCATGATTTGTTGACATTAAAAAAGAAAACCTACCTGTTGTTGGAGAGAAAGGATGGTGGAGACACAACCGTAAACAGGATCAGACAGCCTTGCCTGAGCCTCATAGGATATGGTCGTAGCCGCTTCATGGCGGCGGTTGGCCGGAATGTTGGACAGGAGCTTTGACACATTGCTAGCCCCAAACACCTTGTGCACAGCTGCAAACTTGGCTGCACCTTGGTCAGTGCCAAAGTGGGGTGCAAAGATGCAGCCTCCAATGCACTTCCTCCTCAAGAACTTGCAAGCCCCACACGGCGTTGCAGGCGAAGTTCCCAGCATTGGTTCATCTTGTGTTTGTGTTGCCATGGCACGTCTGAAACCAGGTCCTCTGCGTCTGCTTCCTGATCCAGCACTGTGATCGCCACCATTAGTATTAAGATCATGTGGCTCTGACATTCTGATAGCTAATGATGAGATTGAGTATTATGGTGTCAGAGAGTGAAAGGGAAAGGGGTGATGTTGATGCTTATATGGGGTGTTGTGGAGTTGCAGGGGAAGTGCACGTTGGTGTTGTGAGAGGGTTGGCAAGGCGAGTGTGGTTTGAGAAAGAAGACGTTTGAGGTTGGTGAGGGAGTATGTGAGGGACCACGTGCATGTGATGAAAATGTTGTTACTGTTTGCATGTTTGTTAGATTTATGTTTATAATATTGAGGTTGGGATGAAAGAGTAGCTGTATGAAGCTTTAAAAGGTTGTCTTTACGGGGAAACGCACAAGAACTACGCAGTCTTTGTTGCTCTTCGCGTGTGGGGTGGTAGAACCAAAACTGCATGCTTCTCGTGGCTACAAACTCATTCAAGATTATCTTCTTTTTTTTCTAATAAAAATATTTTTCTTTTCATCTTATTACAAGCAATAGAATAGAAAGTTAAATGGAAGAGCTTTTGAAAATGGTTAGGCTTCTTACTTATGGAAAATGAGAAGAAGAAAATAAAAAAAAAATAGTATTGGTTAAATAAATGTAAAATTCACGTAAAATAATATTAAAAAAGAATAAAATAATATTAATTAAGTTGTGTCGATACAAGTAATATAAAATGAAACAGTAAATTTATATGATAAGATAGATTTTACGGCAGTTAAAGATTTTAGAAAATTTAGAAGTTAATTTAAACTCATTTTATGTGGATGGAAATTTAGTCCAAAAAATAAATTCTTTTGTTTAGCGTGGATATTACCAATGGTTAGTTATTGTATGGAAAAAGATAAATATAAGAGTGTGGTGTTGTATGGAATAATTCTATGGTTTTTAGTAATGTAATTTTATTGTTGTCGATTATATATGTTGTGATTTTGTTATTAGTGAAATGTGATTTAAAGTAATGTAATTAAAAAATATTTATATGATATCATTTTAATGAAATAATGTGTACAATGATATTCTTATATAATACTTATGAGATATAATTTCAATTGAATAGTAAGACATTTTATAGTATGTATACATAAAATATTATTTGATGAGTTGAGAAGAACTTCGCATAAGCTTAAAAACTTAAAATGTAGTCTAAGTAACTATATTCTTCTCTTTGATAAAAATATATGATAAATATAAAAATACACCGTTGTTTAATTGTCATAGAAGAATATGTAATTATTTATTTCATTTGATTCTTAGAAGAATAACAAATGATAAAATTGTTTTAAACCAAGTTGTTGTTAAAAAATGTTAAAAAGAACTCTTTAATAGATAAAATACGTACTTATACTGATATTATTATTATTATAATTATATAATCTATATTCAAGAGTACTTTAATAATCCTGTATTTTGATTTATTTTCAAGAATACTTTGTAGATGAATCAAATACAACTTAGAAATCTTCACTTGTCATGGGAGCAAGGGTCTCTAGGGTATCTTAAGAGGACATATACGACCTTCCTTAAGTCACAAAACTCCACCATAGTTAAGGTTGCTTAACTAGGATTATGACAGCTTAAGAAACAAGCTACCCTCACTCTCTTCATCTATGAATACCTCATGTATTCAGATTTGTAATTAATGAATGAAGTATTCAAATTTTGAAACTCATTCTCTCCCAAATCTCCCTTGCTAGAGAGCCTTCTAGGCCTAGTAAAATCCTAAGAAAGTTTGTCACACCTCTTTCTTCTTCATAGCACCTCAAACTCTCTCGAAACCTCACCATTTTCTCACCCTTTTGTTGCAACTCTCCAATCAATTCTACTGCCACTCCACGACTTCATCCAACCACAAGCTTGGATTGCATCAAGAACTCAAGCTGAAATAGAAAAAATAATTGGAAAAACATAGTTGGATGGAGATTTTCCCTTGGATCTTGGTGTGCTCACCTGATGAAATCCAAGGAGATGGATTGGAGAATTCATGGAGTGGTAGGGGAATGGTTGAAGTTTTGTACCAAGATTGAGAGTGAATTGGTGAGGTTTGAGAGTGATTTAGGTGCTAAGAGGTGATCCCAAATTTCTAGGGTTTTCACTAAGTCTAAAAGTGATGGAGGACCATTCAAAGCCACCATACACAAGAATAAAAGATAGATGAATTGTCTATAGTAAAAATAACTTGTATAGAATCCATGTCTTTACTTTCCTTTAGAAGAGTATTTTATAGATGAAATATGGATATTCTAGAAACCCTAACTTGTCACAAAAGTAAGGGCTTCTGGAACACCTTAGAAGAGTGCCTACGGCTTCCTTAAGCTACCATACTCACCATAGTTAAGTCTACTTAACTAGAGTTAAGGTAGCTTAATGAGTAATCTACCTTCATCTATAAAACCCCCAAAATCCACCCATGTATTCAAATTTGCATATTATTGAATGAAGTATTCATAATTGAAGTTCATTCTCTTCCAAATCTCTCTTGCTAGTGAGCCTTTTTGGCCTAGTGAACTTAGGAAGGTTGGCCAAACCTCCTTCCTCTTCATTGCACCATCAAACCTCCAAAACCCTTGCACCTCTCATCCATTCGGTGCCATCATCTTCACTTCATTTTGTTGCATCTCCATTCATTCCTCCAACCAAGATCTTGGACTACACCATATGGATCAGAGCATACTAATGGTCCTTTGGCCAAGCTAAGTCATCTTTCACAATTTTTTTTCTATCCAATCTTGTTCATCACGATTCATGCTTGTCTTGGTTATTTCTTCCAACTTTTGTTTTGTTTTCCACCATTTATATTCGTTGTCCATCGATTATATTCAGTCTCCACTATATCCAAACACTTTTTCGCTGATCATTTTCCGTGAGACCCTCATCAAATACCTTCCTTGGCCATCCACTGCACAACCTCCAGTTTTGTTCTGTTTGTTCTTCAATTTTTGCTTGTTCTTGATGTTTTTTTTGCATTGGTCCATTTATATTCCTCTCCCAAGGTTTTTCTTTGTTTTCACCATTTGAAAAAACTTTTCCACCAATCAAATTCAATGCACCTTGCTTCATACAATTCCTGGTGAGTTCTACTACCTCTCCTTGTTGTTCTTCACTTGTTCTTGCTTTTTTTTTTTTTTCATTTGATCGGATTTAATTATGTTTTTGTGGGCATTTAAGTGTTATCTTCTGTTTGTTCCTTTTACATGTCACTTGTCACGTCCCAATTTGGCTTGATTTTCTCTAATTGGTCTTTTGTTGTTGTATGCAATCCCTAAGTGCACATAAACTGTTTGCTTAATGTCTTACATCTATTTTGCCTAAGTCTTTCATTTGGTTTGTATTGTGTTGCCTAGTCTAGAGTATCCTAACTTGCTATTATTTCATTGGTGAGTTTTGCGCATCTTGTTTTCCCTATTTCTTGAAGTTTTGTCCATTGTTCTTTCTTCCATCAGGCTTCTGTTCAATTTCTAGAAATTTATGCTTTACACTTAGTTTGCAAAATTTATCTTATCATAGTTCGTCTTCAAATCTTATGAAATTTTTTGTGTGTTATCATCAATATGTTAACACTGATCAGTAAAAAGAGGCACGTCCTAATTTCACCTACAAAAAGAAGTTATAATTTTCAAAAGCCAGAACATTTTCTATTGTTTGACACACTAATTCAGTACTAGTGGTGCTCTCAGTATAAAAATTTCTGCACCTAATTCCTTTGGTGTTTTCGCCTAAAATTTTTACCATATCTTGTTTCATATGTTAAAAATTTCTAGTTGAAATTTCAACTTCAAATGTAAGAATATTATGTGGCACGTCACGATTATTTATCTTATTAATTGATCAATTACCATAATTATTCTATTATATTATTGGTAATTACTTGATGGACGTAATTACTCTTACCATAAATAATTAGGGTTTCCCCTTGGGTGTATTATAAATAGAGATTACCAGACAATTAAAGAGATACCCTCATATTCTAACATCACACGGTCGAAACTCATTCCCTAAAGGGATTTTCGACCCTCTCATCTCTTTGTCTCTTTACTTACATAATTCCATTCTAAGCGATACACTCTAAAGGGGAGCCCGATCAAGATCATGTCTTCGTCCCTCAGCCATACGATCACGGGTCTACCAGGTATTATTTAATCATTATTCTTGTTTCATTATATGATTGAGAAATCCTAATCCAACATGTGGTATCAGAGCGTTTATGTTGCTTAATCGATTCTTCTTTCGTTTTCCCTAAATTTGGAAGAAACGAGGATTTTGATTCAACCTATTGATTTTCGATGTTTTTATTTTGGTATATTATTGAACCACTTATTCTTGAAAATCCACCTTGATATCATAAAATAAATTTTAATTTTTTCGAGATCCATAAAAAATTTAATATGAATGTTATGTGTTCTTCATAATTTTCGTGAGTATTCCCTTATTTGGAATGGAATTGATTTTGATTCTATGTTCATCATCATTATTTGTTGTTCATATAATTTTCATGAGTATTACCTTAATTAGGAATGGATTTGATTTGATATCTTAGTCTCCAAGTTTTTCCTTATTTAGGATAGTATATTCTTGCCTTATTAATTTTCGGGTATTATTATTATTATTATTATTATTATTATTATTATTACTATTTTCGAAAATAGCAGTCGTGTCAAACTTGGAAACATATCAATCTAATTAAAATTTTGAAGTCCAAATATAAAATCAAATCCCTAATATTCCGCTACTCACCTTATCGGGTTTACGAGTAACATATTTACGCGTTTCCTTTTATTTATCAAATTAAATATGGTAAATCTCATGATACCGTAATTATGTTTAAAAAAAATAAAAAATAAAAAATACTTATTTTGTTAAACTCTTAAAAAAAAATATTAAGTTTGACAAAATTAAAATTAAAATTTTTGCTTAAACTTAATAACAGGAGTCTCCCTTCTGTCCAACGATGATGGGTTATGTCTTGTTATTTGAGTCTAATTAAGCACCTTCACTTACTTGTGAGTACACTTAATTATTAAATATTCACATGACATTTTCCTAAAAACACAATATTTCTATTATGTCCAACGATGTTTGATGCACTTGTGTTTTGCAAACTTAATATGTGCATAAGCTTAAATGTTCACTTTTGTCCAAAGATGATGTGTCACATTCTTATTGCACATACCTTACTTATAATTGTTCATTATGCTTAAATAATTGGTAATTAACCAAAGTGAAAGCTGATTGTTTAAGTAGAACCTAATCTAGTCTATTATTTTGATGTTATAATAGATTTTATCATAGCTTCATTATCATAATGGTTCTTACTTATGCCTGCTTTAGATCTAAGTTTCCCTATGTCACTCTAACTTTTTCCTTAGCCTAAGTATCTTAATTCGTCGTCTAACTAGCCCTTAATATGGGAATTGAGACCTTGACTGGTGAAAAACATTCTTCTTGGAAAGATTCCTTGATGCTGACTCTTGGGATGCTGGATTTTGATCATGCACTAATTGAAGCTGCTCCTCTTGCCCTCACTGATAAGAGCACTCCTGAAGATAAGATGGCTTATGAGAAATGACAAAGGAGTAACAAGATGTGTCTTATGCTTATCAAGAATTCCATCAGCCCAATCATCAGAGGAGGCATTCCTGATTCACCTAACGCTAAGGCTTATCTAGCTTCTGTGGAGGAACAATTTCAAGGAATCTCTAAGGCGCATGCTAGTACTCTTATCTTGAAGTTGGTGACTACAAAATATGACGGGCGCACCGGCATTCGCGAGCACATCCTAATGATGAGCGACATGGCCCGTAAACTTAAGGGATTAGCCATGGAGATCAGTGAAGGTTTCCTAGTCCACTTCATTATGACTTCTCTTCCTTCTGCGTTTGAAGCCTTCAAAGTCAACTATAATACTCAGAAGGACAAATGGTCCATGAGTGAGTTGATTGCTATGACTGTTCAAGAAGAAGAGCGCCTGAAGCTGGAGAAACCAGATGTTGCTTACCTCGTGGCTGCTGAATCGAAGAAGCGGAAGGGCAAATTCCCTAAAAAGGAATCTAATAAGGTCCCTAAAACTGATGCAAGTGCACCCTCCAACTCTAACAAATCCACTAGCAAGTCCTACTGCAAGTTCTGCCACAAGGTAGGACATAAGCAGTCTGAGTGCTCAAGCTTTAAGGAGTGGCTGTCTAAGAAAGGTAATCATCTAAATATGATAATTGAGTCCTTTAATTTAAATGTTCCAACTAATACTTGGTGGTTTGACTCTGGGTTTATGGTTCATGTGACCAATTCAATCCAGGGATTCCTTACAATCCAGAAGCTGGAAAGAAACCAAAGAACAATTAAGATGGGGAATGGACAAGAACTATTTGTCGAAGCTGTGGGAACCTTAGAATTACTTATGAAAACTGGAAAATGTATTAAACTTTATGATACCTTATATATTCCCGAGATTACTCAGAATCTTGTATCAGGACCAAAGTTAGACATTGATGGTTTTTATGTTTCCCATGGTCATGGCAAACTTACTATTTCTTTAAATTCTCAATTGTTTGGTACTGGTTTTCTGGATAACGGTCTCTATAAGTTAGAACTAGATGATAGCTTCTCCAAATCTTTGTTATCATATAATATTAATGAGAACTTAACAAAGACTAAGAGAAAACGAGACTTAGAAACTTCATCCATGTTGTGGAATCAACGTTTAGGCCACATTTCACGAGATCGCTTATCTCGACTTGTGAAGGATGAAGTCTTACCATCTCTCGATTTCACTGATTTTGGAACATGTGTCAAATGCCTCAAAGGAAAAATGACATCCACAACTAAGAAAGGTGCCACTAGGAGTTCAAAATTATTAGAACTTATTCATACTGACATTAGTGGCCCTTACAGCATCGTTGGAATAACAGGACATAATTCATTTATCACTTTTATAGATGATTATTCTTGTTACAAGTACTTGTATCTCATTAAGAAAAAATCTGAATCACTTACAACTTTTAAAGATTATAAAACTGAAGTTGAAAAACAACTTGATCTTCAAATAAAAGTTGTGCGATCAGATAGAGGAGGTGAATACTATGGTAGACATACTGATTTGGGATAAGCCCCTGGTCCCATTTTATGAGTTTTGTAAAAGTCAGGGGATTGTGAACCAATACTGATGGAGATCAAGCTCAAAAGGACATGGAGGCCAATCATCAAGCTCAAGAAGAGGTGGAGGCACAAATGGAGGACGCCCATGGAGGTCAAAGTCCACCTCAAAGGATTACAAGAAGCATGTTCAAAGCTTTGGGAGCTAGAAGACATTTATTTTCTTTTTTTGTAATTTCTTTAGTTGAAGGTGCTTAGAGGGATACATTAGAAACCTCTTTTGTTTTAGCATCTTGTAGGCTTTAGTTAGGAGCTTTAGGGGGGGGGGGTGTATTAGTAGATAGGTGTAGAAGTAGAATAGGAGGTGCCAAAGTGAAGGAAAGGGTCACACCTTCCTCATGCATAGAATAGGCGCCGGTTCTAGAATGATTTGGGAGGGAATTTTGAATTCTTTTAGCTTTCATTTTCAGCACCTTAGGCTATAAATAGAGGTGCTCTCTTTGTAAAATTCAGATTGGAATTAATCTAAGAAAACTCTACTCAAATTTTGAGTGACCGTTGGAGAGCTTTTGGAGCCTTCTTCTCTAGTCTTATCTTGATGGATCAATGGAGTCCTCAAGTGGCGGCATCACTCTCATCTAGGAGCTTTCCACACTTCTAGTGGCGAGATCATCCATCCTCCTTCCATCTTCATGAGCATTCTCTTCTCCTTCCTTTCTTCTTCTTCAATTGTTCATGTTGCTTTGTGTTCTTGAGTTTTTCAGTTTCGGTTTTTCTATTTTCCAGCACTATGTTCTGTTTTGTTTTTAATTCTGTTCGGTTCTTATGTTTAGTTGTTTAATTCTGTTCGGTCATTCCAGCTTTCATTCTCTTTGTTGATTCAATTTGACAATATTTGGTTCATCCAAATGAGTTTGGGATTTGGTACTAGTTTTTGGTGAGTTCTTGTCTTAGAACCAATGATCCAACTCTAAGAAAAGTGCCTCTATATTTTCCAGCTCAAGGTGATTCCTAAGAATGTCAAGAATCTTGTTCTATGTGGCTAGTGGAATCACATCATGTGGTATCATGAGTCTTAGGTTCTTCTTGTTTAATTGTTGAGTTGTATGCACTTTAATTTCAAGAGCTCTTTAATTTTCTTGCAATTTAAGTTTCTGTTTTAGAATTTTACTTGAGTATTCTTGCTGTTTTTCTTTTACACCAAGTGCTTGTGAAAAGGTTTATGGCACTCATTCTTCTTATGAGCATGGTTACTCTTTTGGAATGGCATTATCCTTCCTAGAGTTTACCTTAAGCTTCCTTTCACTTGTTGTTAAAATTTGTGATGTGTCTTTTAATTTTGTAATCATGTCAAGTTTTGTCTTAGTCAATAGAGTTCCTTCCAAATCTGTCTCTAAAAGTCCTTATGAACTTTGGACTGGAAGGAAACCGAGTCTTAGATATATGAAAGTATGGGGCTGCCTTGCTGAAGCTAAAGTTTATAACCCTTTCTTAAAGAAGCTTGACATGAAAACAGTAACTTGTCACTTCATCGGGTATCCCGATCACTCAAAGGGTTATAGATTTTATTGTCCTTCCCACGTCACCCGCATTGTAGAAACCAAGCATGCTCATTTCCTAGAGGATTTCAAGATCAGTGGGAGCAGTGACAATCCTTACTTGGATTTACTATAAGTACAAGAGGCGGGGGGGGGGGGGGGGGGGGGGGAGAGATCTACATCGACTACTAATTTGCCTCTGATCACTCCTCTTGTACCCACTCCGCGCGTCACTGCACCACCTACTCCATGTTCAGAACCTGATGCTACTCTAAATCCATCCGAGAATGAAGGCACCCTGAACGACAAACATCAGTACAATGCAGAACCCGCTAATCAGCTCAGGAGGTCATCTAGAACTAAAACTGCTACAGATTTTGATGATTATGTAACTTACCTGACTGAAGCAGAAATGGATGCCGGAAGGTATACTGATCCTACCTCTTACAATGAAGCCATTACTAGTGACCAGTCTTCTGAATGGAATAATGCCATGCTCGATGAGCTTGACTCCATGAAGAAAAACAATGTTTGGGATCTAGTAGAATTACCCGACGGAGTAAAACCCGTAGGATCTAAATGGGTGTTCAAAACCAAGCTAGATCTGAATGGAAACATTGAACGCTTCAAAACAAGATTGGTTGCAAAAGGGTTCACTCAGAAAGAGGGAATTGATTATCAAGAGACCTTTTCACCTGTCTCTCGAAAAGATTCCTTAAGGATCGTAATGGCCCTCGTAGCTCACTTTGATCTAGAGCTACATCAGATGGACGTCAAGACCGCTTTCCTTAACGGCGACTTGTATGAGACGTGTACATGCAACAACCGGAAGGTTTTAAACTTGAAGGTCAAGAACACTTAGTCTGCAAGCTGAAGAAATCCATTTACGGGCTGAAGCAAGCCTCACGACAGTGGTACATAAAGTTTGATGAAGTCATGAAGAAACAAGGTTTTCTTAAGAATCAAGTGGATCAATGCACCTACCTCAAGATGAGTGGGAGCAACTTTACTATACTTGTCCTTTACGTAGATGACATTCTATTGACAAGTAATAGTATAAACATGTTGCATGAGTCAAAGCGCATACTTTCGCATAATTTTGACATGAAGGATCTCGGAGAGGCCGCTTATGTTATTGGCATTGAAATATATCGAGATAGAGCTAAGGGGATTTTGGGATTATCCCAAAGGGCCTACCTTGACCGTGTCCTCACTCGTTATAACATGCAGCATTACTCTCCTTCTATGGCTCCAGTAATTAAGGGAGATTTTTTCGGTTCTTTTCAATGTACGAAAACATAGGCTGAAAAAGAGCAAATGGCGATGATATCTTATGCATCTGTAGTTGGAAGCATTATGTATGCTCAAGTCTGTACTCGTCCGGATATCGCGTACATTGCTGGAATGCTAGGCCGGTATTAATCTAATCCTGGTCTAGATCACTGGAAAGCAGCTAAGAAAGTACTTCGATATCTACAAGGCACAAAAGACTATAAATTGACCTATAGAAGAAGTGACAGTTTAGAAGTGGTGGGTTATTCTGACTTTGATTTCGCAAAATCCAAAGATGACAAGAAATCCACTTTTGGGTATATCTTTATGTTAGCAGGCGGGCCTATCTCATGGAAGAGTCATAAGCAGCAATTAACAACAACCTCAACAATGATGGCAGAATATGTTGCAGTGTACAATGCAACTTGTCATGGAATGTTGTTGCGAAATCTTATCGCTGGACTCAAAGTCATTAACTCCATTTCCAGGCCATTGAAGCTTTATTGTGATAACTCAGCTGCCGTTAGTTTTTCGAACAATAATAGTTCGAGTGGCGCTGGATTATATCTTGATACAAAGTACTTGTTCGTACGTGAGCGAGTTGAGGAAAATAAGCTTTGTGTTGAGTATATTAGTACTAAAAATATGCTTGCGGATCCGATGACTAAAGGTCTCCCACCTACAGTATTCGAAGAACATGTTTTGAAGATGAGATTATCTAAAGACCTTATTTAGCATATTTGTACTTACTTATCTTTAATAAAATTTCCTGATTTACCTTGATTTGTGTGTCCTTAAATATGTTTATGCATGCCTAAATATACATAGACACTAACTGTACAAATCAAAGTCTAAAGGGCTTACTTATCAATTGCACTACAAGAAAAACGCGAATTACATACAGATTATTACATACGGATCAAATATCCGTATGTAATTTTTGGCGCCATTTTTTCCGTATGTAATTAGAAGTGAATGGGATTCGAAGCCAGGTTCCTTCAGCAACCACAGAAAATTTAACCACTACACCAAGCAAATTCTTTAGTTTTAATATGATTTTTATTATACTTATTATTATTAATAATATTAATAATATTAACAATATTAATAATATTAACAATATTAATAATATTAACAATATTAATAATATTAACAATATTAATAATATTAACAATATTAATAATATTAACAATATTAATAATATTAATAATATAAATAATAATTAGAAAAAATTAAAAAATAAATTTTTTACATTACATACGGATAAATTCGTATGTAATTTACATACGGATTCAGAATCCGTATGTAAACCTGTTTAATATACGGATTTTGGGTCTTACATACGGATTTTGACTATATGTAATTCCAATTTTTCTTGTAGTGTTGATCCTAAAATTTACTTAAGTTTTAAATTTGTATTGTAGTATGATTAATGGGGGTCTTGAGTTGAATACGGATTCAAAGATTGTATTTCTCTGCTACAATTACAGTTTAGGACTAAAATGAGTATTAAAATCTGGCCAGACTTATCTAATGCTCATAATAAATAATCCTTTGGCTAAGTGGGAGAATGTAAGAATATTATGTGGCACCACATGATTATTTATCTTATTAATTTATCAATTACCATAATTATCCTATTATATTATTGGTAATTACTTGATGGACGTAATTACTCTTACCATAAATAATTAGGGTTTCCCCTTGGGTGTATTATAAATAGAGATTACCAGACAACTAAAGAGACACCCTCATATTCTAACATCACACGGCTGAAACTCATTCCCTAAAGGGATTTTCGAGCCTCTCATCTCTTTGTCTCTCTACTCACATAATTCTATTCTACGCGATACACCCTAAAGGGGAACCCGATTAAGATCATGTCTTCGTCCCTCAGCCATACGATCACGGGTACCAGGTATTATTTAATCATTATTCTCAACCCGATCAAGATCATGTCTTCGTCCCTCAGCCATACGATCACGGGTCTACCAGGTATTATTTAATCATTATTCTCGTTTCATTATATGATTGAGGAATCCTAATCCAACATCAAATTATTTGTATAAAAATTACCATAAATCCAACAATTCTCGTGGCCAATACTAAACCTAGCTTGCATAATTGTTTCACATTGCTTGTGGTTTGTGCAAACTTGTGGCATTTATTTCTCTATGATTACCGAACTAAATGGTCTCCAATTTGTTGCATATTTTCCTTGTTGAGTTTAGAATATACTATAAAAATTTCAGGTTAAACCGCTTTGTAAAAAATATACATATAAATTCTAGAACCATATCTGCCAGTACCCTCTAGCTTTTTGTTTTCTTAATCTTTTCTAAAGTTGTTCTTAGGTCTTTTTGCTTGTGCTACCTTTTCTTCATTCCTTTGATTTTTTGCTTATCCTTTATTGGCTCTCTCTTCCGGTTTGTCACATCTTATTCCATTTGAGTTTAGCTTTTCAAATTTTAGCTTTTCTTTCTCTATTTTTGGCTTCCGTTATTACACAAAACCTTTTGGTGAGTCGATGGTGCATCAAGAAGTGGTGTGGTTCAACTTTCCTTAAAGAGTGCCTATGGCTTCCTTAAGCCACCATACTCACCATAGTTATGTCTACTTAACTAGATTTATGGTAGCATAAGGAGTAAACTACCTTCATCTATTAAAACCCCAAAATCCACCCATGTATTTCGATTTGCATATTATTGAATGAAGTATTCAAAATTTAAGCTCATTCTCTCCGAAATCTCTCTTCCTAGTGAGGCTATTTAGCCTAATGAACTTAGGAAGGTTGGCCAAACCTCCTTTCCCTTCATTGCACCATCAAATCTCTAAAACCCTAGCACCTCTCATTCGTTCGATGCCATCATCTTCACTCCATTCCGCTGCATCTCCATTCATTCCTCCAACCAAGAGCTTGGATTACTTCAAGAAGGCTCTCTAGCAAAGAGAGATTTGGGAGAGAATGAACTTCAATTTTGAATACTTCATTCAATTAATGCAAATATTAACACATGGTGTTCATTTGAGCTATTTATAGATGAAGAGGATGAAGGTAGCTTGCTCCTTAAGTTACCATAACTCTAGTTAAGCAAACTTGACTATGGTGAGGTTTAGTGGCTTAAGGAGGTGTTGTGTAGATCTTCTTAAGATGCTTTAAAGATCCTTGCTTGTATGACAAGTGAGAGTTTCTAAAGTGTCTTTGATTATTATTTGCAAAGTACTTTTAAAAGTAGTTCAAAATACAAGTCCTATACATGATTATTCTACTATTTATACAAAATGTTCTTCTATCTTTATTATTGTATATGGTGGTTGGACGGTCCTTCATCATAAGCTCTGGCTAGTAAAGTCTTGATACTTAAGTAGCCGATTGTGACTCGCCTCACTTTCCTGGGAGTGAACTTGGAGAAAGGTCATACTTGAACTGATGGATGTTGATCCATGCTTGAAGATGTAGAATCATTTGAAATGCTCACGGAAGCTAGTTAAAGAAGAATTTCTTCTTCTAAGAACCCTAGGTTGGGCTTGAACCTTAGGACGAGTTAGAGTGAGACTTTGAGAGAGTTTTGGACTCAATTCAAAAGAGTTTCTTTACTTTTATCAAGTCTGAATTTTACATGGAAGGAAACCTTATTTATAGGGAAGAAGTTGAGCAAGTGGCGTGTTCCTCAAGCTACCTAAACCCTAACTTTCATAGAAAGTTAGGCGTAAGATATGGAGTAGATGCCTAAGTCTTATACTAACCCTAGTTTTCATGTCAAGTTAGGGTTTATAGAGGCTTTTGTATGTATCTTATTTACCCTAGGGTTAGGGTTTTAATCCTATTAGACATTTGACCCAAAATACAAGGTCATGAAAGGAATTCCCTATTCTATTATTTAGAAATTTATATAAGGCTTACGAGAGAAATATATTCTTCTGTGTCTCTACTCTTAGCCTGAGTTCTGGTGGCTTGACTTTGTCTGAATGGATCTCCATCAACCCCTCCCTTTTGAAAGAGATATGTCCTCAGATCGGGAATGTGGATAGGGTTGCCAACTTATTAATGAGAAAGATACTTAAATT
The DNA here is from genome assembly GCF_000499845.2 of Phaseolus vulgaris. Lineage (NCBI taxonomy): Eukaryota > Viridiplantae > Streptophyta > Magnoliopsida > Fabales > Fabaceae > Phaseolus > Phaseolus vulgaris. The sequence continues at coordinate 11,786,797 of NC_023756.2, forward strand.
TCCACCAAGCTCATGAATCCACCTGAAAAATGAAACAAACAATAAGAATACACATATAAAAGAGACTATGGTGTGTGATAGAGAGGCTGAAGTAGGCCCTACAAATATTTTGTTTTTCTTTTGAACAAGTGAAGTATGAAAAGTGGATTCACAAGTGGATGAGGTAGAAAAATACCTTGAGTATAAGATGGACCAATAAGACAAAGATGTTGAACCAAGTGGTGTTCAAGTTTTGAAGAATCCAAATCCTTTGAAGGATGTTGAAGCCTCTGCTGTGCTTAGTGTTGCTATGCTGGTTTAGCTTAGTTCTGGGGTAGTTTATATGTTGTAATCCACCATTTGATTAAATCTAAAGCATTAGCATTCTCAATCTTTGTGAAAGTAAAATGTTTTCAAACTAAGTTAAAACAACCGATTGTTTTGTCGAAACAACCGATTGTTTATACTTAGGTGTTTTGAGAAAAAGATTGAAAACTGTTTTTAAAATGGTTGAACTGTTAAGTACCAAAACAATCGATTGATTCGAGGAAACAACCAATTGTTTGTTTTGGGACCATAACAGAAAAACTGTTTTCAGTTTGACTGAGCTTTAAATGATTTAACTGCTTACGCTCCAGTCATTAAATGCTTTGACCAATCTTTTAATGCAATTTAAGAGTTTATTAAGATTTGATAACAAACTATATCTTTGAATATATTCAGAAAAATAGATTGGAGATTTAAGAATTTTTTGACAAGTTTTTTCTAAGAGTTTTGAGTTTTTCAAAGAGTTGAGATTGCTAAGAGTTTGTGATTGATCAAAGTGTATGGAATAGGATTCTGCTTGTATTGATTTCAGATTATCTTTTGTAACAAGTGTAATCCTTGTACTCTGTTGAACAAGTATTCGTTTTTGTGTTTTGCTGAGATTGGCTGTGTGTTCTTGAGGGGATCAAGATCAGCAATCTTAGTGTTGGTGTGTTGACCAAGGAGAGTGTGTTTCTTGAGGTGTTCAAGGTCATTCTCTTGGTTGTTGTGTAAGTGATCAAGGTGTGATTGCTTAGTGGATTTCCTCAGGGTTCTGAGAAGACTGGATGTAGCTCTGGGTTTGGAGTGAACTAGTATAAACAACTGTGTACAATTTCTCTATCCCTATCTCTTTAAATTTAGTTTTGTCAATTGATAACTGGTATAAACAACCGATTGTTTCGGTAAAACAACCGATTGTTTTTCCAGTATTGTGCTTTTGCTTTATGTTTTGAAAAACTGAATTCTTAATCAAGGTTTTCTTGAAGTATTTTTCATTCTAAGCTTAAAAGTTTACGAAAATCTTTCCTAAACAATTCACCCCCCCTCTCGTTTAAGACCATATATTCTAACAGACTAAGTAGGGGTGATCCTTAGTCTCTTTTACCCTAGGTGAATTTGAATTGTTTTTGCTTGAGCTATTTTTTTTTAATCAATTTATCCTCTCTCACCTGTTGAGGTGTGAGAGGGCACAATATAAACTTAGCTCCTTTAAATGAAAAAGTGATTTTTATTTTTATTGCCTTCATGTAATGTATGATGATCAAATTGGCAAGGCCTACCTAGGATAATGTGGCATATTTCCATAAGAACTACATCACATAAATTTTTTTCTTTATATTTCCCCATAGCTATAAGTATACTAACCTGAGTTTACATTATGATGCCCCCATCTTGGCTGATACAATCTAATTTATAAGGGTGAGGATGGGGTATGGAAGTAAGGCTAATTTATCAATTAACCTATAGCGACAACAATTGTAATAAGAACCAATATCCACTATCATTGAGGAAATATTATTTAAAACTGTGCAACGTGTGTGGAACCAATTTTCTCATTTGATTCTTCCAACTTTAGAGTGTTCTTCATGTGAAGTGTCTTGTTCTTTTAAAATCATATTTCTTCTTTGCAAAGTACATTCAGAATAGTATTGACCCTTCTTCTCAAGACACTTAAAACATTGAATATTCTTAATCCTAACTTGTTTAGAAGATTCCTTATTTTTTATCTTTTTCTTTATGTTTTTTCCTATCCCTCTCCCTCTCACGTGGTCTCTCTTCTTTTTCCATAGAGTATTTATTGTTCCTTGTGTACTCTTTCTTGACATAAGAGGATGCAAAGTAGTTTTTAAGAGATGATTTTCTTTTTATTTGCTCTTTTGCTCTAACACAAAGTTGAACTAGGTCATTTAAATCATGAAAGCTTAAGACTTCAACTCTATCAATTATTTCAAGTTTGAGACCAATTTGGAATTGAGCTAGGGTTATCATAGATTCTCTCTAATCCCTTCCTGTAACATGAGTAGCTCCATTTTTTGTTTATATTCTTTTACACTCACGTCTCTCTGTTGTAGACGTTGAAGTTTTTGCATTAACTCCCTATCATAATAACATGACACATATCTCCTCCTAAGGGCAGACCTTAGCTCATTCCAATATCTGGTTGGAGGATTATGATTGACTCTAAGGTCTCTCATCAATGTTGTCCACCAAGTCGTGACTGGACCCTGAAAGCTTAAGGTGGCTAGGGTCATTCTCTTTTCTTGATCTATACGGTAACAGTCAAATATTTGTTCTACCTTCATCTCCAGTTTAAGTAATCTTCTACTTGTTCCTTTCCATATAATGTAGGCATGTCGACCTTAGAATCCTGAGGTCCATAATTATTCCTATTTGTAGGTTGTCTAAGAGGATTTTGGTAGTAGTCTAGGTTGTGGTGGCTACTATGATAGTTTTCATCATGGGAAGGATGGTCAGAATAATGACTCTTTCTCTGGTTAAACCTCTCACCATGTCGACTCTTAGATCTTGACTTTTTACTATTATGAGTTTGTAAAAATTGTGAAAACATCTCTTTTAACTAAAATATCTCTTTCTTAGTGTGCATTAACTCTTCTCTAATATCATCACTCTATAACTTCCATGCACACTAGAATTATGGGATTTATTTTCTTTTGTCTTTTCTGTTAAGTAAAATCAATCATTTATTTCGATAAATGTACTTGTTATTTCTGTGGTGATTTCAACATAAATGAAAACAATCAGTTTGTTTTAAAAATCAATTAAATAATTTTAACAAAATGTTGTTATGATTTTTAAACTGTTTTTTAAATGACTTAAATAGATTTAGTTAATTGATCAAACCGATTTGATAATCTTTTAAATCTATATAAAGATAACTTTCTAATATTTTTAAAAACAACAAATACACAAGAGAGATTACAAAATACTTTTTCAATAAAGAAAATGAAAGCGCTTTAGAATCATTCTTTGAATCTTGGATCATTGCTACGGTGCGAAGTAGGTTTGGGGTTATCTTTTTCTATTGTTTTTCAAGTGTGTAAAACCCTGGTGTATTCTAAATTCATTATTTAATATTGTCTTGTGTTGTAAACAGTATCAGATAGTGTTTATAAAATTTGTGTTTTTGTTGAGAGTGTTGTGTGTTCTTGAAGGGTTGAAGATCAATACTCTTGGCTATTTTTGTAATCTTGTTTGATGGCATTAGTGAATTCTCAATGGTGTGCTGAGGACTGAGTGTAGCTCTTGGTTGAGTGAATTAGTATAATTATTTGGTTGATCCGTGAAAATGATCAGCAATGTTGAATTTCAGTGTTTGTAAACTTTCTCAAGTTGCTCCTGATAGTACTCCTCTTGACCCTTGATATGAGGCCAAAATCCCCAAGCTACTAGGCTTCTTAGAAGTAGAAAACTTGAGCTTCAAAAGTCCTTGTTCAACAACGTTCACTCCAAGAGGTCCAAAAATTAAAAGCAATAAAAACACATTTGAAAAGCTAAACCACAAGCTGGATTGATGATGAAAAACAAAAGGAATGCCAACTAATATAGAAAAGCAGCAATTAAAGGTTAGCAAAATAAAGTAAGCACACAAAAGGATCCTACCATAGGTGTTAGAGTATAAGAAATGAAAAAAAGATTTCTAAAATGACTAAATAGTGGCTAGTAAAAGTTTTGTGGTGATTTGTGGAGGACAAATTTTTAGGCCAAATATTTATGAGCTCTAGCCAACACAATATTTTATATATGATTTTTTTGAAGCAAAACGGTAAAGAAATGAAACAAAAACAAATACTAAACAACAAGGCTTGACACAACCAAAAGTGCAAGATTCCAAAGAAATGTAAGGCACTGGTGCACTAAAATTTGTATCAATTTGTTTAAATGTAACGAGATTAGAAAATTTTTACCAATTTTTGTAGCATGTATTTCCATCTCAAATTTTAACCACAAGGCACTAATACACTAAATAATGATTGTGCCAAATTTCAAGTCCATCTAAACATGAAGTTAATTTAGATATATGCAAAACAAATATTAATTTTTCCTTAACGATCACCAAACGCTCAGCCAAAGTATTTTCCATTAGTGACATCATCGAGTTGTAATGAGGATGTTTATGTTGGTTGGTTCCATGCTTTGTGCATCGAACGGTCAGATATGCATCATTCTCGTTCCCACCTTATGCCTTGGGTGATCATGCTCGGTCAGTCCTTGTGTTACCTACCTACTAAACGATATTTGTGTGGTTGGCAAAAAGTGTTTCTTATGAAGGACAATCTAGCCACAACAAATTTGTATAGCATAAAAAATGTGTGCATAGTAGTGTAGGTTTTAATTAGGCTTTTTTTTTTGGGATAATTTTTATGGGCCATGTATTGGGCCAATTAGAGTATAATGCAAATAAAAAAATAGAGTCTAGCTAGAGTTATAATTCACCTCCTTGGACCCAATGCAACTCTAGATCGTCTAAGACGTACAAATAAATGTTTATAGTGCAAATAGAAAGCATGGAGTAGCAAGGAAGGCATGAAGGTCCACATGTCATCCTCTCAATTGAGAGGATTTCCACCAATGAAGAATGTCAACCTCTAATTTGGGAGGATTAAAAACTGCACCTTGGCTGCCCTTAGAGCTATAAATAAGTGTGCTAGGCCTCTTGTAAGTGCAACTTGAATTGAGTAAGAAATTTATCCCCAAATGTTTGACTCAAGTTCGCTTTATGTTAGCACATATTTGTGTGTCTAGCCTAGGACTCTTTAGAATTTGGTCTCGGCTCTTCTAAACCTCTTATTCCACACATCAAATTCACCTCCCTAATCTGACCTATACCTCCATATAGCTTTCGCATTGCCTCCATAAAATCCATTCAAATTTGTAAAGTCTAAAACAAGAAAGGATTCAAGATTGTGTTTACATCATTTGGTATCTAGTGCAAGGTTTTTGGTCCAAGCTATGTGTTCTTCACCTTTGCTTTTTTAATTTTTTCATGTTGTCTTTATTTTTTTTTATATTTCTTGAATCTATTTTGGGTCATTTTACTAGATACATTGTGTTCATTGTGCTTGTAATTGGTTCAGTCCAACTATTCTACTTGAATAAACCAAACATGTGTTTTAGGTTTCATACTTATGCGACTATGTGTGCTTTTGTTTTTGTTGAGTCTTGTTTCATTTTTATTTGGTTCAATATCTATTTTTGGTATTTTTTAATTTGAGTTTTAAATCTAATCCATGTTGTTCAAGTCATGTTCATTCCATATATGTCATAAACTTCTAGTAGTACTTTGTTTCATTTTAGTTTCTTGATTTTGTGAGTCTACCACAAAGTATTGTGTAATTTGATTTATTTTGGCTCTTTGCATGCTTTTCCATTTATGAATTTAAGTTTTATTTTTTTTATTAGACCATAACAAGTTCTTTAGAGTTAGGTTTCAATTATTATGTCTTGAGTTATCATAATCTTCTTTCAATTCCATAGATTTTCTTTTCTTTGTTGTTTGTTGATTTTTGGTACTGGATGGAGAATTTGTTGCAATCTACGTACACATTAAAATCTTGTGATATTCTACATGTGAGAACTTTAATATGTATGTGAGAACTTTAATATGTTGATGATCTACTGTTAAAAAGTAACATCCAAATTCGTAGTACAAAGAAATGATAATTGTTAAAAGTTTGGATGTCAGTATTGAAAAGTTTGAAATAAGTGTGAAAAATGGCTCTTGGATTTTGATTTACTGAATTTGATTTAGTGCATATTTTAAGCTTAAATTTTTTGAAAATATTACCCATTGTGTAAGAAATGTGTGGTAAAAGTTTGGAAGAAAAGCACAATCTATAAAAAAATTAAATAAATTCTTGAATCAGTGCTGCCATAACCATTCTTAGTGATTTTTCTGTTTTATTCATCTACTCTGGTGCTTTTCTTTAGGTTTACAAATTTGAGTGCCTACTGTTTTTGAAACTTTAAGAACATAAACTTCTGTCTTTTTGATAAGAAATACATGGCCTATCTCTCTCTCTCTCTATATATATATATATATATCACACTTGACTTGTTTGTGTTTATTTCAGATGGGTGTTTGATCCTCGATGACAAATATAAAATCTAGGCAATAATAAGGCTGTTGTCAAAAATCGACAATGCAGATCTAAGGACATATGCTTCTTAAGAGGGAGAGTATGATGGAGGACCACCTAGCCACCACACATTTCTCTACATTCGAAACTTTGTTTAAAGCAATGTAGGTTTTATTTGGGCTTGTTTTTGGGCTAATTTTCATGGGCCATGTATTCGTCTAATTAGAGTACGGTGTCAATCAGAAAAGAGAGTCTAACTCGAGTTACAATTGGGCCTCCTTGGACCTAGTGCAACTCTAGACCATCTAGGGTACATAAATAAATGTCTAGAATTCAAATAAAAAGCATGGAGTGACAATGAACACATGAAGGTCCACATGTCATGATGTGAGTTGATTTTAGGATTGAACATATTATGGTTTGCACTTTGTTTATGAGTTTTTAATTTAAGCAAAATATGGTGAGAAACCCAGAAAAGATTGCCACTCGACACGAACTTAACCAAGTGGTTAAGTAAGTGTGAAAGTTTTCTTCTAGAGGGTAAAGAGAAAAAAAAATTATATGGTGTTAAGATGATGAGGTGCGAAATTAAAACATAAAATGAAAAACAACAAGATGGATAAACCAAAAAGGAAAAGAAAAACACAAGAATATAAGAGGAATGGAAAAGGCGCAAGGAAGGAAGAGATGAAGAGATAGAGGAAGTTTAAGGATGATGATGGTGGTCATGCCACTTGAAGTGGTGGGAGAATCCAAGATGAGTGGTGAAGAGTCGCCACTGGAAGTGCACAAACAACCAAGATAAGACCCATAAAAAGAGAGCACTTAAGACTCACTCAACACTCTGACAAAGTTTCTTTTCTATTCAAAATTCAAGGTGAATTACATGAGGCAAGGCACCCTACTTATAGGAGAGGGTGCCTTGGTGGGCAAGATGAGAGGAGAGAGGAAAAAAGAGAAGAGAGGGGCGACCTAGGGGTTGACTTTAGGTCAATGTCACCCCTTAGACTTTGTTTATAGAAACTAGGTTGAAAACCTGAATCCTAGATTCACTTGTCATGAAATGTAGGTTTGGCACAAGCCTAAAATATACTAAGTGCACCATACTCTAGCTTATTCTTCTATCCGAACCCCCAAAATAAGCCGAATATATTTACAAAAGCTTGTCTTTTAAAAATACTAGAAGAAAGAACATTTGATGCTTTGGGTTATGTCCAATTCTTCTTCTGCTGAGGTTCTTCTAAGATTTGGTGGGCCCTTGTCTTGGATGCTGAGATGATTGACTTAATTGTGAAGTGTGTTGTGTCCTTGGTTATCTGCTTGTCTAGTTGGGTTGTATCATGCCCCCCAAGTTGGAAAGAATTCAACCTCAAATTTAAAACTCCTGTAAATAATATAGTTAGTTTGTTCACAAGACAAATAAAAACATTTCTAGTAGTGGGTTATGAATCAAACTTATGTTCATGAAGCTTTGGGAGTTCACATGGGTGAATTCTAGATAAATGCCATGTTTGTAGAGAATGTTTAGGGAGAAAATGATTTGTTTGTGAAAATTCTCTTACAAGGTGAGAGCCTTTAAGAGGTTTTTGAATATCATCCCTAAACTTCTTTATCAAAGATGTCAAGTATTTAGAATGATTTGGTAATGAAAAAGAGAAGGAAGAAGTATACCTAGGAGGTGCAATTAGTTTTTCACGGATCAACATTATTGTTTTGACTACGTGAGATTAGATGAGACTCGTTTTGATTTTACTTTCCTCACCTTTTTCATTTTCTCTTTTGGTTTTCATTTTTACTTGGTCCTTATTAACTTCTTTGGGAGAGAGGGGTTTTAATATAACTTTGTGCCCTTGGAAGTTGAAAGAAATCTTATTGGTAATGCCATCATGTAAAATTTTTCTATCATATTGCCAAGACCTTCCTAATAGAATATGTGTTGCTTCCATTGACACATCACTTAAAACCTCATCTTTATACTTTTCTATAGCAAAAGTTATAAGGGCTTGTTTATTAACCATAATTTCACCCTCTTCACTAAGCCATTGTAGTTTATAGGGCTTTGTATGAGAGATAATGGGTAATCCAAACTTCTCCACTACTTTCGTACTTGCCACGTTAGCACAACTACCCCCATCTATGATCATGGAACATAACTTGTTGTTGATAAGCCAGTGGGTGTAGAAAATATTTTGTCTTTAGGTTTCATCAAAAGGTTTTTGAATGTACCCAACATTCCATCAATAACTCACCTTCACAAGGTATCTCACATTCGTTTTCACTAGGGGTTTTTTAAGTGGTAGGGGAGTTAGACCTAGAAGATTGATTACTATGGTCACTGACTACTATCCCCTCTTTTACCATCATGGTTATTTTGTTAGGGCAATTTGCAGCCATATGATCAAAACCTAAAAATTTAAAACATTTTTTTTATTTAAGGTTTTGGTTGGCGAGTTAGTCCTAGAAGGAGAACGATTGTCTTTAGAAGTTTATGGAGTGGATTCTTTAAAGTAATTGGAAGGATTGTCTTATTTTGGAAAGATATTTTTATCCTTCCAAGATGAGTTGTAAAAGCCATCATTATCAGTATGTTTGAAAGATGTTTTCTTTCAAAGTTGTGATTCAACCTTGATGGCTAGGTGAACCAATTTTTCAAAGGATGTATACTCATAAAGTTCTACAACATTTTGAATTTCTCTTCTTAATCCACTCACAAATCTAGCAATCTCTGACTATTCATTTTTATGCATATTAATCTTAGTCAAAGTTACTTCTAAATCTTTGAAGTATTCATCTACACTCCTTTCTCCCTGATGAAGTTGTTGGAGCTTCAACAAGAGTTCGTTCCTATTGAGGAGGAACAAACTGCACGGACATGCATAACTTTAAATCACTCCAAGAGACCACGATTGACCTCTTGTTTATCCTAATGTCCATTACATTTTGATGCCACCATTGCATGGCATAGTCCTCAAATTCTAGGAAGCTAACTTAACCTTTTGGTCCTCTTCGGCCTCATACACATTAAAAATTTGTTTTACCTTAGCTTCCCATCCTAGATATACATTTGGGTCACTATCCCCATCAACACTAGGTAATTTTAAAAAAGGTAGGGTCTTCTTTGGTTGTTGATGATGGCGCCTAGCTTCAAAATTTTGCACTCTCCAATCTTTTTCTTATTGACTTCCGTAGTGCATGTAATGTATTGTAGCTCTTATAAGTTCCTATCCTTTCTCTAGCTTGTCTCTCTTGAGTATCCTCTAGCCTTTGCATTCTTTCCACTAGTTTCCGCATTTCTTCTTCATTGTGGGCCTAACTCCTCTTGGTATCTTCAAGGTCCCCCAAAAGACGTGCCTTTTGAGGAGATAACGATTTTGAAGACTGTCTCAAAGACAAATGAGCCATAATTTGCACAAATGAAAGAAAACCATTAGTGAAAAACAAGAATTATTGCACTCACTCACGTGTATCACTCGGCTACATTCAAGGAAGATTTTGAACTCCAAAGGGTCTACACTTGGTAGCAACACTTCAAGTGAAAGAGGTCAAAGCTCTTATCACTTCCTCACACAAAGAATCCCCAACAAAACTTTAGAGAACAAAAAAATTTAAGAGAAGCAAGAAAGAAAGCTAATTCAAAAAGAAATTAAGATGATGACAAAACTTTTACAAGACAAACAAGAAAAGCACTTTTGAAGAATCAAAGAAACTTACTTAAACTTTTAACTATGAAGTTTTAATTTTCTTAGAATTTGTGAAAATAAGAAGGATAAAATTTCACAAATACAATTTGCCGCACAAAAAGAATCCTCTTTTTAGCAATTTTGAACCTGAAAGGTGAATTGTACTAAATTTGTTTTTGTCTTTTTTTTTATGGATTCAAAATGTCTATAATCTTGGCATGCATATTTTTAATTCACTTTAAATTTTCACAAGGAGATTGGGATACAATTCATATAATCACTTGAATTTTTTGTTTGAAACTAAATCAACTACCACTTAAACAAATTCTAATTGCTTTTAGCTCTTCAAAATTAAAGTTAAAATAAGTAGAATGGATTTAAAGACTCATAGAACACTAAGAACATAAGACTCAAGCAAAATAGGTAAGGTAAAAAAAAGACGACAAAATAATTCAAAAGCATAATTTAAATTTCTTAATTAATAAAAAGTGGAATTGTGAATGACAAGAATTTAAAGACTGAATTGAAAGGTGCTGAATTGCAAAGAAAAATTTAAATTGCTGGAAAAGACATAATTGAAATGTGCTGGAAAATTAAAGAAGAAATCAAATCAAAAGCCATTAAGCACAAGATAACCACGCTCTGATACCACATGGTGTGAGTTGATTTTAGGATTGCACATTTTATGGTTTGCACTTTGTTTATGAGTTTTTGATATAAGAAGAATATTATGAGAAGCCCAAAGAAAGATTGTCACTGAAAACGAACTTAACCAAGTGGTTAAGTAAGTGTGAAGATTTTCTTCTAGAGGGAAAGAGAAAAAACAATTATATGGTGTTGATGATGATGAGGTGCGGAAATAAAACATATAATGGAAAACAACAAGATGGAAAAACCAAAAAGGAAAACAACAACACAAGAATATAAGAAGAATGGAAAAGGCCCAAGGAAGGAAGAGATGAAGAGATAGAGGAAGCTTATGGATGATGATGGTGGTCACGCCACTTGGAGTGGTGGGAGACTACAAGATGAGTGGTGAAGAGCCGCCACTTGAAGTGCACAAACACCCAAGATAAAACCAATAAAAAGATAGCACTCAAGACTCACTCAACACTGTGACAAAGTTTCTTTACTATTCAAAATTCAAGGTGAATTACATGAGGCAAGACACCCTACTTATAGGAGAGGATGCCTTGGTGGGTGATAGAAAACAACTACATATACCATACTAAAACTATGACCCAAGGTATATTATGAGCTACTAAAACTAAGGCTTTCTAAAAGCTTCTCTCTTTTTCTTCCTCTTATTTCCAAAATATCTCACTTATATATGTGAGTTTTAGGTTAACAGAGATTGGGCTGACCTAATCCCGTTTACTTTTACTAACTACACTGTTCCTATTACATTATGTAATCCTTTATCTATGGAGGTTGTTTCTGATAACTCTTGGGCCTGTGTGGTATTGGGCCTATCCTAACATTACTATCCGCCCCAGAAAACACTTTGTCCTCAAAGTGGAGTCTTGAGTCTAATTGGGCCGCTAGTGCTTCTTGGGCCATTGGCCTGTGCATGAAGGTGGTGTTGGATGAAGATAAGGGGTATGTCTTGTAAGTGGGTCGCATAAGTGAAGGTGGGCTGGGGCTGAACAATTTTAAAATTAGGGTGAAATAGAAGGAAAATGGTTGCTTGGGAATTAGGTTTAGGAGGAGGGCGTCACTTGGTCATTAGGTTTAGGAGGGAAGGGCGCTGTTGTTGTTGATTTTTTTTTAAGTGGGAGGAACAATCTTTGGTGGTTTTAGTATAGTATTTTGATGGATTAGGATGTCTAGCTTATGCAGCAAACATTATTTATCTATTGCTTCTGGGGTGTTTGTTCATCTCTTTATTCTTGGAGATTCTTAATGTGGTTTGGTTTATGTAAAAGGGTTGGGATACCCCTTTTGTATCCCTCTTAATTTAATTTCATTCTTTGCTTATAAAAAAAAAACTAAAAGCTTCTCTCTTTTTCTTATTTCCAAAATATCTCACTTATATATGTGAGTTTTAGGTTAACAAAGATTGGACTGACCTAGTCCCATTTAATTTTACTAACTACATTGTTCCTATTACATTATGTAATCCTTTATCTATGTAGGTTGTTTTTGTTGACTCTTAGGCTTGTATGGTATTGGGCCTATCCTAACATTACCCCAGGGCATAGATGCACCACTTCTCGTTTTCTACTTCTCTTGGACGACTCTTACCTAAACCCTAAACCATAGACCTACAAACACTGAATGCCAAAACACCATCCATTTTCATTTATCACCCCAAGCCCTCACGGGCAACACATCTCCCAAAACTCTATAATTCAATGGTCTAATTCACTACCTACCTATCACTGTTCTCATAGATTCAGGTAGCTCCCACAACATTCTCCAGCCTCACATTGTTCACCACCTCCACCTACCCATTACACCAAGTGATGTGAGTTGATTAGTAGATTCATTAATTTGTGACACTTTAAGAACAGAATAAGGAGGCTTAAGGAAAGATCAATGGAGTTCAAAAGAAATTACAAAAAGAGACATCCATTGATGCTCAAATCCCAAAGCCTTGGCCTTGCTCCTAGTAATCTTTTGAAGCATGAAGGATGTTGAGCTCATGGGTTGGGCTTGGGCCTCAAGCGCCTCCTCTACTTGATCTTCATCACCAAGCCCCCCCTTATCAGTGATAGTAGGCAATGGTGCCTTCATACAATGCCAAGGCATATGTCCCTTAGTGGACATCTCCCTTCAAACTTCTACATTCACCATTACTTTCTACTATTACCTATTGAAGAAGTAGATGTAGTTTTGGGTATTGAATGGTTACGCACCCTCGGGCCTATTCAGATAGATTTCTCTATACCCAGCATTGCTTTCACCCACCAGAACCAAAAAATCACCCTACAAGATGCCCCTCCATCTACTACAACTTCAACCACCTACCACCAATTATGTCAATACCTATCCACCAACTCCATTGCATCCCTTCACCTGCTTTTAATTGACAGCAACCCTATTCCACCAGTGACCTTGGATTCTGACCTACAAAACCCATCCTCTCCATTATATTCCTTTCCTTTTCTCATTCAGTCCATTCTCCTACAAAACAAAAACAATCTTTCAAAAACCCCAAGGTTTACCACCACCTAGACCACATGACCACCACACACCTCTTCTCCTTCATACCCCATCCATTAAGGTTAAACCTTATCGCTCTCCCTACTCCCATAAGGAAATTATAACTCAACTCATCTCTGAAATGCTTCAAGAGGGTATCATTAAACCCAAGACAAGCCCTTTCTCTTCCCCAGTGCTCCTCATAAAAAAAAGATGGTACTTGGCGATTTTGTGTTGATTATAGAGCCTTAAATGCAACCACCATTCGTGATCGCTTCCCCATTCTTACCATCAATGAATTGCTCGATGAACTAGGCTCAACTACAATTTTCACTATGATTGATTTATATTCAGGGTATCATCAAATTCGACTCATCCCTCACGACACTCACTAATTAGCATTTTGAACCATTGATGGACATTACAATTTTCTAGTCATGCCTTTTGGCTTGACTAATACACCCTCCACTTTTCAGGCAGCCATGAATGACCTTCTCAAATCTTTTTTAAAACGGTTTGTCATAGTGTTTTTTTTATGATATTTTGATTTATAGCCCCAATTTGAAGGAACATATTATGCACTTACAGATTATCTTAGAAGTTTTACATACTAAGAAATTTTTTGCTAAGTTATCTAAGTGAAGTTTTTCCACTTCTCAAGTCAATTATTTAGGTCATATCATTTCGGCTAAAGGATTAGCACCAGATCCAGAAAAAGTCATTGCCATACACAATTGGCCACAACCACGTTCATTCACGAAATTGTGTGGTTTCCTCGACCTCACATGATTTTATAGAAAGTTTGTTTATCACTAAGCCACTCTCATCGCTCCTCTCACCGATTTGTTGCATAACCAAAATTTACATGGAGCATCTCGGCTCAGGAGGCCTTTGCAGAATTAAAATTACAAATATCTCAAGTTCCTACACTACACCTACCAGATTTCTCCTTGCCATTTGTTGTGGAGACAGACGCGTCGGTAGTAGTTGTGGGAGTTGTGCTTAGCCAAAAGGGGCATCCGCTATCCTTCTTCAACAAGAAGATATGTCCAAGGCTCCAAGCTTCATCAGTGTATGTCCGAGAGATGTATGCAATCACAAAAGCAATTAAAAAATGGCGTCAGTACTTGTTAGGCCAACACTTCAAAATAATAACAGACCAAAAAAGTTTAAATACACTGCAGTCCCAAACAATCAAAACTCCAAAACAACAAATATGGACATCAAAGTTACAGGGATATGATTTCCAAATACTATACCGACCTGGTAAACAAAATGTGATTGCGGATGCTCTTTCACGCCAAGACATAGGTACACCTTCAATGTTGCTCGCATTATCATTGCCAATCCCATTGTTGTTTGAAGAATTACAAAAATTTTACTCCACCTTAGAAGGCACAAAATTAGTTGAAGCTTGCACTAAAGATACACCAAACCCCAGTCTCTTCTCGGTCCGTCATGGTCTACTTTTCTTTCTCCAAAAAGTGTTTCTTCCTGCTACCAACAATTTTAGAAATCGCATCCTCCAAGAATTGCATGAAGCGCCCACAGTTGGTCATTCCGGCATTAAACCCACTCTTGCTCGCATTGCTGCTGCATTCTACTAGCCGGGGTGGACTAAAGATGTCAAGAACTATGTTCAACAATGTCCCACGTGTCAACGCAAAAAGTACCTACCAACAAAGACCCAAGGGTTACTCCAACCACTTCCATTACTAGAGCAAGTGTGAGAAGATTTATCAATGGATTTTATAATTCACTTACCAACCTTAGTAGGTCACTCGGTGATATGGGTAATCTGTGACCGCCTCACGAAGTATGCTCACTTTTCTGGCCCTACCCACACAGTTCAATGCCTAGCAACTTGCCAAGCGATTCTCAATAGAGATTTGTCATCTTCATGGACTGCCAAAAACAATTGTCTCAGACTGAGACCCCTTATTTGTCAGTTCATTCTGGAAACACCTATTCAAGGCACAAGGCACAACATTAAAATTTAGTTTCGCTTACCATCCACAAACAAACAGACAAACAGAAGTCCTTAATCGGAGTTTGGAAGCCTACCTACAATGCTTTGCTGGTGATCATCCTCACACTTGCTTCCAATATCTCCATCTAGCAGAACTTTGGCACAATACGACATATCATTCCACCATTGGCACCTCACCATTCCATGCTCTGTACGGAAGACAACCTCCCACCACCCTAGATTCGCTGCACAGTCCATGCTCAGGTACCACCATTGCAGATTTGTTGCATCAACATACACTGGTTCTCCACGCTCTCAAACAAAACCTTCGTTGGACACGTCAACGAATGTGCGACCAGGCCAACCGCCACCGATCTGAACGCTCCTTTAACCCGGACAATTGGGTATGGGTACGTCTTCAACCTTACCGCCAATAGTCTGTGGAATGTCGTCCATGTGCAAAGCTCGACCTTCGTTACTCGGGCCCTTACCAAGTGATTCATCGCATCGGCGTTGTGGCCTACGAACTCCATTTACCATCCACCTTACTAGTACACCTAGTATTCCATGTATCCCTCCTTCGTGCTTTCAAAGGAACCCATGTAGCTAGTGCACTTAACTCACCCTCCCATGCGGATACTAACTTTCAAAATCCTTTGAATCCTCAATTAAGTCCCACACCAAACCCGCAAAGCCTTTCAAATGACCAACCACTTCACTCACCTAACTCTAAAGTCCTTTCCAATGAGCAATTAATGCCCCCACCTAACTTTGCACCACGTCACTCACCTAAAACACTTTCAAACCCGCAGTTAATGTGCCTACCTAACTCTGCAAATTTTTCAAATCCACCATTAAGTCATTCACCTAACTCTCTACAACCACCACCCATCCCAATCACTCACCAATGACCATGTAATACCCACACTAAAGATTCCCAACCCCAAGACCTCACACCTAACAATTCTCCAACATTCCAAAATAGCCCACAAACAAACTAGCCCAATGTTCAGCCAATACTTCCCATGTCCCAGCCCAATAACTACCCTTTGGCCCAAAACAATCCAACCACTCACTTTGAGGACAAAGTACTTGAACCGACGGATGGTACTGTTACAATTGGGCCCAACAACAATGGGCCTAAACGTCAGATTATTAAGCCCAAATGGATGGAAGATTATTTTATGTAATAAATAAGGTGTTATTAGAAATATTATGAAAGAATGTAAGGTCCATTGGGCCCATAGGACTATTTTTAACAGTAATGAAGGGCAAATAATTTTGATGTTACCCTAGTGTTCATTAATCTTACCACCGTGCTGCCAGCCTCCGCACACACTAGGCTCCATTCTACAATACCGCTACCAGCGTCTAAATCCGTTCAACTGCCAACACCATAGTCGTCACCGCGCCGCCCAATGTTACCTACAACTATACCACCCACATCTACTCCAAATTTTGCGTCCCCCTCATTCATTCCCTTTAGAACACCAAAGAATGTTTCTCCCATTAAAAAAAAAGAAAAGAAAAAGACAAGCAGCAACAACAACGCCCTCCCTCCTAAACCTAAGTCACAAACGGCGCCGCACATAACCCATCTCACACTTGAACCTAATTTCTATCCGCCTCCCACATTTTAACCTACATACCAAATGGCCCCTTACATAACTTCCCCACTTAAACCTAATAACTATCACACTTACATAACATACTAAGTGCACCTTACTTTAGCTTATTCTTCTATTTGGACCCCCAAAGTTAGCCTAATTCACTTACAAAAGCTTGTCTTTTAAAAAAACTAGAAGAAAGAACATCTGATACTCTAGCCTATGTCCAATTCTTCTTCTACTGATGTCCTTCTAAGATTTGGTGGGGCTTTGTCTTGGATGCTGAGATGATTGAATTAATTGTGAAGTATCTGTTGTATCCTTGTTTATTTGCTTGTCTAGTTGGGTTGTATCACCTGAATGAAGAGAGTTTCAACCAACAAAGAAGAGTCACTTGTCAACTTCTAATTTCAGAGTATTTAATCCAATGAGAGGAAGACATTTGTCACCATGGGGGTGGAGATTTTTAGGGTTAAAAACTGCACAATGATTGCCTTTAGCACTATAAATAAGTGTGATAGACCTCTTGTAAATGCAACTTGAATTGAGTAACCCAAATGTTTGAGTTGCGTTCACTCGATTTAGCACCAATTTGTGTGTCTAGCCTAGGACTCTTTAGAAGTTGGTCTCACCTCTTCTAACCTCTACTTCCATGTTAAGAAGTGGACTTTAAGCCTAACTCAACCTCATAAAACCGGCTCAATGAGGTGAGGTTTGCACTCACTTATATACTATGAAAGACTCTAATCTCTGGTCGATGTGGGATTTCCAACATTCCAAACATTGAATTCACCTTCCTAATCTAACCTATACCTCCATGTAGCTTCCGCATTACCTCTATAAAATCCATTCAAAATTATAAACTCCAAAACAAATAAGGATTCAAGACCAGATGTGCATCAATTTTCATCCAGATTTCTATGTGGAGGTTTGGGGGATCACAAAGTTACACACGTGGTTCACCTTATTTGAGCAATGCACGAATGTTGTGGCACACGTGACGGGACAATTCTTTCGATCGCATGGAAACAAATGAGTACCGATATTTTGACACCTCTGTTGAGGTTGCTCCAAATTACATCCGGTTGACGTGGCACTTTTAATATTAAAGAAAGAGTGTGTGGGTCCAGTTGCTGAGTTGGAAAAAAAAACCAAAATAAATCCCATTTGGAAGGTGCGTTCGAGAAAAGAGTTTCTGAAAGGGAGAAGGAGTGAGTTTGAAAAAGGGTTTTTGAAAGGGAGAGGGAGTGCGTTCGAAAAAAGGATTTGTTCTTCCATTGAGTTGTGCGTTTGAAAGGTAGTGTTGTGGATTGCAAAGGGACTTTGTTGCCTTTGCTCTTCATTGCGAAAAAACAGGTTCGAATTTGCGTTTTCGATTGCTAGGGTTTTCGATTGGTGGGGTTTTGGATTGGGCGCGACGGATAGGGTTTTTGATTGGCCGGTAAACAAGCGTGGTGATTATTGAAGGGAGACAGAAGCTTTAAAGACGAGCGTTGCCGTTAGGTATGTATTTTGGTTTGGTTTAGGGTTTGCCTTATTTTGGTTTGGTTGATTTCCGTTATCAAACGATCATTTTGTAATCTTTTCAAGAATGAATGGATGAGTGGATATGCTTATTTGCTATTAATATAAGGTTTTGTTTATAGCTATTCACTTTACTGATAGAAGCAAAGTGTAAAAAAAGCAAAATGGTTTATGTGGAAAATTCTGAATCATCAAAATTGTTGTTGTACTTCTTCACTATTTTCACGTTTGGAACTTCTTGTTTTGTTTAATTAGTACGAATTAAATTGTAAGTGTCAAGTACGGGGTCTGTTGGCTTTCTTTCACTGTTGAACTCAGTCCAAACTAATTTACCAATATCTCAAGAATCAAATGCATCAGAGTTGTTTAGGTTTGTGACCTTAAACCCAACAAATGTTCTATAGATATCAATTTGTTCATATAAGTTAAATTCATTCTTTGGTTGCAGGTTGTAATGAAGGAACCACAAAACTTTTTGCACACAAGGAAGTGTTTTATATGACATAGAAGAGAACCTTTATCATTTTTGGTGCATCACAACTCCTCACTATTTGAACATCGTACATGGGATACATTCCTATATGTATTGATAATATTTGTTGTATTGCAAGTTTAAGTTACAATCAATTTCATGTCTTCTTTGTTTGAATAGATGGTTATATAAAAACCATTCTTGCACCACTTGGTTGTACCTTGGGTATTGAACAAAATGATAACCATGATGTCTTCAAAATATAATCATTTTAAATTTGTTGCATTGAATTTCGTTGAATTGAATGACCATTAGGTTGGTCATAAAATTATTGTAATCCCCTGCATGCATGCAGTTGCAGTGAGAAAAAGCAACATGAAAGCCATAACCATGCAGAAAGTTATTCACGGGTCCCCACTTATTAACACATGGGTCCCCACTTATTAACACATGGGTCCCCACTTACAGTATTAGGATTTCTATGACCACCACATCATGGTAAAATCCACCCAATTAACATTCATACACTGCAACTATGTCTCACTTACACACAACATTCACTTCCATTTACAAGAATCCAAAAAAATATTTGAAAACAATGACCATGCACAAAGCTGTTCTTGGGTCCCCACTTCCAGTATAAGGGTTTCTATGACCACCACATCATGGTAAAACCCACCCAATTAACATTAATACAGTCCAACTATGTGTCACTTACACACATCATTCACTTCCATTTACAGGAATCCAAAAAATATTTGAAAACAATAACCATGCAGAAAGTTGTTCTTGGGTCCCCACTTACAGTATAAGGGTTTCTATGACCACCACATCATGGTAAAACCCACCCAATTAACATTCATACACTGCAACTATGTCTCACTTACACACAACATTCACTTCCATTTACAAGAATCCAAAAAAATATTTGAAAACAATGACCATGCAGAAAGTTGTTCTTGGGTCCCCACTTACAGTATAAGGGTTCCAATGACCACCACATCATGCTAAAACCCCCCCAATTAACATTCATACCATCCAACTATGTCTAAACTACACACAACAATCACTTCCAGTTCTTCGAATCCAAAAACAAAATTTAAGATAATGACCATGCAGAAAGTAATTCATGGGTCCCCACTTATTAACACATGGGTCCCCACTTACAGTATAAGGGTTTCTATGACCACCACATCACGGTAAAACCCATCCAATTAACATTCATACACTGCAACTATGTCTCAATTACACACAACATTCACTTCCATTTACAAGAATCCAAAAAAATATTTGAAAACAATGACCAAACAGAAAGTAATTCATGGGTCCCCACTTATTAACACATGGGTCCCCACTTACAGTATAAGGGTTTCTATGACCACCACATCACGGTAAAACCCACCCAATTAACATTCATACACTGCAATTATGTCTCAATTACACACAACATTCACTTCCATTTACAGGAATTCAAAAAAATATTTGAAAACAATGACCATGCACAAAGTTATTCTTGGGTCCCCACTTTTTAACACAAGGGTCCCTCTTACACTATAAGGGTTCCAATTAGTTTATTAACAAAGACCTTCACATTCATGTGCTCCAATGACAACTTTTTGCCCAAAATATGATATAAAAAAATTCTTAAACTAAATAACTTAAATGAAATTGAGAATGCTTCCATTCATGAAATAAAAGTATCTACATTGTTCACATCAACTCATAATAACTAACACTTTTTTTGTTACAATTGAAAGTGTACAATTACATTCAAAATAAGTCCAATAAAAATCAAGGGCAATCTACTTCCAAATCTGTCAATACGGCTTTTCGTTGAACGTTAGACTCATGCAGCACCCACGAAAATAGCATCTCTTGACGAAAGCGTAGGAGCTCCTTCTAAATAATATATCATGGAATCAATTTGCAATCACCAAAACTATAAATAAAATGTGTTAAGTAATCAAAATAACTCTTACCGTGGTGTAATTGGGAAAGGTGTTCCCTTCCAAGTGTTGTGAACCATCCCACAACTCCATATATTTCACAACTAAAATACCACAGTCATAACTGCATACAACCAAAATAAATTTAACCCTAAAGAAGAATTCAAAATATTAACTCCAAACCAAATTAGAGAAAATATCAAATCAAAATAAATATGAATATTACTGTCAATACTAACCTATTCGGTTGTAGGGGAACATTTTTTTTTTACCAGTGAAATTTGAGCACCACTCTTTCCAGAAAATTCGTCAAGAATTTCAAAAAGGTGTTGTAGACGATCAACCTACAACATGCAATTTAACAACAATGATAAAGAAATCCAAACCAAATATGATAAACAATGACCACCACATCATGTTAAAACCCACCCAATTAACATTCATACCATCCAACTATGTCTAAACTACACACAACAATCACTTCCAATTCTTCGAATCCAAAAACAAAATTTAAAACAATGACCAAGCAGAAAATAATTCATGGGTCCCCACTTATTAACACATAGGTCCCCACTTACACTATAAGGGTTCCAATGACCACCACATCATGTTAAAACCCACCCAATTAACATTCATACCATCCAACTATGTCTAAACTACACACAACAATCACTTCCAGTTCTTCGAATCCAAAAACAAAATTTAAGACAATGACCATGCAGAAAGTAATTAATGGGTCCCCACTTATTAACACATGGGTCTCCACTTACACTATAAGAGTTCCAATGACCACCACATCATGCTAAAACCCACCCAATTAACATTCATACCATCCAACTATGTCTAAACTACACAAAACAATTAGTTCCATTTCCAGGAATCCAAAAACAAAATTTAAGACAATGACCATGCAGAAAGTAATTAATGGGTTTCCATTTATTAACACATGGGTCCCCACTTACACTATAAGGGTTCCATTGACCACCACATCATGCTAAAACCCATCCAATTAACATTCATACCATCCAACTATGTTTAAACTACACACAATATTCAGTTCTAGTTCCAGGAATAAAAAATAATAATTGAAGCCGATGAGCAAGCACAAAGTTACTCATGGGTCCCCACTAATTAACACATGGGTCCCCACTTTCACTACCAAGGTTCCAATGAACACCACATCATGCTATATCAGTATATCAATTTCGAACGTCAGCCAACGAAATAGAACATCAATCCAAAATCCTTCACAGTCACACACCCTATACAGATTCAGTTCCCAAGATTACCTATCATCTTGTCTATGAAAAAAAAGAAGAAATTACCTACACATTGAATTTTTAACTTTAAATTTCTGGATAAACAGATGATGCTTTTTTAACAGGTTCTTGTTATGCATGCACAATCTCAAATACATCCACTATAGCAGTCAAATTTGGTCAATCACTACACAAAAATAAACACACTTACCTTCTCCTCCTTCCTCGTAGCGTTTCGAAAACCACCTTCTCCTCCTTCCTCGCAGCGTTTCGCACACCACCGTCACTTCGCATTACTCCGCCGTCAGTTCGCACTACTCCGCCGTCACCGTCAGTTTGCACTACTCCGCCGTCACCGTCAGTTCGCACCTTTGCCCTCTCCGCCGTCACCGTACACAACTTCGTCACCGAAGTCACCATTCGTCTATCTCTACACGTTCCTATGCTTGCGGGAAATTTGAATTTCAAACCCTAATACACTCTTCCCCCTTTTCAGATCACATGCCACGTTGCTTTTACCAAAAATACCAAAAGTGCCCATGCCACATCATCCATTCCTCCACGTCACACAGGTGTAAATTAGAGCAAACGGTTTGGAGGTGTCAAATAATCATTTTCCGAAACAAATACCATGCAAGTGTTTGTGCCAATCATATGTCCCTTAACACGGTGTTCCTTAACACAGTGTTCCTTAACACGGTGTTCCTTAACACGGTGTTCCTTAACACGGCGTTCCTTAACACGTGATCATGACACATTGTTTCAATATTGTTGATCTTACTTTAAATAAACTACCAATTTCCACTAAGTATTACCCTCCCTTAGTAGTCTTTAAAATAATAAAATTATATAATTAATCTCTCAATATTAAATATATGTTACTTTTAATCCCTATATTGACATATAATCAAATTGAAGAATAAATTTGAAAGGTACTTTGATATTTAGTATCTACATTGGATTATTTATAATATTAAAATAATTCATTATACAGCTTTTGTATATTTGGATTATTTATGAGAGAAGATAATAGTTTAAGAATGATATTGATAATTTATTTTAAATTTTTTGTTCTTTTTCTCTTAATTACATCGCCCAATCTGCTTTGTCACTTGGCTTCTGGTAAGAAAAAAATAAGCACATAAAATCATGAATGTGATTTCATTTCCTTTAGTTACACTATTTGAGCAACAAGTCACCACAAATACTAATTTTTTCTTTCTTTAGAATCTCAGGTAATTTAGGGGGGAAAGGTTACAACAAGAACTAACACTATTTTGTTGCTGTAAACTTGAAACTCACCTTCTCTAAACAACTAAACATTAACCTTTGAGGCACACACATCAAAACCAAAAAAGTTAAAACCTTTGTATTGACACTAATGGAAGGTCATTCGTATAGATGCCAAAGGTGAGATAGGTGAGCCATCACTACCACTTTGAGAGTCTCCTATCCATGCATCTTGGACTTGAGCTGCAAACTGCAGATTCCACAAAACATCCTCAATAGAGGGTCTCTCTGCTGGCTCTTTGACTAGGCACCTTACACAAATTTCCATCATTGTCTTCAATGATTGATCTAAGCACACCTTGCGAACTGCTGGATCTATGATGCTCCTCCTTGCTTCACCATCAGCTGTTATGCTTGCTTGCAACTATCTCATGATCCAAGATACAAACAAAATCATAAAAGTGCAAGTTAATGAAAACTACTAAGCCTAATTGTACTTTTAATCCTTCAGGTACTGAGAAAGAGCAAACATTAAATTAAGTCATATTAACAAATGTGGCAAATAACAAATTAGTTGTCACTTTAGCATTGTATGTTCAAAGTTTAATAAAAGACTAGAAGAGAGACCAAAATCACAGTATTTCTATATTTGAAGGACTCAGGTTGCACAATTGAAACTTGAAGAACTAAAATTGCATAATTACATTATCGGAAGGTATAACGATGCACTTAAGTCAAAATATTATTATTATCTTGCAAAGTAATAGTTTACTTTGATACCCTATGAGCATGTTAACTCAGGTCACATGTTTAATTATTCTCAACTCCTTATTCATTATATATCCAATGTCCTGCTTCTTGTGAATGAAGATTTTTTTATATTTAATTAACATCTTAGTTAACAAAATGTTTTCAAATATGATAAATTCATACTAATGGCAAGCATACATAGGCTTGTTTAGAAATATTAAAATGGTATTGTTAATGGAACCTGCTGTAATCTTGCAATTTAATTGTTTATTTTAATACTTTTGGGCATGTGAGTGTAAGTCCGAACTCTGCTTGTTCCAAAAAGCCTTATTTATTCATAACTAATTTATATCTTAAATTTTCCTCCTTGCTTTGTTGTGATTTTTTATTTATTTAACATTTGATTAATATCTGTGTGAGATTATGTGGAAATCAACTACCTTTTTGTCTGATGGCTGTTTCATAGTACTACTATTTTTCTCTAGTGCTAAACACTCTGACATAGCACCAGATTCATCCTTACCAGGATGTCTGCTGGATACCAAAGTTCTAAGTTCTCCAATTTGAAAAATTAAAGGGTTAAAAAGTGAATAAACCAAAATCTCCTTCATTACCAGATCTTTTAAAGTGTCCACATTCCTCGACTTTATTGTCCTTCCTAGAATGAGTTCCAGCAGGATTACTCCAAAGTCATATACATCAGACTTGTCTTCCTGTATTACACTGCAAAACCACAGCATGTTTTAAATCAAAATCTTTCTATTTTCATATCTGTATCACAGTATAATTTTTTTCATGCACTTGGATTTAAAGCATGATGAATCCTCTTTTCCATTAACAGAAAGTGAGTACATATAGCTCAAAACCAAGTAAATTTCCCTCACTCACTTTTTGTTAGCGCTAGGACTTTTGAATTCTCTAGAAGGATTACCTTGCCCAACCTGAAAGAATAAGCAGGGGTGAATACTAACTGAAGTCAATTTTATCAAACAAAATAAAAGACCAAACTTTATGGTAAAACATAGTTTATTTTTTCTCAGAAAAGAACACAGAATAATTCATACCTTCCTCATGGGAGAATACAAAGGCGAGTCATAAATTTTGATTTTTGCAACAAAATTTTTGTCAAGTAAAACATCTGTGATTTTGAGATTGTTTGAATATACACCAGGTACAATTCCTGTATGCAAATATTGGATGCCCTTTGCTACTCCAATAGCAGCTTCTATGCGTTGCATCCATGTCAGGGATTTTCTATAGTGCCTATCTGCCACATAACATGTGAAAGTGGAGGTTGTGAGAAACGTCATTATTGTCTCAATCTTCCATTGTAACTGAAATAAATGGTTTTACAAGAAAAAACTTATTGTTATCGGCTCATATGATACAAATTTAGAACTTCATGAAATTGATATACGGATATTTTAATGATAGAACTTCATGAAATTGATAAACAGATATTTTACTTTCATATTTAATATTTTTAACCAATATTGCAATTTTAAAAAAATATACAGATATTTTACTGATAGAACTTCATCAAGAGAAACTTCCATATTCAGTCCTTTCTATGAATCACCTGAGATCCAGCTCTTGAGTGTGCCATTTGGTACATACTCAAAGACAATAAATATGCTGCTGACACTTGAATCATCCAAATAACATTCAAAGCAATGTCCAAGAACACTGACTAAATGACGATGCCGGTATTTGAATATCTGCTCCATGTTATGCATAAAATCTTGAGTGCTGTAGATTTTGGTGACTTTTACACTTCTAATGGCAACAAGTAAACCGCCCTTTAGTTGACCTCTGTGCATCTGAAGAACATAAGAAAAAATATATAATTTTAAGATGAAACACAAATCAAATTACTTTCCTCATCAAGCTGATGGGCATATTATGACTGTGATAATAAAGGATGTTTTGTTGGTTGAAGGAATAAAGCACAATCTCCTAAGTATAGCCCAGTTATGTAACAAAGGATTGAAGGTAATTTTTTAATTCCACTACTTCATAATTGTCCAAAATTGTTCTGATAAAATTGTGTTATTGGAAAAAGACATAATAAAATTTATGTGGTCGATTTAAATCATGCATCATTTAACATATCATGTTTGATTGCAAATGATGAAAATGAATGGTTGTGGCATAGAAGAGCAACTCATATACGTAAGTCTCATTTAGGAAAATTGATCTCAAAATATCTTGTAACATGTTTGCCAAAACTAAACTTTCAAAATGATAAAATGTGTGTTGCATGTCAAAAAGGAAAACAAGTCAAGCATTCTTTTCAAAGAAAAATGTTTTATCAACTCAAAACCTATTGAACTAATTCACACAGATTTACTTGGACCTTCTACAACTAGAAGCATTGGTGGAACTTTTCCTGCTTGAGCATCACTAAGTGTAATATGATTCTCTGATTCTGATTTTGGGGGCTGTAAAATTGATAGGAAAATCACAAGCGGCACTTGCAATATATTAGGAAGTTCCTTAGTTTATTGGCATTCTAAGAAACAGGCTTGTGTAGCCTTCTCAACTATAGAAGCCAAGTTTATAACCGCTAGAAACTTTTGTGCTCAAATCCTTTGGATGCAATAATAGTTGGAAGATTTTGGAATCTTTCTTGATCACATTCCAGGATTATCATTCATATATGGTATTAATCAATTATTCCAGAAACTGTTGTTTTTCAAATTTACGTTTTTCTCCAGGATCATTGATTCAAAATATTGATAGTTAGAATTTTTCAGCACATGCAGTTTGTTATAAACATTTGTTATACTTTCTTTTTTATAATGCCCAAGAGGGAGAATTTATGCATGCCAAGTGTTTTAAAGATTACTTTAAAGTTTTTTGGAGTCCTAATCTTGTCTCTTTATTTTGTTTTTGTTTCTATTTTATGCAAGGGGAGCATAGAGAAAGAAGGAGCTTTCAGAGTAAGGGGGAGTTCCTTGTTATGCTTATGTACCTATGTGATGTGAAGACTCGAATGAAAGCCAAGATAGAAGAATGAAGATTTGCAATGCTGATAAAAAAAAAAGATTTGTAATGAACATGAAGTGTGGATCATCATAAAAAAGGGCGAGATTGTTGGACTTAAAAAAGAAGACTAAACTCTTAAATGAAGATGTTTTGATGATGATTGAAGAAAGAAGATGCTGAAGATGTGTCTAAGTGTTTTTGCTTTCATTGAGGATTGAGTGTTGTTTGAGTTTTTCGCACAATGTATTCACAAAGTATTTTATTCCAGCCCAGCCTATACTATAATCAGTTAAAAGAAAAGCGTTTTCATAGAGTTAAAATTATAAGTAAAAAGTTTTATGACCTTTATTAATCGATTAAGTTTCTAAATAATCCATTAAACTGTTCAAGAGAGGTTTCAGAATAGTATAATTGATTATCATTTTTGTTAATTGATTAAACCATAGAACAATTTAAGTGTTTTCAAAGTTTGCGGAGAAATAATCGATTACAATCTTGCGTAATCGATTAAATGTATTTTTTGCATTAAATGAAAAGTTGGTTTAATCAATTAACACGTGTCATAACTAATTAAAACATAAAACGTTGCAACTGTTTTTCAAATTTCATTTAGAAGAATCAATTAGGAGCTTGAAATAATCAATTGAATGCGTGAATATCAGTTTTAAATCAGCCTTTTCAAAACTCTATAAATAGTGATTGAATCTCAATCTTTCAAATGCGTTTACTATCATAAGAGCGAATTGAATAAAGATCATCTGAGCTATTTTCGTACTCTCAAAGTGTGTTTACAAGATTTCCTAATAAAAAACTATATGATCAAAATACTTGTGATATTACTTTTGCTGTGAAATTTTGGTAAATTTTTGTGTGTTTCCGTTTTGTTGTTGTTGGATCAGGAGTTAATAATGCATATATCTTCTTGGAGGATCAAGAGTTAATAGAGGCTGATATCTTTTGAAGGTGTTCAAGAGTTTATTGTTGTGGTGTTGAGTTTGTAATTGCAGGTTGCTTTGTACAAATTTATTCTTATGGAACCAGCTATTCTAAGGTTGAATAACTTGAGAGACTGGATATAGGATTAGTGGATCTGAACTAGTATAAAATCTCTTGTGCATTATTTCTTTTGTTTTATCATTTTTATTTGTGTTTCTGTCCAATCTTGTATCAAACTTGATTCACAAGTGTAGTGCATTATGGTTTTCAAATAAAAAGTGTTTGTAAAAGAATTTGAAATAAGGGAAATCTTTGTGGAAAGTTTTAAAACCAATCCATCCCTCTTGATTTAGTCAAGCCACTCATTCTTTTATACCAAATTCATCAAAAACCATGAGTGCAATGCAAGAACATATTTCATAAATCTTATGGCTCAAAGAGGAATAGTATTCTATAATCAACATAGACATTATAATTAAAACAAGTGACTTACCTTTCCCTGAGAAACTTCACCCATAAAACAAACCGAGTCAAAGTTGTTTGTAGCTGCTACAATCTCATCCAGTGAGAAAGCTCGATAAGGAGGCAGATCGACTGTTCCAAACTTCATTGTTTGAGATATATACCCTTTAGTATAGGCAAAATAAATAGTTGTCATCTATCTTTCATATGCAAATGCATTTCAGAAATAAAAATAATAATTAATATTCCATATGCTCTCTTCTAAATTCTTGTCATCCTAATCTAGTAATATTTGTTACTGGTGGATTTCTGATATTTTGTATATCAAAGCCTCAAGGATGCCACACAAGGGCAAAAACAAATGCAATTTTATATTTCCATTAAGAATTGAATAAAACTCAAGCATCTAAAGTCTGAACTGAATTACCCAATTTTCTTCAAATAACAAAGTTTTAAGCATTTATAATAGTATTGTTATTTTTTATGGTGATAATATAATTTGTTTACACAAAATTCCTATTCGCCATGGTAGTAGGCTATATATAGCCTAGAGTGTGCAGAGTCCAATAGTTCTTGGCACCAATTAACAATTGCATGTGAGATTTTTCACAATACTAAGTTGAAAAATGCAAAAATTGTATTAGGAATGTGCCTGTGTACACATACACAGACAAAGTATGCTATTCAGAGTGAGGGAGTTACTTGTATCAGAGAGTAACTTAGAGGTGTATCCTGAAGCAGCATTTTCTGATATTAATTTTGATGGAGGATTCTTGATTTTTCTTTGGACATTTCCCCTTCTGATAATGAAAAAAAGCAGTGCAACAATTGCCACTCCTCCAAATATACCACAAACTATCCCAAGGGAGAGAACTGCCTTAGATACTCGCTTGTGCTTCTTTCCCTCAGGTACTACTCCCACAGCTATGGCTTCAGTGTGGCAAAAGGGTAGTGCGTGTTGATTTTGATTTGTCTCTTCTAGACAATTTCTAGCATACAAGAAAGTCTTATCATTGGCATTTGAGATTAAACATTTTGGTAAGATCCCAGTCAGAAGATTTGAGGATAAATCCACTGCTTCAAGTCCAGGATTGCAAGACAGATTCTCCAAAAGCATTCCTGTTAACTTGTTCCCAGAAATGTTCAGATACGTAATAGAAGGAAGTGACATTAGTGGTAGTTGGAATGGTCCAACAAATGTGTTTGCTGAGATATCAAGTGTCTCAAGTTGATAACATGAGCTCATTTCATCAGGGATGCTAGACCTGAACTTATTGTTTCTTAGTACTAGAGTAACCAGTTTGTCACCAAGCTGGGGAAACCGGGGTCCAAAAGCATTATCATCCAATTCCAGCACTTGGAGATTTGCCAAACGGCGCAAATCAGGCACTGGTCCATAAAAGTGGTTATGAGAAAGTGAAAGAATTCTCATATTCTCCAAGCTACTGAGCGAATCCGGAAGTGAACCATTGAACAAGTTGTGTTTCAAACATAACACAGTTAAGGCTGGAAAGGAAT
This sequence comes from Phaseolus vulgaris, assembly GCF_000499845.2. Taxonomy (NCBI): domain Eukaryota; kingdom Viridiplantae; phylum Streptophyta; class Magnoliopsida; order Fabales; family Fabaceae; genus Phaseolus; species Phaseolus vulgaris. Next base: position 11,816,668 of record NC_023756.2, read on the forward strand.
CGATCCATTCAGGAAGATGGCCAGAAAACATGTTGTTGTCTAGAATGAGTGTTTGGAGATGTGACAGTGATGAGAACTCTGAAGGGATGGAACCATATAGGAAATTTGAACTCGCATTGAAAATTTCCAGTGATGACAAATGAGCAATCTTACCAGGCAATGGACCCCATATGCCAAGAGAAACCAAAGTGAGGACTTTGAGACTGGGAAGCCTAACCAGTGTTGTGAAAAAGGAATTTATTGAGAAATTTTTAGGGAGAAGTAGAGCTCTGGTTTCACCAACTATGTGCAGCTGGGTTATGGTGCCATCATAGCAAACAACAGTGAGAGAAGATGTGGAATCCGTGCTGCAAAAGTCTGTGTTGTTGTCCCAGCAGCTTAAAACTGTTGGAAAGTTCAATAGCTGTTGAATTCTTAGGAGGGTCTGAGAGAGAGAGGATTGCAGTTGCTCCGAGTGAATGATTGAAAGTAGAACTGTTACCAAAACCAGAAGCACCGAAAGATGAAGCCTATTTCCCATTACAGACAAAGGAGAATTTGTTGTATTTTAATGTGCTCTAGATTCACATCCACGGGCAGATTCTGTGCAATTCCAAGAACACATGCATAAGAAAGTGGCAAGAATATGTTGAACTGAAAAAATGGTCTATAGAATCTTTAGTGCGAATGAACGAAATAATGAGTTAATTCAGGGCAAAAATTCTGCAAGGCTGTTCAAGAAAATTCACTATTTCATGGAATAATCAACTAAAAGGAAAAAAGCTGAAGGTAGAATAGAAACACTTAAGTAAAAAGGTTCAGCCATGATATAACAAAGTAATGAGGGTACCAATGTTTAGAATACAATAGATATCACATACCCTGCTTCTATTTTAATCCAAATCAAGCAAATCTGGTTATTGCACTTGCAGACTTTCATAAGCTTCTTCCAGAAACTGCCATTTAGTCATCCATAACCAACTAGTTGATAAAATCTGAAAAATATTTCATTACATTAGCCAAATTCAAAATCTGAAGAACAAAAACACACAGCAACAAAAATAGAACGAAAAACGATCTTAATTACCTTAAGAACTTGCACAATTGACCGAAATGAAAAAAATCGAATTTTTTTCTGCCATATATTCAGAAACTCATCTGTAACAAATCTCCAAAATTTGCAGACCCGTTTCCCAGGTGTCACCGTTTCTCTGCACACACCAAGACAAACAGAAGGCACGGGCTGAGAAAGCAAAACGGAAATGCCAAAGCTCACACTCTGCACCACTTCACAAACCAACAGTTCATAATTAATTAATGAATGTACAGAATTTTCATCCATTTTTCTTCTCCTTTTGTTACGGTCATAATAAAGTGAAGCAATATATCTTCACAAAGAAAAGCAAAAGAAAAGATTCTCTGCAGAGGAGGTTTATGAAATTGTGACCCTTTATTCCTCACCATGACAGATTAACATGACATGTGAGTGTTCTTGAAACAACACATTTTTGTAATTGCATACTCTTTTAGCATAAGATAATATTTTTTCATAGGTTAAAACTAGTTATAAATTAAAAACAAGTTTTTAAAAATTATAGAAAATATTATTTTTAAACTTTTTTCCATAATAAGTTTGTATAAAGGTTAAACAACTTTTTTAATTACTAAGGCATTGTAATTTCTATAAAATATTAACTTTATATACCGTTATTAAATATAATAAATATTTAGAATAAAATGTTAAAAATAACTAATAATGAGAACGAATATAGTATATTAGGAACATTCTTTTAAAAATTAATTAAATTAATCATTTTTCTCATAATTTTGAGGTTAGATTTTTTTGTGTAGATGGGTTTGGATGAGAGTACTGTAACGTAAACTTCGGCTTTATTATCTTCTTATCTCACTTCAACTTTTACATGTACATGATGCTTTTGGCGCCATTTTATTTTTTGCTTTTGTATTTTTAACCGTTGGAGGACGAATCCCATGACTTTTTTTTTATATATATTATGCTTTCAAAATTCTAAAAGTTGTATAATTTCTTGATAGAATGAATTTAAATATAAATATATATAATAAAAAATAAATTTATAAAAAATATTAAAATAATAATATTGAAAGTTATAACGTAGTTGTATAAAAAAATTATTATAAATATATCATTATTTTTTTAACTGTGTAATCATTTAGGATATAAAAAAGTAAAGGATAAAGGAAATCTATGAAGACTTTTTTTTCTGATTTTTTAGCTGTTTCTAAGATTAAAACAAAATGTTTTTGATAATTTCAGGTATTTGTTTCGAATAATAACTAAAATTTGTAAGTAAATCTGAAAATTAAACTGTTTTGGTGAACATGAAATTTGTAGTGTATGATTATTTTTCAACAATTTATTTTCTTTCAGTTTCATATACCATTGTTCTCATAAATTTTGATTTTCTTTTCGAAATGAAATTATTTATTTGTAACTACTTTTCATCAAATTTTCACAAACAAAACCTAACTCGAATTATATAGTTGAGCTAATTTAATTTTTCCAACCATATCTTAATTACAATGAAATGTAAAGTATTTGTTTATTTCATTTTGAACAAGAAAACTATGTTTTAAATTTTTTTTTGTCTTTTTTTTGTTTTATAATAATGATAAATACCTTTTGTTAGTGGACCTAAAACATAAACTTTATTAACCTTAAACTTTAACATTATTTATCAGGTTAAATTAACTACTTTGAATATGTGTCTAGCTTAAAAAATTATTCTATACAAAAAGCTTAAAAAATTATAATTGAGTCTTTGACTTTGAAAAAGCAAAAAATAGAAATAGATTCCTGAAAATTAGTTTTTGACGGCTTAAAGCCTATCAGAAGGATTAGTCTTAAAAGTTAAGAGTTTATTTAAGAAGTATAAAAAATCGAGAATCTAATATTTTTATAATTTGTAAACCTAAATAAAAATTCTCAATAATTTAAGACCATGATTAATTCAACCTATTTTTATACCATATTATTATATATTTTCCCTCTTTTTTTTTTTATTTCCATGGTTATTGATAGCTTCCATCGTTTTCCTTCTTTCAGGAAATTTTCAGTTTACATGAAAATGGTGAGATTTCATGTGTTTGTAGGTTTAAGGGCGACTAGTTTCGTAACTTGTTAACAATTATGAATACAAACGTTAAATTTGTAGATTTAATAATTTTTTCTTAATTTTTTAATTTTGTTTTATTATTTTTTAATATTTTTAATTTAGTCTCGTTATTTTAAAAAATAAGTTAATATGATTATTTTATTAGATTTACGGGGACAATGTTAGTTGTATAACACATCACATTCGTTATTTATGTTACATATCATGTTAATAAGTCAACTTTGACTCATGACATGTCATGCATCATTCCTTATTTATGTTATATGTCATTAATTTGATGAAAAATATCCGTTTTTCAAAAAATTTACCAGATAAAAATTGTTAAAATAGTAGTACGAAATTAAAAATATCATCATTATAATAAGACAAATTGTTAAACTCAAATTTGTATAAATATAGATAGATATCTAGAAGTTTAAAATATATATATATATACATTATTTATGTAAATTTGATTTTCACAAACATTTTATACATACTCAGTTTAAGGGTAAGGGTGATCTTTGTTAAAGGTAGTTTAAAAGAGTGAATAACTTTATTTTTGTTTTCAAAGCTCAAATTGAGTAGTAAAGGAATTATTTTCATAATGTTGGATAAAGAAACATGGTCACACATAATTTCAAATCATGTTGTATTTTTAAAACTTTAATCTAAATCAAAATGCAAAACCTCCCCTTGTGTAGTTTTAAAAATCTCATTTAAAAACTCCTTGATAAAAATTTGTTTAAAAAAACTCTCAAAATAACTCTCCTTCTTGGGTTAGTGTATATAGTAATAACATGTAATGTAAAAGGAGATAAGGAGGCAAGAAAATGTACATATTAATTTATATTGGTTCATCTATTGCAAGAGACTAACTCATTTCTTGACCAACCAATTCAACTAGGCAGACTAATACTGTAAAGTACACTTAAGTATCCTTTGGGCTTGTAGTTGTAACATGTAGAAATTTATAATATTTTTAGAGTTAATAATAGCCTGTTAGACACTTCGATCATGTGAATATACAAATTTTTGTTAAGAATCTATGTATACTTTATTTGGTTTTAGTCATAAACTTATACAATTATAAAAAGAAAGAGATCAGAGTCTCAAGCATTAAATAATGAATAGAGATCAACCCCTGAAGTTGACTAATAACATGGCTTTAAACAGTCAAACTTGGATTAGACGGTCAAACCTTAACTAGATGGTCAAACAGGTAAAAAGAGTGTTAGACGATTTCAATAAAGCATTAGAGTATCAAGGAGACATTGGATGGTGTAAATAAGTAATCGTGGAGATTCTTTAGTAAAGCTAAATGAAAATATCATCACTCTAAATCAGGAAAATGAATGGGTGATAAGGATAATAATAAGTGTTTATATCTTAAGAAAAGAGATAAGCATAAGTGAAAAAAATATACAATAAATAAATACAGCAAATAAGACCAAATTGACCAAGAAATACTTGGAGTCTACCTTCCCATTTTTATTATCCTGCCACCTCATATTTTCTATGCCACTACGTATTTTACAACTAGATAAATAAAACTAATAATCAAAATCTATTTAGATTCCAACGAAACAGTTCAAGTAGAAGTATAAGTTATGATTACAAAATATACTATAAATAGATGGTAAAGCTTTCGATCTTAAACAAAATCAACAATGAGAGAAAAGAATCTCTGGGTTATATTTTCATATTATATACATGGGTCAGATGATTATGGTGTACCTAATTGAAATACTTACGAATGAAGGATTAAATTCCTGGGGATTAAATTTGTAGAAGTTATTATCTTATATGATTGGAGGGTAGTGCTGAGATTACTCATTTATCTTGACTATTAAGTGCAAATGTTATTCTCAATGTTCTCTTAATGTTATTCTTAAGTTTTTTTTTCAAATCTTTATAAAAACCATAATTTTGATTTATTTACTGATTTGATATTATATTATTTTTATGATATATGTCTCACTTTCCTTTTTTTTATATATAAACAATCGATATATCATTAAAAATTTCATAGAACTTGATGGACCCCAAACGACCTTGATCCATTAATAGCAAACATTTATGCATATTTCTCAGTAGTAAAACACAGATGTTGTAAACAACTCAATTACGTTTTGAGGAGTGGGCTATTCAACAATAACCTTTGTCTCTAATATAGATGTTCCTTTAGTACTAGACAGTCCCATTGTTGTCTCATTCTACACGCCACCTGCTTTTCATGTCAATCTTCTGACCTACTCGTTTTCTCCTTTCTAGAATAAATTAGTAGTATTACTAGAGAAAAATATGGTAAAATAACATGTAAGTAGGAGTGTATTGTAAAAAATATTATGAATAAGTTTTAAGATAGAATGTAATAATAAAACCTGTAATATATATTTGAATTGTATGATTTCTTGTTGAATATACTCTTAACGTCTCAATTTGGTTTTTAGAATTTCATTTTTTTATACTTGACACTCAGAAACTTTTCTTTCAAATGAAACATGTTTTTCTTAGATTGCACACAATAACAGTTGCCACCTTTTGTGCATGCTCTGGTGCGATTGGTGCACGACAGTGGTACGACCAATGGGACAGTGGCGACTAGGTTGGGCTAGTCGGTAGCTTATTAGCCTTTGAGAATGGAGGAGGGCTCTACGAGTTTCCTCATCCCATGGGCTTGTTTGATGGATCGAGAAGTGTTTTCTAATAAGAAAGTGTCTTTTATGTCAGGCCAAAGGAAGACTTTTGCTTAGGCTTTGGGAAATACATGTGACATTCATTTGTCCCAGTTACCTACTTCTTGTATTAAAAGAGACATGGTTGTTGTCCGGGTTGATGAGGAAGATTACTTGGCTGGTCTTGAGGATTGCAAGACCCATCTACATGGTCGGATTATCCTATCTAAGGGGGATAAAACTCTCACACACCTTGATTTAACTAAAAAGTTGCAGCTTGTGTGGAAGGCTATTGGACCGTGGAAAACAATTCTCTTGGGAAGGGTTTCTATGAGTTTGAGTTATCTTCTTTAGAATCTACCATTTGCCTTTGGAATACTGGAGACCAAGGGCGTCATTTTCCATCACCGGGGCATTGGTACTCCTTTATCTTTTGATGATTATACCTTGAGAAAGAATAGGGGTTTGTTTGCTAGAGTGCAGGTGGATATTGATATATTGTCCCCTCTTCTCGATCACCTCTTGGTTGAACGTTCAGACTTTGCTTTTGTAGCCGACATGGAATATGAATGGCTCCCTCCATTTTGCTCTCACTGTAAGATGATTGGACATGAGTTTGCTCAGTGCCACGTGATTCATAATCAGGGTCGTGTTCCTGGACCTCAACATAAGCCTTCTCAGAAGACAACTCCTAATGAATGGGAACAGAGGAAGGTCGCAATTACTAAACAACATAAAGAGTATCGGAAGAAAGATCCGCAGTCGAAACTCGTGGAAGGCCCTATTGGTAATTTGAAAATTGATGTTCCGAGCGAGCCTAATGCAGGGTCACTCTTGGGTCACCTTTCTTTTGATAAAACAGATGCAAAGGAGGATGATTTTGCAGATATGCCTCCTCTCGAGGATGCCTCAGATCATGATTGGTCCTCACCTAGGCAGGGGTTGTTCACTCCCACTTCTGATACAAATAGGGTTTCAGAACCAGGGATGGTAAGGAATTCACCTGATGTTATGCAAGCCAAGGGCTTAGAGTCATCATGTGGAGGGTCTCTGCTCCTGTGGCTGTAACATCTTCATCGCATCATACCTCTACTTGGAAGGCTAAATCACTTGGGGATACTAAAACACTAGTTAAGACTCCTATTGATGCTCATCATGTGGAGGTCTCTGCTACTGTGGTTGTACCATCTCTATTGAGTCATACCTCTCCTCGGAACGCTAAATCACTTGGGGATGTTCAAGCACTACTCCTTGATAATGATACATTGGTCCTGCAAAATCAATTTTCCTTTCTTGATGGTTTGGAAACTACAGATGTGGAAAGTAATCCTCATACTGACGAGCCAATTATTCGAATTGCCATTGTTGAATTTAATTATGAACATATCAATATTGAAAATCAGGTCGTCTCCAAATTTTGGACGAATCCTAATGAGATGGAGGAGCATGTCAGTGATACTGGGGAGGAAATTATTCACACTAAAAGAAATCCAGGGAAACCACCTAAGGGGACTGGTAAATCCAAAAAACCTGCTAAGGCAGTTCTCTCTACAGTGTCGCAATGAAGGTCTCTTCATTTCTCTGGAATGTTAGAGGACTGGGAAACCACAAAATTGTGGAGATGTTGATTAGTTTACTTAAACTACATAAACCCCTCATTTTTTTTTTCTTGTTGAACCTATGATGCCATACACTAATGCTTTCGATATCCATTTTAAATTTGTTAATATACATTTTACTGGACCTTGTTATACTTGGTGTAATGGAAGGAGATGGTTGCATATAATTCATAGAAGACTGAATAGGGCATTAAGTAATGGAGTGTGTCTAGATGAATGAGATTTTTGTACTTATCAGGTTCTTGTTAAAAATTGTTCTGACCATTCCCCTATTCTTGTTAGCCTTGCTAGTAATTCTTTAAGGAAGGTTAGAAATTTTCATTTCTTTTCTATATGGCTTTAGGACACTTCATGTACGAAGCTTATTCATGATTCTTGGGCTAATAAGGTTATTGGTTGTCCTATGTTTATTTTGCAAAATAAGTTAAAAAGGTTGAAAATTGAGTTTCGAGAATGAAATAAAATTCTTTTGGTAATGTTCACAATGCAGTTCTTCTTAAGCAGGGTCTCCTCCTTGGTATTCAAAAACCTTAGAGACTACTAGTTTGTCTGATATTGATGAGCTTCTTTGTCAAGAAAAGATTGCTAAGGAGGAGCTTGATCATGCTCATCACTTTCAATATTTGTTTTGGAAAGAAAGGGCTAAGATGCTATGGTTTAAAGATGGGGATCAAAATACTGTTTTTTTCCATGTTGTGGTCAAGAGGAGAAATAATTCTAGTGGGACTCATCGTCTATGGATTACACTACAAGAAAATAACAATTTAGTCACCGAATTCAGTGACCGAAAATAAGTGGTCGCAACATGCAACCGAAATAGCCACTGAATACCCGTAGTGTCAAATTTGCGACCGAAATAGCGACCGACTCAATTATTAATGATGCTAGTTAGTTTTGCGACCGAATCAGCAACCGAACATGAGAGTGACAAAACCATTAGTCGCTAAAGTGGTGACTGTTTTGAATAAACTGGGAAAAATGTATCTACGATCGAATTAGCGACCAAATATGTTTATTTTTTGTCACCAATTTTATTTCGGTCGCTAAATATTATTGCTTGTTTTCTGCCACCAAATTAACCACTGAATATGTTTATTTTTTAGCCACCGATTTTATTTTGGTCGTTAAATATAATTGGTTATTTTTGCCACCGAATCAGCCACCAAATATGTTTATTTTTTAGCCACCAATTTTATTTTGGTCTCTAAATATAATTGTTTATTTTTGTTACCGAATCAGCCACCAAATACGTTCATTTTTTAGCCACCAAATTTCTTTTGGTCGCTAAATGTAATTTCTTAGTTTACTAATAATAATAATTCATTTTTATTTTAAAAAACTATACAAGGACCAGAGTCTGGATATTCATGAGTAGTCATCCGTTTAAAAAATAATTAGTTTCACTATTGGTTTTTTTTTCTTTTTAAAAAAATATGTGTCAATTATATTTGTAATTTCTTAAATTTAAATAAAATTAATTAAATATTATTATTAATAAAATTAATCCTTTGAAAAAAAGGAAATTACACTGCATAATTAAATTTAAATAAAATTATCTCTTTAAAATAAATTTAATTTTACAAAAATAACTAAATTTTCAGAAAACACAATTAGGTTTGAGTCTTTTCATTCAAAATTGATTGATCCACTTTGATTATTGTATTAATTACATCTTATATATGTAATATGTTTTACTTGCAGATGACACCAAGGGGTAGAGGTGGTGGTCGTAGACCACCTAATCCTGGTGGTCGAGGTGTTCGTGTTGATGATTTATCTTTACCCAACACTAACATTCCCCCTTCGTTTGTTCTTCCAACAACTATGGGGTCTACACATCCTATTTATGAAGGACCCCCACTTCCTACACTTCACGGACAAGATATTGAACATCATGTAGGAGAATAAAATCGTACTACCTTTTCTATAGAGCCAACTATGAATCAACCTTCACTGATACAAGACTCTCTTACACCTGACAACGAGTCTGGAAATGTAGTTGATCAAAGACCCCGACTTCATGCAGAAAGAAGAGAGTAAATATATTCTAATCTAATTTTAATTCATCATTATGTTTTGATTTTAATATATCATTTTGAAAATATGTTTTGAACACATTTTTTCACCAGCAAATGGACCTTCCAATGTAATCTCATGAATCATCAAGAAAAAATATGATGAACCCAGTCCCATTTGGAAGAAGGTTCGTCTTGAGCTTGGAGATAGATGGTTTGGAGAGTTTAAGGTAATTTGAGTTATGATTACATTTAAAATTTTATTTTATTTTTCTACAATGTTTGTTTTTTAATTTATTTTTCATGCAGAAAGAGTATAGGTGGGATCTAGAATAAGACCAATTTATTAGATCCAGTTTTTATACAAAAGCCTTTCGTATCTTTAAAAATGCTATGAATAAAGTTAGGCATGGTCAAGATAAGGGGACCTAGATTCCACCACTTCTTCGAGCAACCTTGGACCAACATTGGCGTTCTACAGAATTCCAAAACAAGAGTGTTATTGACAAGGCGAATCGGGTTGTTGAGAAGGGAGCCTTAGCCTACTGTGGTGGTTCCATATCTACCGCGACTCACTTTGAGAAAATGGTAATATTATTATTTTTTTTTTCTCTTTCTATATGTAATTTAAATACAATCTATTATATCTTTTTATTAAATTTATGTAGACTAAGGAGCTTGAACGATAACCAACTGCTTGGGAGGTTGTAGAGAGAACGAAGAAATTGAAGACTGGACAATGGGTCAATGTCAAGACTCGCAATCCTGCAGTATGTTTAAAATTTAAGTTATAATTTAATTTTTACTATATGTTTTCTTTGCAATAATCAGTTTGACTTCATTTTCAGGAGAAATATAAGAAACGCCGAGAAGAAGCCCAACAACAACAAATGCTTGAAAGCGCATCTTTGCAAAACTCTCATGTTGCCTCTATTGATGACAATGAAATATACATTGATGTTGTTGGAGGTGGAAATAAAAAAAGGGAATGTATATGGTGTATTGAGCAAAAGGTTTAATAGTTCAACAAGTGCTCACTTTTCTACAAGCCAGGTTCCAGTAGTCCATCAAATAGAAGAAATGCGTGAGATTATTCAAAAGCTAAATGATGAACTTATGACAAAACATGTCAAGGTGCAGACACTTGAAGAAAAGATGGAGTTATTGATGAAAACTCATGAAGAGCAAAGTGAACGCATGCACAAACAAAATGAGCAAATGCAACTCATCATACAACACATTCAAATCAATAATCTCATATCAGGTTCTTCAAATCCTACTACCAGTGGACATTATAAAGGAGACCATATTAGAGATGACAGTTCAGAAGAAGATTAGTTGTATGTTGAATTATATAATAGAATTGACTCTTTTAACTAGTTTTCAATAGTTTTCATTGTGTAATACGATTTACTTTTAATTTGAGTACAACTCCTTCTTAAACTATGTATTTGAAGTTCACTCCTATTAGCTTGATTGAATTTTGAGTATCTATAAGCAGGTTTAAATTTTTTTTATAAAATGGTCAAAATACCATTTTAAATAGGTATTATTAATACATATAAAAATAGCCCCCGAAACCGATTTGGTGGCTATATTTTTCAAAGTTGTTGTTTAGCGTCCGAAATAAAATCGATTGTTGTAATTAAAAAAAAATAAAAATATTTAGCCACTGAAATCAAATATGTCTCAATAAGGATCTCCATTTAGCCAACGAATTAGCCACCAAAAGTTTTTTTAATTAATTATTTTAATCCATTAGCGACCGAAAATGGTGGTCATTATCACCTTCTATTTCAGACACCGATTTTTTTTATAAAAGTTTGGTCACTAATTTGGTTTCTGAATTTTGGTGACCAAATTTTCTGCAACCGATTTAGCCATTAAAATTTCGGTTGCAAATTAGGGACCACTTTATAATTTGGTTGCTAAAGGCTTTGTAACTAGGGTTTTCGCTTCCATTTTTATTTGGTGACTATTTCGGTCACAAATATGTTTAACAACCAATTATAGTGCTTTTAGAGACCGAATTTGGTGGTCGCTAAAAGTGATTTTTTTTGTAGTGTTGATAATGAGGTTATTGAGTATCATATTTTGGACTTTTATAAAAATCTTTATGTTAAGTCTATTTCTGATATTCAAAATACAAGTAGTATAGAAGACTTTATTTGTACTTATATTCCTGAGCTGGTTTCCTTTGAGGAGAATATGATGTTGATTAAATGTCCTAATTTTTTGGAAATCAAGAATGTTGTTTTTTCACTTATTTAGGAGTGCTTATATTTGTTGGTGCTCCAAAGTGTTGATTTCTTCAACCTTTGGAAGATAAAGTCAAATTGAAGCTAATATCTTGGAAATGTAAATCTCTTAGCATGATGGGTCGGATTCAGTTGGTCAATACGGTGATTACTAGATTTCTGGCTTATAGCTTTAATATGTATAAATAGCCTGTTTCACTTCTTAAGCAAGTTGAGCAGTGGTGTCAAAATTTTATTTGGACTAGTAATATTCTGAAAAAATGCATAACTACCGTTAATTGGGCTATGATTTGTTCTCCTCTTGAGAATGGAGGTTTGAAGATTATTAATCTTCATCATGAAAATAATGTGTATCTTCTTAAGCTTGCTTGGAACTTTGTTTGTAGCAACATGCCATGATCTTTTCTTCTGAAAGTCAGGGTTCTTAAATCAAAATACGAGTTTAGAATGGTTTATAGATCATCATCTCTTTGGCAATTAAGCATTTTTATTCTACTATACTTGATTATACTTTTTGGACTATTGGTACATGTACTTTTATTAATTTTTGGATTGATAAATGGTGTTCTAGTACTTCTTTAGCAAATATTGCAGGGTTATCTAATGGTGCTTGCATTCTGGATACATACTCTCAGTTTTAGATTGGTTGTGATTGAAATATTCCCTTGTCTTTACAGCAAATGCCTCATTTTTTTAATCATAGCATGGTTAAGGAGGAAAAAGAGTTTGGTCGTTTCACTCTTAAATCGACTAGGACTTTTTTCTTGGAACCAAGAGTTCCCTGTGGTTGGGGTAAATTCATTTGGTCTTCATATATTTCGCCTTCCAAAACTCTAGTACTCTGAAAAGCTTTTCATGGGAGGCTTCTTATAGATCAACATATTCAGAGTAAAGGTTTACATATATGTTCTATGTGTACACTTTGTGAAAAGCACGAGGAATCTATTCAACATTTATTTTTTGAATGTTCTAATGCTCTGCATATTTGGAGTTGGGTATGAGAGATTTCTCTTACTTCTCATTTCTCTAATAAGGATGATTTTCTTTCTTGTATTAAGAGTGATGGTAGTCCTTTGGTTAAATTGATTAAGCTTGTTGCGATAACTTTTTCTATTTGGATGATATGGCGTATGAGGAATTATGCTAGATTATAGGATAAGATTGATGCTTCTAGGGCTATTTCGGTAATTAATGATTTAACTTGTCTGTGGGAAATTCGTCTAAAGCTTCAATGAAGAATGATATGTTGGATTTCAACGTGATTAAGTTTTTTTATATTAATACTCGTACTGGTAAAGTTCTTCGTCCTCGTCTTGTTAGATGGAAGTTCCTTTCACCAGGAGGGGTTAAAACTAACACTAATGGAGCTGCTAGGAGATATCCTGGTCTTGCTACTTGTGGAGGTATTTTCCGTGGGACTATGAGAGAGTTTATTGGTGCTTTCTCTGTGTTTCTTGAAGTTCAGACTACTATGGTTGCAGGATTTATGGAGTTATACATGCTATGGAGGAAGCTCAAAAGATAGGGCTTAATAATGTATGGCTTGAATGTGATTCTGCCTTGGTTTGTGTTGCGTTTACTGCTAAGACTAATGTACCGTGGATGCTTCATAATCAATGGAATATTTGTCTTAATTACTTTGGAAAAATTAGGTTTAGGGTTACTCATATTTTTCGTCAAGGGAATGCGTGTGTTGATAAGTTAACTAATTTAGGATTTATTCATAGAGAATCATTTCATTGGTATAATAGGCTTCCATCTAGTTTGTTCTTAGAATTCTTTATGAATAGGTATAGTCTACCTATGTAATGTTTTTGTTAACATATGGGTTTTGGTCTAGTCCCCCCATATATTTTTTGTATTTTCTTTCTTCTTTTTTTTAATAATACTTTTCTCATGTGATGGCAGATGATTGTTGTTACTTGAGGTGTCAGCCTAGCTGAGATGTCAAGTTTCATAATGTTGCCTAACATGAAAGCTTTTATAAAAAAAAATACATGTTTTTCTTAATAGTGTATATGTGATCTCTAAATTTTTCAAATTTAGGTGTTCAAAAATAATCATAGATATTTATAATATGTTGGTAAGGTAAATACAAAACCTAATTTTAACAAATCTAATAAAGATTGAACAATTTTAAGAACTACTAAAAAAAAAGGGGGCAAATAAAGTATTTTGAACTTCAACTTTCTCTCAATTTGATATTTCCAATATATTTTAGTTAATTTAAATTTGTTCAAAGTATTTATTATCAGAAGAATATACTCAAAATTCTTTTTTTTCTTCATACATCCACTGTTACTAGTTACTGAAGTTAAAATATAATTTTCATACTTCAAGTTTAGTGAAAGACAAATTAGATACTTAATAAGATTGTAGAACCCTGATAACTCAGTTTATTAGTATGTTTTTAAACTAATTGCATTTCCTTGAGGTTTCTTTTGTTCTTATTTTATGCTTTTAGATTATATTTGTATTTTCTGCAAAAAAAAAGTAGCGTTTTTACAAAAAAAAAATGACTTCTTATAGATTTTATTTTTCATGAACTATCTAATGTAATGTTTTGACCTTTTGAAGAGCTAATTTGGAAAGGATTAATCTAAGAATCATGGAAAAAGTTTTTGAAGAAGGGAGACTTGGAAACTGGGAGCTAAAATGATGAAAAACTATAGAAACGAGCTCTATAAGGTCAAACCTTTCCTAGAAAAAGGCAGTAGATGGTCATCAGTAGCAGTAACTGGCTTTAGACGGTCAATAGTGTTTGAAAAGAGAAAGTTGTAGAAGTTAGCTACCAAAGCTAAAACTCATTCTAATGTAGAAACTCTGTAAATAGAATTGATTACATAGAGAAAGAAAGAAAAGTAGATTGGAGATAGGGACTTAGATAGTGAAGTAGATTAGTTTAGTTTTCTGTTATTCATTTTTTATTTTTGACATTTCAGTTCTAATAAAAACTTCTTCATTTTTTTCTACGTTTTTCTCCATCGTTTCTTCTTCTCTTTATGTTTAATGTTTTGTAATTATTGTTCGAAGTTGAATTTGGTTTTGGAAATGGGTAACAATGAACAAAAATCATGTAAAAAATGCAATCTGTTAGTAATTTTTTTCTTCAAAATATTTTTAGGAACTCTATTTTCGACTAAAAGTAGTTGTCCAAGAACATAAAAATTGATTGGTTGTGTTTTCTTGAGTATTAAGGATTCTAAATTTGGGTCTCTTGTAAATTAAAGATGAAGATTAATAACCATTGTTTTTGTTCCCAATTTTTTATTCCAATTCTGAATTTTGTATTTCTTGTTTTCAATTAATTTTTATTGTTGTTTGTTTACATTTATACACTTTATAATTCTAGTTTACAAGTTCTTTTCATTTGAGTTACATTTTAATTCAATGTCATTTACATTTTCTGTGATTTATGCAATTTACCTTATTTAAGTTAATTTCTTTGCATTTTAATTTTCTGCAATTTACTTTTTATGCATTTTACATTTCAAGCAATTTACATTTTTCTACAATTTATGTTGTTGTTCATCTTCACTTTCCCTTTAGACTTTCTCTCAGATTGTTTGATAGTTAAGTAATCATATTTCATAAGTCATGTTAGACAATGTAGTTTGCGAAGATATAGATATGTCAACCAATCTTAGAAAATATTTTAACTTATTTTAGGAAATAAATTCCAGAATCAGTTTCAACAGATTAATTTAAAAACAACTGATTGTTTTTCCAATTTTAGTAAGTCATGTTAGACAATGTAGTTTGCGAAGATATAGATATGTCAACCAATCTTAAAAAATATTTGAACTTATTTTAGGAAATAAATTCCAGAATCAGTTTCAACAAATTAATTTAAAAACAACTGATTGTTTTTCCAATTTTAGTAAGTCATGTTGGACAATGTAGTTTGCGAAGATATAGATATGTCAACCAATCTTAAAAAATATTTGAACTTATTTTAGGAAATAAATTCCAGAATCATGTTCAACAAATTAATTTAAAAACAATTGATTGTTTTTCCAATTTTAGTATCAGAGAAAATATCAACAAATTAAAACTGAAAACAACTTATTGATATTCTGTATTTGGAAAAATATTAACAGATTAAACATGAAAATAAATGATTGATTTCTGGTTATAAAATAAAAAAATATTAACAGGTTAAACTTCAAAACAACAGATTGATTTTCTGGTTTTGGTAAAAGACATAAAATATTTCAATTTTCAAGAATCAAGTAAGAATCCAATACAATCAAGCATAGTTTTCAAGAAGCCTTTTGATTCAAACAATGTAAGCGTATATACACAAAATCAATACATAAAGATTCACATAAAATTGCTTAGAATATTAATTATTTTCAATCCAGAAGATCAGATAATAACAATTGATTAATTCTAAAGACAACTGATTGATTTTTACATTAGTAAGAAAATTATGCAAAAATTAACTTGCTGTGATAAGAAAAGCTTAAAGCACACCAAAATTTATACTGGTTCACTCAAAAACTAAGCTACATCCAGTCTCACCTCACACCAAGAGGGAATTCATTAGTCAACAAATTTCTTTTACAAAAGAAGATAAAAAACAGTTCTTGAACCTTACAATAACCAAACCACACACTGCAACATCCTGTTACAGCTGTGATATCCACCAAGAAACTCTATCTTGGCACTTACAAACACATATTTAAAACACAGAAAAGTAAAGGAATGCATTCACCTTTGCTATGAACCAAAAAACTCAAAAAGGATCTCCAAATTCACAACACACTTTGAATAACCTTTGACCTCAAGTGAATGATGAAAATTTAGCACCAAGAACACTCAAATATTAACAAAGATTGATTTTCTCTAAAAACAACTCACTCTTGATTCTCTCAAATTGAAAAAGTGTATTGTACATAAGCAATTCTCATAACCTTTTTCTGTTTTATAGGATTAAAACAGAAACTGTTTTAAAACATAATAGGGTACTGTCAAGAAAATCAATTAGTTAAAAATAAAAACAATCGATTGATTTTACTTAAAAAACTTAGTTTATTTTTAAAAAAAAATTCTTTAAAGGAATGTATTTAAACCGAAATGGTTTTTCAGAGGTAAAACACTTTACAGAAAAATCTAAAACATTTTAAGAGTTTCAATCAATTTATTTACAAAATAATTTATTGAAAAATTGCACCTTTCTAGATAAGAAAAATATAACCAGTTGAAAACATTTTTAACGAATTGAAAAACTGCAACTTTTCATGAAACAAAACTTTAACCAATTGAAAACATTTTTAATCAGATGAAAATCTTTTTAACCAATTAAAAACCAATTTAAACCAATTGAAAAGGATTTTGTTATTGGAACCTTCATTATTACTTAAGACAACTTAAAAAAAGCCTAAGCTACCCAAACACATAAGGTAGCAAGTCTTCACTCAAAGCTCAATTCATGGCTTCATCAAACATTTTGAGTTGGGATTCTCGAGATGTCCAACACATATAAGGGAGGGTTATCCCTCTAATAGACATAGGACAAAGAGCCTAAAGAGAGTAAAATAGAATGTAACACAGATCATCTTATTAAAGGTAAGAGTTAGAGAGAGGATATAACCCTCTGGTTAACACCCCCCGTTAAACTCATGGTTGGATTAGGAACCACCATGAGTTTATCCTTGACATTAAGAGACAAATTTTCAGATACTGGTTTGGTGAGGGGGTCCGCTTTCAATATGATCACGAACAAAATGTAGGTCCAACTCAAAATGTTTTGTCTTTGAATGCATGACAGGATTGGCACTGAGAAGGACATCACCAAGATTATCATAGTACAACTTTGGTGCGATAAAAGGAATACGTAATTCTGATAAAAGAGACTGAGTCCATAAACCTTAAGTAAAAAGAGCTACAACAACACGATATTAAGCTTATGGTGAGCTTCTGGAAACATATTTTTGTTTGTGAGTACACCATGATACAAGATTTGAGCCAATATAGATGCAGTAGGCAGTTGTTGATTTCCTGTCATCAACATCAACTCCCCAATCTGCATCCGAGAAACCAATGATGGAGGATGAAGACTGATGTTTCAATAAAATACCATAATTGGTGGTTCTAGCTAGATAGCGTAAGATGCGTTTCACAACTCGCTAGTGGTGTAGTTTAGGGTCATGCATAAAGTGACAAACACAGTTAACTGAATAAGATAATTCAAGTCATGTTATAAGAATATATTGCTTAGCACCAACAACTGACCTGTACATAGATGGATCTTGAAAAGGTTCAGAGGAGTCTTGTTGTAGACGAATTGATGAAGTCATATGGGTAGGTTGGGACTTTGCATGAAGCATATTCATTCGACGAAGCAAGTCTTTTATATATTGATTTTGAGATAAATGCATATTACCATGGTGTGTAGTTGATACCTGAATCCCAAGAAAATGATGGAGAGGACCTAAATCTTTGAGAGCAAAGAAAGAGCTAAGAGTTGAAATAAGATCAGTGACAACAGTAGATGATGAACCAGTGATAATGATATCATCAACATAAACAAGCACAAACAAAGTGTAGGAAGTAGTGAATTTGGTGAAAACAGAGGAATAACTGACAGTAGATTGAAAACCAAGATCAAAGTGTGACTAAGTTTAGAAAACCAAGACCTGGGAGCTGGTTTGAGACCATAAATGGCCTTGTGTAATCTGCAGACAAAAGTTGAATCACGATATGCAAACCCAGGAGGTTGTTGCATGTAAACATGCTCAATCAAGTCACCATGAAGGAAGGCGTTATTAATATCAATCTGACGCACATGCCATTGTTGAGTAACAAAATGAGAGAGCACAATGCGGATGGTATTATGTTTCACCACTGGGCTAAAAGTCTCTATGTAGTCAACACCTTCAGTTTGATTCAATCCATTTGCAACCAGTCGGGCCTTACACCGTTGAAAGGTACCATATGCATGGAGCTTGGTTTTGAATATCCACTTGTAGCCAACAAGAGAAGCTCCCAGTGGAAGTGTTGTAATAGTCCAAGTTTTGTTGGAGAGGAGAGCGTGATATTCATCATTCATTACTTGAAACCACATAGGTGATGAAATGGCTTCCTTGACAAACGTAGGAGCAATAGGTATAGAAACTATGGCATTGTATGTCTTAGGTTTGAAAATACCTACCTTGGCACGAGTGACCATGGGATGAGAATTGATAGGTTGAATCACAGAGCCAATAGGGCCAGTATTGTTAGGCATATCAGTGTTGTTATCTATAGGGAAAATAGCAGAAGAACTATGAATAGGCATAGTAGTATTAGTATTAGAATGAATAACAGTAAGAGTAGGAGGTGTAGTCAAAGGGGAAGGCATTGAAATTGATGAAATAGGAAAATAATTTAATTGTTCGTGATATGGAAACTCAGTTTCATTAAAGTGCACATGTCAGGAAACAATTGTCTTACCAGAAGGAGTTAGGCATATATAACCTTTGTTGTTGACACTATACCCAAGAAACAAGCACTTTGTGAATGAAAATAAAATTTATTCTTGTTATGAGGTCGTAATAAAGAAAAGCAAGCACATCCAAAAAGTTTGAAAACAACTAGAACAAAAACTAATATTATTGGAACACTAGATATCATTATTGTGAAAAATCTTTTTGAGAGTATCCATATTACAATGACCCAGTCTTTGATGCCAAACATTAGCAGTCAGTGTATTGCGAGTAAAAGAAATATTGTGAACTGAAGATGAAGGAAGATGATTATGAAGCATTGGGAAACTGTATAAACCATCTTTAAGGGTGTCTTGAAGAAGAATCTTTTTCGTAGCCTGATCAACAACATAGCAATGGTTAGCAGTGAAAGTAAACATAAGATTGTTATCACGAGCAAAAGAAGACACACTGAGGAGATTCTTTGTAATTAAAGGAACATGCAAAAGATTTTTTAAAACTAAACTTTTATGAGTAGAAGGAGAAGAAAAAGATGTAAAACCAATATTGGCAATAGACAAACCTGATCCATTACCCATTTTGACAGTTTCAGTGCCATGATAAGGATGTTTTGAAGAATAGACAGTGGGGTCCTTTGTGATGTGATGAGTGGCACCGCTATCAGGGTACCAGAGAGGATCATCCATAGTGGATTGAATGCCTAACAAAGATGCCTCATTCGATGCACGATCAGAATCTGAAAAACGAGAAACATGGACATTGTTGCTTCTGCCCGAGCCACGAGTACCATGAGAACTAGAAAATTTATTCTTGTATTGTTCTTGAGATGGATTTGCAGGATGTCAGGATGTGTATGCAGCAGTGGCAGGAAGCGTTAACGAATTGACTTGATTGTGATGCTTAAGACACTTTTCTTGAACCAGAAGAAGGGCTTCAATCCCAGCAACAGTATTGGGATCCCGTCGTGAAAAAACAAAGGCAACAAAAGGGTCATAATCGAAAGAAAGACCATCCAAGATGGCTTCGATATGATCTTCTACTGATATGGGTGCACCGAATGACGCAACAACATCCACAGTTCTTTTGATGCCGAGAACATACGTTGAGACAAATTAATCTTTCTTGAGTTGTTTGATGTTGATTTTAAGTTTCTTGATCTGAGATCGAGTGTGGGACAAAAAATATGTGTGCAACGTTGTCCAGATTTGGGCAGCAGAATGGAGACCAACCATTTGCGTTAGCAATGGGGTTGTCATTGACGCCAAAAGCCAAGCCACCACCAAATTGTCTTATTGTTTGTAAAGAAGATAAGCAGGAGTTGTTGTGGCAGTTCCATCGGCGGAGCAGAAGGCCATCAAGTGTGGCCAATACCTGTTGTTTCCATAGAAGAAAATTTTCTTCACCAAGCTTGAGAAGAATCGGTGTATGAAAATGGGGTACTCAAAAAAAGGTGGAAAAGGTGATGCCAAGAGCTGCAGAAGTCATGGGTACTCAAAAAAAAGAAAGAAGCGAAAAAGTTGATAGCTCTGATACCATCATAGACATAGGACAAAGAGCCTAAAAAGAGTAAAATAGAATGTAACACAGATCATCTTATTAAAGGTGTAGGGTCTCCTTTATATACAAGAGTTAGAGAGAGGATATAACCCTCTAGTTAACACCCTCCAAGTCAAATTCTAGGGATTCACAAGACAATGAAATTCAAGAGAAGCATATCAATAAGCTCAAGGAAGAGTTTAGTACAAAAAAAGAAAAATACCAAAAATAAATCCCTTTCTCCAAGGAAATACACTTAAAGTATGTTTCAAACTTTCATCAACATGAAAATGGATAATGCATTCCTAAATATCCAAAAGAAAACTTGTTTTTAAAAGAACATGATGGTGAAAGTTTGAATAATACTATATCTATTAAAAAAATAATTTTGTATTCAGAAGAAAAAGCAGAGAGAATTAAGAAGCTCGGAGATGAGATGAAAAAGTTTCTTAGAATAGGGAAGAAATTTATAGATGGAGAAAAATACTATGTAAGAAGATAGATATAATTTAGAGAAAAATTACAAATTCTTATAAAGAAGGGAAATTCTCCATCTTCCAAAGAAGGTATCACAAACTATAGATAAACAAAAATTAGAACCTCTTAACAATCTAGACAAAGTCAAAGAAAGAGAAAACAAAAAGCATGTTGCCTCAATTAAAACAAAAGATATTCATTGCTTACGTAGAAGAGAAAATGAATTTAGCTCTTTTTCTATTTCCTTGGAAGAGGCTAGACCTAGTACTTTCCATGTTGTTTACACTGACTCTTTCATGGATAAAGATATTTTACTGAAGAATGATACTATTCAAAGAGAAATTATTTTTCAAACAAATTGTCAAATTTTTAAAAGGTTTTCTCTTATGGATAGTTGTACCTTTAACACTTGATTTATTAAAATGTTTAAACGCAACATAGATTCCTTTTTTCCATCTCATAAATTTTCTTAGATTCAAAATGATTGGGATCTAGTTGTGAGTCAACAAGTGAAAGTCAAGCCTTCTTTAGGACACCATATTAAAAATGTTTTGAGACACATTATGCCTTTAGAAGCTTTTGATGTTATATTAGAACGACCTGGGCAAATTAACCGTACTCTTGTTTACCAGGGTTGCTTTAATAAAATCACTTTCACCAATATAGGAAATAAGTTTCTGGTTAGTTTTTTGTCATTTTCACGACTAATGGAAAACCAACTGCAAACACATTTGAAAGAACTTTTGTTTGGGGATGAACTAGACAATAATATAAAATCCTCTGGAAAGCCTTGTGAAAGATGGCTTGAAATAAAGCAATTAGAACAAAAGATTAAGCAATTTTATGAGGTTAATATTGTCCATCTAACAAGAAATGGGTGCAAAGACCTTGGAAGCAAGGTCCTTTCTTTTACTTTTGTTATTGTTCACTTTGAACAAATACCATTTGTTTTATTGTTTTCTTATTTCTACAGGATGGTGTTTGATCCTAAAGAACAATGAAGAGAATACAAAATAAAGGTGGAAACCCTGGAGCGGAAAGCCAATATCTGAGGAAAAATTCTTTTGAAGAGGGAGGGACTGATGGAGCACCATCATAGCCACCAAAATAATCAGGCTCAGAAGAGAGAAAGTTTTGATCATAAGTTATTTTTTCTAGAGAATTCTCCTTTGGTAGCCTTGTAAAATTGTATAATTTCGGTTTTTAACTTTTGTATAGGAATTTTGGGCCTTGTATTTGGGCCATTTTAATCTAGGATTGTGGGACTTTAGAGAAGCAAAGAGGGATGCATACATGGCACACACAAGGCGCAACATAAGCTTCCAAGACAGCGCATTCCTTTTCCCTTCCTCGTCTTTCTCTCCTTCATGAAGCACATGGGGAACCTCATGTTTGCCTTTGGTTTAAGAATTTATCTCAAGTCTCTCTTTTGTTTTTCTCTCACTCTTTAGTGTAGAATCCTTAGAGATAGCTAGAAGGTTGACCTTACCTCCTTCCTAGCACGATTCTCCTACAACACTCATTGTTCCAAACCCATTTTTTATCCTATCTTCCACTGCCCTATCTTCTCCATTAAAAAAAAAATTCCAAACTGAAGAACTTTAGGAGGATCCAAGGAAAACTCCATCAAGAGGTATCTTCTTATCCTAATTCTTCTTTTTCTTCAAATTCAAATTCATCGTGTTCATCATCTGATGAAGAGGATGAAATGATATTTCTTATGAAGATCTTCTTATGAGTTGTAACTCGGTCTCTAAACGATATTTCAAACTAAAACAAAAGTTCAAAGTTTTACTTTCTGAAAATTAGAAGTTAAAAGATATCAGGTATGAACTAATGAAAAGATATCAATCTTGGAACAAACTCAATAATCAAACACTTAGAAAATTAAATATTTGGAAGAAAAGGTAACATGTTGCAAGCTTGATTTTAAAAAATAATGTAAGAGTTGCAAGGCTTTAAATCTTCTCTTTTCAAGTTCTAGACACGCATATTACAAGTTCGCACAATGTTATAATTTGACTAGTAAAAAAGAGACAAGGAAAAAGTCTTCTAAAAGAGTTAAGGGTGTTTGTCTACATTGTGGTAAGTCTGGATACACAAGTGCCAGATGTAGAAACGAGAAGCCACTTCTTAAAACTAATAGGAAAGAACCCAAGAAAAGTTTGGGTAGCAAAAGATCTTATAATTTATGTTGCAAATGTACATTAGGATAAAAGGACAGGGAAGTTGGTTCTGGAATAGTGGATACGATACAAACCGATTAATCTTTTTATATTCAAAAATAAATAGTGGAAAAACACAAACATCCAAGGAAACTCAAGATTAAACAGTGAAATTGGAGGAAAACCATGAAGAAGTAAGAATAAAAAAAAAAACAATACAAGTTGAATTTAATCGGTAGAATTGATGTTTAAACGGTTAAAATTGGAAAACAAACGGTGGAAATTATGAAGAAGGAAAGAAACAACACGAAAC
The DNA here is from genome assembly GCF_000499845.2 of Phaseolus vulgaris. Classification (NCBI taxonomy): domain Eukaryota; kingdom Viridiplantae; phylum Streptophyta; class Magnoliopsida; order Fabales; family Fabaceae; genus Phaseolus; species Phaseolus vulgaris. Next base: position 11,840,272 of record NC_023756.2, read on the forward strand.
TGAGTAAAAAAAAATGACAAAAGAAAACCTAGCTGGAATGGAGTGTGTGAGTAGCTACTCTTATTTTCTCTTGATACCACATGATTCAAGTTGAATCTTGCATGAATTCTACCCAAAACTGTGAGTATGATGTATGGTTTTGTAGTGGAAGATGAGAGGAGAAATTTCCACTGAATGGCTTGGTGAATAGGTGAATAATTTATGGAGGCACTTTAAGTCTAGGTTCTCTTGGAACTCTAGCAAAGAAGAGATTGAGACTTTGAGAGAGAATGAATTCTAAAATGTAGATGCTTCATTCAATATTCTCCAAATAAGAATACAAATGTTCATTGGTGTTTATTTATAAAATAGAAAGGAGCATAGTAGAATGTGGCACAAGCTACATTAGAAAACCCTAATTAGGCCTTGTGTGACTTCTAGGAACCCTTGCTTGAGTTCTTAAGTGAGAGTTTCTAGAAGGTGATGTTGCTCTTTCTAGCTTGTGTTTATCCTATTCTACAATCAACTCATAAATACAAGGTCTATAATGAAATCATATTCTATATGTTTACAATTTTATACAAGTTTGTAAAGTCTAAAAGTCAAGTGAGAGTTTCTAAAAGGGGATCTTTCTCTCTCTAGCTTGTATTTATCATGTTTTTCAATCAACCCAGAAATATAAGGTCTAAAATGAAATCCTATTCTACATGTTTACAATTTTATATAAGTTTGTACAGTCTAAGAGCTATGATGTCTTCTGTAAAGGTTGGAAGTTGTATCTACTCTTAGTTGTATGTTTGGTGGCTAGAAGAGTGAGGATAATCATAAGGATCAAAGTCTGCATTCTTCAACCTCATAAAATATGAACAAGGTAAGATATTAATTATTGGTTATGTTTGAATCTCGTTTCGGGTCTCTATTAAAAATGTTGTATATGTCGGAGGACTCAAATATAACCTACTGGGCATAAGTCAATTGTGTGACAATCGTTATATGGTCTCTTCCAACAAGGACAAGTGTATAATCTCATTGTGTTATGATAAGACTATACTTTCTGCTAGTGACAAAAAAACTTTGAGATTATTCTGATGGATGTCAATAAGCAGAAGTCACTCGGGTGTTTACTGGAAAAGATAAAATATGGTTATGGCACAAAAACATAGAGCATTTAAACTTGAAATACATTTCAAAGCTTTTAAACAAAAACCTCGTCATAGGATTACCTAATCTTTCATGGGAAACTCTTCCTCTTTATGAAGCGTGCTAGAAGGGAAAGTAATTAAAATGTTCTTTCAAGTCTAAGAATTCCATGTCTATTGCAAGAGCCTTGGAACTTCTACATATGGATTTGTTCGGTCCTATAAGAACTCCAAGTCTAGGGCTTTAAAATTAAGATATGGTTTGCTAGATTTGGAAGTTCCTGTTATTTTTCTATATGATTTTTTGAAGTTGAGGTAGATTTGACTTTCTACTTTTAGTTTGGACTTTTATAATTAAACTTATAAATGTAATTTGAGCCCATAAATATGCTCATGTGTACAGGTGATTATAAATCTTATATCGACTATAGATGTAATTTTTTATTTATTTTATAAATCAAATTAAGAATTGATTGAATCTTGATTTCATAATGCAATATAGATTCAATTAAATGATATTTTAATTTGATTTTTATTTCCACTTCATTGACATTTATTTGATTTTATTAATTAATTGAACTAGTTAATTATTTAAACTTGGATTGAATACATAGGGAACTATGATAAGAAGACTTATGAATCTTGAATCTATGAATTGATTCTTTTTTCCTATACATAGTTTTTCAATAGTTGTGTTTTCAATTTTATTTCATCGTCAAAAATTAATTTGAATATGAAGAATATTAAAGATTGAATATGATAGATATGTGTCCTTTGAGACTCAATCTAAGTTGTGTTCTCTATATTGAAAAAAATGTATAAAACTTAGATGCTTTGTTTTCAAAATGACTTTGAAAATCACCTATATTTCTAATATTTGTTATCAAGAGTTGGTTCTTCAAAATTGATTGAATTTTTTTTTTATATTTTTTAAAAATTTATTTTAACATGATTGTGGGAAAACTACGTTTTGTTGATAGTACCTCGACGATCAATACATTTATTAAGATAAAGGATTATCTCCACCACATGTAAAGTTTTATAGATAACAGGATAACTAATTATGTCTATAGTGGGCTCATATGACACTCCAGAATTTACCAATCATGTATCACTACATAAAAACATATTATTAAAAGGAAAAGAAAAAATCATGGGGAACTAGATCAAGTTCAAAAAAAAAAAGCATAAATATACAAAAATAATTAATTATGTTAAATATTCTAAAAATAATTCTAAAGTATTTTCGAAAAAGAAAAACTTTTATATAATAAAAAAAAATGATTTCGCAATGCAAGTGACACAAACCGTATTACATGAAAGCAAAAAGGAATACCTCATTAAATGTTTAAAGTACATTAAAAAAAAGTCTTTACAAAAAAATATGACAATCTTAATCTGACGATCAAGTAAGAACTCTATGTAAAAAGTGTATGTTGGTAATTAATAAAAACATACCTTATCCCTCCGCATAGAGTTTATTTATAGTGTTTAGTCATTGGACCCTTGTTGTGTTAGGCCGAATCAATCAAATATCAGTTACTAACTGATCTATAGCATTATCCCTTATTTATAGGGAGGTATATTGGTATATTGGAGTATCTGAAGAATATTTATATTATTTTTCAATTAATCAGTGTGTAGTTTATTTGTCGAAAATATTTTTCACACAATTCGAGATATGAATGTATATGTCGTTATACCTAAATTAAGGTGTTCTTTAATTCGGTTGGTTACTAAGGTCGAGACTCACTCGTCTAGTACCCACGATCGACTCAAAAAAAATCTTTGTTTTGTTGACATTTTTTTTCCTTTCCCAGTTTTAGTTGATGAGTAAACTTAGCGGTAATATCGTTGGTATTACAGGTTTTCACATGTAATAGAAATCCAACACGAGTTGCCATATGGATCTTCGAACTGAGAAGAAAGGGTTTAACTATTACATTAAAATATATTAAGATAATCTTAATTGAGTCTACTTTTCTTTATTTAGGTTTTATTAATAAAAAATACAAAAGAAGATAATGGAAAAAAAATCAAAATTCACTTTAATCATTTTTATGTCTCGACTTATAATTTTCAACTACCATAATGCATTGCTTTTGAAAAATAAAATAAAAGATTAACCCATCATGAAATTTTTTGCTCTTTTCTAAAGACACAAGACATGAGAGAAGCTACCAAATAATTGGTGAGTCCACATGTTTATGTCGAACTCCTTCTCTTCCTTTTTCTTTTTGCCTTTAGCTTTCAAAAGAGAATATTTTTCATAGTTCCTAAGTTCAGAGTTCAGGACCCTCCTAATTTTGAAAGTGTTGCTACGTGTGATTAATTCAATGAACTAAATAAGTAGATGGTGATGCTCTTTTTATTTCATGGTCCCAACCAAAAGATTTAAAGTCTTACAAGGGAACACTCCCTTTCTTTTCATGTGGATCCCCCATATGCATTTGAAAGCAATGGTTTTGATACAAAATTATTTTAGTAGATATGCATAGTAATGTCGATATTCAGGACAAATTAATTTAGATTTTAATCAGTGCTCTTGAAATTTTTGTTTGATTTTAATTCTAGTTATTTTAGTTTGAATAGTGTGTAATTTTATTTTTCTTAGTCAATTAATAAGGTCCAGCATGCATGATTGTGTAAAGAGTTTGTTTATTTTAAATATGTGTCTTATGAATGATAAATATATTTAAAAATATTATATAAAAAATTACTTTAACACCAATGTATTATGTGTTGGAATAAGCTAAATAGAAGAGTGTATAAATAGGTGTGCATTTATGTTCATTTGTGTATATCATATAACACACAGTTTCTCTAATAAAGGTTTTTTAGTTTTCAATTCCAACTATCATTTAATTCCCAACAGAGTGGTATCAGAGCATAGGGAGGGGACTTGTGTGTTTTCCTGGCAGTGAGGGTAAGACTGTTGCTGGAACTTTGAGCAGAGGAGGATCTGCTGTTTTGCAAGCCAAGAATTGAAGGTTGACTGTTGTAGGTGATAACTGTCATGGCTGCATTTGGTGTGATTCCAGGGAGTCTTCCAGTGTTTGATTGGAAAGATTATGATGATTGGATTGTGAAGATGGAAGCCATTCTTGGTTTTCAAGAATTAGAAGAAGCTGGCAAGATTGGGTTTCAAGACTCAACCAAGCTTGAAACAGAGGAGCAGAAGAAAAGGTCTGAGAAGCAGTCAAAAGAAAATAAAAAGATTGATTGCAAGGCACGGATGTTACTGCATCAGTGTGTCTCAGCTGCCATTTTCCAGAAAATATCAAAAGCTGAATCTGCCAAGCATATTTGGGACATACTAGAACAGACCTATGGAAATACTGGTAGGGTTAAGAAGGTGAGGTTGCAATCACTCAGAAGACAATTTGAATTGTTGTCCATGACTGATCAAGAATCAGTGTGTGATTACTTTGGTAAAATCCAAGCAATTGCAAATTCCATGCGAGGCTGTGATGAGCAGCTGCCTGATTCAAAGGTGGTTGAGAAGATTCTTAGAACTTTGACTCCTGCTTTTGATCACATTGTTGTGGCAATTGAAGAATCCAAGGATCTTGATGAAATGACAGTAGAAGAACTCCAGAATTCTCTTGAAGCACATGAGCAGCGGTTACTTTCTAGAAAAGGTAAAGAAAAGGTGGTAGAGCAAGTTTTCCAGGCTCAAAATGATGGCAGAGGCAGAAGAAGAAGTGGTTGGAAAAAGAAAGGAAGAGGAAGAGGAGGTCAATCAAGTGATTGACCTGCTTCAAGCAATCAGAACCAGAGTCAAAATAGTGTGCAGAAGCAGAAATTGGCTGCTGGTAGAGGGAATCAAGATCATGGATCCAAGAAATTCCATGATAAAAGAAAACTGCAGTGTTATAATTGTGGAAAGTAAGGTCATTTTGCAGCTGAATGTTGGGGAGCTGATAACAGTAACAACACTGGAAAATTTTCCAAGAAAGATGAAGCACATCTAGCTCAAGAAGATGAAGATTCTGATTTAGATCAAGTATTATTGATGGCCACTACAAATCAAGATGAAGATGCTTCAAGTTGGTACTTAGACACAGGCTGTTCCAATCATATGACTGGAAACAGGGAGTGGATTATTGATTTTGATTCTAATGTCAAAAACAGTGTGAGATTTGCAGATAATAGTATGATCTTTGCTGAAGGAATTGGCAAGGTCAGATTCACTTGTAAAGATGGAAGAGTTGGTTGTATGAATGATGTCCTATATGTGCCATCAATGAAGAATAATCTTCTCAGCTTAGGTCAACTACTGGAAAAGGGATTCAAAATGTCAATGGAGCATAATTCTATCAAGATCTATGATCAGAAATCAAGGTTAGTTCTTAAGGAACCTTTGTCTAAAAATAGGACTTTTAAGACTAATCTTAATACATCAACTGCACAATGCTTGTCTTCAATTGGGAATAAGGAGGAAACAAATCTGGTGTGGCACTACAGATTTGGCCATTTGAATTTCAAGAGTTTGAACCAACTGAGCAGTAAACAAATGGTCACAGGGTTGCCACCAATCAACCTATCTCATAAGACTTGTGAAGGTTGCCTATTTGGGAAGCAATCAAGAAATATTTTCAAGAACTCTGTACTGCAAAGAGCAAAGAAGCCTTTGGAGGTTGTATACTCAGATGTATGTGGCCCTCTTGATAGCAATTCACTTGGAGGTAATAGGTATTTTCTTACTTTTGTGGATGAATTCACCAGAAAAATATGGATCTACCTATTAAAGGAGAAAGGTGAGGTGTTTGGAAGATTTGTAAAATTCTGTGCTAAGGTTGAAAGGCAATCAGGCTATGCCTTAACCATTTTCAGAACTGATGGAGGTGGAGAATTCAATTCCAGAGAGATGGAAGAATTTTGTGCTGCAAAAGGAATTGAACATGAAGTTACAGCTCCTTACACTCCACAACATAATGGAATTGCAGAGAGAAGAAATAGAACTTTGCTTGATATGGCAAGGTGCATGCTCAAAGGCAAAGGGCTGCCTCATAGCTTTTGGGGAGAGGCTGTCACCACTGCAGCCTATATTCTCAATAGGTGTCCTACAAAAAAATTGGAGGCAGCTGTACCAGAAACAATTTGGTCTGGACTTAAACCAACTGTTAGTCATTTGAAAATTTTTGGTTCCTTGTGCTACAGGCATATTCCAGATGAGAAGAGGAAGAAGTTGGAAGATAAGAGTGAAGCTCTTATCTTAATTGGATATCATCCAACAGGTGCTTACAGGTTGTTCAACCCCGTAAACCAGCAAATTCTCATCAGCAGAGATGTTGTTGTAGATGAGAATGCATCCTGGAATTGGAGTAAATCTGTAAAACAGATTCATTGTTTTTTAGAAGACAGTGAACAACAACAAGATGAAGAACATGAAAATACTGTTGAGCCAGAATCTAGAAGATCACAAAGGCAAAGATTTCCTTCTTCCAGATTAACAGGTCATGAAGTTTACAGTGATAATTTGATCACTGATGAAGGAGACTTGGTTCACTTAGCATTTGTGGCAGACATTGAGCCAATCACTTGGAAGGAAGCAATAGTTGATAGAATGTGGAAGAGTGCAATGATTGAAGAGCTGGACTCACTGGAGAGAAATGAAACCTGGGAATTAGTGGCTTTGCCAAAGGGAAAAAGACCAATTGATGTCAAATGGGTTTTCAAGATAAAACTCAAGTCTGATGGCAGCATAGCCAAGCATAAAGCAAGATTAGCTGCTAAGGGTTTTCTGCAGAAACATGGAATAGATTACACTGAAGTCTATGCACTAGTGGCCAGATTGGAAACCATTAGATTGGTGTTGCTGTGGCCAGTTCTAGAAACTGGAAAATCTATCAAATGGATGTTAAATCTGCATTCTTGAATGGAATTTTAGAAGAGGAGGTTTATGTGACTCAGCCACCAGGTTTTGAAGGAAAGGATGTCAGCCACAAAGTGTTCAAACTTAAGAAAACACTTTATGGACTCAAATAAGCTCCTAGAGTGTGGAATAAACTGATAGATTCGTTTTTGCTCAAGCTAGGCTTCACAAAGTGTTCAGTAGAATATGGAGTGTATGTAAGAGAGTCACAAAGTCAAAGCTTAATCTATGTATGTCTATATGTGGATGATTTGTTAATCACAGGGAGCTCAATGACAGAGATTGAGCAATTCAAAAATAGATTGAAGGCTGTTTTTGAAATGATAGATTTGGGAATGCTTAGCTATTTTCTGGGAATGGAATTTGTATACACAGATCAAGGTATTATCCTGCATCAAAGGAAGTACATTAATGAAGTGCTCAACAAATTCAATATGAATCAATGCAATGGAGTTAGGGTGCCTGCTGCTGGAAATTTGAAACTGACAGAAGCCTTGGAGGAGATTGCAGTAGATAGTACTTTGTGATGGAGATCAAGCTCAAGAGGACATGGAGGCCAATCAACAAGATCAAGAAGAGGTAGAGGCACAAATGGAGGACGCCCATGGAGGTCAAAGCCCACCTCAAAGGCTTACAAGAAGCATGTTCAAAGCTTTAGGAGCTAGGGGACATTTATTTTCTCTTTTTGTAATTTCTTTGGTTGAAGGTGCTTAGAGGGAAACATTAGAAACCTCTTTTGTTATAGCATCTTTTAGGCTTTAGTTAGGAGCTTTAGGAAGGGGGGTGTATTAGTAGATAGGTGTAGGAGTATAATAGGAGGTGCCAAAGTGAAGGAAAAGGTCACACCTTCCTCATGCCTTGTAAATAGGCGTCGGTTCTAGTTTATTTTAGGGGGGAAATTTGAATTGTTTAGCTTGCATTTTCAGCACCTTAGGCTATAAATAGAGGTGCTTCCTTTGTAAATTTCAGATTTGAATTTTAGAGAAAAGAAACTATACTCAAATTTTGAGTGATCATTGGAGAGCTTTTGAGCCTTCTTCTCTAGTCTCATCTTGAAGGATCCATGGTGTCCTCAAGTGGCGGCAGCACACTCATCTAGGAGCAACCATCCTTCTAGTGGCGTGATCATCCAACCATACATCCATCTTCATGAGCACTCTCTTCTCCTTCCTTTCTTCTCTTTTGTTGTTCATGTTTTGAGTTGGTGTTCTTGAGATTTTTGGTTCGGCTTTAAGTTTTCCAGCAGCTGTTCTTATTCTTCTTTGTGTTTGGTTCGGTACATTTCTGTTTCCAGCTTTCCTTTTCAGTTTTCTTGTCTTTAATTTCATTTTGTTCGGTTCAAAGTTGTTCTCATTCAATTCTATTCGGTGCCTTTGGTTTTTACCTCTTTTTGTTGGTTCAATTTGACAATAATTGGAACTTCTATATGAGTTTGTATTTTGGCACTAGTTTTGGTGAGTTCTTGTTCATAGAACCTTGATCCATTTCTATGATAAAGTGCCTAGCTCTTAACCAACTCAAGATGATTCCTAAGAATGTCAATAATCATTCTAATTGTGCTAGTGGAATCACATCACTTTGTTTAAACAGATTGTTGGAAGTTTGAGGTTCATCTGCAACAGCAGGCCTGACATAAGCTATGCAGTTGGACTAATAAGCAGATTCATGTGTAATCCAAGAGTCTCTCATATGACAGCAGCAAAGCACATATTGAGTTATCTTAAGGAGACAACAGGGTATGGCTTACTGTTTCCAGTAAGCTTGAATAAATCTGAAGACTGTTTGGAGGCTTGGAGTGATTCAGACTGGTGTGGTGATAAAGTGGGAAGGAAGAGCACCTATGGATATTTTTCAAATATCTGAAAGCACCAATTTCTTAGTGTTCTAAGAAGCAAACTATAGTTGCTCTCTCATCTTGTGAGGCAGAGTACATAGCTGCAGCAGAGGCAGCTTGTCAATGTGTTTGGCTTGAATCTGTGCTTAATGATTTAAAGCTGGATCATGTCAAGCCTGTGCAACTTTGTGTGGACAACCAATTAGCCATCAACCTTGCAAAGAATCCAATCTCACATGGGAGGAGTAAACACATAGTGACCAAGTTCCATTTCTTAAGGGAACAAGTTGGAAAAGGAAAGTTAGAAGTGAAGCATTGCAACACCAAGGAGCAAGTGACTGATATTTTCGCCAAACCACTTAGACTAGACAGATTTGAAGAACTAAGAGAGTGGTTAGGAGTTAGAAGTGTTGCAGAATTTAGCTTAAGGAAGAGTGTTGGAATAAGCTAAATAGAAGAGTGTATAAATAGGTGTGCATTTATGTTCATTTGTGTACATCATATAACACACAGTTTCTCTAATAAAGGTTTTTCAGTTTTCAATTCCAACTATCATTTAATTCCCAACATTATGCATATTAAACTTAATTTTGTGAGATATTTAGTTATCCTTAATATAAGTGCATCTTAAAAAAATTGTTTGAAAACTCAATTTTATAAAAGCAGGTGTTGGGTTGCTTTTGCAAACTTAGTTTGCGAAATTAATTTGAACCCAAACATCCTTCATCCATCTCTTTCTCATATATGTGTTCTATTCTGTGCAATATCAGAGATACTTTTGTAAAGCGAGCAATGTAATGCCAGAATGGTTCAGCCTCTCTTTGTGTGACATCATTGAGGGAGACAGAATTTTTCATCATTATGGATTTTTTATCTGCAAATACATTTGAGAATCTTGTATAAAATTTTTGAAAAAAGTATCGAATTTCTTGACATGAAGTAATATCATTATAAAGATGATCCCTTGAAAGTAGTTGGGAATGTTTTGCAATGCAATGCTTAGTTATTAGAGAAAAAGTTTGTGAGTTATATATGTAGAAATCAGAGGAACGTCATACTTCTATGATGACATGACACTTTGAGTTGAAACGATGAAAATCATAAAAAAAAAAAAAATTGGTAAAATCATTTAATTGGAGTGTTGGAACAACTTTAAAAGGCGGTTGTCGGTCATATTCATGTTATCCATTCATGATGGGAGTTATGACTCTCATTTAGTGTTGATAATTAGTGTTGGTGCAATATTGTTGTGTTCGTATCTCTTTAGAGACTAGGTCTTGTTCTTTTGTTACTCTGCTCCATTCGTATGTGATGGATTTTTTCTTGAATGTTGAGTGAAGATTGATAGAAGGTAACAAAAGACTTGTAAATTTGTGGAGGAAGTATTGAATGGTTATGGAGGTTCTTGGTTTGGGCATGAGTTTATAAGGTGTAAGGACCAAGAAAGAGGTTAGGTCAACTCCCTTGAGTTTCTAAGAATGCAATGAACATCATAGAAAAAGACTTGGATATGTGTCTTGAGAATTTAAGAAACACAGTATAGAAATTACAAGAGCCGAGTCTTTTATTTATAATCTAAAAAGACTCCTAAAAATGACTAATGAGTTCTCAAAATACTCTTCATTCCTAGCATGCCACGTGGCAATCCTATGTATAGAAAACTCTTCATTCCTAGCTTGCCATGTGACAATCCTATTTATAAAAAGCTTTTCATTCATAGCTTGTCATGTGACAATCCTATTTACAAGAAGCTTTTTATTCATAACTTGTCATGTGTTTTCGAGTGATTTGGAAAGTCAAGGAAGGAGGCGTCTAGCTTCACTCTTTAAGGAGCTTGAAGAGTCAACATGCCAAGAATAGGCGCCCTTGGGTAGTTTTGTTTGGAGATAAAGATATTCTTGTTCTAAAGTTAGCTCAGAAATATAAAGTCAAAAAATATTATTTTACTATTTACATTTTATACAAAAACTAAGACAAATATTATGTCTGAATTCTTCGAAGTTGAATCTTTCCTCTTAGTTGATCTTAATTTAGAAGAATGGTGGTTTTAGAAAGGATTTTCCTCTATCTAACTCCCCCCTTACAAAAGGATTTATCCCAGATTTGGCTTGTTTTGATCTTTTAGCCACCATGATAAAAAAATTCAGCATATTCCATCAGGTTCAAATATTCACTTGAAGAACATAGGAAACATGAGAAGAACACAAAAGATGTATAAAGGTTTTTTTTTGTTTTTGTTTATTATTTTGAAAATCTTTAAATGAAGTAAGAGTAGAAAAAGAAGTACCTCTTTTAAAAGAAGATTGTAACATACAAAAGAGGTTTGGATGATAATGATACAAGAAAATTAAGAAAAAGAAAAATGTGATAAAGGACATTTGGTTCAAGGTCAATGTACTCCTTGTTGATCAAGAGTGATCAAAGGCTTTGAAGAATCCAAATCCAAGTGTTTGATGCAAGGCTGGAGTTGCTGCTGTGTTTAGGATAGGATTTGGGTAGTTTAAATGTGTAATCCACTCTTTGTTGAATCTAAAGCTAATGTGTTTTAAAACCTTTTTGAGTTTAAAGTGTTTTTCAAACTAAGTGAAAAACAACCTGTTGTTTTGTCGAAACAACTGATTGTTTTACTCTTAAGTGTTTTTGAAAAGGTTGAAAAAAGTTTTGGTTGGTTGACTTGCTGTCAAACCAAAATAATCGATTGTTTTGTGGTTTCAATCGATTGTTTCTTTGAAAATCCTAACAGAATTCTGTTTTGTTAGTTGAGTGTGCTTTAAATGATTTCCAACTGAATACGCTCCTCTATTAAATGCTTTGACCAATCTTTGAAAGATATAAATAGTTTATTTATGTTTTATAACAAACAAGAACAACAGATTTGAGTTTTTCAGTCGTGAAAGATTGCTTTCAAGTTTTGAACATTCACGTTCAGCTTTGGGTTTTCTCAAGAGAGAGTGGAATATGATTACATCTGTATTGATTTCAGATTGTTCTGTAAACAAATGTAATTCGTTATGAGTATTCTGTAAATTCTGGTGTTGTTGCCAAGGAGTGTTGTGTGCTCTTGAGGTGGTCAAGATCAACATTTTTTTTTGTGTGTTGTGCTAAAGAAAGTGTGTTTCTTGAAGGGTTCAAGGTCACTTCTTTGGTGGTTTGTGTGTAATCTGTTGTGATTGCTTAGTGGATTGCCCAGTGGCTTCTGGGGACTGAATGTAGCTCTTGGTTTAAGAGTGAACCGGTATAAACTATAGTTGCTCTCTCATCTTGTGAGGCAGAGTACATAGCTGCAGCAGAGGCAGCTTGTCAATGTGTTTGGCTTGAATCTGTGCTTAATGATTTAAAGCTGGATCATGTCAAGCCTGTGCAACTTTGTGTGGACAACCAATTAGCCATCAACCTTGCAAAGAATCCAATCTCACATGGGAGGAGTAAACACATAGTGACCAAGTTCCATTTCTTAAGGGAACAAGTTGGAAAAGGAAAGTTAGAAGTGAAGCATTGCAACACCAAGGAGCAAGTGACTGATATTTTCGCCAAACCACTTAGACTAGACAGATTTGAAGAACTAAGAGAGTGGTTAGGAGTTAGAAGTGTTGCAGAATTTAGCTTAAGGAAGAGTGTTGGAATAAGCTAAATAGAAGAGTGTATAAATAGGTGTGCATTTATGTTCATTTGTGTACATCATATAACACACAGTTTCTCTAATAAAGGTTTTTCAGTTTTCAATTCCAACTATCATTTAATTCCCAACATTATGCATATTAAACTTAATTTTGTGAGATATTTAGTTATCCTTAATATAAGTGCATCTTAAAAAAATTGTTTGAAAACTCAATTTTATAAAAGCAGGTGTTGGGTTGCTTTTGCAAACTTAGTTTGCGAAATTAATTTGAACCCAAACATCCTTCATCCATCTCTTTCTCATATATGTGTTCTATTCTGTGCAATATCAGAGATACTTTTGTAAAGCGAGCAATGTAATGCCAGAATGGTTCAGCCTCTCTTTGTGTGACATCATTGAGGGAGACAGAATTTTTCATCATTATGGATTTTTTATCTGCAAATACATTTGAGAATCTTGTATAAAATTTTTGAAAAAAGTATCGAATTTCTTGACATGAAGTAATATCATTATAAAGATGATCCCTTGAAAGTAGTTGGGAATGTTTTGCAATGCAATGCTTAGTTATTAGAGAAAAAGTTTGTGAGTTATATATGTAGAAATCAGAGGAACGTCATACTTCTATGATGACATGACACTTTGAGTTGAAACGATGAAAATCATAAAAAAAAAAAAAATTGGTAAAATCATTTAATTGGAGTGTTGGAACAACTTTAAAAGGCGGTTGTCGGTCATATTCATGTTATCCATTCATGATGGGAGTTATGACTCTCATTTAGTGTTGATAATTAGTGTTGGTGCAATATTGTTGTGTTCGTATCTCTTTAGAGACTAGGTCTTGTTCTTTTGTTACTCTGCTCCATTCGTATGTGATGGATTTTTTCTTGAATGTTGAGTGAAGATTGATAGAAGGTAACAAAAGACTTGTAAATTTGTGGAGGAAGTATTGAATGGTTATGGAGGTTCTTGGTTTGGGCATGAGTTTATAAGGTGTAAGGACCAAGAAAGAGGTTAGGTCAACTCCCTTGAGTTTCTAAGAATGCAATGAACATCATAGAAAAAGACTTGGATATGTGTCTTGAGAATTTAAGAAACACAGTATAGAAATTACAAGAGCCGAGTCTTTTATTTATAATCTAAAAAGACTCCTAAAAATGACTAATGAGTTCTCAAAATACTCTTCATTCCTAGCATGCCACGTGGCAATCCTATGTATAGAAAACTCTTCATTCCTAGCTTGCCATGTGACAATCCTATTTATAAAAAGCTTTTCATTCATAGCTTGTCATGTGACAATCCTATTTACAAGAAGCTTTTTATTCATAACTTGTCATGTGTTTTCGAGTGATTTGGAAAGTCAAGGAAGGAGGCGTCTAGCTTCACTCTTTAAGGAGCTTGAAGAGTCAACATGCCAAGAATAGGCGCCCTTGGGTAGTTTTGTTTGGAGATAAAGATATTCTTGTTCTAAAGTTAGCTCAGAAATATAAAGTCAAAAAATATTATTTTACTATTTACATTTTATACAAAAACTAAGACAAATATTATGTCTGAATTCTTCGAAGTTGAATCTTTCCTCTTAGTTGATCTTAATTTAGAAGAATGGTGGTTTTAGAAAGGATTTTCCTCTATCTAACTCCCCCCTTACAAAAGGATTTATCCCAGATTTGGCTTGTTTTGATCTTTTAGCCACCATGATAAAAAAATTCAGCATATTCCATCAGGTTCAAATATTCACTTGAAGAACATAGGAAACATGAGAAGAACACAAAAGATGTATAAAGGTTTTTTTTTGTTTTTGTTTATTATTTTGAAAATCTTTAAATGAAGTAAGAGTAGAAAAAGAAGTACCTCTTTTAAAAGAAGATTGTAACATACAAAAGAGGTTTGGATGATAATGATACAAGAAAATTAAGAAAAAGAAAAATGTGATAAAGGACATTTGGTTCAAGGTCAATGTACTCCTTGTTGATCAAGAGTGATCAAAGGCTTTGAAGAATCCAAATCCAAGTGTTTGATGCAAGGCTGGAGTTGCTGCTGTGTTTAGGATAGGATTTGGGTAGTTTAAATGTGTAATCCACTCTTTGTTGAATCTAAAGCTAATGTGTTTTAAAACCTTTTTGAGTTTAAAGTGTTTTTCAAACTAAGTGAAAAACAACCTGTTGTTTTGTCGAAACAACTGATTGTTTTACTCTTAAGTGTTTTTGAAAAGGTTGAAAAAAGTTTTGGTTGGTTGACTTGCTGTCAAACCAAAATAATCGATTGTTTTGTGGTTTCAATCGATTGTTTCTTTGAAAATCCTAACAGAATTCTGTTTTGTTAGTTGAGTGTGCTTTAAATGATTTCCAACTGAATACGCTCCTCTATTAAATGCTTTGACCAATCTTTGAAAGATATAAATAGTTTATTTATGTTTTATAACAAACAAGAACAACAGATTTGAGTTTTTCAGTCGTGAAAGATTGCTTTCAAGTTTTGAACATTCACGTTCAGCTTTGGGTTTTCTCAAGAGAGAGTGGAATATGATTACATCTGTATTGATTTCAGATTGTTCTGTAAACAAATGTAATTCGTTATGAGTATTCTGTAAATTCTGGTGTTGTTGCCAAGGAGTGTTGTGTGCTCTTGAGGTGGTCAAGATCAACATTTTTTTTTTTGTGTTGTGCTAAAGAAAGTGTGTTTCTTGAAGGGTTCAAGGTCACTTCTTTGGTGGTTTGTGTGTAATCTGTTGTGATTGCTTAGTGGATTGCCCAGTGGCTTCTGGGGACTGAATGTAGCTCTTGGTTTAAGAGTGAACCGGTATAAACTATTTGTGTATCTTTTTCTTTTCTTAAACTCATTTAAATTCAGTTGTTATTGTTTTACTGGTATAAACAACCGATTGTTTTTTTGGTACTTTGTTATTTTGTGCTTAATTTCTTGGCTTACTGAATTTATGATTTAGTTTCATACAAGGATTTTGTTTGAGCTGAAAATTTTTTCAAAACCCCTCTTAAAGAAGTACTTTTACTTATATATTTTTTTTCTGTGTTTTGTACCTTATGAATTTTCCAAAAACTTTTTATCTTTTTGTGCTATTTCAAAAACATCTTCCCAAGGTTTTTTAACAAAATCTTATTCAACTCTAGACATAAAATTTTCTTCAGATCACTCCTTATAAAAGTGTTCTAAAGAAGATAAGTTCATTTCAATGTTTAGTTCAACTCTCCAAAAAGAATTTTGTTTAAGTTCTTTTCTTCTTTAGTTTTCAAAACTTGAGATTCTAAAAATTCTTTTTCAAAAAACAATTTGAGTGTCAATTAAAATTTTATCATTATGAGTTGGAAAAGATTGATAATCAGAAGACGTTTCAAAACTATGTTTTTCTTTATCATTATTAAAAGAGTTTATAGGACACTCAAGAGATGGAGTATAAAAAAATGTGACTTTTTTTCTCTCTTTTTTCTTCTATTTTTCTAACAAGATTTTGTAGTTTTTCTTCAAACTTTTTTTCTCTTCTAACATATTATTTTTATCCCTCTATAAATTTCTTACCTATTGTAATAAATTTCTTTGGATTTTGAAAACTGGATGTAGAAACAAGGTTCAGCAAAGGATATCTTCCTATAAGTCCTCTCCCTTAATTATGGTTTGGAAGGGTAACTCTCCCCCTTGTAATCATTCCTATGGTATGAGGTGTTAGAGTATGGAGCTATATAATGGTGGTGATGATACAAAGGCAGAAAAACTTTCTTCTCATACATGCCTTCAATTCAATCCAGTTTAACATATCCTATTTACGATCAATCCTAATATCATATTGTCTTTGTTTCTACCCAGAAATGGCATGATCTTGGAAACATTGAGTAACCATGGAAAATCTTGTAAATCCAGCTACTTGATGGTTTTCAAAAAATTGATCAACCTTCGACTCTAAATATACCTTCGCATTTTTATGCCCACAAAAATAAAGGAGGCTTATTTCAGGTTCAATAGAATCTTGGATGAAAAAATTCCTATAATATGTTCGTTTCTTATGTGAATTCTTTCTATATTTATAATCTTCAACCTGAATTTTAGATCTTTCTCTATTTTTTTTCTTGGAATTTCATAAATTTTGAAAACATTTTTTGCAAATCAGACATTTCTAATGTTTGTTTTTGTTAGTTTTTTCATGTATCATAGACATTATTAAAAACATTGAATATGAAGATTACCATGAACACTAGATTGATGTAATGGATCAGCCATTGTTGAATCTAAGAATGGCTCTAGAATGAATTACAAAATAAAATTCTAGAATGGACAGACACTAAACAATCTAGAATTTATACAAATTTTTTCAAAAACTATTTTTGTATGAAATTTTTATCTAAGAACATCAACACAATATGTGATCAATCGCAACAAATTTTGCGTCAAACAGATGTATACTTGATGAGAAACAAATCAAAATCCTTAGCACTATGGTTCAGAAATTGAAACTATTTTTCAACACTGGTAGAGAGGACCCAAAAATTTATTGCAAAATAAATTAAAATAAATTTGAGGCTCAAATTTTTAGCACAAATGGAAAACATCATAAGAAAAACTTAAAACTTTGGGCAAATAAATTTCAGACCGAGAACAATCAACATAGAAAACTTGTTTTTCTTGGCAAAAAAAGTCCTGGCTTTTCTTGTTTATATTTTATTTTATTTTTTGAGGTGCCTTTTTAACTAGATTTAAACAACATCACAATGAACTTTTGTAAATTTTAAAGATTTTCTTACTGAAAAACAAACTCGGAATAAATTGTCAAAATTGAAACAAAAACTTGAAAAATATAGACAAGAAGAAAAACCTACGAATCCAAAAATAATAAGAACAAACTACAAGACACAATGAAAAATTATGTAATAAAAAACACTAATGAACAAATAGTACTCATGAAATCAAATATTACAAAAGAAAAAGACTCAAAAGCTTATACAAATTTTATGACAAAATCACTGATATCTGGTGTGTGCTTCTAAGAGGCATTTTAACAAATATACAATAAGTGAAAAACTATAATTATGTGAAAAGAAAATATTTGAATACTTAAATATAATACTTGAAGTCAGTTAATAAATCAAATTACATGTAAACTAAAACTACTATTCAATCAAAGCTTATTGTGTTGGAAGCAATTCCTTGAAGCATGATAAGAAAATTACTTTCTTCCATCACAACATATGCTCAAGAAAAAACTTAAACAAGACACATGACTCTAAAACAAAGGTGTTAGAATTCTTAGTGTGAGTTTGAGTGCCACATTGAGCAGGAATAAGCAAGATGAGTAGTATCATAAAAAGAAGGCCCACAAACCCATTGTCTTAAGGTTTTGGGTTAGAGATGGCGCCTCTTATATGATTTTCTCATAGCTCATTGGTGTCAAGTCTCTCAATCATTTCCCTTCATAAGAACCTAACAAACTGGTGCAATGAATGTGAATCGAAGATGTAAGTGGACTAAGAATCATAGAGTTGAGGATTTTTTATACCAAAAGTCTTACGAAAAAAAAATAAGTGATTCTCATTGTGATAAATTGCTAAAGGAAATGTATATCAATGTGGAAGAAACTCGCACGAGAGAATGAGATTCTTAAGAAATTCAAGTATGAGTTGGAGTCTCGCATTAGATAAGAATGAGTAGGATAAATAATATATAAGAAAGAAGATTTTTAAGTGATGAATAGTCTCCTAATATAGTGAAAAAAAAAAGTTATATAATTGATATAGTTCGAAATAGTTCAAGTAAAACATTATAGTGCTATAAAAATTAAAGGTTCTACATATGATGATAGTTGAGTTATAAATTGACAAGGACTTAAACCCAATTTTTGAAGAAATATTCAAAGTGTTCTCATTTGTCAAACTATTAATGCAAAATAAAAAGAACTAAAAGACAACCTAGTGCAAAGTGTTTATTTTTTCAATTCAAGAAATCAAATCATCTTTGCTTCAAATTTTAAAATTAAAAAAAAAATATTAAAAAGAAAGTTTCTTTTAAATAATATACATTAATTATCAAATAGTTCACATAAATAAAATACTACTTTTATATAATATTATGTACCTTAATTAAAAGTTTAGATTCAACTTACAAGAAGGACCTTCTTTTAAGTGTGATATGGTTATAAAAATAATTGAAAAAAATGCTTAAGTTTCAGCATATACTTTCACAAATTATACGAAATTCAATAAAAAATATACTGCTAAATTCTAATATGTATATATTATATATATATATTTAATTTCCACTAAACTATAAAGTATAACCACAAAGTTGAAAATATTTTCCTATACAATTGATAATTATAAAAATATATCAACTAAGTGATAATCATAAACATTTTTTAAATATTTAATTAACATCAAATGATAAAAAATTTCTAATTCAATCTCATACTATTTATATTTATAATAATTTTACAAATATATATATATATATATATATATATATATATATAATTAGTCAAGCAACCTGTGCATGCATATGCAGAGGTTACTACTTCCGATTTGAAACAAATAAACATCTTTATTTAAAACCTCCTTCACTCATTCCAAATTTAATTCGGTACTTTTGAATGAACTTAAAAATTCACCATACTTTAGCTCTTACATTGATAAGGTCAAATTCAATACGTAAATTTTATGATTAAAATTATAAGATAAAAAGAAGAAAAAACTTATTTGCATAATATAATCAATTAAAAAAGTCAGATACCTTGATAAAGTTTACAACTCATCCTCTATAAAATAAACTAGAAATAGAAAACAAACGACGTTTCATAAATCCTGTATAATGTATTCCAAAGTCTTCAAATTAACAAACGTTTGAAAACTGATTTTACAACAAAATCATTACTCTGAGACAAGCATGTTTTCTAAGCATAGGATTTGAAACGGCACTTGAGGGTGAACAATTGCCTCATATTACTGTACTCCACAAACCCCACCCCAATAACATGCCCAAAATAAAACACCCCTTGAAAACCACATCAGTCACTTTCCTCTCATGATCTTCATGACAAAGGATAAAATATCTTGAGTTAAATCCCTAGCAAGCAATTAAATGAACTTAAAGACTTCTGCCATAAGTGTAACTTCAAGAATCCAATTATAGCATGCATCAGGTGGGATTATCATTTTTCTTTTAAAATGACATATTGTGAACATGAAATCATTCACACTATACAAAGATATTGGTGGTTACCTAAACGACCTGTGACAAGGATATTTGCAATGCCTGCTATGACCTAATGAATAAATTATAAAAACTAGCCTTTTCCAAAATCAAAATACCTTTGACAACTAACATAGGTTACCTCCTTAAGTAGCAATGTATCTCAGTTCTCAAGTGTCTTCAGAGGGCAATGTTCCAACGCAAGAAGGGCTATTGCAAAAGCATGGCAACCCCTTTGACCTTTTCCTGATTTCTCCATAGCTAAAAGTAAGCTCTTCATCTACTGGGATATCTTTTGAAGCAAAGAAGCATAGGCGAGGGAACAAAGCTCCTGAACTTCTAACTAGCTTTGTGCTTAAATTACCACCATCACATGAATGATTTACAAATCGTGCAATGTTTCCTATTCTTGTCGCATCGATATTCAATCTCAGACATGCCTTTCCAGAAGGAAGATGTTCCCTCACAACTAAAAGAGCTGAAGAGAAACGGCCCTGCAATGCCAGTTCATCATAGTATTGATGTCTCCTCTGGGCTTCCTTGGTTGTTAGGAGTTCACCTTTTATTACACAGGAAACCATGATTTAATTTTACACACGCATGAGGGGATTAAAAACAGTCATGCATAAGAAACAACTAAAAGATTCAAGAAAGTATCAGTGACAATGGCTTAGAAACAGTAGAAAATAGTTTCTACCAATCTTCATATAATTCTTAACACACAATGCAACATTCCATTCTCGAATATCTCACAAAAGAAAGTGCCATTCAGTTCCTTATTTTAGTCAAATTATCAAGGGTACCTTGAGTATCCAGTAATTTGCAAATTATTATTACTCTCCATATAATAATTGATTAGTTCGCAAATCACCCACCTCTCCCACCATACCATTCTATCAGCAGTAAACTCAACTATTCCATCAGCGCATCTACGGATCTCAAACATTCTACTCGACATATTCATTTCACCTCCCAAGTGGGTTACTGCGGGAAAACTAAAATAACAGAGAAAGAAGAATGGGTAATAGAATGAGAAAAATGCTCACCTAATATGATCTGAGGGGTCCATGTAATTTTGGGTATTCTATAATTTCTATTATATTTTTAACTAAAAAGTACCAGCTGCACTTGAAAGAATTGTTATCAGTCCATTTTCTTTATTTCTCGTATTCTCCCAAGTGCAGCCTTCTATACTTGTAATTAAAAACATAATAAAAATTATAAGAAAACCCAAAATTACATGGACTCCTCTAGATCATATTATCCCCAAGTCAGAAAAGTTCCATTGACTCCAATTTCTGTTTCCAAAATCTGACACGATCCCCTTCAAACAATTCCCCAACCCCAATATAACAGAATCAGACAGCACTCCTCTCTCCACTGAAAGAATATTATGCCCCACACTGTTTGGACCTTCGATGGTATGTCTTAAAAGGCCTATCCCACTTAGAAGGTAGATTCCTAAGTTACCACATGCAAATACCCAAGTTCATTTCATTTACTAGAGCAAAACCACATTAAAGCTTCAAAGCATTAAGAGATTCCTTATATGGAAATATTCGATCAAGTCAGCACCTCAACCATGACCCCATAGTCCATCATCAATACTAGCTACTATAATTACAAATAGTATATAGCTCAATTAACACTTAGAACTCTCATGTCATTTGTTACACTATAGGAAATAGACAAACATTGGGCTAAAACTATTTTTGAGATAGCATGGTGTCTTGTATTGAGAAAATGGAATCAACATAATAAATAAAGAAGATTTCAAATCCTCTAAAATTAAAAAAAATGATACAAAAATAAACAAAAATGTTCCTAGCAATACATATATAATTTAGATATACTTGATTATAAAACTTTGCACCTTATAACATTCTTCCTCATGCTAGAGCATATATGTCAGACGTGTTCAGCTTGCTGCAAATATGATTAACCCTTGGTCCTCTTAGAGACTAGGTAAATATGTTCGCCAGCTATTCACTAGAGTTGACAAATCTAGTGGGGATCTCTCCAAACTCCAACTTTTCTCTTACAAAATGATAATCTACCTTAATATGTTTGGTCCTCTCATATACAAGATTAGAGGCATTGTTTAATGTTGCCTAGTTGTCACGTATAAATTGAATTTGAGATTTCCTTTTTCAAATTTAAGCCCTTTGAGAAGTTATTTTAGCCATATGAACTTATAAGTGACTAATGTATAATTGTTTGAGGCAATACAAGTACCTATGAAGATGACATACCATATCAAATGACTCTCCTAAAAATCCAGAAGGTTGCTCCATGTAGACTTCCTCATCAAGATCACCATGTAGAAATGAACTCTTGATGTCAAGCTAAAATAGAGTCCAATGATGAATAGCTACAATGGAGAAGAGAAGTCAAATAGATGTCATTTTTGGAATAGGTAGAAAGTATTAGTATAATCTTGTCCATAAATTTGTGTATGCTTTTCCAACAAGACGAGCTTTATGGCAATCAATGTTACCATCAAGACCTATTATAAGTGTACAACTACCAACACCTAACAATTGATTTCTCAGTTGGATGAGGAACCAACTCCTAAGTACTACTACTTTGAAGGGCACACATCTCATCAATCATCCCTTGTTAGCACTGTGGGTGAGATAAAGATTCATCTTAAGACTTGGGAATATAAACAGAAGATAATGAGGACAAACAAGTATAATGTATTGTGGAAAGTTAATGACAACTAAGGTTAGTAAGTATAGTGAGGAGAATAGTTGTCGGTAAAGCGTATACCTTTCCGAATAGCGTATACAATAATCCAGATAGAGTCGGGGAAGGATCAATCATGACCTTTACTATATCATTATTCATAGAAGAAGGGACTTGCACTACGATGTTACTAGGCTATGGGCGATGTTGATATACCTGAAGAAGTATTAGAGAAACGTCCCGAGACATGTTAGAGTTATCTGGTGGTAATGAAGAAAGATTGCCACAGGTGGAAACGTGACTACATGTCTTTATTAGAAGGGACAAGTATAATATAGGACAAACTCAAATAAAAAGACATCAATAAATAAAAAATATTGATTAAGATTAAGAGAAAACCATTCATACCCCTTATGGGAACAATGATATCCTAGGACGACAATTTTGAACAACCGAGGAGAAAATTTATCTTGATCAAGTGTGAGGTTATGTATAAAACATCTGGTACTAAAAACACATGGAGAAGACTGTTTAGAGGGGAATGAGGAAAAATGACAAAACAAGGTACTTGATCAATCAGGATGGATGATGGAATCAGGTTAAATGAGATAATATACTATTAAAACGACCAAATGCCTCACACTTGACCTGAATTCTAGAAACTCTCTCCCATGTGCGGCACCTCACTCTCTTAACCTACCTTCCAGAAGTTTCCTTCATGTTGTAGCCCCCCTCCATGCACTCCTGCTCACCAAGGCACTAGTATCTATAAATCGGGTGTCTCCCCTCTTGTAAAAACACATTGAATGAATAGTAAAGAAACTTTGCTTCAATGAGCCTTGAGTTTTCCCTAAATTCCTTTGAGTCTATCTTGGCAGAGATGGCTACAAGTGGCGACTCACATCCTCACTCATCTTGGAGCTCTCTCCCCCAAGCGACGTGATTCACCTCCATAATCTTCTTTAACTATTTTCTTCTTTTCCTTTCATTATTCCGCCATCATGCTTTCCTTTGTTAGTTCTTTATCTTCCTTTTAATTCGGTCATTTCATTCCCTTTGTCTTGCTTTAATTATGTGTTCATCATCATCATAAAGAGTGTGTGTTTTTCTATTTTCTCTTTGAAAGAGAACCTTCACACTTAACCACTTGGTTAAGTTTGTGTCCATTGGCAATTTTCACTGAGTTTCACCATATCTTGTTAATCAAAAATCACAATCCAAGTAAAAACCTCTAAAAATGTGCAATTCTAAAATCAACTCCCATCAGGATGGCTAGTAGGTGATGTTGGCCGAATTGTGTTTATGCCTTTGGGGTGGATCTTGTTCGCTTTATGATATGGAAAGGTTAGAAGCTCAACAAGATTACACAATAATTGCAAGAAATGGAATGGAATAAAAGACAATGGGTGAAGGTGCAAATGGAAAATGAAAATAAAAGATGAGTAAGGAAGGGTGGTGAGTTCATTACCAAATGAACACATCCACTAAGAGACGACAATGACCCTTGAGGGTCTCTTAAGACCAATGTTGTTAAAATCGTAACTCGTAGATGGATCGGAGAGGGGGAAAAAAATCGTAACTCGACTCAAAAGAGTTACTATACATAAGATAATTAAAAATAGACTCATAATTCATGAAATTGTCCAAATATATAACATAACTAAATGGTCCAAATACATAACATAATTCAAAGTAGATTCAACATAATGTTTAATACAGATAAACTATCCAACTAAATCATTCATATTAATTATAGGATAATCATCTTGGTCTTCCAAAAGATCTTCATTTTCATTATCATCAATTGGAGGAACTTCCAAATCATTTGTTCCTCTAGTAGCATCATCTTCAAGTAATATGTCTTCATCTAAATCATATAATGTTTCATTTTCCTCCACAGTCCATTCATCATCAGAAGAAATATCATCAATAGTATATTCTTTTGTTTTTCTAACATCTTTCTTCTTCGTCAATCTTGAATTAGTCATCACAAACACCACATCATTCATAGTCATTTGGTGTAAACGATTTCTTTTCCTAAGGTACCTAAATAATTATTAAACTAGTTAACACATCATATGATCATCTAAAAATAGTTATGAAATCACTTTCAATAATTTAAATTATTACCCTTTCAAAAGCACTCCAATTATGCTCACAGCCAGATGAACTACAAGTCAAATTCAATACTCTAATTGCAAATCTTTGTAGTTTTGGATGTTGATCACCATATGATTCCCACCATTGTGATGAAGATTTGGTTTTGAGTCCAAGTTGAGCTAAGGGAGTACCATACAATCGAGACTTGATCTTGAAACTCTATAATTTAAGATCAATTTTACCCATCACACCAAGGTTTCTCACCAACATCTCCAAACATTCATATAGTCCACGTATCACCTCATAATCAACTTTAAAGTTAGGATGATAGTGTAACATGATATTAAAATAATAGCCTACAGCATGCAACGGCCTATGAAATTGGTTGTCCCATATTTGATCAATGATTTCCTAAAGGGGAGTGTAGCTAAATAAGATAAAAATAAATAAATAAATCTCCAAAACAAGTCTATATATCTAATTGAGAAATCAAATATAGGTAAATTACCTTTTACTAACTTCATTGAAGAGACTTTGTATCTTCTCTTTTGCAATATCCATCTCTTCATAAATAAATCTCATGGCTGGTTTCTCATCTGAATCAACCATGCGCAACACTTTAATCAGGGAAAGAGCACCATCAAACAATTTAAAATGTTTTTCCAAAATTCTTTGTCCAATATCAAATTTTCCACCAACCCTCATCTCTAGTTTTTGCAAATTGACTGGATTGCCACTCCGAGGATGTGAACATCTTAATAAGTGATCATTTATTATCATTCAAACATCCTAAACTCAGATAAGAGGTGGCAAAACGAGTACTGATTGGTCTTATCAAATCTTTTCCTTCACTTTATTTGTGCAACAAGGAGATAAGACCAGTTCTTGAGTAAATGTAGGTTGTAATTTTCTTACCATTGAAGATTGTGTCGTGATGGAGTAGTATTTTCTTTTCAAAATCTTTCAACATCAAATCAATGCAATGAGCTGCACAAGGGGTCCAAGATCGCGAGTGTTGTTAAGATCGTGATCTTACAATCTTTTATGCAGAAAACATGTTGGATCGGTGCTGGATCGGATTCTCACTGGATCGGAGCGATCCGGCGATCCATGGGCCTCCACGATCCATGACGCGAGCCCAAAAAAACCCTAAAACCTAATAAAACCCTAATTTGAGTCTCAGAAACCCTAATCCTACAACATAACCCTAATTTGAAGAACATGTGCTTCTTTCGCGTCGTTTGGCCGTCGATCGTGGTCACCTTTCGCCGCCGCCGCCGTCCGCACTACGTGTTGTCGCCGCTAGCGGTGTGTTTCGCCTTCGCCATTCACGCGCTTCCACCACCGTGCATGCGGCCTTCGTCACCTCGCACGACCGTCGCACTGCCTCCGCCACTGCTTGCGCGATTTGCTCTGCTCCGACACTGCTCACGCGATTTGGGTTATATGTTATAACTTATAATGGCAAGTGGAAGGACTGATCCAGCATGGAAACATTGTGTGTTTGTTGATGGAAAAACAAGGAACTTAAAATGTGAGTACTGTGAAAATGTTTTGACAGTAGGGGTTTACAGATCAAAGCACCATCTAGCAGGGACTTCAAAGGATGTAGGAGCTTGTGTATCGATGCCAGAAGATGTTAAAAAATAAATGTTGGATATTGTTGTTAACCTGCAGGTGAGTTTGTTAAGGAAATCAATCTCTATAGAAGATAGTAATATTGGTCACACAGAAGAAAGTGCTAGAAAAAGATCAAATGGAGAAGAGATTGGGGACTCATCAAATATGGTTAGGGTTTAGGGTTTGGGGACCCCTTGTGTAGCTCATTGCATTGATCTGATGTTGAAAGATTTTGAAAAGAAAATATCATTTCATCACGACATAATCGCCAATGGTAAGAAAATTACAACCTACATGTTTTATCTCCTTGTTGCACAAATATAGTGAAGGAAAAGATTTGATAAAACCAGCCAATACTCGTTTTTCCACCTGTTATCTGAATTTAGGATGTTTAAATGATAATAAATGATCACTTATTAAGATGTTCACATCCTCGGAGTGGAAATTCAATCAATTTGGAAAAACTAGAGATGGAAGGTTGGTGGAAAATTTGATATTGGACAAGGGATTTTGGAAAAACATTTTAAATTGTTTGAGGGTGTTCTTCCCCTGATTAAGTGTTGCGCATGGTTGATTCAGATGAGAAACCAGTCATGTGATTTATTTATGAAGAGATGGATATTGCAAGTGATAAGATACAAAGTCTCTTCAATGGAGTTAGTCAAAAGTAATTTACCTATATTTTTGATTTCTCAATTAGATATATAGACTTGTTTTGGAGATTAATTTATTAATTTTTATCTTATTTAGCTACACTCTCCTTTGAAAAATCATTGATCAAAGATGAGACAACCAATTGCATAGGTTGTTGCATGCTGCAGGCTATTATCTTAATCTCATGTTACACTATCATCCTGACTTTAAAGTTGATTATGAGGTGATACGTGGACTATATGAATGTATGGAGAGGTTGGTGAGAGACCTTGGTGTGATGGGTAAAATTGATCTTCAATTATAGAGTTCAAGACCAAGTCTCGATTGTATGGTACTCCCTTAGCTCAGCTTAGACTCAAAACCAAAACTCTATCACAATGGTGGGAATCATATGGTGAAACCATCCAGAGCTACAAAGATTTGCAATTAGAGTATTGAGTTTGACTTGTAGTTCACCTGGCTGTGAGCGTAATTGGAGTACTTTTGAAAGGGTAATAATTTAAATTATTGAAAGTGATTTCATAATTATTTTTTAGATGATCATATGATGTGTTAACTAGTTTTATAATTATTTAGGTACACATTAAGAAAAGAAATCGTTTACACCAAATGACTATGAATGATGTGGTGTTTGTGATGACTAATTCAAGATTGACGAAGAAGAAAGATGTTAGGAAAACAAAAGAATATACTATTGATGATCTTTCTTCTAATGATGAATGGACTGTGGAGGAAAATGAAACATTATATGGTTTAGATGAAGACATATTACTTGAAGTTGAAGAAGATGATACTAGTAGAGGAGCAACAAATGATTTGGAGGTTCCTCCAATTGATGATAATTTGGAAGTTCCTCCAATTGATGATAATGAAAATGAAGATCTTTTGGAGGACCAAGATGATTATCCTATGATTAATGTGAATGATTTAGTTAGATAGTTTATTTGTATTAAACATTATGTTGAATGTAATTTTAATTATGTTATGTATTTAGACCATTTAATTATGTTATATATTTGAACCATTTCATGAATTATGAGTCTATTTTTAATTATCTTATGTATAGTAACTCGAATAGTAAATCTTCCGAGTCGAGTTACGATCCCCGAGTTACGAGTTTTTTTCCCTCTCCAATCCACCAACGAGTTACTATTTTTAACAACATTGATCATTAGACCTTCTACTATCCCTCATGTTAGTACATAATCGTATACACATAAGCAAACTTGCTACATGGTTCAAATTCAAGGTGTGGAAGCACCTAACCACATTGACTATGAAAACCAGAAGGAAAAAATTATATTCGCCCTACTTTTCCCGCTTTTCATTTACTTATCAAACATAATAAAAGGCAAACAACTACCCTCACACATAGTTGTTAATCTCAAGGTCAAACCTAGTACCATAAGTTAATTAGAAGATCTACCTAAACTACAAAATTCAAACATACCCACCCGGTATACGCATAACATAAATAATAAGAATATCCTTAAAACCACAATAACTAGCATTTACTTGAACTCAAATTAAAATTGCGCAAATGATAATAACAACTTTCTTCACGATTTACATTACTAATTCTCACCAAAAAAAGTCCCATTCAAATTCGGAGAAAACCTAAGTTGAAACCCTCAACGGTCTTTTTACATTGTTCTCTAATCAAAATCAAATTTGGAGTAAACTTAAGTTGAAACCCTTTCACTGTCTTCGCTACTATGCATAAGAAAAACTCTAATTTTAATAGAAGATCTAAACCAAAATCACATAATAGACTACATTTCAGTTTTGTTCAAGGTTTTAGAAAACAGTCTACCACCACGATTTCAGCAACAACCATGCGGTTATTTGGGCTTTGCAACCACAATTGTAGTTGCATTGGCTTGAGTCGCACATGCCCCAAGTATCAAGGATCACAATGAAACCATGGTAGAAACTGCAATTTAAAACCTTTGTTTAGTCCTACAAATTAACTCTATCATTGTTAAATATTACTATCATTACTGGAAACATCAGAGCTGGGGTGGCCTGAGACCACAATTGTGTTAAGTAATCAAAACAATAGTTATCAGGACAAATCTGTCTTCCGCAATTTTGTTAAGTGATCAAATCAATAGTTATCACGATAAAAATCAGTTACCAACACACTATCATATTAACGGCAAAATTAAAACTGTATAAAAATAATGAATACTAAAAGCAATTATTAAGAAAGGTATCATCGCATATTAGATTAGACGAATAAATCACCTGCATATTCAAACACAAACTCCCCTTTCGCGATTAACTGATCCGCGTGCAACCCCCATCCTTTCCTCCTATGCCTCACAATCTTCACCCTCACCGCCACCCCATTCCGTGTCAACCGGTTCCCGCACTCGGGCCCACACCGGCACCCGGACCCGCACTCTCTGCCAACGTCATCCAGCCCATCCAGGCCAGCACAAGGGCACTCAGCGTCCGCACATGCCTCGCACTCGCAGCCCGACACGGCCCGGCCTGCGCCATCGACGAAGCCCACTGACTCCGCGCGAAGAAGGTGACACTTCGCGGAGGGGGAAACTGCCGACGAGCCCCAGGGCTGGCGCAGGAGGGGGAGTGGCGCGGGGAGGACGAGGGAGCGCGTGTAGAAGAAGGGCGCGTATGGGTGGGAATCAACTGCGTTAAGGAACGGAATCGGAAGGGTCTCGAAGGTTCTGGAAGCGTCGGAAGCGCGACGGAAGGTGATGGAGCGTGAGAGCTTGAGGATAGGTTTGCAGGTGAGGGAGACGTTGGCAAGTTCTGAAGGGTTAAGGTAGGGTAGCACGAGCTCTGCGCATTGAAGCAGAGGAGGCTCTCTCGCGTTGCAGCGCTTCGGGGGAACACTTTCTTCCGCTGTTAACATTTGTCCAAAGGAATGGAAATAAAAGTGAATTCGTTCATCGACTCTGCGATTAAGATTCTCTTGCATATATGTTTTATTTTGGACTAAATTCAAATTTTTGTTTTTTATATTTTTTTGGTATTATGTCGCACCATTCTCTTCTTGATATCTATGATAACCCTGATAAATAGATAAATTTTTTCTTTTAGTCATTACTTAGTTAAAAGATATTTTTGTCATTAGGTTGAGTTGTGTTTTGATTTAGGGTTTAAGATTTATTTTTATTGGTAGTGTTGTCATTGTGTATAGTGATTATTGTTATTTTTTTATTTGATTGATAGTATAAGTGGTTATGTTTGGAACTTAAATCTATTTCTACTCAAACAAATTTTAATTACTTTTATACATTCACAATTAAAAGTAAGTAAGTAGAAGCAATTAAGAACTTCTAAAAACACTAAGAACATGTGACTCAATCAAGAAGAGTAAAAACAAAAATGGACATAAAAACATTCAAAAACGAAAAAGAAGTGTTAATGAATAAAAATGCCGAAAAGTAAAGACAAGAAAGTAAAGGCTGAATTTAAATTTGCTTTAATGTAACGGCAAGAATTTAAATTTGCTTGAATGTAAAGGCAAGAAAAGTAAATTGCCAAATCAACTCAAAACAAATATGCTCAAAAAACCAAAGCTCTGATACCACATTATGTGAGTTGATTTTAGATTTAGCCATTTTAGATGTGACACTTTACTTAGGATTGAGGATTTTATCAATTATATGGTGAGAACCCAAAGAAGATCTCCACCAGACACGAACTTAACTAAGTGGTTAAGTAAGTGTGAAGGTTCACTTCTAGAGGGCAAAGGAAAAATACAAGTATATGGTGATTGATGATGAAGGGCGGAAATTAAATGAACATGGAAGGAAACATAAGAGCATGTTAGAAACCAAATTGACAATGGAGGAAAAACAATAACATAAGAAAACAAAGATACATGGAGTAATGGAAAAAATGGAAAAAAAAAGATGAAGGAATGAAAAGCTTATGAGATGGAAGAGAGTTGGTCACGCCACTTGGAGTGTGGTCTTCCTCCAAGATAAGTGAGATGGCCACCACTTGAGAGCTCTCCAATCACTCAAGATGAGACCTAATGCCAAGAGGAAACAAGCCTCAAAAACACCTCACACAATTTGTGCAGAGTAACTTTTCTATTCAAATTCAACATGTAAAATACAAGGAGTATGGTACCCTATTTATAGGAGATGGTGCATTGGAAAACAAGAAGCAAGGGTAGGATGAGAAACCTACAAATGGGGTTGCCTTTAGGGTTTGACTAAGTCAAACCATATCTTAGGCTTGTTCTTCTAGAAACTAGGTCAAAAACAAGCTAAAGTGATAAGCACACCTCCCCTATTATGCTATATGAACCTACTCTAGCCTATCTTGCTATTTGGACCCCTAGAGTGAGCCTAATTTATTTACAACTTGTTTAATTCTTAAGAAGACTAGTAGGAAGAACATTAGATGCTCTGGTTTTTGTTCATTTCTCCCTTTGGTGAGGTCTATTAGATCATTGGTGAGGTCTTCACTTGATTGTTGAGATGACTTCTCATGGTGTGAATGGTAATGTGCTTCCTTGGTCATCTCCTTGTAGCTTCGTTGATGACTTTCATCACCTATACGATTTAAAAATTCTTGTATATTGACTGGGTCTTCCAAGTTTCGATTTAGGATAACAACTTGGAAATTACTAGTCGATCTAGGAATTACATTAGTGTTGTAGTTTCATCGTCGCAAGAATGTTACAATATCACTTGTGTCAATATCAAGACCTTCCCATTTCTCCATTGGAAATCCTTTTGTAGAAAATAAAATCGTGACTAAACTTGCACTTACAAGGTATTGATTCTCATGTTTTCGTTCTTAAAATGTTATATTTTCTAATGACTAAACTAACCTTGTATATTCAAACGTGTAAAGGACACTTCTATTCACTTTTTGCCACTAAAACTTGTTACAGGGCTACCTTGCATGAACTAAGATCATTGTTGGGTAGGTGGGAGCATTATCTCACCCTCAATTAGAATCATTTGAAAAGGTCACATTCATCAATGCTTGCATAAAGATTGTGTTTGCTTACACACCTGCACGAAGCTTATCTCCAACTGTTGCATCATTACTTTCCTTTGTTCTTCAATTGCAATTTTGAATACAGACCATGTGTGTAAAGGTATTTCACACATTTTCATTTATTAAGGTTTTCAAATCTCACTACTACTAACTTGTGTGTTTAAATGCAGTCTTTGATTACATGTTATTTGTGCATTTTTCATAACTCTTGTCTTCCTCCCAGCACATGCAATCTATGTTATTACTTTGAATACCATACAATGTGGGAAACTGTCTTATGATGGAGCGTGAGATCTTGAGGAGACGTTTGCAGGTGAAAGAGACGTTGGTAAGTTCTGAAGAGTTAAGGTAAGCTATAAACATTGAAGCATAGGAGGCTCTCTCGTGTTGCAGAGCTTCAAGGACAAACTTTCTTGTGTCGTAAGCATTTGTCCAATGGGAATGGAAATCAAAGTGAATTCATTCATCGACTCTCCCATTTATTGTCTATAATTATACAAATTAACATTTTACCATTAAATTCAAACAAATTATTAAAAAACCAAAATAAACCATTGCATTCTGGATCTATCAATCCATAAGTCAAACAATTCATTCCGGATCCAACAATCCATAACTCAAAAAAGTCATTCCATATCCACCAATCCGTAATTCAAAATATGCATTCCGGATTCAGAAACCCATAAGTCAAAATAACTTATGGATCCATCAATCCATAACAGAAATTAGGCTTCCGGATTCAACAATCTGGAAATAAACAATTTATTAAAAATTTGCTTCCAGAACACCCCCTCATCCGGAAAACAAAATGATTTACTTATGGATTTGGGCATTCGGAAATCACATTTTCACTTCCAAATTGATCAATCCATAACCAACTCCCAAATTCCGATTTTCGGTAACCACAAAAACTCCATAACCACTCATGCTCTTAAAAAAAGTTAATTCTTACCTTTAAAAGCCAAACAACACTTTGACAACACAACTCACTCCTCCACCTTGCTCCGCACAGCTAAAATGACCCTCCACCAGCGCCTCAAATGAATGAAGAAGAAGAACAGTGTCAAACCAACTCCACCATGGTGCTCTTTTTCAAATAAAAGGTCAAGGCCAATTTTGGAATTTTGAAAACTATGGAGGTGTAGGAAGAAAAATGTAGCGGTGCAGGAAGAAACTCCCATTCATGATTTGGGTATTATTTTTTTTTATCTTTCTCAAAATAAAAAACAAAAAACAAACAAAAAAAATGAAAAGAAAATACGTTTTTTTTCTCTTTCTCTCTTATAACCGCTTCTCTCACGTTCAAACAGTTACTCTCCCCACACAACTCCATACACACATTCACCGAGACCTCTCTCTCACACTAACTCTCTTATTTTAACTACTCGCACAACACAAAATTTTTTTTTTTGGACTCACCATATTCACACCATCATACTCATTACACATTCACGAAAAAACCCAATCGAGGAAAGAAAAACATGAGGGAGGTAGCCTCTAAAGAGAAGAGAACGAGAGGTATGATTCTTCACTAGTTCTTTGGTTTCATTTATTATAGGTGCAAAAAAGTTCTATTGCTTGGTGTTCTTTTCCATTGGTTTGTTTTTGTCTTCATATATGTATGGTGGGCGTTTTCCTATGACACATGAAGTTTTACAGTTCAATTAGAGCACCTATGAGTGAGTTGCTTGTTTTTGAGGCATGGCTACACTAGCATGAATACTGGTGGTGTGTTTCCAATGGTTGCATTTATGTTTTCATTTTGAGCATGTGATGGGTGCCTCAACAAATAGTCTCAGATTCATTAATGCTTTTGTTATGGTTTAATGATGTCGTAACTATAAAGCTCGGACACGGTGTCAAGGTGTCGTTTCCGCGTTTCCGATACACCTCTGATGCCGATACGTGACGGAGGCGAGCACGATGTGGCATCAGACACATCTTCGTGGGTCAGACACGACCTTGTTTTTAGACATGCCGAAGAGACACGATCCACTTCTTGGATAATCCGGAGAGGACACGGTCCACTCTTTTAATGCCTCTATTTAAGATGTTCTCAGAAAAACAAATATGAATATGGCTACTCTTCATTTCGTATACGAAATGTGGGATTCAATGATTGAAAATGTGAGAAAGGTCATATATCAACATGAAAGAAAGACAAAATTTGAACATTCGTCATTTTTTAAGGTAGTAAAATTAATGTTAATTGATCGTTGGACTAAGAGTAACATATCTCATCATTGTCTTGCTCATTCCTTAAATCCAAGGTAACACAGTATAGTTAAATTATTTTATAATTATATTTTATTGAGGACATACTATTATGTTAATTTATGTTTTTATATTTTTTATGTAGATATTATAGTGATGAATGGTTAAATGAAGATTCACACAGACTTGTCCCACATCAAGATAAGGAACTTACTCGGGAAAAAAAGAAATGTTTTAAAAGGTACTTTGATGATGCGGATGTAAGGAGACAAGTAAATATGGAGTTCACAAACTTTTCAGATGGAAGAGAATATTTTGTCGATTTTGACTCTTTAAGGGATAAAGGTAAAATGGATGCAAAATCATGGTGGATTGTTCATGGAGTTCATGCACCAACACTTCAGAAGATAGCTCTTAAACTACTTGGAAAACATGTTCTTCTTCTAGTTGTGAGAGGAATTGGAGTACCTACTCCTATATACATTCTTTAAAAAGAAATAAGATGACATCTAAAAGGGCATAAGATCTAGTATTTGTCCATAGTAACCTCCGTCTTCTCTCAAAAAGCTCCTCAAATTACAAAGAAGAGGAAACTAAATTATGGGATATTGCATGAGATGACTTTTCATTAGATGACAATGAAATTATTGATATTGCTAGCTTATCTCTTGATGAACCAGAATTAGAAGTTGTATTTTTTAATGAAGATGAACAAATGTAAAACCAAACATTATGGTTTCCATTTTAAACTATTTTTATAAATGTTTCTCTTGATTTTTTTCATATAACAAAATATATTACTACATTTTAATTTATATATATAGTCGTGTCCCTTGTCCTATAATTTTCAATTTAGTTGTATTTTTGTGTTCGTATTCGTGTATGTGTTTCATAGTGTTGTACCGATGTTGGTTGTGAACCAAAATGCACTACCGCTTGAGATATACATGAACATTATTGTACCACTTGAGTTAGTGATTTTTGCACTTGTTTTTCTCTTAAGAAAACAAAATCTACGAGACTGATTTATGTTGGTGTTGTTGGGGATATGTGCTGGACATTTTATTTGATTTTCTCTATGAGTTCTTTTAATTTCGAAAAAGGGTGTTCCAGAAGTCCTGGAAAATTACAATCTAGAACTCATTTTAAAAAAAGGGTTTATAGTTTAGGTTAGAAAGGTGGTTCGAATTATGAAACTTGTTTCTGAATTTAGAAAAATGTTTCATATTAAGCAATCCATAATGTAATGTTATATTTTGGATACATAGTTTAATTTTTTTTTCAAGATTCAGGAAAATTTCCGGATTATCTAATCCATAAAGTACACAAAGATAAAAATTAATTTTGGATTGTTTCTATCAAAACATCCTCTTGCTTAAACAAAATGTAGTTTGATCCTTTCTAATCATTTATAGCACTTTCCTTGCATGAGACCATGCTTGCTTGCCTTTCAGTCAATGCCTCACTGTCTCCTTCATGCCATTCTCGTTACATGTTGCAATTATGCATCACATTAGCATTAAATAGCCTTTGTCACATATCACTCCAGAATTCCTATACCTAGATGTCATTCTCTTACCCCCTATTGCCCTTGCTTTGTTGTTTGCGTATTTCGTACATTTTAGCCCAGATGAATTATATATTTTGGAAGCTAGTTCCATATCAAAAAAGGTTTCCAGATTTGTAGAATCTGAAAGCAAATTTTTGAGAAAACACATTTCAAATTACTTAATTCAGAAGTTTTTCCTAAATTTGGAAAAGACTTTCGAATTATGTAATCCAAAATGTGTTTTTTCAAAAAATTGTTTCTAGATTCTTCAAATATGAAACACACTTCCATATTCAAATTTGGCTTCCGGATTATATGTCGAGAATGTTTTCAAAACACTAAACCAATCAGTGCAAATAACAATAAGAAACTAGATCAAGAGAAGAGTGCAATACATCTAGAAAATTAACATTTTCCACCACAAAACCACAAACAGGTTGTCAAATGCTCCCAAACTATGTAAACAACCACAAAGAAACCTTCAACAACTATAAATGGGATGCTACCACGGCGATGAGAGAAAAAGGGAAGTAGGAATAAGGTGAAAAATTGTGTGGAATTTTAAGATTTATTTATTTTTTAACAGAAGAAAAAAATGTAATTTCACATTTAGTAGTATTGAGTGTCATAATAACCTATTAAGGTACACTAAGTGTTTTAAAGCCAATAAGAGATTATTACAAAGGGAAAACAGATCGTGCAGAAGAACCTTATGCTTTTTCCAGTGGGTTTTTTCGTGAAGAACCTTGCGCTTTTTCTGGTGGATTTTTTTGTTCAACTTTGAACTTGTCGGAGGGGATCTCAAAATGTTATAGAGGAGACTAAATCTGCCCGAGGATGACGTGCACGACATTGCCCTTCTATGCATCCTGGTTCAATGTCAACCATTCTCTCGGATGCACCCAAGATAGTGTTAGAATATATGGCCTTAAACGAGACGAGGGTGAATTGTTTAAGAGGAGTTTTTGAAAACTTTTTCAGGTTCAATGAAATTCTTTGTATAAATCCAGAACAGGAATCAAGTTAGCCAAGAATTCAAGCAGTTCTACAACAATACATAGAAAAATAATCGGTTGTTTCTTCGAAACAATCGGTTGTTTATATCAATTAAGCTTAAAACAGAATTTAAATGATTTCAGGGTAAGAGAGAAACACACAAACTGTTTATACTAGGTCACTCTTAAGCCAAGAGCTACATCTAGTCCCCAGAATACCACTGGGTAATCCACTAAGCAATCAAACCAATTACAAACACAAACCACCAAAGTAGTGACCTTGAACCCTTCAAGAAACACATTTCCTTTGGCAAACCACACCAAAAGTATTGATCTTGAACACCTCAAGAACACACAATACTCCTTGGCAACACAACACCAATACAGTAGGTTTAGAAAGGATTACATCTGATCACAGTACAATCTGAACTGAATACAATTCCAATCTTATTCCAGTCTCTCTTGAAAATCCAAAGCTTGAATTGAATCTTGAAATCTTATAATCAAATATGTCAAACTGAAAAACTCAAAACTGTTTCTTACTTATTTGAAAACATAAACAAACCATTTATATTTTCCAAAGATTGGTCAAAGCAATTAATGAAGGAGCGTATTCAGTTAGAAAACATTTAAAACAGATTCACCATTCAAAACTGAATTTTGTTAGGATTTTCAAAGAAACAATCGGTTGAAACCACGAAACAATCGATTGTTTTGGCTTGACTGTTAAGTCAACCAAACCAAAACAGTTTTCAACCTTTTTCAAAACTCCTAAGAGTAATACAACCGGTTGATTCGACAAAACAACAAGTTGTTTTTCACTTAGTTGGAAAAACACTTGATTTCAAAAAGGTTTTAAATCACATCAGTTTTAGATTCAACAAAAGAGTGGATCACATTCTATTCTACCCATATCCCATCCAAAGACAGCAGCAACACCAGCCTTTCATCAAACACCTTGGATTTGGATTCTTCAAAGCACATGATCACTCTTGATCAACAGATAGTTGCCGCCACAATCGAAAATACCGCTAGTTTGGTTTCTCTTCTACACTATAAATGTGTGTCTCCTTATGAAGCACAGACACGAATACAAACACGGACACAAACACAGAGATACGACTAAATTGAAAATTATAGAACACGGGACACGACTATATATATAAATTAAATGTAGTAATAT
This sequence comes from Phaseolus vulgaris, assembly GCF_000499845.2. Classification (NCBI taxonomy): domain Eukaryota; kingdom Viridiplantae; phylum Streptophyta; class Magnoliopsida; order Fabales; family Fabaceae; genus Phaseolus; species Phaseolus vulgaris. Next base: position 11,877,901 of record NC_023756.2, read on the forward strand.
ATTTTGTTATATGAAAAAGTCAAGAGACACATTTAAAAAATGGTTTAAAAAAATATCTACTTATGTAAACCATAATGTTTGATTTTACATTTGTTCATCTTCATTAAAAAATACAACTTCTAATTCTGGTTCATCAAGAGATAAGCTAGCAATATCAAGAATTCCATTGTCATCCAATGAAAAGTCATTTCCTGCAATATCCAATAATTTAGTTTCCTCTTCTTTGTAATTTGAGGAGTTTCTTGAGAGAAGACGCATATTACTATGGACAAATACTAGATCCTCTGCCCTTTTAGGTGTCATCTTATTTCTTTTTAAAGAATGTATAAAGGAGGTACTCCAATTCCCCTCACAACAAGAAGAACATGTTTTGCAAGTAGTTTAAGAGTTATCTTCTGAAGTATTGGTGCATGAACTCCATGAACAATCCTCCATGATTTTTCATCCATTTTACCTCTATCCCTTAAAGAGTCAACATCACCAAAATCTTCTCTTCCATCTGAAAAGTTTGTGAACTCTATATTTACTTGTCTCCTTACATCTGCATCATCAAAGTACACCTTAAAACATTTCTTCTTTTCCTGAGTAAGTTTTGTATCTTGATGTGGAGCAAGTCTGTGTGAATCTTCATTTAACCATTCATCACTATAATATCTACATAAAAAATATAAAAACATAAATTAACATAATAGTATGTCCTCAATAAAATATAATTATAAAATAATTTAACTATACTGTGTTACCTTGGATTTAAGGAATGAGCAAGACAATGATGAGATATGTTACTCTTAGTCCAACGATCAATTAATATTAATTTTTGTTGAAGGTTGACTAATTCAAAAGTCAAAAGTGAGAATAAATTAGTGGTTAGTTTGTTGTGGGTACCACTATAAATAGAGTTTGTGTGTATACGTGCAAATGTGTGCATATAACAGAAAGTGTATTTTTTCTCCCAGTTTTGTATTCTTCTGCTTCAGTTTGTTTAGCAGTCATTTTTCATTTCTTTTCTCCAACAAACTGGTATCCAGAGCGTAGTTCAGATTCAAGGGCGTTCTTGTGGGTTGATCTACAATGGGACACACCAGCGCAACCTTACAGTCGAACCTTCTTGTTCTTGATGGCAAGAACTGGAATCGATGGAGTATCCAGATGAAAGCCATTTTCGGCTTTCAAGAAATCACGGAGATTGTTGAAAATGGCTACCCAGAACTTGCTACAGATGCAACAGAAGCACAGAGGGTGGCACACAAGGAAAACAAAAAGAAAGACTGCAAAGCCATGTGTCTTCTTCATCAGAGTGTCGACGATGCACACTTTGAGAAGATTGCAGAAGCAAAGACGTCACAGAAGGCATGGCAGATTCTGGAGAAATGTCATCAAGGAGCAGATCAATTGAAGAAGGTGCGTCTCCAAACTATGAGACGCCAGTATGAGTTGATGCAAATGGAGTCAAATGAAAAAATTGCTCAATTCTTTAATCGAATCCTCACTCTCACCAATGCTATGAAGGCATGTGGTGAAATGATGACTGATCAAGCGATTGTTGAGAAGGTATTACGGTCCCTAACCCCTAACTTTGACCACATTGTTGTGGCCATTGAAGAATCCAGGAAACTTGAAGAACTGAAGGTTGAAGATCTTCAAGGCTCCCTCGAGGCACATGAGCAGAGGCTCATTGAAAGGTCCACTGAGAAACCTGTAGAACAGGTTCTGCAAGCCCAGACTTTGAGGAAAGGAGGCTACGATGGCAGGGGTGGATTTAGAAACCGAGGAAAGGGGAAAGATTACAGAGGAAAGGGCAGAAGTTCTCATCAAGAACAAGAAAAGTCTGATCAAGATCAAACAGAAATCTCCTCAAGGAGGGGAGGATCCAATTGGAAAGGAGGTAAGAAGAAAATAGATAGAAAGAGAATCAAATGTTTCAATTGCAATAAAATTGGACATTTTTCTTCTGAATGTCAAGCTCCCCCAAGTCAGTATGATCATCGCAGGAAACAGCATGATGAAGCTCATATGGCAAAAGAAGATATGAAAGATAACAGGGATGAAAGTCCTGTTCTGCTAATGGCGACAACGGTGCAGGAAGATTTGTGCTCGTTCGTTTCGGACCCGTCCGTTTTGTCTACGTCTGTAATGTTGCAGATGACAAATACTCAAGAAATTTGCAGTGAGGAAGTTTGGTATGCAGACTCTGGCTGTTCTAATCACATGACAGGCCATAGAGATTGGCTCATAAACTTTGATTCAAGTAAGAAAAGAAAAGTAAAGTTTGCTGATGATAGAATGATTCAAGCCGAAGGCATTGGAGATGTGATAATCAAGAGGAAGGATGGTGGGAATGCGTTGCTGTATGATGTGCTCTTTGTGCCTACCATGAGTAGCAATCTAATCAGTTTGGGACAACTATTGGAGAAAGGTTTCTCAATAGCCATGAAGCACGGATTCTTGGAAGTCCTTGATGCTAAAGAAAAGAAAATCATGAAGGCACCGCTTGCATCAAACAGAACTTTCCAGGTACACCTTAATGTTGTTGAAGCTCAATGCCTTAACTCCGAAATTCTATCTGATGATACTTGGTTGTGGCACATGAGGCTTGGTCATCTTAACTTCAAAGATCTTAGCCTCATGAAGTCCAAAGAAATGGTTCTTGGGCTTCCGTCTGTACACGTGCCTAAGAAAGTTTGTGATAGTTGCTTAATCAGTAAACAACCCAGATCATCATTCAGCAAGTATATTGCATCAAGAGCCAATAGTTTACTGCATGTGGTATATTCGGATGTGTGTGGTCCACTTGAGGTTCCGTCCTTAGGAGGGAACAAGTATTTTGTGACATTTGTAGATGATTTCAGCAGAAAATTGTGGCTTTATCTTATTAAGGCTAAAAATGAGGTGTTTCCCATTTTCAAATCCTTCAAGTACTTAGTTGAGAAGCAGTCTGAAAAATCCATCAAAATATTGAGAACAGATGGTGGTGGTGAATTTACTTCCAAAGAATTTGATAGTTTTTGCATGGAAAATGGGATTGTGCATGAGATAACAGCACCTTATACTCCTCAACATAATGGGGTGGCTGAGAGAAGAAACAGAACTATCCTAAACATGGTTAGGAGTATGCTGAAGAGTAAAAATCTGTCACACGAATTTTGGGGAGAAGCTGCAGCAACTGCAGTTTATGTGTTGAATCATTGTCCTACAAAGAGGCTGGAATTTAAGGTTCCAGAAGAGGTATGGACAGGGAAGAAGCCTTCAATCAGATACTTCAGAGTTTTTGGTTCCCTATGCTATAGGCATATTCCAGATCAAAAGAGAAGGAAGTTGGATGATAAAAGTGAACAAATGATCTTCGTTGGTTACAACTCCACTGGATCCTACAAGCTCTTCAATCCTAAGACACGGCAAGTAGTATTCAGCAGAGACGTGCATTTCATTGAGTCAAGCCTGTATCCGTCCGATCATAACCCAATGTTGCACGCGTTTGATCGTGAGAGATCGCATGCATCCGGAAGTGGAAGCACGTACCCGTCTGTTCATGACATTATGTCTCTGTCCGATGCACCAGAGTCAGAGTCAAGGAGTTTGTTACCGTCTGATAGAGACGAACCCAGCACTGAGTCTCAAGGTGCAAATTCACCTGAGAGATGTATTCAAACAAGACCCACCAGATCCAGAACTCTACCAGCAAGACTCAGAGATTGGGAAATTACATTCGATGATGCTGTCACTAACGAAGGAGAATTACTCCAGCACATTGCACTTCTTGCAAATGCAGAACCTGTCAGTATTGATGAAGCTTAAAAAAGCAAAATATGGAAGGAGGCTATGCATGAAGAATTGAAGTCGATAAAGAAGAATGAAACTTGGGAGTTGGTGAAACTTCCAGCTAATAAGATGCCTATCGGTGTAAAATGGGTATTCAAAACTAAGTTGAATCCAGATGGAACTATTGCCAAATACAAGGCAAGACTAGTGGCAAGAGGATTTATGCAAACAGAAGGGATTGATTTCTCTGAAGTGTTTGCACCAATCGCAAGATTAGAAACTGTTAGACTGGTTGTTGCTATTGCTACTTTGAAAAACTGGAATATGTGGCAGCTGGATGTTAAATCAGCATTCCTAAATGGACCTCTTGAAGAAGAAGTCTATGTTACTCAACCTCCAGGTTTTGTTATAGAAGGAAGTGAAGACAAGGTCTACAGACTGAGAAAAGCTTTGTATGGCTTAAGGCAAGCACCAAGAGCTTGGAATAAAAGGATTAATACTTTCCTTTCAAGTTCAGGCTTCAAGAAATGTAATGTAGAGCATGGTGTGTACATTAAAGCAATGGGTGGTGGAGGTATTCTATTCATTTGCCTTTATGTAGACGACCTGCTCATAACTGGCAGTAATACAGGAGATATTGAAGCTGTGAAGCAGTGCTTGAAGTCTGAATTTGAGATGACTGATTTAGGAAGGTTGTCATACTTCCTTGGCATTGAGTTCAAACAAGTTGATGGTGGACTGTTTATGCACCAAAAGAAATACATTCATGATGTATTAAAGAAATTCAATATGCTGGAATGCAATACTGCAGAGACGCCTGCAGAAGCAAATCTGAAACTTGATAATGGTGAACAGGAATCAGCAGTGGATGGTACTTTGTTTAGACAGATGATTGGCTGTTTGAGGTTTATTTGTCATACAAGGCCAGAGATTTCATACAGCGTTGGCTTGGTAAGTCGATTTATGAGTAATCCGAAGAAGTCGCATTTCATGGCAGCTAAACGTATTCTGAGATATTTGTGCGGCACACTTGATTTTGGAGTGCTTTACTCAAATCATTCAGAGAAAGTTGGGTTACAACTTGTAGCCTATTCTGACTCTGATTGGTGTGGGGATTTATTGGAGAGAAAGAGCACTATGGGTTATGTGTTTTTACTCTCTGGCTCTTCAATCTCATGGTGTTCCAAGAAGCAGGCTGTTATAGCCTTATCAACCTGTGAAGCAGAGTATATTGCTGCATGTCATGCTGCGTGCCAAGCTTTGTGGTTAGAATCGTTACTGGAAGAACTTAAGGTTGGCTTTAATGGCTATGTTGACTTGTTGATAGATAACAAATCTGCTATCAATTTAGCTAAGAATCCGGTTGCACATGGAAGGAGCAAGCACATAGAAACGAAGTATCACTTTCTGAGAGATCAAGTTGGAAAAGGGAAGATCAGACTGAAGCATTGCAAAACAGATTTACAAATTGCGGATATAATGACTAAGTCATTAAGAGCTGATAGATTCAGAGAACTTAGAAGACTACTGAATGTTGTTTGTCTTTAAATGTTTTTGTAGATTTTGAATTAGGGGAGAGTGTTGAAGGTTGACTAATTCAAAAGTCAAAAGTGAGAATAAATTAGTGGTTAGTTTGTTGTGGGTACCACTATAAATAGAGTTTGTGTGTATACGTGCAAATGTGTGCATATAACAGAAAGTGTATTTTTTCTCCCAGTTTTGTATTCTTCTGCTTCAATTTGTTTAGCAGTCATTTTTCATTTCTTTTCTCCAACAATTTTACTACCTTAAAAAATGACGAATGTTCAAATTTTGTCTTTCTTTCATGTTGATATATGACCTTTCTCACATTTTCAATCATTGAATCCCACATTTCGTATACTAAATGAAGAGTAGTCATATTCATATCTGTTTTTCTGAGAACATCATAAATAGGGATAGTAAAATCAAGTACGTAATCAACCTTCATCCATCAATTATCAGTTAACAAAGTTTCTTTCACAAATTGTGCACTATCGACATTATCCTCTTTGTAGGAAGACCATTCATTACTAATAACCATATCTTGGAGTCCTTTCTTCAAATTCCAAATCTTTTTAGCATGATTATGGTTGAAGCAAATCTTGTTGAAGCAACAGAAAACAACTTCAATGAGTTGAAGTTATTGAACATTGATAACCTCATAGAGTGCCCCATAATAAAGGTAGCATCATCAAAAATTTGTGAGATCCAAGAACATTGTTGATCAGTATCACTATTTTTTTTTAGTATTTTTTGTTACACATATATTTTTCAATGCAAGATTCAAGGTGTGCACTACACAAGGAGTCCAATAGATTGAAGGAAATTTTAATTCTATAAGCATACCCGCTACCTTACATACAAATGCATTATCAATTACAATGTGTACCATATTTCTCAACCCAACCTCCATAATTGCATTGCTCATGTGTTTAGCAATAAAACCTTTGTCCTTTATTTCACCAGGCCCATCTACTGACTTCAAAAAATATTGGTCCACTCTTAGTGATAGCCATAAAATTTATAAGTGGTCTTCTTTGAGGATAACTCCACCCATCACTAATAATTGTTACACCTTTCTGATTCCATGAGTTTCGTATAGGTTGCATAAGGTTTTCTACATGACTTCTTTCTTTTGAAAGAAAATGACTTCTCAGTTTATTATATGTTGGCGGTACATATCCACTAAGATTAGAAGTATTACTTGCATAAGAAAATGCCCTCCTATAATAAGGACTTCTTGCTAAATGAAATGGTAGTCTTGAAGAATAAAACATCATCGCAACTTCACAATCAAGAGTATCCCTCACTTGAATATTGAAAGTAACTTGTAAAGAACCTTTGAGTTTTGAGTTAAGATCAGTGTTTGTCTGATTTCCTTCATTAGATATAGGTGGTAGAGGAACCTTTTTCTTTTTTGAATAATTTATTTTTAATGATGCTTCATTGTCTAAGTATTTAAACTCAATAAGTTTTAACGGGGTCACATTCGAACAAATTTTAACTTTTCCCCCTATAATTTTTAACAAATGAGCTCTTACTCGAGTGTAAGATCTAATGAATGAAAAATCACACAGACTACTCTTGATCATATTATTTCCACCGAGAGTTTTTCTTAAATTTGAAACATATCTCCACAAAGGTTTTGTTTTATCTTCCTCTTCGGTAGCTTGATTGAATATATTCATCTTAATTTCCTATGACAAAATAAATTAAATATAAAAGATTTACTTACATATAAAAATCAAATAAATTCATTTAATAGAAATCAAATTATGAATACAAAATATAAAACATATAAGAAATTAAAAATTATAATATAATATATTATATATGTTTAAAATAATTTTAAATTATTATGCTATTTAAGTTTATTTTATATTTTTAATTTCAACATAATTATTATTAAAATTATTATCACTTTTGATATAATAAAATTAAATTTAAATTAAAAAAATTACTAAATACATATAATAAATAAAACATATAATAAATTAAAGATTAAATATAATATATTTTATATTTTTAAGAGTGTTCAATTATTATGTTATTTATTTATGATTTTTTTTATATAATTATTATAAAATAAATTATCTTTAATATTCTTTCAAGTAAAAGTTTAATTTACCTTTATAAAATATTATTTTTAATAAAAAATTAAGTGAAAATTTAAAAAATAAAAAAATTATTTTCGTGTTAGTAATTTAAAAATGAAATAAAATATTTAAATTATATAAAAATACAGAATATTATATAATTATATAATAGATTATATTTAAACTATTTAAAAAATTTAAAAATTAAATAAAAAATATTAAATTCAAAGTTCCTGTAACTTTATTCAGAATTACAAGGTCCATTAAATATTGATGAATAAAAAACAATCCTAATAAATATAATTATATAATAAATTATATGTAAATTATTAATTCAAATCGCACTATATAGATTCAATATACAAGAAAAAGTCAGCACAGTATGTACATTCAATATATATAAAAAAAAAAAAAAATAGACCGTCCTCTAAGAATGGCAGGTATAAACAAACTTTAACATTGGACAATACGAATCATTGGCCACTGCACAATTGCTAATAAAACAAAAAAAAAACATTAAGAACACGTTTACCTCTCCATATACATAGTTTCTCTTCTTTCTTCTTCTTCTTCCTTTTTTTTTCTTCTTTTTTTGCGTTCCTTTTTCTTCTTCTTCTTTTCCGTTGCGAACTTGCAACTCAACAACCCTTACCACCACACCAGAGTGCTATGCCACGTTCCAACTCAGGTTTTAATAGAGTTTAACTATTTTGTTCTTTATTTTTGTAATTTCTATATGATTTATAAAGTGTATTTTTTAGATTATAAATCTTTTTAAGGAAAAAATACATTATTTGCTCTTGATGTCTTCTTTTCTTCCTCTAAATTATAATGGATTTCCTTAAGATTTTTATATAATTTTTTGTTAAAATGATTCGTTTGAGATTTTGTGTGGAATAGGTGTTTAAGGAGTGGATCATGTCTCTCTGGCATGTCCAGAAACAAGGTCGTGTGATGTAAATTAAGCCAACAAGGAGATGACCAAGGATGCACACTATGAGAAGTCATCTCAACAATCAAGTAAAGACCTCACCAAATATTTAGCAGACCTCATCAGAGGAAGAAATGGACACAAACCAGAACAATCAAGTGAAGACCTCACCAAATATTTTGCTTGTTTTCCAAGGCTCCTTCACCTATAAATAGGAGGTCTATCCATTGTATTTTACATGTTGAAATTGAATAGAAAATTTACTCTGCACAAATATTGTGAGAGCTTGAGTGAGTATTGTCTCCTCTTCCTTTGGTCTTATCTTAATGAGAATGAAACTCTCAAGTGGCGGCCTAACACTTATCTTGGTGGTTTCCACCCATCAAGTCGCGTGACCACCCACCACCATCTCCATAAGTTTCTTCTTCCATTTCCTTCATGTTTCCTTTCCATTAATGTTTCCTAGTTTTCTTCTTTATTTCGGCAATTGCATACATGTCACCATACAATGTCTTTTTATCTTTGCCTTTGTGAAATACATCTTCACACCTACTTAACCAGTTGGTTAAGTTAGTTTCCAGTGGGAATTTTCCTAAGGTCATCACCATTAACTCCTAAAATCTCAATCTTAAAGTAAAGTGTCACCTAAATGAAAACATCTAAAAATCAACTCACATATCATCGTGACTGGCCCACAAAGATGTGTCCGACACCGCATCGTGCACGCATCCGTCATGTGTCCGGGTCAAAGGTGTATCCAAAACACGGAAACATGTGTGTTCTAAACCCGACTCAAGCACACTTGTAAAACAAATTGATGTTTGGACACATGCAAATAAGGTATGTCGTCACACCTTACTTAGTGCATTATCTAGTGATTTGTTCAATTTATATATATCTTACAAGGAAGCAAAAGATATTTGGGATTCCCTTATTCTCAAATACACGACTGGAGACGTCGTTAGACAAAGATTCGTGATCAAAGACTACTATCACTGGGAGATGATTGAAGACAAGGACATAAAAATTTAGATAAACGAATACTACAAGTTGCTTAAAGATATGAAATCAGAAAGCATAGCATTGCCTAATGAATTGGTCTCCGAAGTGCTGATAGAAAAGCTTTCACAATCTTGGACTGACTACAAGCAACAACTGAAGCACAAACATAAACAAATGTCTCTGCCAAATTTTATCACCCACATCATCATTGAAGACAAACAAAAAGGAGTGTGCTTCTTTTAGGGCTAAAGCCTTGTCTGCCAAGGTAAGCTGGTAGAAATCAAACCAACTCCAAAAAAGTACGAGAAAAAAATCTGATCACAAAAAGAAATATAATAATAAATTTTCTTGTTCTAGTGGAGCTAACCTTACCTTCAAGAAAAAGAAAAATTGTTTTGTTTGTGGAAAGCTAGGTCATCATGCACCTTAGTGCAGACATAGGGCCAAAAATGACAATCCTTCTAAGCTCAATCTTGTCGAAGGCGAAGATACCATTATTGTAGTCATTTCACAAGTAAACCTTGTGACCAATGTGAATAAATGAGTGTTAGAATTTGGGGCTACCATACACATATATGCAAATAGAAACGTGTTTACCTCATACAAAAGTGTGGGGGATGGAGAAGAACAAATTTATCTTGGTGATTCCGGGACAACCCATGTCTTAGGAAAATGAAAGGTTCTTCTAAAGCTCACATCTAGTAAAACTCTTGATTTAAGTGATGTGCTACCTGTGCCATTGATTAGAGTTAATTTGATCTCGGTAGCATTGCTGGGAAAAGTTGGGGTTAAAGTGTCATTTGAATGACAAGATTGTTACGACAAAAAATAATGTTTTGTGGGGAAGGGATATTGTGATAAAGGTCTTTTTGTATTGAACATTTTTTAAGTTATTAATGCATTTGGGTCTTTTGTTTATATTGTTGATTTGTGTGATGCGTCGCATGCTAGATTAAGACATGTGAATTATTCATATGTTATGAAATTGCAACGACTAAGATTAATCAACATGCATGAAAAACAAAGTAGTAATGTGATATATGTGTAGAATATAAATAACGAAGAAAACATGTCATTTTGTAGAACGTCAAACTGAACTTTTTGGTTTATTTCATACCAATCTTGCTGATTTAAAACAAACCATGTATAGAAGTGGTAAAAATTATTTTGTAACATTTATTGATCATTTTTCAAGATACACCAAAGTGTATTTAACTAAACATAAGGATGAAACTTTTGACATGTTCTTAACTTATAAGGCGGAAGTAGAAAACCAATTGAATAGAAAAATTAAAAGAATTAGATCAGATATAGATGGTGAATATGTTTTTTTTAATGATTTTTATGCTAAAGAAGGTATTATTCATGAAGTAACCCCACTGTATTCACCTAAATCTAATGGAGTAGCTAAAAGGAAAAATAGGACTTCTAAAGAAATGATGAATGTTATGCTTATTAGTTCTAATGATCCTAATAGTCAGTGGGATGAATCTCTACTTACCACGTGTTTTTTTCAAAATAGGATACCACATAAGAAAATGGGTAAAACACCTTATGAGTTGTGGAAAGGTAATAAACCTAATCTGAAATACATAAGAGTGTGGGAGTGCCTAGCTAAAGTGATGTTACCTGATCCTAAGAAAAGGAAAATAGGTTCTAAAACCTCATATTGTATGTTCTTAGGCTATGCTAAACATAGTGTTGGCTATAGGTTTCTTATTCTTAATAGTGGTATAATTGAACATAACACTAGAGTATAGATGAAAAATGTTGAGTTTTTTTAACATATCTTTCCTTTAAAGAGTAGTGGTACATCTAAACAACGTATAGATAGTTTTAGTGATTCCATTAGTGAATATGTTAGGAGAAGTAAAAGACAGAGAAAGGAAACATCGTTTGGAGATGATTTTTACACTTGTCAAGTTGAAAATGATCCAATAAGTTTTTTAGAAGCTACTAGTGCTCTTAGGCCATTAGGATAAGGCCATTAGGACTGAGATTGATTCAATTAAGAAAAATAATACTTTGACCTTAGTAAATCTGCCTAAGGAGCAATACTCATTGGTTGTAAGTGGATCTTTAAGAAAAAGTACCATCCTGATGGATCCACAGAGAAATATAAGGCAAGATTAGTAGCAAAAGGTTTTACTAAAAAACCTAACATATATTACTTTGATACCTTTGCTTCTGTTACTAGGATTTCCTCTATTTGTGTGTTGTTAGCCCTAGCATTTATCCATAAGTTAGTAATAATGGATGTTAAAAAAACTTTTCTGAATGGTAAACTAAAAGGGGGAATTTATATGACTCAACCTGAAGGATGTGTAGTTTCAGGTCAAAAGGAAAAAGTATGCAAACTTTTAAAATCTCTGTATGGTTTAAAACAAGAACAAAAAAATTGCATGAAACACTTGATAATGTATTACTTTGTGAAGGTTTTTCTACCAATGATGTTGATAAAATGTGTGTATTCTAGATCTGAAAATAGTGAATGTTTCATTATATGTTTATATGTGTGATGACATGCAAATTTTTGGTACATGCGATGATATTTTTTTAAACAAAACTTTTTCTTGGAAGTTTAAGATGAAAGACATGGGTAAAGCAAGTGTGCTTTTATGAGTTAAAATTATAAGGAATGGAAATAATATATTACTATTCCAAGAACAATGCATTGAGAAACTTCTTAAAAAGTTTGGTTACTATGACTTTAAGTCAGTGAGCACCCCTTATGATGCTAACTCTAAATTAATAAAGAATATAGAAGAATCTATTTTTCAAACTCAGTATGCCCAGCCAAGATCATTGGGATGCGCTTGCGAGACTCATGAAATACTTGAGAAGTACAATGGATTATGTCATTGAATATAATGAATTTTGCATTGTGCTAGAAAGGTATGTTAGAATGTATGGCTGAAACAAGAGGGGAGTGAATTGTTTTCGCAAGATTTTCGCAAAGACTGGAAGAAGATTGAAAAGATCAGTTAAATCAATCAATTTATTTATCTGTTCAACTAGTTTATTGAACAGATTAACAGTTCTGGAAAAATATAAACCAATTGTTTTATCGAAACAACTAATTGTTTAATGCAGCAGGATACACATAACAATTTATATAATAGTTCATCAGAGTAAGGGAAGAGAGATTCACATAGAAAGATTTATATTGGTTCACTTTTAAACAAGAGCTACATCTAGTGCTCAGTTCACCACTGAGAATTCACTAAGTAATCAAAACCATATTACACTACACCAAGAATGTTGATCTTGGACGCCTCGAGAACTTAGCCAAAACCATAATTTCTAGAAACACTGTCTGAAACTGTTTTACACCATAATATAGCATTGAAAGAAAGAAATAAAGTACACATGGGCTTTACAAAGCTGCATAATAATAGAACAAAAAACCCATATTCTTACTTCGCACACAAGCAATGATCCAAGACTTCAAGAATGATTAACAAAGCTCTTTGATCTTCTTTTGAAAACATTTTTACCAAAACTCTCTTTTTCTTTTTAAATGATCATAAAGCAGTCTTTATATAGACTTTAAAAAGAGGTTAAAACAGTTTGATCATTAATTGAAACCTGTTAAAAGAATTTAAAAACAATTCAAAAATCATAATAAAATTATGTTTAAAATACTTTATTGATTTTTCAAACAAACTGATTGATTTCTTTTTGTTATAAAACTGAACATAAAGAATCAGTTCATTTATTGAAATAACTGACTATTTTATCTTTACAAAAAAGACAAAAGAAAACAAATCATTTTTAAATCCTTTTAAAAACTCTAAGTGTAATTCAATCGGTTGTCACGATAAATCAACCGGTTGAAAAACTTGTTGTAGTCACCAGACTTTGAACAAAAGCTTTTTCAACTTATGTAAAACACAAAACAACTAATTAAAATTAACACAAATTTGAAAACCAAAACTTTCAAAAGAGATTTCAAATCATACGAACTTGGATCATAAGTAAGTGCAAATTAACAACTCAAAATCTACCTAACTACACACATAAAATAGATTTTTCAAGTCTTCAAAGATGGATTTGGAAATCATCAAAGCAACCTTGTTCAACAATCTCCCTCTATTTGATGAAGACAAATCCCTGGTTGTTTGTGTTGAAGATTTTGAATTTAAAGAGATCCTGCAAAATAGAAAAGGGCAACTATTGTGGGGGTGTATTATGATTGTTAAATCGCTAACACATATTAGCTTGTTATATCAACTACTATGTGTGTTAAGTTCATCAATCTAAGACTGGTTCACATAGCTTGTTATACCAGCTACATCTTATATAAACCCATGATTTTCTTCTTTCTTTCTTTCAATGTCTTATCTTTTACAATATGTGGGAGATTGTTGTAAAACCAATCAAAAGAACCTTGCGCTTTTTTCGGTGGGTTTTTCCGTTCAACTTTGGAACTGTTGGAGGGGATCTCGCAATATTGTAGAGGAGACTAAATCTGCCCAATGATGACGTGCACGACATTTCCTTTTTATGCGTCCAGGTTCAGTGTCAACCCTGCTCTCAGATGCACCCAATATCGTTGGTGCAACAATTGGAAATTCAATTGGTTTGGTTTCTCTTCTACACTATAAATATGTGTCTCCCCTTTGCTCCAAAAAGACACAGATTCACATTCTCTCTTCTCCACTCCTTTCTAGGTCAAAATTTTATTTTATTATTTTCGTTTTCTACCATTTTTTATATCCTGGGTTTTTCTCTTCAAGAGCTTATGTGAAGAATTTGTGGCAGCAATGCAGGGGGAGTTTGAAATGTCTATGATGGGGGAGTTATCCTTCTTCTTAGGGTTGCAAGTCAAGCAATCAAAGGATGGCATCTTCCTTAGACAAACCAAGTATTACAAAGAGATTCTCAAGAAGTTTGAAATGGAAAACTACAAAGAGGCATTCACACCAATGTCTACAAGTTGTTATATGGATGCTGACTTGGCTAGAATAGCAGTAGATCAAACAAAATTCAGAGGATTGATTGGTTTTCTTGCTTTATCTCACTGCTAGCATACCAGACATCATGTTTCCAGTTTTTCTTTGTGCTAGATTTCAATCCAATCCAAAAGAATCTCACTTCAAAGTTGCAAAACAAATTCTGAAGTATCTCAAGGGCACAACCATTGTTGGTTTATGGTATCTCTCTCACTCTCATATAAACATAGTTGGCTACTCTGATTTTGATTTTGCAGGGTGTAAGTTAGATAGAAAAAGCACAAGTGGGTCTTGTCATCTTCTTGGTTCAAGTCTCATATCTTGGCATAGCAAGAAACAAGCTTGTGTGGCTCTTTCCATTGCTTAAGCTGAACACATAGCTGCTGGAAGCTATTGTGCTCAAATTCTCTGGATCAAACAGCAACCATAGGACTTTGGGTTGAAGATCAACAAGGTGTCTTTGCTTTGTGATAACAAAAGTGCTATAAATCTTACCAAAAATGAAATTCAGCATTCAAAGACAAAGCATATTGAGATTCACCACCACTTTATAAGAGATCATGTGAGCAATGGGGATTGTGAAGTTTAGTTTATTGAAACTGGAAGACAACTTGCTGATATATTCACCAAGCCATTGCCTAAGTACAGGTTTTTCTTTATAAGAAATGAATTGGGTATTCTTGATTCTAAATATCTTGCTTAATTATGCTTATAATATGTTCTTCTACTCTATTTGTGAAGACAAATAGGGGGAGAATTATCTAGTTTGAATGTAGTTTGTATGCTAATACATATGGTTTAAATGTAGTTTGTAGAAAACTTTGATTGTGCACCTCATTCACACTGGTTTTTCACACTGATTTTGCTGGTTTTCTTTATGAAAATCACATGGTGAAAACTGGTTTAGTAGTGCAAGAGGAATCTATTTATGATTGCTTGAAAAGGATTTGAAAAGCTTGATTTTATTTGACTTTGTTGTCAAACCAATTCTACCAGTTGTTTTGAGAAATCAACTGATTGATTTTTGAAAATCCTTAACAGAATCTGTTAAGTTTGTTAAAATTGTCTTAAATGATTTAAAATTGATTTGGCTCTTGCATTAAATGTTTTTAACAGCTTTTTGGAGTATAAATAATTTTTTATACGCTCCTAGTTGTTATGAAATCAGATTATACTTTTCAAATCAGTTTTATCCAATATTGCTTCAAGCTTTGGATTCTTTTAAAGAGTGGAATAGGATTGCTTTGCAATTTTTCAATTCAATCTTTTGATTGTATCAGGTGTGATCATTCTTTTTCTCTCTTGATCTTATAATTCTGTAAAGACTGGTGTGTGCAGATCTAGAAGGTGTTCTGATCTGTGGTGTGTTGTTATCCAAAGGAGGTATGTTTTCTTGAGGGATTCAAGATCACCTCTTTGGTGAGTGTCGTTTGTAATCTAGGTTTTGATTGGTTAGTGCATTGCTCAGAGGTTTCTGGGAACTAGATGTAGCTCTTGGTTAAAAGTAAACTAGTATAAATTTTTTGTGTGATCTTTCTATCCCCTGTCTCCTTTAAATCTGTTTTAGCTTGTTTTTATTCATTGTTGATAAAAACAACTGATTGATTTGTATAAACAATCAGTTGATTTTCTAGAATCAACTTAAAACAATTTTATTTGTTGCCTGATCTGGTCTCTTGATCATTTATTCTTCATTGAACTTCACTCTACCTTCAATATTTGTGAAAAAAAAAATTATAAACAATTCATCCCTCTTCTTTAAAACCTACAATTCCAACAAAATAATTATTTGGAGTAGTTTTTTTTATATGTGAATTAGTTACTGTAATGTTTTTTTAATTTTTAAAAATATTGTGTTTTGTATTTATGTTATTAATTTTGATTTTTTTAGAATTTGTATGTTTAACTTTTTTATACAAATTCATGTTGTTATGTTGTTAGGTTTATATTAAATTTGTTGGGATTGTAGTAATTTATAATTTTCACTACTACAATTTTTTTTAATACAAATCAATTTAATATTTTTAAATATAAGTTTTGATTATTATTTATTTATTTAAATTTCATTATTTAATACAAATACATAAATCTTTCATATTTTATTATTTATAATTTTTTTATTATAAAAGGTAGAATTGTAAACTTACATTTTATACATTTTAAAAAAATTATAAATCTCCTATCAACCCTTACATCACTCACAAACACCAATAAATTTTCTTCACACATCTATTTTAACGTTTCACAGTTCAAATACTCTCACTTTCTTCACACTTTCACCTCAAATCCTCACACAACTACTCTCTCAAATCCTCACAAATTGACTCGTCAATCCAAACACAACCTAATAAACATATCACTAAGGGTACATTTAGGAACTGTTTGGATCCGGGTGAGTACTGTTCACCCGGATTTAAAAGCAAGGAAACTTTATGTTTGGACTAAGGGGTTTGTAGTGATTAGGGAGAGTGGAAAGGCAAAGAAAGTGAGGGGAGTAATCTTTGGTTGTTTGTGAAGATTTGGTGAGAAAGTTTAGCTTTTACCATATTACCCTTTGCCACCTATTATCCCCATGTGCCATAACAATGTCATGCAGTTACAGAGATTCACACACATGAGATTCCACCAGCAGAGCACAGATTCGTACAAGGTTCTTCAACTGTGGTGGGTTACTTCATTTGTGGTGGATGATGAGTTAATAGAATAATAAATATGAGAGGGGTGATAAATATGGGAGGGGAGAGGAGGTGAGTTATGTGTTTTGAGTTGAGGGAGGACCTTAGAGGTGGTCGGAGGAATGCGGTCGCCAGAGGTTCGCAATCTTTGGAGGTGTGCGGTTGTCGGAGGTGCAAGGTGTGAGTGGGGTTTCGTTCGTGGTGGTGTTCTGTTGGTGGCATTGGTTGTGCTCGGTGGATGTTGTGGTCCATGGTGGTCCGTGGTGGTTCAGCTGGTGGTGCTCGGTGGACGGTGGTGGTTCGTGGTGGTTGTTAGTGGTTCCGTCATCGGCGTTGTGGTTTTGTACATTTTTTGCAGGTATAAATTTCATAGATAATGAATTTGGAATGTGGAGAATCAAATATGGATAATGGATTTGTAATGTTTATTTATTTGTTTTATTTTTATTTATTTATTTTAATAGATTTATGTTGCTGACCTTTGATTTTCTAAGTTCCTTGCTCAAGCACATTAATGAGCATTAATAAAATTTTGAATGGGTTTTATTTTTATCTGGTAGTTAAAAAAATTATTAATATTTAATTTTTTTCTTATATTTGAAAATACATAGAGTTTATGTATAATATTTAATTTTTTCTAAAAATAAAGTAAAAAAACTTTATAAATATTATTTTGAATTTATAAAATAATTATAAGCATACAAAATATTTAAATATTTTAAAATACTACTTTATAGATTGTCTACATATAATATATTTTTTTTTAAATCAAGTAAAACAACTTTATAAATATTATTTTTAATTTATAAAATAATTATAAGTATACATAATATTTAAATATTTTAAAATACTACTTTACAGATAGTCTACATATAGTATTTATTTTTTTCTAAAATCAAGTAAAAGAACTTTATAAATATTATTTTTAATTTATTAAATAATTATAAGTGTACATAATATTTAAATATTTTAAAATTCTACTTTATAAATAGTCTACATATAATATCTAATTTTTTCTAAAATCAAGTAAAAGAAGTTTATAAATATTATTTTGAATTTATAAAATAATTATAAACACTTTACTTTACGAAGTTTACATATAATATTTAATTTTTTTTAATAAAGTAAAAAAAATTGAGTATAAAGAATTTTTTTTATGAATTATATAATTTCGTTTTTAATTTTATGTACTATTATTTTTTTAAAATGTGGTTCTTTAGACCTAATAGTTAAATATATATGATTGTCAAGGACTTGTGACCATGGATAACGATAACCATTGGTCTATGTATTTTGAAAATGTCGAGATGTCTAGCACGAATGACATGAATTCCGATGTAGTTGGTGTCGATTTCACACTAATTTCACAAATACAAGAGCAAATCAATTTGTGAACACAAGTAGCAACAATGACAATCTTTTGCATGATTGGATATGGATTGAATGTGTTGCGTGTGTTAACCGAGACAAATAATGATATACCGGAGTTTGTTCCACAAAAAGAGCGTCGTCGGCAAGAATTGATGTTGTACTTGGTCCATACTGAAAGATTTCATAACATTATTTGCACGGGTTCGGAAGCATTTATTAATTTATGTCAACGAATAAAAGGAACGGGGATGGTTAAAGATGCATTCCAATCTACAGCTGAAGAATAAGTGGCTAAATTTTTACACATCATTGGTCATAACGTTAAGAATTAAAGTGTTTCATCCTTCTTTCATCGGTCCGGGGAAACAGTGTCTCGTCACTTTCATAATGTTTTGAAGGCAATATTGATGTTGTGTGGAGAGTTCTTAATTCAACCAATTGGGACCGAGGTTGAACCTCATATCTTAAACAACAATCGATTTTTTCCATACTTTAAGGTATGAATATGAAAAACAATAGTTAAATATTTAATTCATGTTGTATACAATGCAAGTTATTTATAAATGTGAATTTGTTGTGAATTAGGATTGTTTAGGTTCTATAGACGACACTCACGTTCGTGTTAAATTCCCTCGAGCCGATGCTCCTTGTTTTCGTGGAAGAAAAGACTGGACAACGCAAAACATATTTGTTGCTTGTGATTTTGACATGAAATTCACATATGTTCTTGCCGGGTGGGAAGGAATAGCCTTTGATTCCAGGATATTGAAGGATACGTTTGTACAAGAGGATCCATTGGTCATTCCGAAAGGTTAATTGAGTGTGTTTTCAAGTGCAATAAATATTCATTTGGTCACATAACTTATAAGTAATAAGTGTTAATGGATGGTTGTACGCAAATACTACCTTGGAGACGCGGGTTTTATGCTTAAAGCCTAAGTTATAACTCCATATCCCGAAGTTCGATACCATCTAAAAGAGTATTCCCGAAGAGGTCCACAAAATGCCAATAAGTTGTTTAATCATCGTCATTTCTCACTGAGAAATGTTATCGAAAGAACATTTGGTGTCCTCAAAAAGAGATTTCCAATTATCGCTAGCGGAACAAAGCCTTATTACTCTCTGGACACTATGACCAATATTGTTTTAGCATGTTGTATTCTTCATAACTTTCATCCCGGGGTGGATAGTGATGACTCTTTGTTGGAAGAAGTTGACCATGACTTGACCCAATGTGAAACTCTTTGCTCAGCTGACCCTAATGTCGATTCATACAGTCCTGACCCTAATTTGACACCCCCATCGGTGCCACCTCAGCCATTCCAGCCATCAAGTGGTACTTCTTCTTCTAGGGGCTCAAAAATAAAAGCCCCCATGGTGGACGTCATTGATCTGCAAATGGAAAGGGTTAACACAAGGTTTGAAGGATTAACTGATATCCTTGGGAGGGGTAGTGATCAGTCAGATAGGTTATGTCATATTGCTGAGCGACAAGTCATTTCATTTGAGGTTGTCACTTTGTCATCACAGCGAGTGTTGTTGTTGCAGAAGAAGAACAAAACTCCATATTTTGTGAACACACGCGCACACTCCACCATACACCGACTTTCCAGTACTCTGAATCTGATATCTAGGAAATGTTAGTGGAGATGAACATACAGGATGAAGATTTGTTGGATAACTGTTACGACTTCTTGTGTGATCATCCTAATGTGGTAAAACAACTTTTTGGCCTGCCTCTCCAGCGACGAATGAGAAAGCTGGTGAAGATAATGACTACAAATCCTTAAACTACGTAAAAATTTGGTTGTATTTTATTATGCATATATGTTTTTCTTTTCGGATCTGTAATCTTATTTATGACACGAATCCCTAAACAAATTAAGGACTTTCATAACTCTTTTGAATGATACATATTTCAATGTATCATTCATATGATTTTCCGAAACATTATTATTATTATTATTATTATTATTATTATTATTATTATTATTATGCATAGACTTTATTAATGAATTTTGCTTTAATAAACTAAAACTAATGTAATAATATTTATTTCATAAAAATTATCAAATTATAACTCCAACACATTATCAGAAATAATTTGTTTTAGTACCGGAAATGATCTTTTAATTGCATACAACTATATTTGAAAAATAAATAATCCACAATTACAACTTTGTTCTAAATAAAGTTTATGACAATCAGAAATATGGTCCGAAAATTTTGCATAATTTATATTTTTCTAAAGGTAGCTCGAATACAGAATCTGATATAATGTTTCAATTGTCAAAAATAATATTTAAATTAAAAAACAATTATAATTAACAAATAATCAATCAAATTAATTTTTTCTCAATTTTTAAATGTAAGGGCATATATGTAAAATTATATTTTTATTAGTTAAAACAAATACAATTTCAATCTCACTCATCACATTACTTACAAACTTTTATAAATTTTCCTTACATTTTTCACTATATTTATCTTATTTCAAACACGTTAACTTTCTTTATATTTTCCATTTAAATTATCTCAAATTTACTCTCTATTTTTACTCTTTATTCCAAACAAAACATTAGTGAATAGAAGTTATGTGGTGTTTGTCACTTTGCTTCATCTTTGGTATTTGTGGGACCACCATGCGTTTTTACATCATAAGGACTTAAAGCTAATTAAAAAAAATCGCAATTAGTGTCTGCAGGGTCATTGAACATTTGCTTGTAAATAACCAAACAAGTGAAACGTGCCAGGGCTATGTGTCTCTTTTAATTTTCATTGTGCATGTGTGTCCTATGTTGTATAATGCTTTTTTTTTACAATGTTCCATGGCAACCTCTGCCAATCTATGTACTATTTGTGTACGCAAGGGGCCACGTTCTACTGCTTTTTAAAGGTGTACTAAAGCTCATCATAATTTGTGTTATATGCATGAGAGTTTGCATAATAAAACTTGTAAGTGGGGCCAATTTTGTGCATTTTGTGGCTTTTTCCCTGCAATTTACGTACCCTTTGCATGTGGAGGCACCATTTGGTGCCAATCTTGAAAAAGGAGTGGGGTCTATTGTCCCTTATTTGTTGGAATTGGTGAATTAAAATTTGGGCATGCAAATTAAAATTGGAGTGTAAGAGAAGATCCATGTCAAAAGGAGACCATACAGGACTCGGATTCCTTCTCCATGCACCTCCATCACTTCTTTAGTCACCTCCATAAATTTTTAAATTTTTAAAATTACCCTTCAGTAAAAAATAAAAACAAAAACAATGTTTTATACTATGGATTACGTAATCCAAAAGTTCAAAAATTACAGCTTCTAAATTATGTAATCTGGAAGTAAAAAATTACAACTTCCGAATTACATAATACTATTTAATATTTAATACTGTATGTTCATAAACAGTATTAAGTATCAAAGAGTATTAAGTATCGGTGTTTGCATTATCTTATACTTTAATTAGCATGAATATAAAAAACTTAAAATTCAAAAAATATAACATTCTAGATGTTTTTTATCTTTTGGAACTATTAGTTTCTAATTTTTTATTATTGTGAATGAAAATACATAGGAGCAAGGTTAATTCTTGTTGGACTCAAATAAAAATAATTTCAAAATTAATTTCTTTTCACATGTATTTTTGTTTCTATTTTTGAAAAATAAACATTTTAAAAAATCACATTCTTTTTTTGCATATATAATTATAGGTACCATCTTAGGATAGGGTCATAGGGTATTAACAACTTCCCTATGCGTAATCGACTCCTGGATCCTAAATCCAGTTTTGGAGACCATTTTTTTAAAAAAAAAATTTCATAGTTTTCCTTGATAAACTATGGTGGTGACATCTTTGCCTTTTTTGCCCCAATTGCGACAAAGAATATTCTCTGGACTTAACCACTCTTGACTAAACATGTGTATTGTTTGGAACACAATCATTCCTCATTAAGATTGAATATTCTTTGGATTAGAGTTAGTTACAATAGTAACTAAATTAGAGACTATTTTAGAAACTAAAAAATATATATATTTTAACCAAAGTCCCTAATTAATAATGGAAGCAAACTACAGCAAGCAGGACTTAAAATCAAGTCCTTTCAGTGACTAAATGAACATTATACTCATATTATTAATATTATATTCATATTATTAATATTATATTCATATTACTAATATTATATTCATATTACTAATATTATATTCATAGTATTAATATTATTAATAATAATAAGTATAATAAAAATCATAATAATATTAGAAAAATTGTTTGGTGTAGTGGTTAAAGTTTCTTTGGTTATAAAAGAATTTGGTATTGAATACCACCAATTTGGTCACTAAAGTTTCTTGTAGTGTATTATAGTATAATAATTATGTTCTTCAGGATGTGTTAAGAGAGTTTTATGATCTACTATAGATTATATAATAAATATAAATGCAATCTTAATTAAAATAGAATCATATATTCAGGATGCGTTAGAAAGTCTTTATGACCTACTATAGATTATATAATAAACATAAATACAATTTTAGTTAAAATATAATTATATAACCTAAGGTTAATCGTAAAAAAATGATGAAATTTTCATTAATTAAAAAGAACTAATATAAAAAGATTTGTCTGATTTCTTTCTATAATTTTAGTTTTTTTTTCATTTTTAATTCTTTAGTTGGACAATTACATGAAATTTATAATTTTTTTAAAGATGGAATTGTAACTTTTAATAATAAAGATTTAAACTTTTGTAAATTTTACAAGTAACTTTAAAATTTAAAAATGTTAACATTTGGACTTCACAATTATTCATCTTTTATCTTGTTAATTGGATGTCAAATTATTAACAATGTTGATCCTGCCTGTTGACTGGAACGCTGGAAGCTGCCTCGTCAAAGGATCGTCGTGCGCACCGCTTCTCACCTCCGTTCCTCTTCGGGATCTATCTCAAGAACCTGCAAAGAAACAGCACGGCGCCGCTGCGGCCGATCGCACTCCAACGCTCAAGTCAGTGACGGTATCACCAAAAACTAAGAGAACTGGAACCGTGCAAATCCTCTCTCACAGTTAGCTCTATCACTCGCAAGCGTAAAGTGTATGAACTGAACGTGCGTACCTCAGAAAGTTTGTTAAGAACTCTTATATACCTGGTGGCTTTCTCTCTCCTGGCAGTTACAGACTTGGACACGTGGCTCGCATCCAACTGTACACGTGCCATCATCTAGAGGCTCCCTGACTTGGCGCTGCTTCTACTCTCATTTTGGCTAAGTTACTTATGCATGGTACTGCCCAGTGCATAGCTAACTTAGGAGTGCGATCTCTACTGGAACTGGCGAGTTAGGGGCCTTCATACACCTTCCCTGTGGTCTCGCCGGCCGCCTTCGTAACCTGCTTCTCCTTCATCTTCGGCGATGTGCTTGTTCTGGCGATCTCCGACTGCTTGGTCGCCTGGGTCTACATCTGACGACTTCATCTTCAACCTGGCGATCGCCCATTCTGGTAAGCTAGAAGTCGGAACACGCCAGCTTAACAACTGGCGAATACACGTGCCCCCCGACTTCCTTCCTTTCTGCCAACCTGGCGCCTTGTCAACATGCCTACACTGCAGCAGGACGCCACGTCATCACACCCGACCATCAGGGCGGTACACAAGCCCCCCAGTCTTAAGCGAAGACTTGTCTAGCGAAAAGACTGAAAGAGCCCTCGTTAACACCGATCTACGTGGCCCTGACGCGGAATTCCAAGCGGTTGTACTTTCTGCTGCTCTGACGCCCCACCAAACCCCTCACTCATCGCTCGACACGTGGCTTCATCAACGGCTCCCTTCATTTGCCGTTTGCGTTTCCCTAAACCCATTTCGAAAAACCCTTAAACCCATTTCGCTTCACTGTTCCATCACTTTCTTCGTGCTTGCAAACGCTCTAACTTCCTTCTGCGAAAACTCTCAACGCTCTTCAACGCTCGAGATCACCATCTTCCTCCATCGTCTTCCTGATCATCGAAAGTTAACTACTTTCCTTCATCTGCTGGGTTTTCTTGCATTTTCACCGATTTGCATCATCCTGTAACTGCTTGGTGCATACGCTGTGGGTTGTTTTTTCCATTTCTCCTTCTGCGTAACTTAGGGCTTTGTCGATCGTCGCAACGAACTTACATTCGTTCGCTTTTTCACCTTCATTCTATGATCGAGTCAGCCCCTGTAACCCCCTGATCATTTTTCCTTTCTTCTTCCTTTGCAGTTGCTATCATGACTCGCACAAAGATTACCCCGAACCCCCCTACTTCAGCACGAAACCTTCCTTCACAAGCACACGACTCAACACAAGTTCGTGGCGCTCCCTCTTCGCAGGCTGAGAGGCCTGCGTCTTCCCAATCTGCCCTGGCCCAGGCGACTCCATCTAACGCTGGAGGAGTCCCCGTTCCTCCGCCAGACTTCAAAACTTTATACCCCTGGGCTAACTCAACCCTTCTGAAAGAAATATCCTCTGTGAACACTGCGGGGGCAGTCTTGCGGCTGACTAAGGGGGACGAGATCTACCAGTCGTTTCACAAGGAGCACGACGAAAGGATGATGGTGCTGCCTTGCCCCGCCGACCTGCCCGTGTGTGCTGATGACAAAGTAAGCGCCGATGGGCCCTTCTGCTTTGTCTATACGACTCTGTTCAAGAAAGTCAGGCTCAGGTTCCCTCTTACCCGATTCGAGAGGGAACTTCTCACCGAACTCAACATTGCAGCCGCCCAGCTTCATCCCAACAGCTGGGCGTTTGTTCGAGCCTTCCAAGTAACGTGCGCCCACCTGGGGTTGCCCGCGTCGGTGGACGTGTTTTTGTTTCTTTTCGAAGCCAAGCACCCAGGAGACCGCCTGTGGGTCAGCTTGAATGTGATTGCTGGGAGATCCATCTTTACCATCTTCCAGCAATCGTACAAAGACTGGAAGGGGAAATTCGTCCAAGTACGTGCAAACGACAAGGACACCTCCCTTCTTGATGGCTTCCCCTTGTACTGGGTGGATAAGGGGAAAAAGGAGTCCAAGAGCTGCTTCAGGAGGCCCAGAAGTCCTGATAGCATGGGAGCATTGGACAGAGACCTTTGTCTCTTCTGGAAGAAGGTGGCGGACGCAAATATAACTTTCCTCACCACCTCCCTGATCAGCTTTGAATTCTACGAAGATCAGCTGGAATTTCAAATAGGTTAGGTCATTTGAACTATTGCTTTAATACTGCTTCTGCTTAGCTGTTTCTGGGCGTCTTGTGCGTTATGCGCAAGGCTTTGGCTTTACCTTTTCTGCACATATCATCTGCTTTGCTGTTTATTACACTATGCACTTATTTGTTTTCCTTGAGTTAACCCACGCATCTCTGTCCCCTGCAGACAACATGTTGCCCAGGAACATGCTCGCCGAACTCAAGTCGCTCGCCCGAAACCACGGGTTGGCAACCGGTTCCCAAACGGTGCCCAACTCGGTGGTGGAGGCCGCCATTGTCCAAGGGCGATCACCACCCAAGGAGCCCGCCCAACGCAAAAAATTGGTCCTTAAGAGACCCAAAAGGAAAGCCCCTCAAGTCGTCCATGAGGAGGAAGAAGAGGACGACGAGGTCACCGAGGATGGCCTCGTTACGAAGAGGAAAAGGGTGGCACCATCTTCACCACCTGCCCCACCACCTCTTTCAAGCTCGACACCACCATCAACGCCTGCTCCTCCTCCATCCTCGCCAACACCATAGGCTCCTTCTTCACCAGTCCAAGCGGTTCCACTGGCCACTGCGCCACCTGCAGCTGAGGCCCAAGAGCCAAATTTCCTGGAGGACCCCCCGAGCGCCTCTACACCATATGTGTCAGCCGGAGGGGGTCCCCCTTCAAACGCCTCCGCTGCAGGAGATGTTCCAATCGGGGACGAGGTTGCTCACACCTCTCCGATTCTAATCACCGAATCCCCGATCCCGTCGCCACGCCAGGAAGCAAACACTGAAGATCCTGCTAAGGAAGGTGGCGACGAGAACCCACAACAAGCCCACCTGGCGCCTCTCCAAGCAGCAAACCTTCCCCTTGAGGTCACAAGGATGTGGGAACCTCTGACCGCCAAACTGAAAACCATAGCAGAGGACATCCCAGCGATTATAACCAGGGCTGTGGAAGGCTCAACCAGGAGGCTCCAGGACGACCTCTTCAACCTCAAAACCGAAAACAGCACTATGAAGATCGAGGTGGAGAAGTTGTCCTTCAGCCTGACGCTCGCAGAAATCGAACACTCCCGAGTGGAGGATGCAATGAGTACCGAGCTCAGGCTGGCGCGCAAGGAGGCTACTGACCTTCGCCGCAAAGTTCACGATCTTGCCCAAGAGAAGGTCGAGCTGGAAAGCAAAATCGTGCCTCTTCGCGCCAAGGCGATCGACCTGGAGGCTCACATTCAAGTTGACGCCGCTAAGGTGCAAAAACTGGAGCAGAGGTCGATCGACCGAGAGAAACTACTTGGGCAAGTAGAAAAGGCGAGGGACGACGCCATGGCTGATCTTGCTGAGGCCAACAAAGAGAAGGGAAAGATGGCTGCTGAGTTGGCCCAAGCAAAATCGGAATCCAAGAAGGTTACTGAAGACCTTCTCCAGGCTCAAGAGACCAACGAACAACTTAAAAAACAGGTTGAAGAGCTGGAACAGCAGAACAAAGAGCTGAAAGAGCAAACCGAAGACCTCAAGAAGCGGATTGAGGAACTTCAGGGGCAAATCGAAACACTCAAGCTAAATTCTGCTCAGATTCTGGCTGTTGGATTCGAAGCTGCGCGGGAACAATTCGCTTGCCTATTTCCCGATCTGGATCTCAGCCTGGTGTCGTTGAACAACGAAGTAGTAGATGGAAAGGTCGTTCCTGCTGAAGACTAATCAACTCCACCTCATCTGCTACTTTTATGATTTCCCTTGTATTATTCTATAAAAACTCCTGTATGTATGCCTTTAACAAATACTTATCTCAATGACAAAGTTTGGGTATTCACTCTCGTGACTTCTTTAAGCGCTTTACCTTCTTTGCATGTTTAACTTTGTCGGATTTAACTTAACGATTTTTGCAAACACAACCTTCTGACTTAATCGCTTCGAACCACTTCAAACTTAAGTAACAATCACTTTAACCAACTTGTACTCTTAAAGCAACTAACCTTATCACAAGAATACCCTTCAGGCAACGAACTGTAACTCAATTACTGGCTCAAACAGCGTCCCCCTCGACCTGCTTTATCAAACAAGCCTTTTAACCTTCTCGCCGCTGTTAGAGCTTTTCCCGATCGCCAAGAACTCTTGGTACCATTAGCTCTTCCTAGCCTCATGCTTTGGCAATCGTTTCCCTGCATGGGGCAGAGACGCCTTTAGGGATCCCTTCTTTACCCTCCTGGACTTCAGAACAAAGACCGGCTGACTAGGCGTTCTCTTCGAACCTACCTTAGCCACCTTCCATACTTCTTCCACCCTCTGCGCCATACCTGAACTCGTTCGAGACGAGAAGGATTTTATCTTGCCTAAGCTCGCATGTAAGCGAGAAGGTCTTTTAACTCGCCTGAACTCGCTCAACGGCGAGAAGGACTTTATCTGGTGCCTCAACTTGCCCAGGGTGTACATCTCCTCCCCCCTGGATGCACTGAGGACCTTTTCTTTCTCTCGCCTGCACTCGCCCGACGGCGAGGAGGTCTTTAACTGGCCTTAGCTCGCACAACGGCGAGAAGGACTTTATCTGGTGCCTCAACTTGCCCAGGGTGTACATCTCCTCCCCCCTGGATGCACTGAGGACCTTTCTCTTTCTCGCCTGCACTCGCTCGACGGCGAGGAGGTCTTTAACTTGCCTCTACATTGCCCCAGGGGTTCCATCTTCTCGCCCCCAGAAACATGGAGGACTTTTTACTCTTTCTCGCCTGCACTCGCTCGACGGCGAGGAGGTCTTTACTTGCCTCAGGACGCGCGAGGGCGTTGAGGTCTTTCATCTGGTGCCTTCGATCGCCGAAAGACGATGAGGACTTTTAAAACTTAACTAGTGCCTCCAATCGCCGAAAGACGATGAGGACTTAAAACTTAACTGGTGCCTCCAATCGCCGAAAAACGATGAGGACTTAAAAACTTTTAACTGGAAACATGCGATATATATTTTCTTGCCTTAAATCACTTACAAGTGACAAGGTCTTTCTTCAAAACTTTTGGAAAACAGCAAACATGCAACCAGAAAACGCCTTATACTTCGAAAACTCTTCTTTTATTGGGTGGCCTCATTAAAAACCCTCCTTAGGGAAAAAAGAGTGCCCCCTTGAAACTGTTTTAACAGAGACATTGTAATATAACATTTGTGTTTGTCTTTACTTACAAAGCTCTTAACTATAGTACAACTTCAGGTGTGTGGCGTTCCAGGTGTGAGGGATCGCCCCTCCTTCCAGCGTCTCTAAGCGGTAGGCCCCGTTTCCGAGCGCCTCGGTTATTCTGAACGGTCCAGTCCACTTGGGTGACAATTTATTCTCCATCTCGTACTGGTGGGCCTTCCTCATCACCAAGTCGCCCTCTCTAAACTGCCTCGACATCACCTTTGAGTTGTATCTTCGTTCAACCCTTCTCTTCACGGCCTCAGCCTTCAACCTCGCCTCTTCCCTGACCTCATCCAGCAGATCCAGGTTTAGCCTTCTCTCTTCATTTGAGTCTTCCTCTACGAAGTTCTGGAATCTCGGCGAGCTCTCCTGGATCTCCACTGGAATCATGGCATCACACCCATAGACCAAGCTGAACGGGGTCTCGTGGGTTCCTGACTGCTCGGTGGTGTGGTACGCCCAGACTATACGGGGCACCTCCTCAGCCCAACTTCCCTTGGCTTTCTCAAGCCTTCTCTTCAAACCTCTCAACAACACCCGATTAGCTGACTCCACCTGGCCATTTGTCTGAGGGTGCTCGACGGATGCAAACACTTGTTGAATTCCCACCCCTTCGCAAAGCTTCTTCAACAGGTGGCTTGCAAACTGCGTCCCATTATCTGACACCAGGCGTTTAGGCACTCCAAACCGGCACACGATGTTCTTCCATACAAAACCTTCGATCTTGTGTGCGGTGATCTGGGCCACTGGTTCTGCTTCAATCCACTTGGTGAAATACTCAATCGCCACCACCAAGTACTTCATTTGCCTGATCGCCAGCGGGAAAGGTCCCAGGATGTCGATTCCCCAAGTATGAAACGGCCAAGGGCTATAGATCGACTTCAACTCCTCGGGAGGTGCCTTATGCCAATCGGCGTGCTGCTGGCATTGTTTACAACATTGGGCATATTTCTTGCAATCTTCTCTCATGCATGGCCAGTAGTAGCCTGCACGGAGAGTCCTCGCGGCCAGAGCTCGACCCCCGACGTGGCTTCCGCATATACCTTCGTGGAGCTCCGCTATGATTCTCGTGCACTTCTCGCCGTGTATACATTCCAGGAGCGGGTGAGTGAACCCAAACCTGTACAGGTCGCCATCAATCAACGTATACTTGCTGGAATTTTTCTTTACCTTCCTAGCTTATGTCGGATCCAGCGGGAGGAGGCCGTCCGCCAGGCACCGTTTGTATTGCGTTATCCAAGTGTCTGGCTCATGGGCGCAGCAGACCTGCATCACATCCACCTTCTCTCCTCGACATGCTCTAACTCTCGGTGATCTCAGAGTTTCTTGCGTCAAGGACTTATGGCTTCTCGCTGCTCTCTCCGTCGACTTGCTTATTTGAAGGACCAGGTGATCTGCTACAAATGCCCTTGGCGTCTTCAGAGTTTCTTGAATCACCGTCCTCTGCCTACCCCCCTTGCCTGAGCTGGCGAGCTTAGCAAGCAAGTCAGCTCGGGCATTCTGCTCTCGGGGCACATGTACTACTTTAAAAGAGGCAAAGGAACTCTTCAATTCCTGCACATACGCCAAGTAAGCCGCCATTTGTGGATCTTTAGCCTGGAACTCGCCGGTTACTTGCCCTGTGACTAGCAGCGAGTCACTCTTAGCCATCAGCACCCTAGCTCCCATCTCTTTGGCCAGCAAAATCCCGGCGATCAGCGCCTCATACTCTGCTTGGTTGTTGCTGGCTTTGAAGGCAAACCTCAAAGATTGTTCAATCAGCACGCCGTTGGGTCCTTCCAATATGACTCCAGCACCGCTGCCCTGCTGGTTCAACGATCCATCCACCGAAAGTACCCAACGGAAATCGTCTCCTTCAACCCGCGTCGCCTCTGACGAGAGCTCAACCACGAAATCTGCAAAGATTTGCCCCTTGATCGGGCCTCGGGGCTCGTACTTAATATCAAACTTTGACAACTCTACGGCCCACTTCACCATCCTTCCCGCAACATCGGGTTTCTTCAAGACCTTCTGGATGGGCAGGTCAGTCATCACCAGTATCGTGAAACTGTGGAAGTAATGGCGCAACCTCCTCGCCGAAAACACCACAGCCAGCGCAGCCTTCTCCAGGGCCTGATATCTCATTTCTGGGCCCTGCAACACCTTGCTCACAAAATAAATAGGCTTCTGAGCCTGATCTTGATCCTGGGCGAGCACCGCAGTCACCGCCCTCTCAGTCACAGCAAAATACAACCTGAGAGGGATTCCCGCCAGCGGTTTGCACAGAACCGGCGGGCTCGCCAGATACTCCTTTAGTTTGACGAAAGCTTCCTCGCACTCTTTCGTCCAAGCGAACTTGTTATTGCGCCGCAGACATTGAAAATAGGGATGCCCCTTTTCTCCGCTAGCTGACACGAAGCGAGATAGGGCTGTCATCCGACCTGTTAGCTGCTGGACTTTTTTCACCGTAGTCGGGCTTCTCATCGCCAAGATGGCGGCGCACTTGTCTGGGTTAGTTTCTATTCCTCTATCAGTCAAGAGAAAACCCAAAAATTTTCCAGCCTCCACGCCGAAAATGCATTTCTCCGGGTTGAGCTTTAACTTGAACTTGGCGATCGTCGTGAACAATTCTTCCAAGTCTGCGACGTGCTTGCTCTTTTCCTGCGAGGTAACGACCATGTCATCGACGTAGGCTTGCACGTTCCTTCCCAGCATTGGTGCAAGTACTCGATCCATCAGCCTCTGGTATGTGGCCCCTGCGTTCTTCAGCCCAAACGGCATCACCTTATAGCAGTAGCACGATCTCTCCGTCATGAAGGCTGTTTTCTCTTCATCCATGGGATGCATCTTGATCTGATTATAGCCCGAGAAGGCATCCAGGAAACTCAGCAGCTTGCACCCTGCAGCACTATCAACCAGGGCATCAATGCTTGGTAAAGGATACGAATCCTTTGGGCAAGCTTTGTTCAGATCGGTGAAATCGACGCACATGTGCCATTTCCCGTTACTCTTCTTCACCAGTACGACATTTGCCAACCATTCAGGGTACTGGACTTCCTTGATGTGGCCTGCAGCGAGGAGTTTCTGTGTTTCATCCCTGATCGCCTGCCTCCTCTCCTCGTTGAATTTTCTTCTCCTTTGTCGCACCGGTCTCACCAAAGTGTCCATCGCCAGATGATGGCACAAGAAGTCGGGATCAATCCCGGGCATGTCCGAAGCGGACCATGCAAATGCGTCTAGATGCCGCTCAATCACCTTGGCGATCTGGTCCTGGAGATCGACCTCTAGGGATCTTCCGAGCTTGAAGATTTTCCCTCCGATCTCCTTCTCGAGCCACTGCTCGACAGGTTTAGGCCTGGATTCTCTGGCGATCACCGCCCTGGCGATTCCCTGTTCCCTTGCTTCCTCGGGGCGATTCCGCGCCTCTTCCTCCTCCAGGCCAGCATTCCTCTCCCCTAGCTCAGCGTCTACCATCTCTACATCCCTTCCGGCGGCCTCCTCTGTTACCGGCGGTCTGGGCTTCACACCGGGAGGTGGGGTGGTTGTTACATAACTCACTGATCTTTTGTTTTTCAGGCTATTCTCATAGCACCTTTTCGCTTCTTTCTGATCAGACTTGATCGTGATCACCACCCCTTCCATGGACGGCAACTTCACCTTCATGTGCCGAGTCGACGGAATGGCGCCTATCCTGTTAAGAGTGGGCCTTCCCAACAGGATGTTATATGCTGAAGGGGCGTTTAGGATGAGGTACTTGATTTTCTCCGTCCTCGACCCGGCCTCATCTGTAAACGTGGTTCTCAGCTCAATGTACCCCCTGACCTCCACCTGGTCACCAGCGAACCCATATAAGCAACCTCCATAGGGCCTTAGCTGATCAAGGGGCAATTCCAGCTGTGTGAAAGTCGGCCAGAACATCACGTCTGCCGAGCTTCCTTGGTCCACCAGAACTCTATGGACCTTCCTCCCTGCTGTAACCAACGAAATAACTATGGGATCGTTGTCATGAGGCACAACGTCCCGGAGATCCTGCCTGGTGAACGTAATGTCCACCTCCGGCAAGTGATCTTCAAACATGTCCACTGCCATCACCGATCGCGCATACTTTTTCCTCTGCGATGCGGTGCATCCACCACCTGAGAAACCCCTTGCAATGGTGTGGATCTCCCCGTGGATAGGCATCTCGTGTTGCTGGGCTTCTCCACCTGCTGGCTGGGAACTCGACGCTCCCCCCGTCCTTCTATCCAGCAGATAGTCATTTAGGAACCCGCTCTTGACCAGATCGTCGAGCTGATACCCCAAAGACAAACACGAGTCCAAGGTGTGGCCAAAACATTGGTGGAACTCGCACCAGGCGTCCGGCTTTGACCCCAGCACCTTGTCGCCCACCTTCTCAAGCGCCTTCAACCTAGCAGATATGTTAGGGATAACGATCAGGTCCGCTAGTCCCATGACAAATTTGTGTTTAGGCGGACGATTATATTCCCGGCGTGCTGGTTGTTGGCGTGCTGGTTGTTGGCGCGCTTGGCTTCTTCCCTTGTTTCTCCTGTCGTAAGGATGGCGAGTCCTCTGGTCTTTTCTGGCCGCCGCCGCCGTTTCCAGCACCCTCTGCGGCTGGATCCTGGTCTGGGCGCGTGGCCTGGCGGGAGCCACGCTGCCCCTCTTCTCGGCGACTTCACTCTCGTCGGCGATGTGGGCCACCGCAAGTCGCCTGACTTCAGCAAACGTCGCTGGATGAGCCCTGATCAAGGCCTCGCAGAATGGCCCTGGCTGCACGCCCTTCTTGAAGGCATAGACCAGCATTTCTTCATCCTTGGCCGGTGATCTGACCATCTGCGCTCCGAAGCGATTGAGGTAGTCTCTAAGGGACTCCCCATGGTACTGCCTTATATCAAACAGATCATAAGACACCCTGGGCGGTGCCTTATTCACAATGTACTGCTCGACAAAGATTTTCGAGAACTGTTGAAAATTGGTTATGTGGCCGTTAGGCAGGCTCACAAACCACTCCATCGCCGTTCCCTGGAGCGTACTCACGAACATCTTGCAGTAGACGGCGTCTGACCCTCCCGACAGCATCATCTGCGTGTGGAACGTGGTCAGATGAGCCTCTGGATCCTCCACGCCGGTAAAGACAGCCTTAACCGGAACCACGCTCGTGGGAATAGGCGTGTCGGTAATCGCCTGAACAAAAGGCATCGGGAAAACACGAGGTGGCGTCGACGGCGCCACCTCTTCAGGAGAAGAACGTCCTTGCTGCTCCTGAAGAGCTCGACGCAGCTCCTCAGTCACCTTGCTGAGCTCCTCGTTCCTGGCGCGAGAGGCGACCAAGTCCTCATGTATCCTCGCATGCTCTACGCGCGAGGCTTCCACAGTTGCCTGCAACGAGCGCATCATCTCTGCCATCTGCGCCATGGTCATGGCGGTTTCGCCTTCAGCAGCGACAGGCGCCACGGGACTGGAATGATTGCTTCTCATTTTTCTCATTAACTTCAGCAAATCACAGGAATGCAGCAAACAACACTTCAGCGAATCACAGGAATGCAGCAAACAACACTTCAGCCTCGATCGAATCAGCGATCAATCGGAAAAAAAACAGTGCGGAACAGTGCAAGAAAACTCAAGAACACCGTAAGCCTTCAAAGAAAATCACAACTTCGCCAGAAACCACCGCTTCCCCGCGAACAACCAAACAAGCGAAAGAACTCGAACTTCCACCAAACAGATTACGCGTAAGCAGCAGTAAACCTTACTCCACCGATCGAAAAGCCAAACGAACGGTTCAAAACGCAAATTCACCGAACGAAACTCAAAGAAACTGCGAACGACGGTTGCACCAGCACACAACCACGCAGAAAACCTCGAAAACTTCCAAGAACTCACGCTGTGGATGGGAGCTTGTTTTACACGGCCCCACGGTGGCGCCTGATGATCCTGCCTGTTGACTGGAACGCTGGAAGCTGCCTCGTCAAAGGATCGTCGTGCGCACCGCTTCTCACCTCCGTTCCTCTTCGGGATCTATCTCAAGAACCTGCAAAGAAACAGCGCGGTGCCGCTGCGGCCGATCGCACTCCAACGCTCAAGTCAGTGACGGTATCACCAAAAACTAAGAGAACTGGAACCGTGCAAATCCTCTCTCACAGTTAGCTCTATCACTCGCAAGCGTAAAGTGTATGAACTGAACGTGCGTACCTCAGAAAGTTTGTTAAGAACTCTTATATACCTGGTGGCTTTCTCTCTCCTGGCAGTTACAGACTTGGACACGTGGCTCGCATCCAACTGTACACGTGCCATCATCTAGAGGCTCCCTGACTTGGCGCTGCTTCTACTCTCATTTTGGCTAAGTTACTTATGCATGGTACTGCCCAGTGCATAGCTAACTTAGGAGTGCGATCTCTACTGGAACTGGCGAGTTAGGGGCCTTCATACACCTTCCCTGTGGTCTCACCGGCAGCCTTCGTAACCTGCTTCTCCTTCATCTTCGGCGATGTGCTTGTTCTGGCGATCTCCGACTGCTTGGTCGCCTGGGTCTACATCTGGCGACTTCATCTTCAACCCGGCGATCGCCCATTCTGGTAAGCTGGAAGTCGGAAAACGCCAGCTTAACAACTGGCGACTACACGTGCCCCCCGACTTCCTTCCTTTCTGCCAACCTGGCGCCTTGTCAACACGCCTACACTGCAGCAGGACGCCACGTCATCACACCCGACCATCAGGGCGGTACAAATGTCATAGTGTAAAAAATGTAAAGTGGTTCCTACTCTAGACTTATTAAAAGTTTGTGAAATTTAAGTATAATTTAATCTAACTAAATCAGTTCAATAAGATTTTTTTTTCATTTATATATTATAAATTCGTTTAAATTTTAGTCAATGTATCTCATGCCGAGGATATCGTGCGTTCAAGTTAATGATATCAAGTGTGGAAATTAAAGGTGAGGGGTGATAGTGGGTGTCATGATATGTCCAACAAACCCAATCTATGATAGACTCTTAATGATTATAATATCATATTAAGAAATGACTCTGATACCATATTAAAGTATTTAGTTTAAGTTTAACTCATCCTCACAAAATTAACTCAATAAGGTGAGATTTGTCCACACTTTATATATAATTTGGTCATATTTCTAGTTAATGTGGGATCTCTCACATACTCCCTCACATCAAGGACATTGAGTGTAGGAAACAAGGAAGGTCGATAATGGGAGATACAATATGTCCAACAAACTTGACTTAGGATAAACTCTTAATGTCTCCAATATCATATTAAGATGGTGAAATTTAAGTTTAACTCAATCTCACAAAACTAGCTCAGAAAGATGAAGTTTATCTCCACTTATATCGTTTATACTAGTCTTATCTCTAACCAATATGAGATCTCCAACACATCCTTTTACATCGAAGACATCAAGTAAGAAAATAAACAGAAACACGATAACAAATGCTACGAGAAAACCAACAAACTCAATCTAAGATAGTCTTTTAATAACTCTAATATCAAATTAAGATAACAAAACTTAAATTTAATTTAACCTTACAAAATTAACTCAATAAAATAAGATTTATCTCACTTAGATATTATAAATTAGTCTCATCTTTAACTAAATTTGATCTCCAACTTTAAAATTATATATTTTATCATTAAACTTTTGTGAATTTTATTATTCAACTTTCAAATGATCAACTTTCGTGGTTTTCCTATATGACCTTTCAATTTGATGAATTTCATAATCTGAAATCTAAAGATATACATACTTTACATTGTTTTATATTGATCGTGTTATATTGATGTAAATTTTGTGATGATATCGATGACATAACCAATAAAAAAGGTAAACAAGTAAAAAATGTGTATGTAAAAGTTAATCATCTTACATCTTCATACTAGTATAACATTAAGAATAGTTGTTGAAAAAGTATAATTAAATCAAACTAGTATAATAGGATTAGCGTTATATAGAAGCAACGAGTAGGTTAAAAAAAAGGCGTCGTAATAGTATAAAAGCACGACGATTATTGAGTGCAATGATCATATCTCTCATAATTGCTACAAAACGTTCTCTTCATCTTTGTCTCTTTTGCCCTTCCCTTTCCCATCATTTCGGTTCCTGCTTAGTCATTTATGTCATTACTGTCATCAGCATTCTGCCATTTCACCGTCGTCACCGTCAAAGGAGAAAGGTTTGTCTTTTTCTTTCTTTACATACTGTTTTTTTTTTATATATATTTTTATATTTATCATGCTATTTTAATGAGATATTTATAATTTTAAGTTTTATTAGTATAATAACATGTTAAATTAGACTTTAGAATTTTAATTCTCAAGTTAATTTTATTTAATTATTTACATATTAATACACATGTTAAAGTTAATATTTATATTATTAATAATTTTTTATTAAATTTAACTAATCTAACTGTAAAGTTCCATATTTTTAATTAAGTATATTATATATATATATATATATATATATATATATATTCACACAATTCGAAACTATTTAGAAGTTTATTACGTTATTTAATTTTAATATTTAGTATAATATTTAAAAACATAAATATTCATTATTAGATATCATATTTTTACTTGTATAGACAGATAGAACCTAGATAGTACCTAATACCAATTTGAACAATTGTCCTTGATCTTTCAGTCACTTCTTCTTCTTTCTTTCTCATATTCATTTTTTGGTGTTCGGTTATTCCTTTTTTCTCATACTCACTCTTTGGTACTCAGTCGGGAGATAACCTGCAAAAGGTTATCTAACGATCAAGTAAGTGCTTTGTATAAGAGTGAATGATATATTGATAAAAACGTATCTTACTCTTGTGTGAAAATGCTTATTTATAGTGTTCATAATAGGCTATTTCGTTTATGGATCGTACATGATGCATATCTTTGCTAAAGCAGCAGTACTTGATTTATCGCATGTTACCAAATTTATAACATATTACCTGATTTATCGCATATCTCTTTATTTTCTATTAATGTGATCAGTTTGTTCAGCTTACTGTTATCGAGTGACGTGGCTCACTCGGTTTCAATTGGTATACTTGCCTTCCAAAAGAGCTTAGATGTGACCTTTGGTGTCTCAAGGTTGAATTTGATTGCTTGTTTTACCTTATGTTTTTCTTGTTTGATGATCCGACCGTGTAGGAGTAATTAAAAAAAATTGGTAAGTTGTTGGGAGGGATTGTCGTTTGAGACAAAACTTCCTTACCCGAACTAACTATGTGATTTATCACTATTCGAGAGGGATTGCCACGTTAGGAAAAAGTTTTCGTAGTCGAAGTATACAAATTTTTAAGCATCGGGAGGGATTGTCAATTGTTAGGAAAAGTTTCCTTAACTGTGCCAAGCCTTGAGGCATTGGGAGAGATTGTCATGTTAAGGAAAAACTTCCTTGATCGAGTCGAGTCTTTGGGCATTAGGAGGATTTCCATGTTAGGGAAAAACTTCCTTGATCGAGCTGAGCCTTGGGGCATCAGGAGGGATTGCCATGTTAGCGCAAAACTTCCTTGACCGAGCCGAGCCTTGGGGCATTGGGAGGGATTGCCATGGTAAGGTAAAGCTTCCTTGACCGAGCCGATTCTTTGAGCATATGGAGGGATTGCCATGTTAAGGCAAAACTTCCTTGGTTGAGCCGAGCCTTTGGACATCGGGAGAGATTGCCATGTTAAGGTAAAGCTTCCTTGACCAAGTTAAGTCTTTGGGCTCTAACCTTCGTCACGGTTGTGTCCGCTTTGTTCTCTAACCTTCGTCACGGTTTTGTCCTTAAAAGAAGCCTCGGTGGGTTAAGGGAGGAAGGTGTATTTAAACTGTCATTGACCTCGACTCCTAAGCGATGTGAGACTATATTGGGCATATTAGAACAAACCCTCCAGTCGAGGTCTAAGGGGAATGGATTCCCCCTAGGTGAGAAGCGAAGGAATTAAATGTTCGTCTTTGGAACCTCATTTCGTTCCCACATTCGAGGTATTCTCAAGTCCGTTGGAGATAGCATCTTTAGATTCAATTCCCGCATTCGATGTATTCTTAGAGGATTTGTATCTCCTCCTCTTTCTTCTGGCGCATGATTCACATCTCCTCATGTTCTTCTGGCATATCTCCTCCTTGTTCTTTTGGAAAACCATGATAGAACTCCAAGCTTGAAAGCGGACAATACCTCAGCAATGATTAATCCTAACAATGTTATTTCAATAGACTTGAGATCGGAACGATATTTATAAAAATTTAAATGATGTGAAATTTAATATACATATAATTTAAGTTAGTATGGTGAAATTCTATAATTTAATATACATTATATATATATATATAAATATATATATATATATATAAATATATATATATATAAATAAACGTAATGCCCTTTTAAATATATTGCAGTGGAACTCTCAAGACAAAATTTCCAGCTTCAAATATTATATTCAGGAGAAGATATGACATTTAAAATAATGTGTATTTATTGTATGACATACCTTATTAATGCATGGTAATCCCATTTTAAATACTTAGGGACCCCTTTATTGTCGTGGAATTCTCAAGACCTTAGATTTTGTGGTATCAATCTTTATATTTATGGGATATGGCATTTAAAATATTGACTATTTGCTAAACGACACACCTAATTAATACATTTACACTGGTATCTATAGTGTAGGAAATGATAACTTGGAGAGACAGTGTATTATTGGGTTCAAATTTTTTTCTTCAGAAATTTATATTTTGTTCCATTTAAATTTTTCTATCACCATTGTTGAGCCGGAAACCAAGTTGTGCTGATGATCATAAGTTGAAATGGATTTGTTGTTCACCAAGAGATAGAGCACAATATTTTATGAACACATTATAATTTTGTTATTAGTAATGATATGATTTTGGAGGAATTTTTCGTTCTATTTCAAGTTTGCTACATTGTTTTATATATATATATATATATATATATATATATAATTTTTATTTTTTATAGCTTCTATTCTGAAAAACAACATTTTCTATTTTTAGACAAATATTTAAGTATTATTTCTTTCTCTCTTTAACATTTTTTTTTTATATATGTGACTGTTATTTAAAGGCTACAAAAACTACAACATAGCTAGCCTTAATTTTTCATTTTATATTATATTAGTTAGTTAATTAGATTATATATATATATATATATATATTAAATTTTGTCATAAAGATTAACCTGCAAATATTATATATGAGAAATTAATAGCCTGAATTTTCACTAAAAGAAAAATTAATTTATTAGTTTCTAAAATAATAAAAAAATACTCATTAATATAATTAAATACTAATTTAAATCTAATAATAATAAGCATCAATTTAGTTACCATTAAATGAAATCAATTTAGTGATAAAATCCATAAAGATTAATATAATAACCAATTATATACAAACTAATTCAAAAAGACTACTAAAAAACTATTAATAAATAAAAAATAATTTTAAAAACAAAAAATAATTAATTATTATATTTACTAAATTAAATATTATTTTATAAATTAAAAAAATTATTAATATTTAAATTAATTTCTATTTTTTTATAAATAATTTTATTTATTTAGATTCTAGAATTCACTCATAATTATATTTGGGATTGATAAGTTTGTTGATGGATAGGAGAATCCCTCAATAAATTATATAGCTATAGAGAAAGTGGCCCTCTCCAATATAATAGTACTACATTTCTAGTTTGTGCTATTTTCTTACAATTGCTCTAGTTTTGTGAAATAGGATTTATTTAGGGAGATAAAAAATAGTGAGAGGCAAATTGCCTTGGGTTTTCTTGTGCATAGACTACAATTATTATGAGAGTTCTATGACTGTGTACCATGCTTTGTAGATATGGCAACGACAAACCTAGAGAGAGACAAAAAGATTGCAGAGACTCTTTTATTTTTTCTGAGTTGCCCTGTACACCTTAAACTCCTGTTTATATAATTAAATAGGTTATGTGGTAGATATTTCTAGAAAAGTAGTCAATTTCAACATGTAGAAAATAATTTTCAGGTTCACCCTTAAACCTTATGATAAGTAGAAACATATCAATAATTTTAAGTATAGTTTGCAAAAAAAATAACATTAACAACATTTAAGTATAGTTAAAACAAATTATTTTTCCATAGTTCCTCTCAAAACACCTTTAACATTTACTTTAGATGCTCAATTATTATCTACTTGTCCGAACACATAAAATAAAATAAAAATATTAAAAAATTGAAATTAAAAATATATATAAAATAGTGTAATAAAATTACCTTATCACTTTATCACTAGAAGAAAATCATGAAATAGAAACTAATTTTAGAGACAAAAAATAATTAGTTGCTATAGTGATTAAATTAGAGACCATTTTAGGAACTAAATAATTTTTTGGTTTCTAAATTAGTTTCTATTATTGTTAAATGGTTTCTAAATTGATATATAATTAACAACTAAGGTTTTTTTGCTACCAAATTTAGAATCTAAATAATTGGTAGTTAAAACATTGCTAGCTAATTAGATACCAATTTAGAAACTATTTCACAATAATAGAAATTAATTTAAAAATCATTTTTTTTAGTTTCTAAAATAGTGTCTAATTCAATTATTATTGTAACTAATTATTTTAGTGTCTAAATATTGGTTTTTATTTAATGATTTTTTTATAGTGTATAATAAAGATGGTGTATAATCGGCTAACTATATTTCCTTCTCATCTTTAGTTTTCTTTAAAAACTTAGTGGTATAGATTGATTACTAATGTCATCTATCCATTGTAGAATATTTTAGAAGTATTAAATATGGACATATTTATTTCCTGAAAGTAATACTAGATGTAGAGTGTAACATATATCAAAGGAGCAAAATCTCTCATTAATAAATAATATTGTAGACTTTGCAACATAATTGGAAAGAGAGAGAAATACCACTGGTTTACCTAATTTTTTATGATTTCTTGTGCTTGCCTCAACCTTACATCAACAACACTAGCAAATTCAATTAAAATGTGAAGTGGATCATTCATGTGCTCATAGTCAAACCTTCCTCTTAACAACTCTTTATTTATATTGTGTTTGCATACAGTGATTACTGTTCACCCAAAAAGATTTGTGATGATTTGCGTTGTTCGAATTCAGTGATTTGTGTTGATTTGAAAAGGTGAGTAAAGTCGAAAACATAATCCACACATATGTGTGAAGAAGTGAGGAGAAAGTCACGGAGATCCATAGTAATTTATATTGGTGTCTTTTCTTTTTGGTGGGCAAAGTCGCATGGTGGTATTGTGTGATAGTTGGTAGTTTATGTGGTGATCTTTGGTGTTGTTGTGGTGGTTGTTTGAGGTAAGAATTGAAAATGGAAATTGATTACAAAGAGTTAAAATTGATTATGAAATTATTAAGATCATCTCCTAAACACCGATGTTTCGTATCTTTAGAAAACATTCTTATCATTAAGAAAAGATATTATAAAGCATTTGATATATAATTATCTATTTCTAGGATTAAAACACATCAAATATTTCCATTTAAGTCAGATCATTAGAAATACTTCTCAGTCAATGTCAAAGATCTAAATCAAGAATAATATTCAAGTTTTAAGCATAAAATGAAAATAACAATATCAAATAAGAACAAAATATTATAGATAAATATCACCTCAATACATAGAAGTTTGAAACGATTACATTCAATCCCAAAGGAAAGGAATTAGCCAATCATGGTGGCCATTACATGCACCAAAGCAAAAGAAAGTGATCCAGAACATTTCTCTTTGATGATTTTTTCCTTGGGTTTCCTCTCTTCTTTTATCTTTGTCTTACGCCATTATTTAACCTAATTGGATTTGTGTTAAATGACATATTTATTCATAATATATCTCTTTGCTTCATCTCTCCTTAAATTCCTGAAAATAACACAAAATTAGGAATAAATAATACTATTAATCTCATAACTCCAAAATATATTATTAAATTCTAATTTTTCAAATTAGGTTGAATCATAGCTTAATTAACAATTAAAATCAATAAATATTTAACTTTTTCATGAAATTTTACTGAATAATGACACTTATCATCAATCCATGTTTAGTCCCTATAATCAGTTAAAGAAACTATAGATTATAATGAAACAAATACATAAAAGGAATGTTGCTACATTATAGAAAGAAATGAAACTGTGTTATAGAACAAAGATTAAATCATATATGAATTTTGGATATAGAGGCAATGGAGAAGAGGGAATCTACGCAATTTAGCAGCAGAACTGGCCAATAGTTAAGAATCATATTTTTTAACAATACATAAATTATATACACTTAATAGAACATAAAAATTGAGGTGCTTACTTCATGTGGCAGGTTCTTCTAGCAAATAAAGTTTTGATTTTGAGTTTGGAGAAGCAATATGACTTGGATTTATGAATTGCATTCTATCAAAGTCATTAAATCCTTGGTTATGCACTAGTCCATTCTTTTTGGTAGCCCTTGAAATCCAATATGCATGGTCTAAACTATCATCCCAACCCCATAATACATGAGTAGACTTCAAGTGCAAAGGAAAAAATGTATAAGAAAAGAGCCAAACCTAGAATTGAAACTCAACAACTCTCACAATCAACTATGATAAGGTTTTCAACCACAACCGATACATTATGAGATTGTTGAAGACATCAGAAGTACTAACATAACATGTAATAAACAATTAATAACATTACGCAAAGTTTTCATCATTATTATTGTCTATTACATTCTATTTTTTTAACATTAGGTAAAAAATAATTTCTCTCTAACAATTAAAAAAAAAAGGAAATTCAGTTTTAATATTACTTTTGACCGGAATCAAATCTTCTACAAAATACAATAATTCTAGAAAGTTGGAAACTGAGAAACTATTAACAAAATCTAAACCAAAATATTTTCCCAAGATCCTTGGAGCATAAAACCTATAAAAAGACACAAGCTTCAACGAGAAAGAGGGGCTTCATAGGGTTTTCTTAGTATCTTTTCTTCTTTGTAATTCTTTTATTTTGCCTCCACATGGAAGGCTAAACCTTTTTGGTTGATTTCTTTGTCATTCCCCATTGAGTTATGAGGTTTTTATTAGTAAAACTTTGATTTTTTAATTCTCTATAACAGTTGGTTTAATATTCTAATCTCCTAAAAAACTATTTTTTGTGAGAGGTTGTAATGCATGATTGATTTCTTGGGCGCATGATTGAAGGTAG
The DNA here is from genome assembly GCF_000499845.2 of Phaseolus vulgaris. Lineage (NCBI taxonomy): Eukaryota > Viridiplantae > Streptophyta > Magnoliopsida > Fabales > Fabaceae > Phaseolus > Phaseolus vulgaris. Next base: position 11,921,729 of record NC_023756.2, read on the forward strand.
AGGAGATAAGAATTCTCATGGAGTATATGCATGGAATAAAGTGATTACTTGTATCGGTATGGGCGAGACCGACACTTGGTCACCCTAACCGATACCCACTTGACTGCCCGAGACCTGGTCTACTTGACCGAGACCAGGGGAAACATGGCCGAGACCCGATAGATTCGGCCGAGTCGACCGAGACCTAAGAGGCTTGGCCGAGACAAGTGGAATCATCATGGTCGGCCTGGCCGGGCGATCCATACTCCTGTTAACGCTCAAACCAAGGTCAGTAAAACTAATCCATCATTAAGAATTAGGTAATACAATCCTAAGCAAGATCCACTCCGATAAATGGGCCTAACAAGGTAGGCCCATTAGAATAATATAAATAGCACACATCCCAAAGAGAAAGGTACGTCATTTATTATTGTTCACCTACCAGAGAACTGATCACCCGCTTTACTGACTTGAGCGTCGGAGTGCCTTCGCAGGTACCCCCACCATCCGGTGTTCACCCGAGACCGAGTACTGAAGGAGAAGCAGGAGGACGAGAAGAACCTCAGTCCATCACCCAACAACCTGACCGACCGAAGGAAGGAGAAGAAGACTTCAATAGTTCTCTAGGTCTCATCTCCCTAGTAGGAACATTACTGATTAAATTAATAGACACATGCTTTACTGGTGAGTTTCAGTTGAATCAGATTGACGCATGTTCAATATGGTTTAGCTCTATTGGGGGATTGAGAAAATATTAATCTTTAGAGAACCTGTAAAGAATTCAATTGTGGAAGAACTTGGGGATCAACCACTTTTTATTTATTATTTTAATCTTTTTTATATTTTTTTCACAATTATCTCAACCCCTTTTTATCATTATTGTTATTGCTAAGTTTTCTTGCTTGCAAATAGATTCTAAACACTGATTTACTGATTTTACTATTGGATTCGTTGGGAGACAACTTTGGGATCATTTGACCACAACTATATTATTATCTCTCTAGCGTTAGACAGGTCTAGGTTAGAATCATCTTAATTTAACAGCAAAACGACAACTAACAGTCTCACCATATTTGTTAATCACAATCATAACCCAAGTGAAAATCCTAAAAATATGTGCAAATCTAAAATCAACTCACATCACTCTTCCACAACCACGTTTCAAGAAGGTGCCTACACTCTAGTATACAGAGTGACATACACTAAAAGAAAATCATGAAATAGAAACAAATTTTTAGAAACCAAAATAATTAGTTGCACTAGTAACTAAATTAGAGACCATTTTAGAAACTAAAAAAAAAATTGGTTTCTATATTAGTTTCTATTATTGTTAAATAGTTTTTAAATTGGTATCTAATTAGCAACCAAGGTTTTAGAGACCAAATTTAGAAACTAAATAATTGGTAGTTAAAAGCTTTGTTGCTAATTAGATACCAATTTAAAAACTATTTAACAATAATAGAAACTAATTTAGATACCAATTTAGAAATTATTTAACAATAATAGAAACTAATTTAGAAACCAATTTTTTTTAGTTTCTAAAATGGTCTCTAATTTAGTTACTATTGCAATTAATTATTTTAGTCTCTAAAAATTGGTTTCTATTTCATGTTTTTTTTGTAATGATAGGATCGGTCACGAGTGCGGTGTTAATGGCTTTTTCCTCCGAATGAGAAAAACCAAGAAAACTGCTTGGCTGGATTTGGGCCAAAAAATGTTGCACCTTAATTGAGACAAATTCTTCCTAACTTTTCTTCTAAAATTTGTGGATTTTAAAACTCATAATATAAATTTTGTATTTTAGATTGCACAACTCAAAATACAAATTTTGCATTTTGGATTACATAATCCAAAATACAAATTTTGAATTCCAGAAAATTTGTATTATGAATTGTACAATCCGAAATACAAAATTTGCATTTTGGTTTGCAAGATTTGGAATACAAATTTTGTATTTCAAATACAAATTTTGTCTTCTTGATTGTGCAATTTGAAATGCCAAAAATTACAATTCCATAATTAAAAAAAGTGTCAATAAAATATGGGGTAATTTTGATATTTTTGAAAGTATGACCGTGCATGAGGAAGATATGGAGATACAAGAAGAATTTGCCCTTGATTTCATGCAGGACATTAAGGGGTGAAAAAAATCTTCATCCATGATTATAAAAAATTGGGATTCAAAAAAATTGGAAAAAATATCATTAATGAAAAATTATAGATTTGAGCAATGAGACATGATACTTGATACCATATATAAATTCAAATGCACATAATAAGAATCTTACAAATTATCATTCTCACATTCATTATAATAATTAAAGATACCTTGATCTATAGAACTAATATGTTGAGTAATTTTTTTAATCCCGTTTTCTTGATCTGTCTCTTTGAAATTTATTTTCTTGTCATACCTTTTTTTAAGAGTCATACATGAGAAAAGGTCATACATGAACAACTTCATAACTTCTTTTAGAGACAAAATCTCATTTCTTAATCTTTCTCCATCTCCATTAAATTGATCATGGTCAATTCTTTAAAACATAACTTCTCATACTAACCAATAGGTATCATTTTATTTTATTAAATCATATTATCTCACAATTATATTTCACATAAGTCACATAATTTAATTTAATATATTTATATTTTCTAACTAAATTGCCTTAATCTTTCACAAAAGTTTTTATAATTCCGTCATGCACAATTCATTTTAGAAAGTTCAAACAACCACATGAAGATCATGTTTTAGACAAAAAAGAAATTATAATTTTAAAAGTTACTTCAAAATTAGTATCTAAATCTAGATACAGTGACTAAAAGTTTAAGTTAGATATGATAATTAGAAATAAAAAATTTAGTTTTTAATTTTACTATTTTAAAAATAACTCAAATAGTTTCTAATTATATCTTAATAAAAATTTTAAAAAATCTATAAATAAAAAAATAATGTGTATAATTAATAGTACTAAAAATAAGGTATCTATAAATTTTTATTAATAGAAGTTATTAATATTAATTAAATTTAATCTATAATATAGTATCTAATTTAATTAATAAAATAATTAATTATTATTTGTTTTAAATTAAATGAATTTAAATAATTTTCTAATGTTCCAAGTTACTAATAACTTTTATTTTATTTTACTAATTTGTTTTTTTTTTATACGTACCAAAGAATAATTTTAGAATTCTGAAGAATATTTTATAGTATATATATATATACTACAAAACCTGAGTCCATCTTTGAGTACAATTACGCTATATTATTTTTCACCAAGTAAGAAAATATATTTATTTAAATCAAAGCAGGTGGACTCATGACATCATCATGTGGTCCTAGGGTTTTACATCCAATTATTAAACGATTATTGGCCTTAGCATCCAAAGCTCCTACGGCACCTTCAAACATAATTTTGGCAGTAATGGAAATTAATGTATATATTGTTTATTATTGTTAAAAAAAAATTGATGACAGCAACTCGATGGAATAAATAAAAGAGAATAAAAAAATAAAAAAAGTAATAAAGGAAAATGTTGTTTGCTGATTGGTTGTATGTTAAGTTTTTCTTACAACACAATTCCCTTATTTAGGAAAATGTTTATTTGATACTAGTTATTTTTTTTTTACACATACTTTATAATTTATTTTAATAACAAAAAATATTATGTTTTTCTAATTAAAATTAATATAAATAAAATTTTAAAATAAAATAATAATAAATTTAATTATCAAGTGAATTGCAAATCTATCATTCCGTGATCAATGATGGTTTTTTCTACTAAATTTTAATTAGTCTTTCTAAATTTTATTATCATAGAAAAAGTTTTCTTTGACACTATATTACATACATCTATTTAGCGAATGATTTTTTTAATAAAATATTATATATAATAATATATAAAATTGTAATGTGAATGTAGAAAGTGAAAAGTGATGTCAATGTGTCACACTCTATTTTCATATATAATGTATAGTGTAGCATCCCACACTAAGATGATGTCGCTAAAACATATCATTTTCATTCACTTAATCAGCACCAAGGGATTAATTAGATTAGATAATTTACAAGAATCCATACTGATTAGGTGTTAAGCAAATTAGGTTAGAATAACCTATGCTCACATAGGATAATAATTAGGTATTAAGAAAGTTCATCTAACTAAAAAACCACTAAAACTTTATAAATAACTAAATTGACATTTTTTAAGATATAATATTTAGTAATTATACATTTTGTTCTTGTTAGGGAGATGGGACCTAGAGAACTATTGAAGTCTTCGTCTTCCTCCTTCGATCGGGCAGGTTGCTAGGTGCTTGGTTGAGATCCTTCTCGCCTTCGTGTCTCTTCTTTGGCTCTCGGTTTCGGGTGAATACCGAATGGGGTACTTGCAGAAAGCACTCCAACGCTCAAGTAAAGCGGGTAATCGACACTCAGGTAGGTGCACAGTAATAAATGATGTACCTTTCTCCTTGGAATGTGTGTTATTTATATTATTTTAACGGGTTTACCTTATTGGGCCTAATTAGTGTAATGGATCACACTTAGGATTGCATTACCTAATTCTTAATGATAGTTTAGTTTCACTAACCTTGGTTTGAACGTTAATGGTTATACGTGTCGGTCAGTCTAGCCGTGCGTGGTGTGTCGGCCGGCTTGACCAAGTAGACTGGAACACATCAGCGTGTGTCTCGGTCATCTCGGGCATGAAGACCGAGACACGTCATGATGTCGATCGGCCATACCGGTACACATTATTACCTTTATTTACAACCAGTTAACATAAGATTCGAAGAGTTTTAAGCAAGTACATTCTTTCTTGATCTTTGAAGAATACACCTTAAAGTCCATGAAGATTTGGACCAAGTTGAAAAAAAAAAGACATACTCTTGTAGGAACATCTCACTCTCTTAGAAATATTTGGTGCTCATGTGGAGTTGGATTATAGGAGTATATGTTATTAACAATAAATGTGATGAATAAAGAACGACAACAATCAATAGAGACCCAAGGTAATCATGTGAACTAAATGACATTGTTAGCTTAACTACATAAAGAATTATCTGAGTTAAAAAAAGCAGAATGCTAAAGAAACCAATGAGTTACATCAGGAGAATCTCCAACAACTCTTCGTGGATGGAATCATGGAAATTCCATTACCTCCTAACTCGAAGAATTTGTCCAACAAGTGTTATTGTTGGAGCTGCTAGAGTTAAACTGAGCTACATTTGATGAATCCAACTATTCCTTGAATATTCTTAAAGATTTGAAGATTTAGATGCTTTTAGGGAGTGTGTTGTGTTTATTAGAATTTGAATTTAAGTGATTTGATAGAAAGATATTTAAAAATGTTTTAGAACTTATCATGATAATTAATAAGCTATTTTGAATTGATTGAAAGATATTTTAATCCATTAAAATGTTATTATTTAAAGTCGAAAAATGATTACATAAAGCATTTAACCAATTACATTATAATTTTAATTTATTATAATTACTTTTAGCTCCGAGTAGTTATGAGGGATTTGTTTTATATGTTAAAAAAAGTTTTTAATAGATTAAAATTTTAATTACTTTCAAAAGATTTTGATCTATTCTATTTTAATAGGTTAAAACAATAATTTAATCCATTAATTTGAGTGTTAGAGGTAGATGGAGTTGAAGTTTGTATTTGTTGAATCCAACCCACTTGAAAAATGAAGATCAATCTTTTGTAGAAAATGTTTTTATATGTGTCTTTTGGCTTTTGGGTCTATTTATTTTTGTCTATCAAGGTAAATAATCTATGAAACTCCAAGAATTATGTTTTAAAATGGTCAAAACTTGTGGAGATGTTTAACCTATTAAAACTTGTTATTTAAAAAGTTGAAATTCATTTGTTTTAAGGATGTTGTTATCTGTTATGATTTTAACATATTAGAGATTCAAATTAATCCATTATTTTCACTTTAAGTGAAATTAATCGTTTGAATCGGGTTTTTAATCCATTAAAAATAAGAGAAAATTTTGAAAAAAGTTTTTTTTTAGGATTATAAAAATTTATTTTAGAAAACCTCTTGACAGAACTTTTATAAATTCAAAGAGAGAGCTAAGTGATTTTTTAAGAGAACACTTTTATTGGAAAGAAATTCTTTAAGTATTCTTGGAGTCTTCTTGGATTGAATATCTTGATGGAAGAAGTTTATCCTAAATTTTCAAAACACCGTTGTTTTTACTATAATTTAGGTGTTGTTGTTTCTTAACCTTTTGACTCTAAGGTTTTTTTATAGAATTTGGATAGTGTTTCTAATTTCTATTGAGCAACAAGGTGTTTCTTGTCTTAAAGATCATTCTTGTAGGTTCAAGAGTGATTGTTGTGTGAATCTTGTTTGTAAAAGAATTCTTGTTAAGTGGAATCTCAGTTGGTGTGGATAGGAATCTGGATGTAGCTCTTGAGGAAAAGTGAACCAATATAAAAGTCTTTGTGTGATTCTCTCTCTCTGCATTGTGTTTATTGATTACATTGTGCATTAAACAATCGTCTGATCCAATTTTTGTATAAATAGCTAGCATCTAGTGCATTATAAAGTAAGCATACGATATAATCACTAGTTAAGTGACCTATAAAGCAATTGTCTAAAATAATAATTGAATATTCATCTGGTGTATCTTGCATTGATTATATTACGCATTTGCAGAAATCGTCTAATACATTTATACTGATTGTCTAATGTGTTTCTATTGATCGTCCAGTGTATTTTCTCTAATGGTTTGACGTGAATATTGTTAGAATTAGTGGCCAAAACAAGAGGGAGTGAATTGTTTTCACAAGATTTTCGCAAAGTTTGAAGGTAAAGTGAAATTTTTTTAAACATCACCCAATTGATTTTCTGTTCAACTCAATAAAATTTATGTTTTAAGATTATTTCTAGAAAATCAACCTGTTGTTTTCACGAAACAACCAGTTGTTTATATCAACAGAATATAAAAACAAGTTAAAATAGTTTACAAGAGAGATAAAGAGAATTGCAAAAGATGGTTATACTGGTTCACTCTTAACCAAGAGCTACATCCAGTCATCAACTAACTATTGAGAATTCACTATGTAATCAAACCTAGATTACAAAACACACACCAAGAGTGATGATCTTGAACCCCTCAAGAACACACACCACTCCTTGGCCAAAACCACAGTTTTTAGAAACACTTTTCTGAAACTGCCATATACAAGAACACACAGAAATACAATGTTCAAAGAAGAAGGGAATAAAATACACCTGGGTATTACAAAGCTTAAGGTTCATAACTACAAAACCCAATCCTATTTCATACACTTGAGATGATCCAAAGCTCTTGAAATCTTGAAAAACGTTTTAAGTGATCTCTCTTTCTTGGTCAAATCAAAAGAATGTTAAACAACCTTTATATAACCTGAATCAAGTGGTCAAAGTTGTTAGATCAAAAACCAAAAGCAGTTGGAAGCATTTAAAACAATTTAAAACACTTAACAAAATTTTGTTATGAAAACAACCAATTGTTTTCCAAATCAATCAATTGAAATAATTTTTTTGTTAAGGTTTTCATAAAAACAACAGTTGATTTATCAAAACAACCAGTTGATTTTGTTTGACAGCAAAGACAAAATAAAGCAAAGTTTTTCCAAACCATTTTAAAAACCATGAAGTGTCAAACAACAGGTTAATTCGACATTTCAACAGGTTGAAATTTCACAGCCTTTCAGAAAACCCAGCTTTTCAAAAAGATAAAGATTCAAATAAACTTGGATCATCTTAAGGAGTGAAATAACAAGTTAAAACCTATTAGATAACACACACACACCCAAAAGCAAGGTCTTCAAGCATTCCACATAGATTTGAAGGTATCAAAGCATCTTGTTCAACAAATATTTATGTTGTTTTTGTGCTTTTTTATCCATTTTTTGATATTCAAATTGATTGTTTCTTAAAGAACTTCATTCTAATACAAATCTTTGCGAATATCTTTTATTGTTGAATTCACCCCTCCCTCTTAAACTCTACCAATTACTCTAACAAAATTAACATATTTAAAGAAGTTTTAATCCATTAAAACAACTTTTTAACACAAAATTTGAACCTAAGTTTCTGAAATCATTTTCAATATTGAGAGAGGGTTATTACCCAGTTGAAAAACCTTTTTTGGAGCTTTCTTTAAGTGATTACTAGATCATTCTCTTGGTGTAAAAGAGAAAGATAGTCTTTCACATCAATTTTCTTCTTCTAATGAGCTTGTTATGTTCCAGGTTAATCAATTCCTTCTTTTTACTCTTGTTTTCGTGTTGTGTGGTTATTTTTGGAAAGGATTTCCAGATTCAGTGTTGTAATAAGTTGTTACTAGGTTAAAAATTCATTATTGTAGGGTTCAAGAGTTGGTTTCTTGTGTAGATTGTATTCATCAGGTGTTTGTAAAACTTTGTTTTAGTGTGAATGTGGTTGGGCAACTATATGTAACTCTTGGTTAAAGTGAAGTAGTATAAAAACCTTTGTGCATTTCTTCTTTCCTCTCTCTTTCTTGTTGTTTTTGCACATTATACTTATTCTTGAGTATTCTTAGTTCAAAAAAAATTTTGTAAAAAGCAATGGAATCCTAAAATTGATTGGACTAATAAAGTTTCATTCTAAGTTTTTGAAAAAATGAGATAGTTAAATTCACTTCCCCTTTAAACTCAACCCTTTTATTTTAACAATTGGCATTAAAAGTTGGTTCTTGAAAAATATTCAAGAATTGATCCTATTTTTTCTGAAAATGGTTGAGACAGGTTTCCCTTTGCTGAAGGTGCATATATTAATCGGTCACCTATGTTTGGAAGAGTTAACTACCAGTTTTGGAAGCTTATAATGAAAATATTTATTGAGTTTCTTAAAAGAGAAATCTAGGATGTCATAATGTAACCTTAATTGAGTATGTTTATTTTAAAAAAAATATTTTCTTTATTTTTACATAATATAATTTACCTTTTATATTATCCACGATTATCTCATGTTTACAATTTAAAGTTTTTCTCACTAAAGAACATATTTTTGAAAGAAAAACATTTTATAAATTGTAAGGTTGTACAAATTGTTTATGTTGTGACATTGTATATTTTTGAAATGATGATTGAACTAATTGGCATTCATAATTATAAGACTATTGAAAGTATAGCTTCAAAGTTAGTAACAAGCAATCATAAGGGATCCTAAAAATTTCAGGAAAGACAAAATGAAAGGAGACACCTTTTACAGATTGTGTCATTGTTCCATTGAAATGCACAATTGTTACAAATGAGTTAGTAAAGTTCAATTTATTTGAAGTATCAATTACACCCATTCTGACAACCATATTACATTTTGTTATTTGTTGTTAGGAGGAAAATTTTCAATTATTCGTTATAAAATTTTTACATGAACAACCCATAACTAAAGAAAAATTAAGTATAGTGTCACCCAAAAGTAATAATCATGATTACATCTACCCTCATCGACAAACAAGATTCATCCACCTCACTTGATGAGACATTATTCACCATCATGATTTGTTGAACGTTGATGTAGAGAATTTATCAAATTGTCACTCCAAAAGGAATGGTCATAATTGCATTTTTCCTCATTAATGCATAAAGTTTATCCACCACATTGCACAAGACACTTCTCACCATATGAAATTGCTAAACATTGAGACAGAGCAATGGTAAAATCATCACCCTAAAAACAACGACCCAGATTGCATCTGGACTAATTGATGTACAAGATTAATCCACCCACAATGGACAAGGAATTATACACCGTCAAATTTATTAAACATTGACATAGAGTATTAATCAAAGTGTCACCCCAAATGTAACAATCAAGATTGCATCTAGACAAATTGAAGCACAAGATCCACCCACCACACTTCACAAGGCATTGTTCACCGCCAAGATTTGTTGAACATTAACACAAAACATTAATCAGAGTGTCATCCTAAAACCAACAACCAAGATTGCATTTTCCTTCATCAATGCACAAGACTCATTCACCATGCTACATAAGGCATTGTTAACCATTAGAATTTGCTAAAGACTGATGCAAAACATTGATTAGAATGTCATCCTAAAAGTAGCAACCAAGATTGCATGTGTCTTCCTCGACATACAAGATTCATCCACCATAATACATGAGGCATTATTCACCGTTAAGATTTGATGAACATTGACAAAGAGTACTAACTAGAGTATCTTCCAAAATCAACAACCAAGATTGCATTTTGGATTAATTGATGCATAAGATTAATCCACCATACTAGACTAGACATTGTTCAGGATTTGCTGAACATTGACACAAAGCATTGATTAAAGTGTCATCCCAAAAGCAACTAGTAGGATTGTATTTGGACTTATCAATGCACAAGATTCATCCACCTCATTGGATGATGCATTGTTTATCGTCACGACTACGCAAAGCGTTAATTAAAGTGTCATCCCAAAAGTAGCAACCAAGATTATATTTGGACTAATCAACGTATAAAACTCATCCATAACACTATTGTTCGTCGTTAGGATTTGTTGGACAATGACATAAAGCATTGATTAGAGTGGCACCCTAAAAGCAATATTGCACGAGACATTGTTCACTATCAAATTTTGTTGAAGATTGGATACAAAGCATTTATTAGAGTCTTACCCCCAAAATTAACATAAGGATTGGATCTGAATTAATCGATGCACAAGATTCATCCAGCACCATGGACAAGACATTATTCACCATCATGATTTGTTGAACATTGATGCAGAACATTGATCAAAATATCATCCCGAAATCAATGACCAGAATTACATCTATTATGATCGATGCATGTGATTCATCCACCACACTAGACTATTTTATAAACCCTCTAGTATAACTTAAACAAATTTTACCATTCACCAAAATATCATTAAAACTAGTATTAGTTAAAAAAAACTACTTTCCTAGTTCTTTCTCGGTTGCAAAGTTCTATTTAGTTCCACAAAATACTATTGTGGATTCAACATAACATTACTTTTTATTTTAATATTAACTTTCAAATATTAAATTAATCCTTAGTTTTAAGTATCATTGTATGAATTTACATATTTTAATTTAAAATATTTTTAATTCATGATAATAAAATGGTTAAATAATTTAATTCATCATAATATGTTAATAAAATATTTTACATTCATTATATTTTTGGATCGTCATTATATTTATAATATTTTTTAATTTAATTATTAAACACACGAAAGCAAAATATAAATTTTAAAACTCTACTTTATACTTTTATTCATTTTATACTTCCCATTGCATTTTCATTTAAAAATATATTTTTATTCAAATTTATTCAAAATAATAATAGTAGTATAATACAACTTTATATTTTTCTACTGTATTTCATTAGATTTTTATACAAACTGTTATAATAATAATAATAATTTTATTGTAAATTAAATTACGAAACCCAAATTGAAATTGTACTAAAATTTTTCTATAATTTATTTTTATTTATTTCCTTCCTCCAAACTAAATTAAAGTTAATTTCAACATTTTTTAATTATTTATTTTAATTTTAATTTTAATTTTAATTTTAATTTTTTACATTTTTTCCTTCTCCTCTCCTTTATTTTTCTTTTAAAAAAGGTTAAAAATATCTAACGGAAATTCAACTCAAAAGATTAAATCTGGATTATTTTTCAACGTGGGAACCTCTACATGTTAGGTACTCTCAGATTTCACAAAACCGAATTCTTAACATGAAGACCGAATGAATCTAATTATCTATACCTATATTCCATTATAATCGTTTTTTATATACAAATTTCTTTTCATTATATCCTTATTTAATATATTATAATTGAATATTTTGTCATTTTATATAAATTATTTAAAAAAATAAAATTATTTTTTAATTTAATATTAATATATAGTTTTCCTACAAATTAAATAAAATAACATTTATTTTTAATTACTCTTTTCACTCTAAAATCATTATTTTTTTATCTACCAAAACTATCAATGGAAGAAGAGAAAAAACTTGAAGAAATAGAAATACTCAAACCGAAGAAAAAAAAAGTTGTTTAATCAATTCATCATTTTTATTTTACATGTTATTTTTTGTTTTTTATTCTTTACTCATCCAAAATTATTTTTGTATGTATATTATATCATCGGGTAAGTTGAGAAAAAAAAATGAGATACATAAATAATGTTAAAAAAACTCTATTTTAGCATATTTTTTTATAGAAAAAAAGGAACATTGAGGGAAAGTATCTTGGTTTGTATCTCTTTTGTTTTCTATTTTTTAAATGTATTCTGCTTGCGTAGGTGAAAAATGCATAAATGGAAAAACATAAAAGCCATATAAAAAAAGGTCAAATTGTAATCTTAAAAAGGAAGATAACAGTTCGAACATGGTAGCAGAGCAACTGCGATGCTTGCAATTCTCAAACAAGCAATTAGACAAATCATCACACAACAATTTTGCGGAGAAAGAAAACTAAGAAACTTTCAACCTTAAAACAACTCATCCTTGTCGCACAATAAGGAAAAAAGGAGAATCCAATTGCTTCTTCTTCTTCTTCTTCTTTTTCTCTCTTTCTCTCACTCAACCAGCATAACCAAACTGTTTCTCTATTCTGACAAAATCCCGAATAAACTCATTACTCAATTGAAAAGAATCTTTTTTTCTGCTATACCAAACATCATTGTGTGGCTTGTTGAACCAAAATATAAGGTAAAGAAAAGAAAACTTGTGATGGGGATTTGGGCTGATTCAAAAGGGGGTGGTGGAAACGGAGGAAAGAATTCGTGGAGTTTTCTAACCAGGAGGAAAAGGGTGGATTCTGCAGTTGAGAGCAATTCTCACGGTCAACTTGCCAAGGAGTTAACCGTGCCAGATCTCATGGCAATTGGTAGTTCAACCTTTTCTTCTCTTCTCTTTCTTTCTGGTGTTTTATTTTACTTTCAATCACGTTTTTCATCTGGGTATGGATGTGACAAGGTTTTAAATTCACGATCTTTCATATTGTGAGAAATTGGTCCTTTTGGGGGTGCCAGATACCCAAAAACCTTAAAGATGCAGCTGAAATTAGTGTTTCCAACAGTTTTTTTGAAACTTGTAGTGTGGATCCGCTCTTGTCTTGGTTTCAAGTTTCAACAATTTGTTTTCACAATTCCACAAATTTTCTGGCTGAGTGCTTTTTTCACAGAAAAAGAGAGTATAAATGAACTGTTTTTTCTATATTTTACAATATGCTATTGTTATTTAATTTGTTCATAAACTTCTTTTGCAATATTTAAATTTCTGTGGTGGTTTGACTCAGGTGTTGGTGCAACAATTGGTGCTGGTGTTTATGTGCTGGTTGGAACTGTGGCTCGAGAACACTCTGGACCTGCTTTGCCACTCTCTTTTCTGGTGGCTGGATTTGCTGCTGCGCTTTCTGCTCTTTGCTATGCAGAGTTGGCTAGCCGTTGTCCTTCTGCTGGAAGTGCATATCACTACTCATATATATGTGTTGGAGAAGGGTATTCATTAGTTCTCCTCATTAGTGGCTTTCTCTTCCTTTTTATTTCCTTGGACCTTCTAACACACTGACTAACAACAATATTGAAGAATTCTCCGCACTCACTTGCAGAAAAGAAAATTAAGAAAAATAAATTAGATGAGCTTCTTCGTGAACTAAGTGAGAGTGTTTCTAGTTTATCTATCAATAATTTAATTTTAAATTATAAAAGAACTTATTTGTTTTTCTCCTAAAACTGTTTTTGAAAAAGCTTGTTCAAACATCTCCTAGACATAGTGAAGATTCAAAAGTGGCTTTAGTTCTGAATTATGATAATCAGTTATCTTATGATAATACTGTTTTTTCTTAGATACTCAAGAGGGTTTGGATACACTGAAATCTCAATCCTTTAATTTAAAGAGTAATAAATTTTAGTTATAAACAAGAAAGGGAATATAAGGATTTAGTGTTGGATATTTTCACTTGAGAGAATTTGAAAGGGGTAGGACAAGTTTTTATGTTCTGTTCTTTATATTTAACATGGAGTATTCTAGCTAGAGTTTTGATTCTCTAAACTCTTCTGACATATGTTCTTCAATACACTGGACTTGATAGTTTGAGTTCTCTTATCTGATCAAGTATAAAACATTACTTGATTACTGATTGAGGGTTTGGTATATTTTAATCGAGTGGTGATATGAGTGGTGATATGTAAAGAACCTTTCATCAAATCAAATTATAATTGAAAAGAGAAATAACTTTTTGAAATAGAATAATCTTAAAATTATATTGGTCAAATTGTGAATTGGTGTCCTCCATGTATAATTGTCAAAGACATTTTCATATTTTAATTGATGAAGAATGATTACTTTATTTTGCAGAGTTGCTTGGTTGATTGGTTGGGCCTTGATATTAGAATACACAATTGGTGGAGCTGCAGTTGCTCGTGGCATAACACCCAATTTGGTATGGTGTTGGTTCACCCTTTTTGTTCTTCTAAGAGGGTGTTAATTATACCATCTGTTTCACTTTTGTCCTTTCTTAAAAAACTATCTTACAACCTATTTTTGAGTGACTCAGTGCACATGAATAACATTTTTGTTCTGAGAGATTAGTTTGTTTTGTTTGTAATGGTGTATGAATCATGGGATGCAATTGTTGATACAAAGTGAGTATTTGAGTGATTAGGCTGCAATTATTGGAGGAGCTGAAAATTTGCCAAGCTTTCTATCATGGTACACAATTCCTGGGACTGATATTGTTCTTGACCCATGTTCAGCAATTATAATATTCATTATAACAGGACTCCTTTGTACTGGGATCAAAGAGGTATATTTCTATTATTTTTGTTCCATTCTACCTAAAACATATTTCTTTTCTTACTTACCAAAACTTTTATTTTTTAAATTGAATAAGTGAATGCTTGATGTATGCAGAGCACAGTGGTGCAAAGTGTAGTGACAACAGTGAACATATGTGCATTGATTTTTGTCATAATTGCTGGAGGTTACTTAGGGTTCAAATCTGGATGGGTTGGATATAAGCTTCCCACAGGGTATGCTATAAATAAATAGATCATTGTTTTTCAGTTCCTTTTTTCCTTTGGTGTTTTCCAGTTACTGAATGAGTGTTGGATAAATGGGTGTTGATTTCATAGGTACTTTCCCTTTGGGGTTGATGGAATGCTAGCTGGTTCTGCAACAGTATTCTTCGCATTTATAGGTTTCGATGCAGTTGCCAGCACCGCAGAAGAGGTATAATTTTGTTGTTAGTATTGTAAAACTCACAAAGTGTTTGATTTAAAATGACTTTAATGGGGTTGGAGAAGTAGGTTAGTTATGATTTTAATGGAGTTGGAAAACTGGGTTTTTTTAGTTTTATTTAAAAGATGGATAAATATAATTTTCGTCTACTTCACGTCAAATTAATTTTTGTTTTCCAAACATTATACCGTATTTATAGTAAAAAAAATTTAAAATGAATTACTACTAATTTTTTTTTACATAACAAATAAAAATATAAATTTTTAGTGTGAATTAGGATATTAAAATATTTTATGTTTATATCTGACATGAATATTATAATATTATAATATAATTTATATTTTTATTATTTAAATAAATATTAGTAAAAAATCATTTCAATAATTTGGTTTTTAAAATTTTTCAGAATGTTTAAAGTTTGAAATATGAAAAAAACCAATTTTAAATTGTAGTACATGAACTAACATCTCCTAAAAATAAAAAATTTTGAAAGTGGTTTTTAAGTCAAGTTTCTTTCCAGAAAAACACACATGAAAAAGTGGAAAGGTAAAATAAAAATTTCAATGAATTTATTTTACCATTTTTATTAAATAATTTAACATGGTAATAAATCATATATTTTAATAACACTAAAATGAGCATACTTGGAGGAGGTTAGGTATGTTTGTGTCAATATCATATTTGGAAATAATGAGTAAACTTGAATTAAGATATACCTTCTTATATTTTGTAAAATGTGTCTTATGATATTAGTGTGTCAACATCATCTACTTATGAAGTGTTTTATCACCCCATTTAGACTATGTCTACTTGAGATTGCATTTTTTTCTTGTTCAATACTTCTTAGTACACTTTCTCCTTAACAAATACTTGATCTAAGTAGTATTTTTCATTATTCTTTATTATTATTATTATTATTATGTCTAAAACTTATATCTCATTGTTCAATCTTTAGGCTTAGTAAATTTATACATTTTAAGTAATTTAATTAAATTACTAAAATATAATATTATTTGTTATTATTAAAATTTTAAATATTTTAAACAAAACTTTCAAAATTAGCTTGTTTTCAAATAATGTGAATTTTTTGTCTAGGTGTTAACTTCTTTAAATCAACATTCCATTCACACATGCTAAAATTCTTTCTTTTACCTATGTACAAATTATTTATTATTGAAAATAGTGATTAATATCTTCATAATCTTAAACAATATACATATATTTCCCTCCTAATATGATTTCCAAAGTAACACTTCTACTTGATTCAGAAGCTTACTCTCTTTTCACTTCTTACTTAAAGTTACTCTATACACATTATCTTGAAATCTTTTGAAAGGAACACAATACAAAACTTTGTATCTAAATGTTGAATGTTATGAATGCATAATTGTGATTTTATTATTACATGTTTAGTAATGTTTAATTTGATGAACAGGTGAAAAATCCTCAAAGAGATTTGCCACTGGGTATTGGTGCTTCTTTGTTACTGTGTTGTGGATTGTACATGTTGGTATCCGTTGTTATAGTGGGATTAGTGCCTTATTATGCTATAAGTGCTGACACCCCCATCTCATCAGCATTTGCAGACAATGGAATGCAATGGGCAGCGTAAGTGCTTCAACTCAACATAACTATATCATTTTCTTTTATGTTTTTCATCTAACAATTTTTTTTCCTAAAAACACTCTTATTTTTATGGATTAGATAGGCTTTCCTTTCTAACTGTAACATGAAATCAATATTTACATGTTTTCAATATTTGTAGGAAAGAAATTATCAGAATAGAATAGATTTTTACTAGTGTTTTTTTATTAAATAATAAACAAATTTTTAACATGAATTGTATTATAATATTATAATATCTATATTAACGATGGTCAATATAACAAAATTATTTGTCAAAATTATTTGTCATGTAAAACACTGATAATGACACTAACACTATAAGAAAGTCATGAAATAGAAACAAATTTTAGAAATAAAAAATAATTAGTTGTTATAGTTACTAAATTAGAAACTAACAAAATTTTTGGTTTCTAAATTAATTTCTATTATTATTAAATAGTTTCTAAATTTGTATCTAATTACCAACCAATGATTTAACTACCAATTATTTAGATTCTAAATTTGGTACCAAAAACATTGGTAGCTAATTAGTTATCAATTTAGAAACCATTTAAGAATAATAGAAGCTAATTTAGAAACCAAAAGTTTTTTTAGTTTCTAAAATGGTATCTAATTTAGTCACTAGACCAGCTAATTATTTTTTTCTCTAAAATTAGTTTTTATTTCAAGATATTTTTGTAATAATTTTCTTATTACAAATATTCAGGAAGTGTAAAATTTAAAATAGAGAAGAAAAATATATCCCTAACCTAATATCACATTCTTATTTTTATTTACCCATAACTACATTTACTATTTAAAGAAATTCACGTTAAAAGGGTGGGAAATGTCAAATGTATATGATATATTTTTGAAGGAAAATGAAGACAAAAAATATAGATGTAATGTGAAATGAAAGTGAGAAGTTGTTTAGCTTATTTCAAATAAAACAGAATTAGACAGTCTCATAAATGATAAATTGATGTAATTAAAACATTGTAGTAACTATTTTAAAATATAAAATTGCATCAATTTTTTATATAGTTATTTAATCTCCTTATTCATGATAAATTTAAATAATTTGAAAGGGCAATGATTTCTAATGTCACACTTTTGGAAATTGTGGTTTGCAGGTATGTTATAAACGCTGGTGCTTTCACTGCTTTATGTGCATCTTTATTGGGTGGGATATTACCTCAGGTAAATAAATTTAATTATACTTATATTTAATTTTTAAGTTCCTAAAAAAAATTTCACTTTAACATAGATATACAATATCCATCATCTTTATTAAATATTTTTTTTAAATTAAATTTTAACTTATTACTTTTTTTGTAAAATAGTGTCTTTCATATTCGACATCTTATTTTAAAAAAATTCAACCTCATTTTTTATTAAATGAAAAGGGGTTCGTATAATACAAGTTGTCCACAAAAATTAAAAGTATCGCAGTATAGCCAACAAACAAATCTTAAGCAGAGTGGTCCCACGTTTATTTGATTGGGAAAACTGAATATTTGCAAAATAAAAAGATTCTTTTCAAATATTTTATGATATAATTTGGAAAAATTCTGAAACATGAATGAGATATAATTTTAGTTTGTACAGTTTTTGTTTTTTTTTTTTCTAAAATTGAAAATAATTGCATTTAATCTATAATATTATATGACATAAGATAATTATTATTCATGTATTAAATTATAGATCAATTCACTAGTTCAAATCACAGTCAATACTGTTTATAATACATAATAACTTTTTATTCTTTTAAAAAATTGAAATTAATAAAATAAATATTATTTATCTGTCCAATACAAATAATAATTAATTTAAAAATAAAAATAATTAATCTTATATTAATTAAATTAGATAATATTTTTTAAACTAAAAAATATTAATATTTTAAATAATTTTTATTATTATACAAATTTATAAAATAAATTCTAAAGTGATAACTAATATTAGTTATTAACATTTTAGCTATTAATTATTTTAAATTTTAAATTAATTTATAATTATTATTGATTAATTTAAAATATAAAATAACTAGTATCTAAAAATATGATACCTACCAATTTATAAATTATTTTATAAATTTTTATTAATAATAAAAATTATTTTATATATTAATAATCTTTAGAAATTATTTTAAAATTGACATTTTTTTAGTTTATAAAATAATATTTAACTTAATCAATTATTAGTTATTTTTAATTTTTAAATTAATTATTATTTAATAAACCTTTTGTATTAAAATTATTTTTTTTTAAGAAAAATAAAATCAGCAGTTACAAATTTCACTAGGGAAAAAATAAATAAATAAGATCGTACAAATTGAAATGAAAACTAAGAATAATTACATGTTTATACCTTTTAAAAAGTAATTTCAAAACATGTTAAAAAAAGTCTTATTTAATTATTAAAAGTAAGAGGTTGATGTTACACTTGAACAACATATGAAATTTGTTTTTTTTTTGTGGTTGTGCGAGTGTTAAGGAGTTTGGGTGTGGGTGGGAAGTTTCGTTGATACCTTCTTCACTTGGATCTCTTGCTTTTTCTTCATCATCTTTTTTGTCTTGTTATTATCATTATTATTATTTTGTCTACCCACACTCTTTACAAGATTCCTAGTCTCTGAGTTAAATAAAAGAGTCAGTTCCAACGGATTTATCCAGGAGTTTGTTAGAACCTAACTAATTAATATTTTAGGATTCGGATTTAGCGTTTAGGGTTTTCAATCTGTTCTGGTTAATTATGTCTCACTTGCCAATCAGAGGTGGGTGGGGGTAGGTGGTCTCTTTATCTTTTTTTTTTCAAATTAAAAATTAAAATTAAAATAATTTAAAAAATAATATTTTATTTTATATTATTTAAGATGTGAATTTTAAATAATATTACAATTTAAATAATTAACTCTACAAGTCAAGTTAAATTCTAATAGGAAAATTTAAAATAGGAAGATAATAATTATTTTAATTTATGTAATTAAATATATTAATTTTTTAATAAATTACAAATTTAAAAATGTTTACATTGTATTTTTAGAACATATATTAAAATAGAAAAACCAAAATATATTTTTTTAAAAAAAATTACTTACGTCAGTTTGTTGCCAAAATTTTCATGCACTTATCAATTGTGACTTCCATCTTTTTTTTTTTAGATTTTCAAAATTATCTTTCATAGATGAGAATCTAGAGTCCAAAAAATATATTATAAAAAATATTTGGAATATATTATTATGTTCTAAAAGTAAAATTTTGGAATATAATTTGAAAATCAAAATCCATTCTAAAAATCAATTTTAGAATGCAAAAAAATATGTTTCGAAAAAATAATTAATTTTTTAAAAAGTTCAGAAAATATTTTAAAAATATAAATCTAAATTTTATAATAATTAATTATTTTCTAAAATAGAAATTTATACACATTTGTGAGAGACAATAAGATTAGTACACAATTTAAAAGGAAGAATACTAAGAACACACTTTTAACACGCTCCACCGTTAATTAAAATTTGGCTAATTCAAATTTCTTCTTAATCAAAACGCTTGTGTTTAAGGTTTCAAAAAGTATTATGTTCCAATTTATGGTTAAAAAATATCAATAGAAAAGGTCATGTTAAAACATGATATTAACATTTATGTAATGTTCCGATTTCAAGGTTTTTTTTTCTATGCATTACATCATGATCAATTACCACATTTATATTATTTACTTTGGATTTTGAAGCTTATCACAGTTTTATTTATTAAAGACAAAGACACTTTGATTAAGATGAAATGTGTATTTAAATTATCCTTAATGATCTTAATTCTTTATATACGTGAGACTATTGAATAATTATAAAAAAAATATGAAACAGAAACCAATTTTTAAAATAAAAAATAATTAGTTGTTATAATAATTAAATTAGAGACCATTTTTAAAAATTAAAAGAAAAATTTAGTTTGTAAATTAGTTTATATTATTGTTAAATGATTTCTAAATTGGTATCTAATTAGCTATCAAAGTTTTTGCTACCAAATTTAGAATCTAAATAATTGATAGTTAAAATTTTGGTAGGTAGATATCAACTTAGAAACTATTTAACAATAATATAAAGTAATTTAAAAACTAATTTTTTTAAAATTTTTAAAATAGTTTCTAATTTAGTCATTATAATAATTAATTATTTTTTATTTTTAAAATTGATTTTTATTTCATGATATTTTTAAAGTGAATACATGGAGAGAGTAAATATCTAGGACTAGAAGAGCAAGAAGTTGTATGTTCAAATTAATTAGATCGTAGTCACATTTGTTCTTAGCTGCGACATAGATTTGCCTTTTGTTTTTGTTAGGGAAAATAATGAATGTGTTTTGTTAATGTCTCTCAGCCAAGAATATTGATGGCTATGGCTAGGGATGGGTTGCTGCCACCTTTTTTTTCTGACATAAACCAGCGTAGCCAGGTTCCTGTTAAGAGCACAATAGTTACTGGCCTTGTTGCTGCGCTTTTGGCATTTTCAATGGAAGTCTCTGAATTGGCTGGGATGGTAACTCTACTTTTCCAACATTTAGAATTCCCTTACTGTTTTTGTTTGGATTATAAACTTCAATGTTGTTCAAAATTAACTCCATTCAAAAGTTTGTGTGGTATATCATCATCATATCCAAATTCTAAACTCTAAGATGCCGATAGAGTTTCTTAGATTTGGGTCACTTGCATTTTGCAATAATGTTTAGAAACTCTTTAATTTTATTCTAATTTTATTTTATGTCTAACACATTTTGATTACGAACAAAGAAAATTTAGACATTTTTTTTTATTTTCTTTCTTCAGAATTCCAAAATTTATTAAAGTCTTTTACCCATATGGTATAAATTGCTTTACTGAATTCTTCGGTTTATCGTATCTTTTAATACTAAGAAGTGAATTTTAAGTCTAATTTAATTTTATAAAACTAGGTTGTATGGTAAAATTTGTATCCACTTATATATTATGAATTATATACTATGAATTGGAAATGTTTGCTTTGGTTCAACTTAAGGTTTGGTCTTGGGTTACATCCAAGTCACATTCTCCGCATTTTTCCTTCTCTGATTGGTGTCTTGATCCTTTGATATACATTGGGATGATCTTATGATGTACCTTTTTAGGTGTATGAATGAAAGTCTTAGATAATTTTTTTCCCAAATTTAGATAAGATGGGGAAGTTAAAGGTTGAGTTTCATGTATAAGGGTTTGATTATCTTTAAGGTAGTTCATATTTATTATTTTTTTATTGTCGATAAAAAAAATAATTATATACTATGAATTGTAGTTCACATGTGAAATTTTCAACAAATGATACATCTTAATGTATATTTACTTTGGGTCCTGTAGGTGAGTGTTGGTACACTTCTTGCATTTACTGTGGTGGCAATATCTGTGTTAATACTGAGATATATCCCACCAAATGAGATTCCATTGGCCCCTTCAATCCTGGAACCATTTGTTTCAGCATCAACACAGTATAGTTGGAACAGGTTGGAAGCAAATGAAGATTTAAAGGCACATGCTGGAACTTCTGAGACCAGGAAACCTCAAGTTCATAAAGAGGATGTATCAATTGATCCCCTTATTGCTAAAGATACTTTCATAGCCAAATGTGAGTAAACAAAATGATAACATATTTATGTCAAATCAATGCTCATAAAATGAAGTTTATATTGAAATATTCTTATTTTTAGTTGTTGTGATGAAATCTTAAAAAATTTGCACTAACAGATTGATATTGTAATTTTTTTCTTTTGCCTTTCCTTTTGTCATCATTTGACATACATTTTTTGTCCTTGCTCCTATTTGTTTGTGATGCAGATGTAAATGAAGGTAATAGAAGAAAAGTTATTGGATGGGCAATAGCATTCACATGCTTGGGGGTGTTTATCCTCACATTTGCAGCTTCAAATAAAACTATAATCAGGTCAGTTTTCATGCACATCTACATTGATATCTGAGTAGGCTTTATTTGAATAGTCTTCTTTTGCAAACACTTTTAGCCCAACACAGAAAAAATAAAATAAATATTTTTTAAATTAAAATTAGTTTATAAATAAGTTAAAAAACAATCTTTTAAAAAAGCTAATACAAGAGATGTTCTACATTAGTTAATAAATTAATTTTACAATACAAGAAAATCATAAAATAGAAACCAATTTTAAATACAAAAAATAATTAGTTGTTATAGTGACTAAATTAGAGATATTTTAGAGAATACAAAAATTTTGGTTTTTAAATTAGTTTCTATTATTGTTAAATGGTTTCTAAATTGGTGTCTAATTAGTAACCAAGGTTTTTGCTACCAAATTTAGAATCTAAATAATTGATAGTTAAAGTCAAAGTAGCTAATTAGATACCAATTTAAAAATTATTTAACAATAATACAAACTAATTTAGAAACCAATTTTTTTTTTTTCTATTTCATGATTTTCTTGTAGTCTTAATTTATAAAGAAACTCATTTTTTTTTTAAGAATATTTATGTTAGAGTTTACCTACACTAGTCATACTTTACCAAAGACTATTGTTTTGATTAAAGAGGGTTAAACTACATCAAATTTATGCACTTCACTAATGTTATTGATGCCATTAGGAATTATTGTATGTTCTTATGTTTTAATTAAGCATTTCATATTTGCATTAGCAGTCCTATTCGTTTTTCACTATGTGGAATTGGTGGCACTCTTCTTCTGTCTGGTTTTGTCTTCCTAAATTGTATGGATCAAGATGATGCCAGACACAATTTTGGACATTCTGGAGGTATGCTTTACAATAAGCATCTTACCGTAATAAACTTATACTTCTTGTCTTTGTATTTTTTTTATTGGTAAAAAATAATTAAATAAAAGAGAGTATTTGTATTCCAATCCATATACAAAACAATATAGCAAAAAATTCAAACCAAAATCAAACAAAAACACAAAAATTCGGATGTGATCTTCAAGAGATATATTTTTTTTTTAATTAGTAATAAAAATCTTCAAGAGATATTGAAAGTAAGAACATGTGCAAGAAAGATAAATTTTGAAATTAGGTTACAATAAAAAAGCATAAAAAAGCAGTAAAAGATTTTAGTACTTGAGAAAAAAAAAGTCAAACTCAAGATTTTTCTATTAGGGGAACCGGAAAATGAAAACACAAATTGTTAGGATTTAGACACAATCGAAAAAGTCAACCCAAAAGACTAGTTATTAGGTGAGAGAACCTCTGCACTTAGGAATCATATCAAATAATTTATCATATTCCATGTGCTTTAAAAAATATATTATTAAATAAAAATCAATTTTAGAAAAAAAAAATTAGTTATTATAGAGACTAAATTAGATATTATTTTAAAGACAAAAAAAATTATTAGTTTTTAATATTGATAAATATTTTTAAATTTGTATCTAATTAGGTATTAATGTTTTAACTATCAATTAATTATTTAGATTCTAAATTTTATAATAAAAATCTTAGTTGTTAATTAGATACCAATTCAGAAACTAATTTAAAAATCAATAATTTGTTTAGCTTTTAAAATGATTTTTAATTTAATCACTATAATAATTAATTATTTTTTATCTCTAAAATTGATTTATATTTAATGATTTTTTTTAGTGACGTAAAACTATAGGAAATATTACACTGAAGTTACTATTGGAAGAAATCTATTTAATGAATGTATACTTTGAATTCAAATAAAAAAAAAGAAATGAATCTTTTTAACATTTTTATCTAGCTGGCTAACATGTTTTGTGATGATAACATAGTTTGATCCATTTTCAGGTTTCATTTGCCCATTTGTGCCTTTGCTGCCAATAGCTTGCATTCTTATCAATTCCTATCTACTTATTAATCTTGGGTAAGTAGAATGGACTTTAACAATGGTTAAAAGTCCTATTTGACAAGTTCAAACATGTAAATTTTGTTAGTAAAGAGTTATACCTCACAGAGCAATTTGACAATAATTTAGCTTTTCATTAATGAAAAAAATAATTCCAGTTCCTTCAATATTTAAAGTTGACATTATCAATATTTGTCACTTTTTCCAACTATGGTCTTTACTTACATTCCTATTTCAATTGGAGCAATACTATTTGTTAATTTACTTAACTCAAACTTGTTAAACAACATAGAATTGAACCAGGTTTTTTCAGAGTTATATAATTATTTTGTGTGTATTATTCTTCCAGGGCTTCTACTTGGGCACGTGTTTCTGTATGGCTGGCAATAGGAGTGGTTGTTTATGTATTTTATGGCCGAAGCCATAGCACTCTGAAAGAAGCAGTTTATGTGCAAGCAACTCAATTGGTTGATGATACCTATCATACTTAGTCTCCATCACCTTCAAATGGATCTTGCATGCAACTATAACACTGCCTATTTACTAGGTCATTCACTCACTAGACAGGGATGTGTACATATTGTAAGAAAGAAAAAAAATGAGGATTTACAATGCTTGAAATTGAAAGGTAAATTATGATCATATATATAACATTAAATTATTAAAATTTTATCTTGTTTTAATGTAGAAAGAAGTTATCTTTTTTAAAATAGTTGTAAAGCTTGTATATAAATGTGACTTTTGTGTTGATGGCTCCAATTGAAGCTCAAGTATTTTTCCTTTTGTTTTATCTTGATTGGAATGGCCAAGATGAGTCACATCACAAGTCATATGGGTGTGTTATAGTTAAAAGTCTTCATAATTACTGATTATTTAATTTTTATAATGGTACAAATTTATCTTCTGTTCCTATACAGGTATATAGTTTGCTTTTATCCTTATATATATCCTTTTAATATTTTGGTGTCTATGTCTAAACTTATAGGATAGAAAGAGATTAAAAAAAGTTGTATAGATTCTTATTTAGAGAGACTAAAAGCTAAGATCTATTTAATTATAAAGATAAAATTAGTAATTTAATTTTGAATATATATAAATATAATGGGAAATTTGATATTACATTTGCTTTCAGTTGCAAAATGAGTTATTGTCTTTGACTTATAATTAACATTTGTATTTAGAAGTTTATTGTAAAAAAATACCATATGAAAATTAATAGAAGCATTTATGAGACAAAGGAATACTTTAAAAAATTTAACTTTTTCAAATTTCTTTAAGAAACTTGGACTACAATCCTTTTTCCAAATTTTAATTTCTTCGATTTTTTTTAAAGAAACTTAGACTACAATTTCTCTTCCAACCTTTGAGAAGATCTCTTGAAAGAAAACTTCCATTTAGGGATTCAAGAATACAAGTATACAAGTATTTGTTATAAAGGGATAGGACTTTATTTATAATAGAGAGAGCATTCATACTCAAATTACTAGGGGATGTGGGATTTAAAATGCAAAGTGTTTGAAACTTATATGGATGTATGGTTTATATGGTGGATCCAAGTGGCTCTCTTTGTGATCTACTCAATTTAATCCAACCGAATGAAGGATAAATTGAATTTATATAAAAATAATATGTTTAATCATTTATTGTCAGTTGATACAACTTTGTGTTGTAGATTCATGAAGTTGACCTAATTGATGGAGTTGGAACCACTTCTTACTTAGAATTTCACTTATTTTATTTATTTTTACTGTTAGATGATCTAATATACAATTTACTAGATAATTTAATTATTTTATCTGTTCTGAAAAGAGAGTCTAAAGCTCTATTCAAATTCTCCCCCCTCTTTTGGAGTCAACTACACCTAAACTATCTTCATGATAACTCACTGTTAGCCATTTTGAGCCTATATTTTTTTCTTATTTTTAACCATCATTACAAGCCTTAAAATAGAAAAACTATGGTTGTCCCTATCTTATTCGTTTCTTATATCTTCTCATGTTATTGATTCAATATAGAATAAGATAGAAAAAGAAAGAAAGAAACAAGAAAAAAGGAAAGAAAATAAATTAACACAAGTCTAGATATTCTAATGGACATATTAGACCATCTATTACATGAAGAAGAAAAAAAAGAATGATGTGTAATGGAGACAAAGGTGTAGAGAGAGTATGATGTGAATATCTTAGACGAGATAGTTTGATAAAAGTGTTTACTGCACTTATGCGCAAGTCTAATAAAGTGTCTACGAGTGAGCCTAATCAATCAAAGTCGAAGTTGCTTCTATGAATCAAAATGAAATACAAAATCTAAGCAAAAGAATTAGAGAATAAAATCTACAGTATCTCAAAAACAAGAATGGAAGCAAATCATCTGGAAAAAAAATAAGAAGAACTATAATTCGCAATAGAATAGGAAACAAAATCTGAAAATTATGGAAATTGGAAATTGAGAAATTGTGAACAATATAATACAATTCTGAAATCCTTAGAGCAATGAAACTTGTAAAAAGATGCAATCTTTAAGGAGAAGTCGTCAAGCTTTACAGTGGAACACGTTCATAAGAGCATCATAGTTTTCTTATTTTCTTCTTGTAATTCTTTCATTTTGCCTCCGCATGGAAAGCTAAACTTTTTTGGGTTTTGATATTCTACACAATTAATGTCTTATTCTTCAATATCTGCAACAGGTCGCGCTAGATAACATAGTCTTTTTGAGTTCTTATTTCTATTTTGGGATTTTTTTTAACATATGTTGATGATTCAATTTTGTTTTTATTTGGAACTCTTATATAGTTTGCATTATTTTGAAATCTCTTAGACACATGATTTAAGAGGTAAAAGAGTAATAGCAACCAATGAAAAATTCATTGTTGAATTAGCTTAAGACTCGACCTATTCTTTAATATTCTCTATCGTCTACTTTACTTCTTTACACAACGATCTCATCCCTTCTTTAGTTTACAGTTATTACTAAGTTTTATATGCTTGTAGATAAGTTGTCAATACTGTTTGACTGAAATTACAATTGAATTCATTGGGAGACGACTTGGGGTTAACTAACCCTATCTATTTTATCATCTTTTTGACGTTAGATGATTTAGCAATGTGTTGGACGGTCTACACTAAAATCGTTTTTAATTTGATTGTAAAACAACAATAATCACTTGCAAATTAATAATAATTTTTATTTTAGTTCTTTTTTCTTTTTACCAAATTTCATTATGACAAAAAATTCATTGTGGATAGTGAAGTTTTATGCGATTTATATGAGACCATTGATAAACAACTTGGTAAAACATTTCTACATGATAAAAAACTTGATAGATTCAAAAAGGCATTAGAATTTTTTGGAACAATAGATATCAGGGGTAAAAGAAGAAACATGGTAAGACATTTAATTAATCTTCATGGTTTCATAAATTTCATAACAATCAGTGTTAAGGTAAAAGTCGAACACCCCAAGGTTTTAATTAATTCTTCAAAACAATTAAGTGTAAAATTTTATCAAAATATGTTTATAAGACGATAAAAATAACAAATCATGTAAGACGCAATTGTTTTGTTTGACAGATGATACAACACTTTGCAATCTTTTCTCAAAATCTAATAAAGTGCACATAAGAACGTCGTAGACGATACACATAAGCCAAACTCGTACTTAAATTAAATATCCATGTGCTTATGATATGTGTGCAAGAATGTTCGTCTGCCGATGAGATCTATTTGAATTCAGATATTAAAGATCTTTTGAGACGCAAACTAAAGTTGTTTTCTTCATGAACTTCTTGATACAAAGAGATTATCAACTCTGGCCCAACTATCTATGTATTTGGAATTCCATATAGGTTGCTCACATGAAGAGCTCTCCTTTAAGCCAAGAGAGCGAAGGTTGTACCACACAGATATGTTGATTAGATGATAGTGCACAACTCATAACTTCCTAGAAGGATCCTCAAGTTAAAAGAAGATTAATGTAGTAGGATCATAAGAAACTCAAGGGAAAACATTTAGAGTGTTTATACAACTACCTATGAGAGTGAGCCAAATCATTGTATACATCGAAAGACATTATCCTCCCTAGAGAGCAAGATGATCTAAACTAGGATAGAAAGCTTAAACATTGTATTTGTTGTCAGATAATCCTCCCTAGTCATTAGACCCAATTGTCAATAGATCATTAAACCTCTGGATCTTATCCAGTAGTGGATGTTTGGAAATAATACTCAGGGTCAGCCATAAGTGACTTGAGTAAAGAATACTATGTGATGAGGTTAGTCAGGAGTGGCTGCGATCTGAAAAAAAAATACTCAGTTAGCCAAGAGTGCTTGTTATAATGACTAGGGAGGATTATTTGTAGTTTCTCCCTACCATGTCTCTTGGTATAGTGCTTGTTATAATCGTTTGAACTAACCCAAAAACAAAAGTTTATGTGTGAGAATCTATTAAAATGTTTTATTTAACTTTTTTAAACACCTAATTTATGTGTTTTGACTAAGCAGATGTTAAACTATGATTAGTCACATGTTAAAGTAAACATGAATATTCGTCAGTGAAGTGTTTTAATCTATTAATTTTTTTGTTTCTTTAATAGGTCCAAAAAATTTAACTACTAAAGTTGATAAAGAAAGGAAAATATACCATAACTACAAATGATAATAAAATTGAAGAAGTGATTGAAGAGGTTGAGGAAGAGGATAATTGAAAATAAGTGACAAGCAAATATTATATTAGAGTAAGAAAATTAACTAAGTAACATTATTCTAGGAAATGATAAATGAAAACATAAGATTAAGATGTAGGGTTTAAATATAAGAAATAGTATTTTGTATTTGGGAGTTTCTTCCTGCACCCATACGTTTTTCTTCCTACACCCCTACAATGTTAAGCAAAGACTAAATTGTCCTTATTAATTTTTAAAATTTCAAAAATGACCCTAACAGAATAAAAACCCTAAAAAGCGCTCTCCATCATCTTCTTCTTGCACAACCGCATCTCCGAACTGTAGAACTTCATGCTCTCTACGGTGCCTTTCAACCTCGCACATCTTTTGACGATTTAGAGTGGTCTTGGCAACTTGGTGCTTAAAGGTAAGTAAAAACATTTGTTTTCGGATCTGTACATCCATTTTTTCTTTGGATTTTTGTTTCCGTAATTGTTTTTTCACATTCCAGATTATAGAATCCAGTAGAATTTCGGATTATGGAATCCGGTAGAATTCTGGATTATGGAATCCGATAAAATCCTGGGTTGGTGGTTTCGGTAATGTTCTTGATTGTTGTTTTTGGAATATTAATTGTCGTTTCCATAACTGTGTGTTTGTATTGGCTCAAATTAGTAAACTATAATCTATTCTATAACTTGTATTGGGTCAAACTAGAGGAGTTGTGGGGTTGGGTTAGTATGCATTCATCATTAATTGTAACCAAACTTGCAAGCATTTGAATCAAGATAATTCATTATGGAATCCGTAAAAATCCCAGGTTCGTGGTTCTAGTAATGTTCATGATTGATGTTTTCATAATATTAATTGTTGTTTCCATAACTGTGTGTTTGTATTGGCTCAAATTAGTAAACCATAATTTATTATGTAACTTGTATTGGGTCGAACTAGAGGAGTTTTGAGGTTGGGTTAGTATGCATTCATTAGTTGTAACCAAACTTGCAAGCATTTGAATCAAGATAATATTTTTATTTTAAAATAAGTGATTTAGTTTCTTTAGTTTTTTATTGTTTAAATGAAGTTCTTATTTATTTTTAAATAAGTGATGTACTTTATAAAATAGTAAAATTTAGTTTCACAATTTATAACTATAACGTTACATGATTAACATTTCGGATTGACGAATCTGAATTCGTACTGTGCATTGTTTGTAATTTGGTTTAACTTGAATGGTGTAATTGAAAAAAAATGTGAAGACTAAGGGAGGAGGCTCACAAGGTGATCGCCTACGTCCCACAGCCTATATTAGAAGAAGAAAAAGACATGTTAATGAAGATGAAGAACATCTTAATGGGAAAATAGTCAATGATTGTTTAAGAGATAAACACACAACAATCATATTATATCAATTTGCAATAACGTATCCCATATCCAGAATTGTCATCCACTTATCTGAACTTATCTGCAAATAGAAGAAAATGTAACAAGTTAATCCAACTCATACACCATTTTACAATTAATAACATCATTCAAAATTAATAGAATTACCATGTGGTCAATTAAAAGTGAATTTTTCAAATATTCATATCGTTCTTCCCCGCCAAACAAATCAATATATTCTTGACATCATTGATAAAGTTCTTTATGCAAGTTCATGTGTACATTAGCCCAAGAATCCTTTCTCATACCCAATAATCCACCAATCGCACGATAGCCACAATGATCGTCAGCCTTAACGTCAACAATATCAACAATGTAAGGATGAATTCCCAGAAAAAATTTATCTAGCATTGGTATTGATTTGGTCGGAGGAGTCTTCGAAATAAATCCCTTGCTACATTTCAAAGTAGAAGAACATCATGTTGTGAAAGAATGGCATCAACATGTTCAAAGTAAGAAAGAATCGCTTCGTTGATCTACCAAATTTACTCTGATGCCCTTTTTGTGCACCTTTTGTTTTTACTTTCTCACTTGGTGGACTGATGAGCATATATTTATTCACACTCAATAGCCTTAATCATAGATTATTAGACTATAATAATAAATAAATCCATTGTTTTAATTAATATTCTTATAATTGAGTTTATTTGGGTCTTATATATTATTATTGTTAATTTTGTGTTTTTAGGGTAAATGATCTGAAGCATCTACCCTTGTGAATGGGCCAAATATGCAAAAGTCCAGGTTGCTTCTTTGAATCAAAACAGAAAACAAATTCTGAGGAGAAGAAAGAGAAAATAAAAGCTACA
This sequence comes from Phaseolus vulgaris, assembly GCF_000499845.2. Lineage (NCBI taxonomy): Eukaryota > Viridiplantae > Streptophyta > Magnoliopsida > Fabales > Fabaceae > Phaseolus > Phaseolus vulgaris. Next base: position 11,953,329 of record NC_023756.2, read on the forward strand.
AGATTCCAGAAACAGAATTGGAAGCAAATCTTCTGCAAAATAAAAAGAATTATGGAAAGTGGGAACTGTTTACAAAATCTAAACTGCAATATTTTCCCAAGATCCTTGGAGCAGAAAAGCCTATAAAAGGACACAAGCATCAAGGAGAAAGAAGGAGCTTCATAGGGTTTTCTTAGTTTCTTTTCTTATTTGTAATTCTTTTGCCTCCGCATGGAAAGCTAAACCTTTTGGTTGATTTCTTTGTGATTCCCCATTGAGTTCTGAGGTTTTGATCAATAAAAGTTTCTATTTTTAATTCTCTATAGCAGTTGTTTTTATTGTCTAATCTCCTGGAAAACTAGTTTTTGTGAGAGGTTGTACTTGAACGCATGATTGAGAGTCTTCCTTATCTTAAACTTTGGTTTCTTAGTTAGTTCATATTGTTCTAATTAATTTCTTGGGCGCATGATTCAAGAGAGAGGAGATAAGCATTCCCATGGAGTATACGCATGGAACAAAGTGGGTATTGATTAAACCGGTAGACGCATGCTTTATTGGTGAGCTTCAGTTGAATTAGGTTTGGCGCATGTTCAATCTAGTTTAGCTCTGCTGAGGATTGAGAAAAGAATAATCTTTAGAGAGCCTGTGAAGAATTCATTGGTGGAAGAACTTGGGAGTCAATCTGCATTCTTTACTGATTCAAATCATCATTTATATTTTCTTGCTAAGCGATCACAACCCCTATTTTGGATTAACAATCATTTTACATTTTGCTTTAACATTTTTATCAATGTGAAAACGACATAACAAATTAGCAGCTTCGGGAAACACAACATTTATTGCATTCATTGGAGCAATATCTTTATCAGTAACCACAACCTTTGGCTATTAATCAACTCTCAAAAACAAACCTCTCAGCTTCTCAAGGGCCCATACAAAGTTATGATGACGTTCTAATGCGAGTAACATAAATGCAACACTAAAGGTCAATCATGTTGAGGTAGCACCAACAACTTCAAACAAGGGCATCCTATACCTATTAGTTTTGTATGTACTGTCCATCATCAATACAATGTTAAAGGCATTCAATAGTTTCACTGAATCAGGGTGTGTCCAAAATAAATCTTGCACAACATTTTTCCTTTCTTCAAACCTAGACCAATTGATATACATATCTCGCTCAACTAACATCATCAATTGTTGCATTTCAGTTCTATCACCTCGTTCTGATTTTCTGTACAAATATCGTGCATTGTAAACTTGCTTTATTGTGGTCACATTTTTTCTCATTATGTTCTTTCATTGTTAGCAAAGTATTTATGGGCTTCACTACACTGTCTGTCATGTCCATAAGCATTAACTTCTTGCTACATGTGAACCTACCAGCATATGGATGAGCAACCAATGTATTTGTCAACGCATGATTATGAGACCCACAAAATAATTTCAATATCCATCCTTCATCATTCTTTACTGGATACCCTTGTAATCTAAAAGAACAATCACATTTCCTAGTTCCACTATCAGTAACTGTAAATCTTTCTTATATTGTTTGTATTTACCTCCTTTCTCATAACCTAATAATACAAATGTCTTCCTTCCTCGTTGGCCAGTTGAAGTATTCGATCTCAATATCACAATAAAAAAAACCAAAGTGAAACGCAACTTTTATAACCCACATCAAGAGTTCATCCCGAATACGAAATACCTACAAAAGTTATCATAACAAATTATTTCATTTAACAATTAACAAACAACCTAAACATACTTTACAAACTTAACTTTACCTCATCTGTAGTAAACGAATTTGTACATTCATATCCCTTCGATATATTGTCTATTGCTTTGTTAGATAATGACTTCTCAATATCGTCATCATGTAGATTGTCCCACACATCAACCCCATCATATAGTTCTTGTTCAAATTCTTCACTATTGTCCATGCTTCTACAAATTAAAAAAAAATGAAACTAAATCATTGCATTCAAGATCCATGAATCCATAAGTCAAACAATTCATTTCGGATCCAGCAATCCATAATTCAAAAAAACCATTTCGGATCCAGAAATCGATAATTTAAAATATGCATTCCCGATCAAGAATTTCATAATACAAAAAAAAAAACATTCTGGATCCACCAATCCGTAACAAAAATTAGGGTTCCGAATTTAGCAATCTGGAAATCAACAATTTATGAAAACTTTGCTTCCAAAACGTCCCTTCATTCGGAAAACAAAAATTAATCAATTCTAGATTGATAAATTCGTAGCACATTACCAGATCTCGATTTTCGATAACCACGAAATCTCCATAACCACCAATGCTCCTAAAAAAACTTAATTCTTACCTTTAAAACTCAAGCAACCCTTCAACAACATAGCCTACTCCTCCACCTTGCTCCAAACAACTACAAAGACCCTCCTCCACCAACAGTTGATATTCAATGAAGAAGGTGAACAATGGCAAAGAAAGTCTAGCATGGTGCCCCTTTTCAAATAATAGGTTAAGATCAATTTTGGAATATTTAAAATTATAGGGGTATAGGAAGAAAAACGTAGAGATGCAGAAAAAAGAAACTTTTGTATTCTATTATGTTTTGATTTTATGGATTTAACATTTTGACTTTATTTTCATATATAATATTTCTAATGTTTGTTTTTATTTAAAAATATCATTATATTTATCATCTATATCTATATCTATTCATTCAATTCACAATTAAAAAACTTGAAAAATAATTCACAATTTAAATCTCGTTTGATAACCATGTTCCGAATTGCCCAAGCCTTCATATTCATATAACAAGGGCAAAGTAGAGATTGTAATATCCATGGGAGTGCAGGAGGAAAACATTGGGTATAAAAGGAAATTCTGAGCAGTTCATCAAATCAAAAGATTTAACCATCAAAAGATCCAAGATTGGAGTCATTTCCCTCGCTAAATCCAATAAAAATGAAATAAAATATGGAAGAATAGCATTTCAAACAAAAGTTGCAAGCTTGAAAAGACACGTATTCAAAGTTAGGGTTGTTTAATCTTACAACAATGTGGTTGAGAAGAATCTTAGATTGATTATATGATGCAACCAGAATTCCTTTCAAAGAAACCCTCAACAGAATAGGTTCCAAGTAGTCACAAAAGATCGAGACTATGTGTTCCAAAGCACTACTTTGATTCTATATACAATGCAGCCAATGATATCACAGTGCATCTTATAAAGTAGTTCAACATGATTCCATGTTCCCGATGCTTCTTATATCTTTGTTAGTACTATAACAGTTACTATCCCCTAGCCTTTTCCAAGTCAGGAAGATCTGCAAATCATAATTATTCATGTCAGCAGGGGAAGAGCACAATAAATATGGAAAATGATTACATCAAATGATTCAATATTAAATAAATAAAACCAAATGATGCAGTTTTTAATACTACAACTACTAACAAATTGTCAATTTTGAGGAAACATTATAACCATATATTAAGACTGTTTGGATAAATTTTTCAAGAAGTACTTATAGGAGAAGAGAATGAGATAAAATGAATTAAACTTCTCTCATAATTTAAAACCAACTTATGTTGTGTGCACTTAAACTTTTACAGAAATCTTTTCATCTAAATTCCCTAGAAGTTGAGGTACACAAGCTGATTTTACCTCTCCTACAAGTTTTTATTGAGAAGCTTTTCCAAGTCTAAAGGACCTCATTATGCATATATTCATTCCATACAGATATTAATATTACAACAAAGGCATGTCACTAAGCAATTGAAAGAATCACTAAAATTTAATACAAAGGGATCACTCACACAACATTCCATCATCATCACTGCTCCCCTCATCTTGATCAACAAACTGCAAAAGAACAAGATACCATTGATTGAGATTAGGTACCAGGTTGTTAAATTTTGTAACTATTGCATGTGGCATGTGAAAAAAATTAGTTTACCCGAGAATCATCATCAGATACCAAATCAGCTGAAAAAGGTCCAACAAAAAGCTTAATCAGATTAGAGCAATACTCACAAGAAGAAAAAAACTATATTGTAATCTGTTAGGGTTTAGAGTTAGGTTTTTAGTAGGACTGAATTGTTTTAGCAGTTATTAATTATTTTAGTAGTTATTAGTAGGGGCAAGGGTAATTGCCTCTAAGCAGGTATTAGCAGAATAAAAAATAAGAGAAGAAGGGGGAGTTTTCGGGAAGTTTTTCTGAAGTGTTTTTCGGGAAGGGAGAGACCAAGCTCTCAACATCTTGGAAGGGAACCTTTATACTCAATCAATTGTACTCAGTTCCTGTGTAATTTGTAATTCCGCATCGGTTCAATTGAATAAAATTCAGTCCTTATTCTCATACCAGTTGGTGCCTATCTTAATCCTCAAGCAACTTATGCAAATAAGAAAACAAGGTTTTCCGACCAATCTGCCATCCAAGGTAAACTACAAAGATCAGGATGCTACAAATGGAATTAAGAATAGTGACGGTGGTGTGAATTGAGAATAAAAATTGAATTTATAGAACTAGATAAATCAGCATAAAAGAACAAGTCAATAAGATAGGCAACATCTTAAGAAAAAGGAATTTTACGAGGTTAATCAGGATGCCTTAAAGTAGTAGTACCAATCATAACAGCTTACTTGTTCCAGAAAAAATGGTGGTTGGGGGAAAGGGGAAGACCAGACAGAGAAGACACAGGAAAAGTATAATATAAAATACTGATGAAACAGAAGAGGGAGGTATAGGTAAGTTGCCATCATCACTACTTGTGGTCAAGGGAGTAGTAGAAAGATGTTAAATACTGTTAGGCAAAAGGATAATGAGAAAGTCTGGAGAGTGTATTATAGAAGAAAACTTAAAAATAAAGAATAATTAGGTGTTTTTGGGGTGGAGTGAATCTGTTGCGGTTGGCCTTTAAATATGGACCAACCAGGTAGGGTGAGGGGCCTTTTTTGGTAGTTTGTTGTCAACAGGTACCTGTGTGAAAGGAAGTGATTCCTTTGTATGTGCTTGTGAATACTTTTGTAGTGCTGGAATACTGATCTTATACTCAAACTTCTACCAATATACCATGTTTAATAGAATTAATACAAAACCATCTCAGTATCAGTGCTATCATAATTAGACTCGTAACAAAATTACAATGCTAATATTCTAAAAGCCCCCTGCCCCTCCCCCCTCCTGTTCAAGCTGACATTCATTAAGCTCTCAGCTTCTTACAAATAACCAAATAAGACGAAAACAACATTCAAATATTGTCAAACTATAAGAAAAAGAGAGACATTATGTATTTTTGATATAACATGAGTACTTTATTTATATTGAGAAAATGAAATTAATACGATAAATAGTGGAGATTTTATATCCTCTAATAATAAAAGGATACGAGAATAAAAAAACAACATTCCTATTAGTACATACATATTTTAGATATTCTTGGTTAAAAATGATCTACGCCTTGTTTCTACAATTATAATGCTTCCCCTATAGCTGGAGCATATAAGTCGTATTTACTCAACTTTTTGCAAATATGATTGATCCTTGGTCCTCTTAGTAACTTGGTGAATATGTCAACCAATTGTGCATTAAAGTTGACAAATCTAGAATTGATATATCTCTAGACTCCACTTTTTCTCTTATGAAATGACAATCTACCGCAATATGTTTGGTCCTCTCATGAAAGAGAGAATTAGAGGCAATGTGTAATGTTGTCTAGTTTTCACATATATGGTGTATTTGAAAACATTCTTCAAATTTAAGCATATTGAGGAATTGTTTGACCATGTGTTCACAAGTAATGATGTCATTACCCTTTATTCTGCCTTTTCACTTGATATTTTCATAACATCTAGTTTTTTTACTTAACAGATATTAAGTTACCTCCCACAAGTACACAATACCTTGAAATGAAACGTCTATGGCTTAGTGACCCCGCCTAGGCGGTGTCAGAATACCCAATAATTTGAGTATTTTCCTTGTCTACATAAATGAAGCCTTTGCCAAGAGCATTCTAAATTACTTTAGGATTCGTACGACTACATCACAATAACCTTCACAAAGAGAGTTTAAAAATTGACTTACTATGTTCACTACAAATGTGATGTCAAAATGAGTATCAGTAAGGTAATTTAGGTTATTAACTAGTTGTTTGTATCTCCCAAGGTTAAAATATAGTTCTTCTTTGTCAGGTACAAGTTTGACACTTGGATCCATTGGTGTGTCCACAAGTTTAGCATTACCATCCTTGTTTCTTCTAGAATGACTAGAGCATATTTTCTTTTGAGATATGACCAAGTCGTCCTTGGACTGTGCAACTTTTATACCAAGGAAATATCTCAAGTATCAAAGATCTTTTGTTCAAAATTGTTCAAGATATTGTTTTAGTTGGAGAATACGCTCCTTATCATTTCCTATGATAACAATGTCGTCCACATGTACAATGAGGTAGATACATCTTTAGGGAGAATGACGATTAAATAGAGAATGATCAGCATCACTTTACATCATCCCAAACTACTAAAAGACAGTTCAAAATCATCCAAACCATGTATAGAGTGATTGCTTGTGGCCATATAAGGACCTGAAAAGATGACATACTATATCAAATGACTCCCCCTGAGCAACAAATCTAGGAGGTTGCACCATGTAGACTTCCTCACCAAGATCACCAAGTAGAAATGCATTTTTTTATGTAAACCCGAAACAGTGTTCAATGACGAATAGTTGCAATTCAGAAAAGACAAATAGATGTCCCTTTGGCAACAAGAGAAAAAATGTTTGTATAATCTTGACCATAGATCTATTTGTAATCTTTGGCAACTAGACAAACTTTATATTGATTAATTTCAACATCAGGGTCTATTTTTAGAGTGTACAACCACTGACACAAAACAATTGATTTTCTAAGTGGAAGAGAAACCGACTCCCAAGTACCACTACTTTGAAGGGCACATCTCATCAATCAACACTTGTCATTGTCACCACCCTACATGAGATAAAGCTTCACTTGTAGTAGGAATAAGAACAAAAGATAACAAGACAAACAAGTATAATGTGTGGATGGAAATTCATTGTATTTGGTGTATCCAAAGTTATTATAAATATGAGATCCTAAGGGGGGGAAATTCACTCTTTCAAATTCATTCTAATTTCTTTGTATTTTTCTCAAGTTGGTATCAGAACCCACTCTGCCTCTATGTTAAGCAAAGGAATTGTCATCAAATGTATGCACCATCCGCTGCCGTCTACCATTGTCCAGAACCAGCATTGTCCTCCGACACTTAGGTCATGTGTGCCTCGAGGAGCGCAACCCAAACCTAATAGTCGCAAATCTACCCTAGGTGAGTGTGTCTTAGGCACCACCTTGTTGTGGTCAAAATATTTCTGGTCCACCATTGTTTGACTCGCTGGAGCACTTTAAGCTCATATTTACCCTCTATTCTCTGTTTCGATACCATTTGGTAAGTCTTCTAGTGTTGATCACGCTTTCTCTCACTTGAAACCCTAGGTTGCCTTTTGTTGTTCTTTGTTGCACTAGAAGACTATGTCCTTGCCTCTACAACATGTCTTTAGGGACTATCGCTTCTTCCAAGACTCCTCCTTGACTATAGTTATACTTTTTCTCCAATGGCCAAACTGACTATTGTCAGACTTTTCCTTGCCATGGCAACTATTCGTCATTGGCCCTTCATCAATTAGATATTAAAAAAAAATTGTTGCATGGAAATCTAGAAGAGGAGGTCTACATTGAGCAACCTCCTGGGTTTGATGCTAAGGGAGAGTTTGGTTTGGTTTGTTAGTTGTGCCACTCTCTCTATGGTCTCAAGCAATCTCCAAGTGTTTGGTTTAGAAAGTTCAGCCACATTGTACAATCCTTTGGGCTATAATGCCTGGTGTGGCAGACCACTCTGTTCTTTATTGTCACACCTCCCCAAGAAAATGTGTACTTAATAATGTATGTTGATGATATAGTTATTATAGGAAATGATGCTTCTAAAATCTCTCAGTGAAAGGAACATTTTTGCAATCATTTTCAAACCAAGGATCTTGGAAATCTCAAATATTTTTTGGGGATAGAAGTAGTCTAATCAAAGGAAGGAGTTGTAATCTCTCAAAAGAAATATGCTCTTGACATCCTAAAAGAGATAGGTATGATTGATTGTAAACTAGTGGAGTGTATCGTGGAACCAAATTAGAAATTAATGGTAGAATAGGGAAAAGTTTTCTTTGTTCCGGAAAGATATAGAATACTGGATGGAAAACTTTTTTATCTCACTATTACTAGACTAGATTTGTCTTTTGTAGTTGGTGTTGTGATTCAATTCATGCAAAATCCTTGTATTGATCACTAGGATGATGTCATCCATATTCTAAGATATCTCAAAAAAGGCTCCAGTCCAGGACAAGAACTACTTTGTGAAGATAAAGGGAATACCCAAATCTTTGGATATTACGACGCTAATTGGGCTAGTTTTCCTATGGATAGATGATATGCTATAGGATATTGTGTTTTGCTTGGAGGAAATATTATCTCTTGGAAAAGCAAGAGACAAAATATTGTTGTCTGATCATCTGTTGAAGTTGCGTAAAGAGAAACGCTATCCCTCACTTGTGAGCTTATATGGAAAAATAGTTCCTCCAAGAATTAGATTTATAAAGCAATGGCACCCCTCACCTGTGAGCTTATACAAGTAAAATAGTTCCTCCAAGAGTTAGATTTTTTTTGTGAGATTCAACCAATGAAGATGTATTATGATAACCAAGTTGCTCTCCACATTGATTCCAATCCAATTTCCATGAGGACTAAATCCATTGAAATTGACAATCATTTTATTCGAGAAAATTCGAATCCAATTTGTTGTCCAAGGAAATCTACATTGAGTTTATGGGGTCAAATGATCAACTAGCGGATGTATTAACAAAATCCTTGAGAGGACCTTGGATTGAATTTATTTGTTCCAAGCTTGGCACATACAATTTGTATGCTCCAACTTGAGGGGGAGTGTTAGAATATGTAGTCTTAAATAGAATTATGTAAAGGTGTTGTGTGTTGTGTTGTACCTAGTTCCTAGATATATCTTTCTAGATTCTCTTCTCTTCTCTCTCATACATTGTATTTGGTGTATCCAAAGTTATTATAGATCCTGAGAGGGAAATTCACTCTCTCAAATTCATTCTAATTTCTTTGTATTTTTCATGTGTGGAAAAGTGACTACATATGTCTTCATTAGAAGGAGCAGGTGTATAGTATCGGACAAACTCAAAGAAAAAGACAACAATAGGCACAAAATACTAATCAAGATCAAGTGATAAAAATCAATATTGTTTTTGAGAAAAAATGGCATCCTAGGAAGACACATTTGAACAACCAAGGAGAAAGTTTATCTAGAACAAGTGTGAAGTTTATGTACAAAACATATGGTACCAAAAACTATGGAGGAAGATTGTATAGAGGGGAATGAGGAAAAAGACAAAGTGGGGTACCTAGTCATTAAGGATTGATGATAGCATCATATTAATAAGATAACATGTTATTAGGACAACATCCCCAAAAAAACGTTGAGGAAGATGACTGTGAGCAAGTGTCTGAATAGTTTCAATAAGATGTCAACTTTTGTATTCAACTACTTCATTTTTTCGAGAAGAGTGAGGGCACGATGTTTGATGAAGAAAACCATTGGATGCCATGAACTGCTGGAATTGGTGAGACAACATAATCGTAGGAATTAATTCAATATTGGTAGAGAAATGGGATTTTTAGCCCAAATCACTTGACCATAACCTGATTTCTAAAGCCTGAGATGAATAGTGAGACTCGTCCATCTTCTCAATACTAACAATATGGTTAAAAAAAATGGGTGAATATGTCGTGGGTTTTGGAAGACATTCTTTTTCTCGAAATATAGAAAAATAATAATAAAATAATCAGAGAGAGAAATTAGATCAAACCACAATCAAAAGTGCTCTCACAAATTTAATTTCATTCAGAATCCAAAGTACACATTGCAAGACAAGGTATAGCTATTTATAGCCAAATAGGACTGGAAATTACAATGAAATTCAATGCCAAATTCTAGTGAAATGAAATGCAAATGTGGCTTCTCAAGCACACTTGGCACTGACTGAAAATTCAAATGGAAATGGAGAGAAGAATTCAAATTTAAAATTAAAAAATTATATCCTAGAAAATCCTTAATTGGCTGTATTTGAAGGAGGCATTTTCCATGCCTTGTTCATGCCTCTTGAATACACATGCTTTACTTGCTTGCTTTGAACCCTTGGATGACCAAATTTGACTCCAAGAATTTTGTTTGCTTGTTCTCACCTTGGCTTTGTCTTCTTTATTGTACTGTAATTATATATGTGCAAATGGGTTTGGAAAAGACACATCTAAACCTATTTACTAATATTAAATTCACCTCTCTTACAAATATTTACAAAGTCCAAAAGTACAAAATAAAGAAGATGAATATTTTGTTGAGCATGAAACACATGTCTTGACTTGCTTCTAGTAATCCTTCTAGAAATGTGGTGTTCTTGCTCATTTTCTTTTCTATCATTCATGCACTAGTCGTGACTTGGGTGTGGTTGGTCGGTCGTCAAGTGTCGCCATTTATGAGGGTACATGGGTAGGTGATTCGTCTCGACATTTGTATTATTGGATAGATTAGTTCACGCAATCCCAACCCTATGCTTGCTAGAGCAAATGGAGGTTGCCAGAAAACTCATTGGAAAACTTGTTGAAGATGGTACCCGAACAATACATGCAATCTTGAGAGAAAGGTTAATGAAATTAAAATCCTCTGGAGAGGGTGGGTTTACTAGACAACACAATTTTGAAAAAAATATGCTAAATACCATGTCCAACTATAGGAAAGAGAGAAACATTGAGCTAAAACCATGTATTTCTAAGACAACACGGATGCTTTATTTATATTGAGAAAACAAAATCAATATAATAAATAGAGGAGATTGATATCCTCTAATAATAAAGATATGATACATGAATAAATAGAAACATATATAATCTAGATATTTCTAATTATAAAGGATTTATGTCTTAGTTCTATAATTATAACAAATATAAATGACTTCATAAACCACAAAATGTGTGAAGAATCTGACAGAGACTAAGCATAACGATGTCTGGAACAACACAGCAAAAGAAAACAGGTTCTAGAAAGAGTTGCTACAAAAAAGGTAATGAATTGGTTGAGCAAAATGAGCATGCCCAAGATAAGAAAGACATCAGCTAGAATCAACTCACCCAATAAATATGCATTAGAGAACACGTGGTCTGATGGACAATTGAACCTTCAACATCATAATCACATCACATCCATACCCTAAAAGAATTGTTCAGGTGCAATTTGAGATACAAGCTTGGCTGCTATCTAGGCTTTTATGGATCTTTTATTATTGTGAAGGTTTTCTTAAGGGTAACATAAGAGATAGAAAAGCTAAGGATTCTGGATTGATATTCAAACTCTTACCTATTCTGATCCCCTCTTAATAGTCAAATTTAGTTTATATTTTATCTTTATTAGGAAACCATGTTTCCAGACATTTTACCCAAAAAATAGTATAAGAAAAAATAAAATGCCAAGTCTAAATAACATAGAAATAGAAGCATGCACAATGTAATAAGAAAGAAAAAAATTAATAGAAGATGCTAAGGTTGCAATTATTGAACCGTTCATGCAAATATCCTTTCATAAAGAGGAAGATCTAGAAAAAAAAGTTAGCAATTTCAAGATGATGATGATGATGATAATGAATAAAAGAATATGTTAATCCCTATTGTGGGATAAAGGTGAAAACAAAACTATCATCATTTTGTAGAACTTGTGGTTTTAATAACTCTCAAGTATAATCATGGTGAAAAGGTTTCTCTTCCAAATGAAATCTAGAGCAAATTTGAAAGAGGGATCACTAAATGCATTGATGGCCACAGAAATATGAATTCTCACATTTAATTACATACAAAGTAAAAAATTTAAACATATCAGAAAAATCTAGCTTCCAAGGGAAGTTATGATTTACAGAAGCTTACAAGTTGACTCTTCATCTTCATCACACCATTTGTTCCAATCAACCTTCAGGTACGGAGCAGGTTTCTCTTCAGACTTCAATAGCCTCTTCCACCAACCTTTTTCTCCTTTCTGAACTGAGCATAGTATGTTTCTTAAGCCAGATTTAGTTTTACAACCCTACACACCATAATGAAAAATTTATGGATACGACCACCAAACCTTTTCTTTTAAAAAGTTTGATATGGAAAAAAAATAGGAAACCTACTAGAGGCAAAACAAAAACTTTCGAGTCACATTCTCTATAGAGAAATTTATTTTACCACCAGATCTCTAACTTTTAGTAAAATATTTAAGTAGTTTCATATTTATTCAACTTCAATAGAACCTTAAACAAAAACACAATTTATTTAAACTTAAAACAATGCATGATTAATATATGCATAATATGAAAATAAATCTCACAGGCTGTTCCATATAGCATAACAATTTTGCTTGATAGAGTGATAAAGACTCAACAAAAGAAACAACAATGGGGATTAGAGCTATAGGCACTAAACTCTTATAAAGAGGCAGGTAAAAGAAAAAGAAGAGCAACAATGTAATATAGCACATGATTAGGGACAACACGAGGTGGCAATGATTGGTTTCGGTTGGAGGTATTGACCAAAATTTTAGGTGATATTGGTGTTTAATGAAGTCATAATAGTGAATCAATGACAAAGTACTGACACTTCTTCATAAAATAAGTTGCTCACTTCAGTTGTAAATAATTCTTCTTCCGGTGTATCAAGGTTAAATGCTAAGTTATTAGGTGAAGACACGGCAATAGTTTAATGTCTTTTACACTGTACATAAATATGTTAAATGAAAAGTATACTACAACATAAGTTGCATGCATTAATGCTGCATAAGTATTCAAATCTCGTCAATGAAAGGCAAGGCAAGGATTGACAGACCATAGTTTCATGCTAAAAAATACATATGGAATAGTATTCAGGATTTAAAACTTTCCATAATGCCTGGTATATTAACAACAAATGATCATTGTCGACCAAATTACCATAGAGAAATTGTAAAACTGAAGGTGAGATTAGAATAGGGGAAACCCCAAACCCAAAGGTTGGAACAGTTTCAACATAACAAGATTAAAAGGAAGCATTTCATCAAATATTTTTTGCGAAAACAGCGCCCAACAATCTCAAAAGCTAAGAAGGGCACAACTACTTGCAGTCCAAGAGGCTAAATTACTATCAAAAGCTGAACGATTCCATGGACAAAAAGAAAAGGAGAGATAAAACTCGTAAGAAAATACCAAATAATTGTAATTAGAAAACACACAGCCAGCCCAAATCCTTCAAAAATCAGTATACTCAAAAGCTACAATCACCACTATCCTTACACAATCGCAAAACAAGATTTCACACAAAGCATGCACAAAATCAAATAAACAGTTTGGCATTTTTCTAATGTGAAGAATGTGATCAAACAAAGCCATAATCCCCTCACCTCAGGTTCAATGGATCCATAAAGTTCCAAGCTAAAGCTGTAGGATTCATCTTGAACCCCCGAAGCAGAGAAACTAAACAAACCCTGAGGCTCACACTTCACAGAAACATCCTTGGCATCAGGTAGAGCAACAGTAAGGTAAACCTTATCAGAACGTTGAGCCCACAGAACTTCAGGATGGCGAC